>NC_083872.1:86039183-86664183 GCF_032452875.1 Bos javanicus | reverse complement strand
ACCTCATCAGTATTAGTAACACAAATAATAAAATATCTAAGAATAAAATCATTCATATAAAGACCTATCTGAAGAATGCTTTGACACAATATGGAAAGATATACTATGTTTCTGGATAGGTAGCATCAATATGATTTCTCTCTAAATGAATGTATAGATTTAATAAGTTCAAGTTAAAATACCAGCCTATGCTTAAAATACTAGACAAACTAATTAAAAAGTCAGTCTTGAAAAATAAACAAATAAGAAAAATAATTTTTAAAATTCCAAATGGATAAAGATTTAGATGTAAAGAATAAAACCATAAATCTACCAGAAGAGAACATGAGTAAACTGCTGTATAAACTTGGAGTAGTCTTACTAGTTTGGAAAAACAGTTTATGCAACCTATATCAAAGGAATTCAATAACCTCCATGATATATAAAGAGTTTTTTTTAATCAATGAGGAAAAGGTCAACAATCCAATAGTGGAAACAGACAAATGATATAACTTATTCAAAGGGAAGGAAATAGAATTGGTTCTTAAACAAAGAAAAAGATGCTCAATATCCTTTAACATAAATGCAGTTTATAACTACAGGGTGATTATTATATTTTTAACCTATTAGCTTAGCAAAAATGAAAAGTACTTGTCTATTATTATTTGTTAGACTGTATTATTCACTCATAAATAATTTATTCTCTCCCTTGTTAAATTCCCTTGCAACAGATTTCATTTCCTACCCCACTGACATTATCTTAAGACATGTTATGTGCTTTGGTCACTGAAATATGCAGCTTTCTCTGTGAATGTCTGATTTGGTTCAGCTACCTTATCTTGTTTCTGTCTTCCACCATGAAAACAGTGTATCTCAGATAAGGGCTATTCAATCAGCCTGGGTCCTAGGAACGAGAAGAGACTTAGTTCACACAGCTGACCCACAGAGACTTCATGTTACACATGCAAGAAAAGATTCGTTTCAAAACAGTAACCCACAGAGAGAGTGGCCTTGTTTGTTAACACAGCAAAATCTTACTAATACCTACAGTCTGTTGGTGACTTATGGAAACACGTGCTCTTGTATATTACTAGTAGAAATGTATATCAATATAAACCTTCTGGACAGTAATTTGAAAATAACTACCAAAATTACAAACGCAATTCCACTTCTGGGAATTTATTAGAGATGTACTTTCAAATGTGCAGGATGTCATGTATTCAAATTTAGTTACTGTGGAACAGCACATAATAGCATAGAACTGTTAACAATCCAAAGGTCATTAATCAGGGAAACAACAAAGCCATATTAAACTACAAAGCTATTAACAAAAGCATAAAGAATGTAAGTATGCACTGATACAAAACATCTTCAATATAAAAATTTCTTGTGTGTATGTGTGTGCACACATACACATGTGCATGAAGTCACTTCACTTGTGTCTGACTCTTTGTGACTCTATGGACCCTAGCTCATCAGGCTCCTCTGTCCAAGGGATTCTCTAGGCAAGAATACTGAGGTGGGTTGCCATGCCCACCTTTAAAGCATCTTCCCAACCCAGGGATCAAACCTGTGTCTCTTTTGTCTCCTGCAATGGCAGGTGAGTTCTTTACCACTAGTGCCACCTAGGAAGCCCATATACATGTGTGTGTGTGTGTGTGCACGCGCACACATAGAGAAGAAAAACAAGGTACACATCTGAGCACTGTGAGTAAAATGTGCTACAACATTTGTGAAAATAAGACGTCAAATTCCTTTCTGCTGATATGTACATAAGAAAACTCTGAAAGAATATACAAGAAAATGAAATAAAAATGGTTATAATTGTAGGGAGGGGGGAAGTCAGAACTGGACAGAAGGAAGATAGCTACAAGATTAAATCCCTTCTGCTATATGCTTTTGAAAGATTTTTATATTTTTTCTTTATTCTGAATGTGAATCCATTATGTTTTCATAAAATTTATATATACATACATTAGTTAAGTATACATCTAATTAAAATATAACCTCTCCAATGGTTGTTCATCAACTATACACAATATTACTTCAATTCATAACAGCGGACCCCACACATCTGATTCTGAGAGGTCTGTAATTTATATGTAATTTTTGTTATTAAAAAGTATTTTACCTACTAAAAAAGACCAGAATTCTCATTTTTTAATAATAATCCTTAATTTAATATTTTCACAGACTATAATTTTAGTTTCTGAAATAATGTTTTTCTAACTTAAATTCAAAGCCCTCACTGAATATATCCTTTGGGGTATATAATTTTTCTTTAAAAGAGGATTGGATATAGTTTGAAGAATATGAGATGATAACTTAATTATAAGTAAAAAGTCCTTAACTTGTCATATTAGACTCTTCATGCTCTGTCATGAAGTCTCTCCCTGCATGCCATGAACTTCAAGCTCCTGCTATATCAGGCTGGCAAAATTGTTGGCAAGCAGCCTGTTAATCCTTCCTTCAGTGCTCTTGTGTGAAAAGCACATTCTTCCTGGAACATCTTCTTCCACACTCCCTTACCCCTTTTTATCAGGCTAATTGCTACTCCGCCTTTAAGTCTGTTGAAGCAGAAGACTCCACTGGAATCTCAGGTTGATCCCTCACCTGTTATCCTTCTTGGGGTTGCCATAATACCAGGTAGAAAGTAAGTTCCAACTACTTAGCTCTAAGCTCTAAAAAAGATGGATGCTCTTATTCATAATTGTATCCTCCAGACCTTCCATAGAACATTTCAATGTTCTATAATACCCATGGCATGCCCTACCTGAAGGAAAAATCAGGAGCCTTTGGGACCCTATGTCTGTTTGTCCTGGTATCAGGCCGTTGCACAATATTTTTCCCAATGACAGGTTGTGCTCCCCCTGATAGCTTTTACACCATGATTAAATATTACCTCCTCAAAGAAGCTTTCCTTAGACTAGGATTGAAGTGTAAGAAACAGCAAGGGGTGGAGGGTCAAAGTCCACAGAAGACTGTGGTGGAATTAACAGAAGTTTGGGAAGTTGGGATTTTTTGTGGGAAAAGTGATGCTAAGTTGAATCTGACATAATGGCAGAACATCTGAGTAAAGGTTTCTTTCTAACTTTGAGATGGAAATATGAAACTGAAGTGTGTAAAAGTATCATAGTAAAAGTAGATTTTATTTTGTAAGTATGAAAGTCTGTTTAATAAGATGACTAAAGTACTAAACTAGAAAAAATAAAGTTTCAGGAAAGGACAGACATAATGACATTTTTTTTCTAAAAGAGGCCTATTTAAAAAGCCATTGATTCTGGCAATTTAGTCAGTAACTGTTGAGAGATGCTCTTGAAATAACAGAAGAAAAGAGTTCATCTCTGATAAAATGAAGCATAAATTCCATAGCTTTCCTCCATCCCTCTGCAAACATGCATGCAAACACCCCACACATAAATGCACATACACACACACACAAATATTTTACTCCCTTCCATAAAAAAGACTACAAATAACACAGGGTCTTCATATTAAAAGTTACATTAGAAAGAGAAAAGCATCAGCTGACAGCATACTCTAGGAAACATGCACCAGTCAGAGGAAGAAAAACAGAAAATTTAAAATGTCTAAAGTTTTTGAGGAAAAAGTAATGGGCTTTATTAATTTATTAATGGTAATAATCCCTGTCTCATACAACTACCACTACATTTTTCCAGATGCTATTTTGGCAATTAGGCAGTAACTGCCATTTTGATTGCATTTACAATGATCAAGTATGAAATTGCCCACTGCTGTCCTTTTCTTCCAGTACAAAGACTTGAATCTTATTTTTGATCTAAAATATTCCATTTATATCTCTTTGTTGATAGATTTTCCTGTTGCTTTATTTCAAGGTCCTGTAGAAATCATTAGTGACATTATGCCAAGGGCTGAACCTCATAAGCAACCTGAACAGTTTGATTCACTGAAAAAGCAACCCACAATTCACTGAAAGAAAATGCAATAATGATCCTGCCCAATTAAAACTGTTAAATTAAATGGAGAGAATCTAATGATTTCCCCTTATCATTCTGATATTCTGGAAGCATGGCAGAGAAATGATAAATACCAACACATATGTTAAAGATGCCCACCCTTTTTTAGCTTAAGGGAAGTGAGTGAATTCTTTTAAAAGGAAACTGCCTTGTTACATAAAGAGCATTTTAAAGGATGCATCGAAGTGCAAAAAAGGGCAAATACCCTCCTAAATGAAAACATATTTGAACAAATCCTTAAGTAATTAAACCAATAAGAAGCTATCCTGTCAAGATACTAAAGAAGCAAAGGAGAAAGAGGTAATTACTGCCTGAACATACAATTAGTTATGAAAAACACAAATGAGAAATCACTTACATTCTGTTAGTTCAAAATAGTAAATTTATCTCATTTCTACTTTTCTATAATTTTTGTCAAATACATACAATCACACTTTTCTGTCACATACAAGCAGCTCTGTCTGCATACCTACAGTTTAAGAAATTATAAAAGCAGATGCAGAATTCATGGAATTGTCCTTGATTTCTGAATCTGATATATTCATTGAAGGGCAAAATTCAGTATCAGGGAACACCAGACTTGTTAATTTAATGACCTGATCTTAAAGAGCTTTCATAGATATATTTAACAGGATCACAACAGCTGACCATATCCTAAATCCAGCATGCACACAGGCAGGAACAAATGAAGTTACAAAAAGTTGAAAGACTACAAATTTTATCCCATTGATAGCAAATGCATTTAAAGTGTATAATATTTAAATATGCATTCTATAAATAAAACTAGGCTGCTAATAAACTAGTTGTGACTGATTAATTATTAAGCAGTAATCCCCAGACTTGTTTAGCCTTGGAACACTTTCTCAAAAACAAAAACCCCCAAAACTTAGGTAATGGAATTAGAAATATTAAATTAGAGAATAATGGTGAGTTGGGGGGTGTGCAGCTGGAGCAGAGTTTGGATAGAAGAGAATTCCACTAAACCTTAGAAAAGTTAGAAAATCATAACATCAGAAATAATTCTAAATGTCAGCAGATGAAAATTAAGATATATTATCTTGCTAAGTCACTTCAGTCTAGTCTGACTCTGTGTGATCCCATAGACGGCAGCCCACCAGGCTCCCCCATCCCTGGGACTCTCCAGGCAAGAACACTGGAGTGGGTTGCCATTTCCTTCTCCAATGCATGAAAGTGAAAAGTGAAAGTGAAATCGCTCAGTCGTGTTGGACTCTAGGGACCCCATGGACTGCAGCCTACCAGGCTCCTCCATCCATGGGATTTTCCAGGCAAGAGTACTGGAGTGGGGCAATGGATAAGTGCCATTGCCTTATCTTAGGGAGATAAATATTAGAATATTAAATAAATTTAAACTAGGCATTTACAAACATTTCATAACATGTACTACATGTTAATTTTTATTTAAATTCAAGCATTTCAGCAATTTTAAAAGTCAGGGATTTCAAGTTTTAAAATACTTCAACAAACGAGATTTCATTTCATTTAAATACAGTGTCTCTTACAAAGTACTAAATTGTTCTCTTAAAGTATATCGATAATACAAATAAACAAGTTGCTATAGTATACATTCAAATTGTCCCCACATGTTATTTTATCACAGTTTGCTCTTCTTCCCTCTTAAATTTTTCACTGTCCTCAAATACTATACAACTGTAATTGCCATCATGTTTCCCACAATTCTCATGTATTCCTCAGAAACACTCCTTCACTATATCCTTTATTTACTTTGCAACTAATCCTGGGGCAGATAAGACATGCCTGAATTACTAAGTACTTTATGTCTCACTGAAAGATACATAGCTGTCCAGTTAGCACAGGGGTTCCAATATAGGATGTCCTGAAGAATAAAACATACACGGCTCCTTCAAAGCCAACCGTGTAAAGGAAGCCAACATAATACTCTCCTAGAGAAGATCGTTCATTGTTTGAATGTGTAAAGTCCAAATAACAGTGGGTAATTCCCTAAGTGTTGGTCATATACTTTACTACTCATTGATATATGTTTACCACATATATAAGTAAAGCTTACATACATACTTTCATATATATACATGTAATATACCAGCTAACCTGATACGACCATTTACCTTAGTGTTTTTCAAACACTTCAAGTACATCAAATTCTGGAAGCACGGCAGGGGAATACCTGAGGAATACTTCAATTACATCAAATAGGGCTACAAAGGCTTTGATTACTTTAAATATAAATGTATGCTTGGCCATGTAAGTACGTATATATGGTCATCAGTATATCTACAAAATCAAAAGTATATTTACATGTTTAGGGTAAGTTCTGGCCCACCTTGATAAATGAATCTCTGACAGTGACCCATGACATCAGAAAGCTGGTAGACTGCACGTGCGAAGAACTAAACTTGAAGCATCAGTCTCTAGGAGTGCAGACCTCGGCCATGGCGAAGACCAGGACCAGGGCAAGGGTGGCGGGTGTTCCCGGCAGTCCCTGCGCAGACAGGATACGGAAGGGAACGTGCCTGGTGTGCGCTTTGACGTCAGCAACGTGGCCTGCGCATACGCCATCTACCGTGGCCTTAGTAGGGCAGTATTCCCACTCCCCTTCTCGTGGGGGCAGGTGCAAATTGTCCATGCCTGGAGTCCAGAGCACGTGGGAAGGGGCACGCACAGTTCCTCTCAATCTCAGGTGGCCTGTACAGCCACGTTTGAGGGAATAACCCACTTGCCTATCAGCTTGTCCTTTAATTTTACTGACTACTTAGGGCTTAGCACTGACAGCCAGAGCATGTTGGGCCATAGACACTGGCCTCAGAGTCACTGACAACTGCAGCCAGGTGGTAGTGAAGGCCTCAGGCAAGAAGGCCAGAGGTAAAGCACTCCAGCACTGGACAACTTCCTGGAAAACTATGTACTGACCCTCTGCATAGGGGCTTTTGGTCCTCATGTGATTCTGTGAGTGTTTAACAACCACGACCGCTAGGCACACGTACAGAGCTAAATGACCTATGGTTCTACATTCTTACAATCGACACTGTAGCACCTGGAGGCTAGCAGACCACAGTAATATTCTACCTTAGAAGTTCTGGCTTATCTATTACTTGATGCAGATTACTGCCTTATTTAGTCAAGATTTCAAAGATGCCTATTCAGTCCTTTTGCATATTCAGTTTTCCAGGTTAAGTGTAGGGTGAGAAAGGATGAGAATACAACATTTATTTTCCTTCCTCTCCCTTCCATTTCTTCCTTTTCTTTACAAAGGGAAACCCAATATCCCCTTTCTCTGCCTCTCCCTCCCCCAAAAGCCAGTGAACACATTAAGAGATTTGCTTGGGTAAATGGCCTGTACTGGACTTTTTCCCTCTGAGACAAGGGGAAGGAACAAGTCTGTTTCTATTTTGGCAGAAACTGAAAAGCAGGAAGTTTTGTGCAGTGATTGTCATTAAAAGCTAAGTAATAAGTTTTATATTTCAATATATTGTATAGATTGAAAATAAACATTAAAATTAAGTTGATGTAAACAAAATACTTTATTTGATGAGAAATAAGATTACAGAAGTGCAATGAAGAATATACTGAACTGCCCAGTAAAGTTAATGTAATCTTATTAATGTAATTTGCAAACAGGCCAGTTTCTGAACAATTTAGGTACATGATATCCAGACCAAATTTTACATAATATGCATACTGAGTACATAGTTTGCTGTAACAGATATGTATTGATTGGATTATATACCAAAAAATTTCTCAGAAGCAACATAATATCAGGAATCAACAAACATTTATTATGCGAATTCAGGGAACTTAGGTTCAAGTCACAATTCTCCCCTTATACCTCTCTGATCCTCAGCTGCCTCACTAGTAACTTAGGGATGATAACAATTCCTATCCAGCAAAGATGTTATAAATATTTAATATTATAATATACATGAAAAATGCTTTGTAAACTGTGAAATGCAATATAAGTATTAGCAGTTATTTCAGCCAATAAGGTATTGTTTATAAACTTAGAAAAGTAACTCCAGTGCATCAAATAAATCATACAAATTCCTATGTAAAATGACCTCTCTCAATAATACTACCCTTCGTACCAGTGATTACATTTTCCTCTTGAGTGAATGATGCTGAAAAGAGCAATAAGATTGTTTTCTAGCAGCTGTATGTTTAACCCATAGTCAATTATTCTCAGATTGTTTATGTTGCACACAATGCATGCCATAAGAAAGGAAACAAAAACATTAAGATTCTGGAAATGAGCTTTTAAATATTAAGATTATGTAAGCAATTCATTTATTACATGATGTAGATGATGTATAGCATAAGCATGCATATGTGGTAAAAAAATGAATTTGAGAAGTCGACACTAGGTGGGTCCATAGTAATGAACTGAGCATTTTAAATTGAAATGTGAGAAATATCTGTGTTTAAAATAGATGGATTACAGCTCAAAAAAAAAAGCAACTGAAACAGAGCAATCTGAAAAGCTCAACTGGTATTTTTAAAAGGCATATTAAATATATATAAATAGGAAATATAAAAAGTAAGTATGCAACGTATTCTAAATTATTTTTTAATTTAGTGATTTAGTATCTGCCAAAACAGTTTCTTTTCATAAAATTATACAGATAATAAGCAACATGGAGTAGATATAGGAAGATAATGTATGGTCTGTAAGTTATCTATGATAATATTTCCCCAAATAAATGTCTTCTCTGATTAAAAACAATAATTTTAAAGATATCCTTATAAATTCAAAACAATTTAAGCCAATGTCTATAACAAAAACACTGTATTTTTTCTCTGCAATGAGACATGTTAGAATAGTAGGAAATATGTAAAAAAATTGGATATAAGAGAATAGCAAACTGGAAAGACTTTTAAATCAATAATAAGAAATTAAAATGATTACTTAGGATAAACAGACCTTAATTTCTCTTGTCATTACATTGACTGGCCTGGCTTTGATGTTTCCATCTATTTTTTTTTGAAGAATATAAAGTTTAGTTTTGTGACTGAGAAGATCCCTATAATATCATAGATATTATAATATCTAGATCAAGGGTAAGCACAGTTTACATTTATTAAATGTTCACTAAGTAGCAAGACATTGTCATAAACACTCTTCAACAAACCCTTTCAGGTAGGCACTCTTGTTAGTAAGATCCTATTGGGGTACAAAATCAGAGATATTAAATAATTTTCCATGTTCAAACAAATAGTAGGTGGCAGAACATGGACTTTGCATGCCTCTCTAGTACTGGTTCTTGAACTCTTTTCAGCTAAACTTCCCCAAAAGGGTGTTTTACTTTTGCAGTTACCATTAACCACCTCACATTGACTTCTCAAGGAAAAACAATACAGCTTTCACCCACACAGCACTACCAAAATTACTATTTCTAAGATTGACAATGACTGCCATATTAGTAAAACTAGAGGAAACTTCAATTCTTAACCTTGGCCAAGCCTTCCTCTCTTCAACATTCTCTTCTCATTATTTCCATTACAGCAGAGCCCTGTTTTTCATCATCTTTCTCTGTCAGCCCCTTCTTGGAACTCTTTGAGTGCTGTTCCTTCTACGTTGTGGCTGAATGTTGTGGCTGCTTGGATGGAGCATCAGTTTTCACTCTTCTCTCTCCCACTAGACAATTTCATTTACTCTTTCAACTTTGACAATGCCTAAATTTCAAGACTCCAAAACAATATTTCTATTTCAGACCCCTCTTCTAATTTATATCTCCACTTGGATGTCTTATAAGCACCTCAAACTCAACTTGTCCCAAAAGTAAACCTTATCACCTCTCCACAATTCACCCCAATTTTTCTAAAATGATAAATGGAGTCAACATCCACCCAAATGTTTGGGTCCAAAACCTAGGATTCGGTTATTTATATTCTCCTCTCTATCTCAGGGTCTCAAATCTATTTGTCTCCAAGTCTTTCTAGTTCCATGTCCTAAACATATCTTGAATTGTTTCATTGTCTCTAATGTCATTGCCACCACAAAAGAATATCATCTCCTGCTAAAATACTATAATTTCCTCTCAATCTGTTTGTACACACTCTTGTTCCCACCATTCCATTTTGTCCCACACACAATACTCAAGTTGATCTGCTTCAAAAAAAAAAAAAAAAAAAAATCAAGTTATTTCCCATGTTTAAAATCCTTCAATTTTCACATTTTTAATTAGAATAAAATCCATCACCCATAATATGGCCTACACAAGACCTCTTTATTGCTACTAAGCTCCAAGCACAGCAGTTTTATCTGTTATCAGGATGTACTGAGTCATCTCTGGAGTAAGGCTTCTGTCCTCTGCTGTTTTCTCTGCTTGTAATAATGTTTACTCAAGTTTTTATTTGGCTTCCCAGGTGGCTCAGTGGTAAAAAAAAATTCACCTGCCAAGCAGGAGACATGGGTTCGATCCCTGGGTTGTAAAGATCCCCTGGAGAAGGAAATGGCAACTCACTCTGGTATTCCTTCCTGGGTAATCCCAAGGACAGAAGAGTCTGGCGGGCTACAGTCCACGGGGTCACAAGAGTGTGACATGACTTAGCCACTAAACAACAACAATGTCTACTTACACTTTGTTGTTGTTTAGTCATCCAGCCTTATCCAACTCTTTGTGACCCCATGGACTGCAGCATGCCAGGCCTCTCTGTCCCTCACCATCTGCCAAGGTTTGCCCAAGTTCATGTCCATTGCATCAGTGATGCCATCCAGCCATCTCATTCTCTGATGCCCTCTTATCCTTCTGCCCTCAATCTTACACTTTATTTCAATTTAAATTCTGCTTGTTCAGTGTGGCTTTAGCCTAGACTAATAAACTAGCTCATTTTAGTTTTCATTGTTGGGGCATCAGTTGTTATTCCACTTACTTTCAGGGTGAAAAGTGATAGGTTCACATAATAAAAAAGTTCAAAATGTATGAAATAATAGAGTCAGGCACCATTTCAAAGATGGCAGGGTATGGCTCCAAGTTGCATTCTTTTGGTTTATAATCAAACCATCAAACACTAGGAATATTTTACCTGAGTTCTAGCGTGAGGACAGTGCCCCATAATGACTTTCCAATAAGTAGGACTCTGAAGTTCTGTGGTCAATAGTCCCCTCCCCCAGCTAAGTGATTCATTCACCAAGTTGGAGAAACACAGAAACCTTTTACTTCCTGATAGCATGTCAGTATGCATGGGTGCACTGTTAACATATAACATATTCTTGCTGGGCAACAGTTAATCACAGCAGCATTCTATTTTATACTTTGACATGAATTAGAATGGCCTATCCCCATAGCCTATCATATGAACAGAAAAGTAATGACTCCCTTCCTCCTAACAAAGGGGAACCTCAAAGATTTTTCAGCTTTTTAGCAACTTTATTGAGATATAATTCACATACTATTCAATTCACCCACTTAAAGTATATAATCCAATGGTATATTGTATATTACATTATAATTCTTTAAGGATGGAGATAAATGTAGATGTAATAAAATTTACTGTTTTGTTATAAGTATACAATTCAGTGGTATTAATGACATTCACAATGTGTGCGACTGCCCCACTATCTATTTCCAAGATGTTTTAATCATGCCAAACAGAAACTTTGTACTCCCAGTCTTACCTTCCGCTCCAACCTCTGATAACCTCTAATCCATAGGTGGAATCACACAATATTTATTCCTTTGTGTCTGGCTTATTTCACTTAACATGATGTTTTCAAGGCTCATATATATTGTAGCATGTATCATTTCTTTTCTAGGTAACAATATTCTATGATATGATATACCACATTTCTTATCCATTCATCTGTTGACAGATATGTAAGTTGTTTCCACATTGTACCTATTGGGATAGTGCTACAATTCATCTGGTATATGTCTTTGAGCCTCTGTTTTCAACGCTTTTTGGTATATAATACGGAAAAGAATTGCTGTATCATATGGTAACTCTGTTCAGCTTTTGAGGAACCATCAAAATCTTTTTTATAGCATTCCCACAAGCAACATTAAGAGGGCCACAACCTTGTCAACATTTATTATTTTCCAATTTTTTTTCTTTGTTTGTGTGTTTTTACTATAGCGACTCTAGTAGATGTGTCAGTTGACTTATTTTTTTACAACACATACATTTTATCCAGGGAGATTACCACCATAATTACCTCTGCTACAGTGGAGAGATTTAGATTTAAATAAATATAAATTAAGCATATATACTATCCAATAGATTCACAGATGGCAAACCTCTGTAGATTGTTTTTTCACATTTTCCCAAATCTAAGAAATGAAAAATGTAATCAGTTCAATATCTTATCAATAATTCTCAAATTTTAGAGAGAAAACTAGAACTACTATTAAGTTGTGTTCCTTTCCCAACTCTGTTAATTATTTTGCCATAAGAGATTCAGGTAGGAGTAAAAACATAGATTGAGAGGTACTCAGTGTGAAATATGGGCTTCTCAGGTGGCTCAGCGGTAAAGAACCCACCTGCCAATGCAGCAGACCGATGAGATACATATTTAATCTCTGTGTTGGGCAGATCCCCTGGGGAAGACAACTCACTTCAGTATTCTTGCCTGGAAAATTCCATGGACAGAGGAGGCTTGTAGGCTGTAGTATATAGGGGTCACAAAGAGTTGGACATGACTGAGTGACTGCACACTCAATGCTAAATACTGTGCAAGCACTTTAAACTCACCATATTATATATTCCCCTAAAATAAATAATAATAGCTATTATTTTTTCCATTGTATAGATAAAACATTGGAGCTCTATAAGAACCATATTTAGAAAAGAAGTAGGATTAAAGTAACGTGCGTGCTAAGTTGCTTCAGTTGTGTCCAACTCTTTGTGACCCTATGGACTTGTAGCCCACCAGGCTCCTCTGTCCATGGGGTCCTCCAGGCAAGAAAACTGGAGTGGCCTGCCATTTCCTTTTCCAAATTAAAGTAACACTGATTCTCAAGATTTTACTAGTTATTCATTTCTACACTCAATAAATATGAAAATCTCCAAATATGAAAGAAATTATACTGCTCTGGCTCAAGGATGGGAAAAGGTCAGAGATGTACCTTGAGACCTTATACACCAACACTTCTGCTCTATCTGCAATTTGCCATAAAAAAGAGTAGATGATACCAGTGTTCTTCAAGGTATAATGTCAGTTAAGTATTCGTATTTCGGAATCAGAAACTGAGAATAGACAACTCAGGGTAATACAGATTACAAACCTAAAACGTTGGGATACTAAACATATCTGGATAGAGTCCTTTTTTTTTTCTTTTTTGTTTTTCCTTTTTGAAATTTTGTTTTAGCTGCAATTCTTGACAATAATATTGTTTATCTTAGTGATGCAAACAAGACTCTATACTCTTATCCCAAATTAAAGGTAAAAAAAAAAAAAAAAAAAAGTTGCCTACACAGGATCTAGTTTTAAAAGATAAAGGGGTTATGGGTAGAAGAATCATCATTGGTAGGTCAATTTATAACCAGCCTATCCTTTCTTTTCAAAATCTTAGATTGTGGTCTTTCTGAACAATTAGACCCATACTTTGTTTCTCTGAAAACTCTAGGCTCTGGACAAGAATTACAGGAAGATAACATGGGAAGGGAATGAATCATTTTGCAAGAAAATAAAACAGAAAAGTAATTTGTGGAGTTGTAATTTGAAAATGAATGGATGGATACAGGAAAGGAAAACAAGTGATTAAGGATGAAGTTTTAGTGATATGAAAATAAGAATCAGAGGAAAATTAGGATAATCAGAAGAAACTAATAAAAGTAAAATTTGAAATGCATTATCAATATAAGAAAAAATAAAACATTAAGAAAGAAAATCTTCCAAATATATTTAGGAGAAAAAATCTATAAAAGCAGGTTGACAAAAAGGAGCTAAAATATCAATCTAAAAGTAAATCATTTATATTTGAAGATGAGGTAAAATAAATTATTTTTATTTCATTATGCATCTGCCTAGTATTAAATTTGTCAGTTACAAGAATAAAGTAAGTTAATTTCAATTAGTCACTTTTTACTTATATGTAGGCATTCTAGACTACCACAGGAAAGTAGCAATGGAAAATGTTCAAATACTTAATTTATATAAAAGTAGGTCAGGAAGCAACAGTTAGAACTGGACATGGAACAACAGACTGGTTCCATATAGGAAAAGGAGTACATCAAGGCTGTATATTGTCACCCTGCTTATTTAACTTATACGCAGAGTACATCATGAGAAATGCTGGGCTGGAAGAAGCTCAGGCTAGAATCAAGACTGCCGGGAGAAATATCAGTAACCTCAGATACGCAGATGACACTACCCTTATGGCAGAAAGTGAAGAGGAACTAAAAAGCCTCTTGATGAAAGTGAAAGAGGAGAGTGAAAAAGTTGGTTTAAAGCTCACTATTCAGAAAACTAAGATCATGGCATCTGGTCCCATCACTTCATGGCAAATAGATGGGGAAACAGTGTAAACAGTGTCAGACTTTATTTTGGGGGGCTCCAAAATCACTGCAGATGGTGACTGCAGCCATGAAATTAAAAGACGCTTACTCCTGGGAAGGAAAGTTATGACCAACCTAGACAGCATGTTAAAAAGCAGAGACATTACTTTGCCAACAAAGGTCCGTCTAGTCAAGGCTACGGTTTTTCCAGTGGTCATGTATGGATGTGAGAGTTGGACTGTTATGAAAGCTGAGGACCGAAGAATTGATGCTTTTGAACTGTGGTGTTGGAGAAGACTCTTGAGAGTCACTGGGACTGCAGGGAGATCCAACCAGTCCATTCTAAAGGAGATCAGTCCTGGGTGTTCTTTGGAAGGACTGATGCTGAAGCTGAAACTCCAATACTCTGGCCACCTGATACGAAGAGCTGACTTATTAGAAAAGACTCTGATTCTGGGAGGGATTGGGGGCAAGAGGAGAAGGGGATGATAGAGGATGAGATGGCTGGATGGCATCACCGATTCGATGGACATGGTTTGAGTGAACTCTGGGAGTTGGTGATGGACAGGGAGGCCTGGGGCACTGCAGTTCATAGGGTCGCAAAGAGTCGGACACGACTGTAAGACTGAATTGAACTGAACTGAGATTTAGAAAAATCTTGAAATATTGTTACATAAATAGCCAGTGAAAAAGCACCTCCTAAATCTTCCTTTATTGGTTTCTTGTCTCATTGACATGTGTGTTCTAAGCTGCTTCAGCCATGTCCGAGACTCTGTGTGACTCTATGAACTCTAGCCTGCCAGGTTCCTCTGTCAATGGGATTCTCCAGGCAAGAATACTCTAGTGGCTTGCCATGCCCTCCTCCAGGGGATCTTCCTGACCCAGGGATCGACCAGTGTCTCTTATGTCTCCTACATTGCCAGGAGGGTTCTTTACCACTAGCACCACCTGACAACTCAGGTACAGTAACAAAAGAGCTAAACCAGACCTTAATTCTTAAGATGAATCTGATGAGCTTATTTAAAAAATAAAACATGAAAGAGCAACAAATAACAAGTTCATTGATTAGAGTCTTATGTATTCTTCGTGCATTCAAATCTAAATTTTTTTGGTGATTTGTATTGGTTGGTTGGTTGGTTGCTCTGAAGTGTGGTTTGTTTTGTCTTTATTATGGTCATGAGTACCCTCTACTATGAATCATTTATTTGTATTACAGAAACTTTGGAATGTGACATTTGTCCTTCTAGTGAGGCAATGTGATGTCATGACTAAGACCATGGGTTTTAGTCAACCCAAATGTCCAGGTTCATATACTGTCTTTGACACTCAAAGCTACTTTCTGTGCCCCCATTTCCCCATCTGTTAAGTGAGACTGATTATAATAGTACCCATTTGATAGGGTTATGGTAAGGAATAAATTAATGAATAGGCATAATGTAAGTACCTTGTGCATAACAAGCACAAAGTTTGGCTATTAAGATTAGCAAGGATGTCAAAAGTTTTATACTCTGAGATTTGTATTTAATCCACCATTTAATATGCTACTTAACCTAAGAAAAGTTATCCTTCTCAACCTACTTGTAAGCAGAATTATGATGAGTAAATTAGAATTAACATATTCTTTCCAGCTATTAAGTCTCAAATACAGTTAATAGACTATGAAGCACACTAATAAGTAAAAAAGACATTTTCATATAAGGTAAATTTGTACATTTAAAAGACAAAACAATTTTTTCTTAAACTCTTGAAACAACTCATTTTAAAATAAAAGTGGGCTCAAAAGGGAGAGGATATGTGTACACTTAAGCTGATTCATGTTGTTGTACAGCAGAAACCAACACAATATTGAAAAGAAATTATCCTCAAATTAAAAATTACAAAAGTATAGAAATTTAAATTCCTTCAAAGTAAATAACAATTAAATCCTTGGATAGTCAGAAAATATTATTCTCTGAACCAATTTTTTTTTAAAGGTTCAGTCTGGAATTAAATAAATGTAAAATCTATTTTGTCAAAATTGCTAAAAAAAAAAATACAGAGGAGGAGCTAAGATGGCGGAAGAGTAGGACGGGGAGAACACTTTCTCCCCCACAAATTCATCAAAAGAACATTTAAACGCCAAGTAAATTCCACAAAACAACTTCTGAATGCCAGCAGAGGACATCAGGCACCCAGAAAAGCAACCCAAGTCTTCAAAAGGAGGTAGGGAAAAATATAAAAGACAAAAAAAGGGACAAAAGAGGGAGGGACGGAGTTCCGTCCCGGGAAGGGAGTCTTAAAAAGAGAGAAGTTTTCAAACACCAGGAAACCTTCTCACTGCCGAATCTGTGCTGAGCCTTGGAAGCACAGAGGGCAACATAACAGGGAGGAAAAATAAATAATTAAAACCCACACATTGCGAGCCCTACGGTAACTGCCCCAGCGGAGAAGCAGCGCAGACGCCTGCACAGGCCATTAGCAAGCGGGGGCTGGGCAGGGAGGCGCGGCGCGGGCTGCATCGCAAGGATCTGGCCTGAATACCCCTAGCACTATCTGAGCGAAATAATCTGGGCTAGCAAACCAGACTGTGGGATATCTACCACGCGAAAAGCCAGCCCTAACCTATGACACCGCCAGGCCCGCGCACGGAATAAAGGACTGAACAGAGATAGCCGGCGGCAGACCATCCCCCTCCGGTGATAGGCAGCCAGAGCCGGAAGGGGACAGTCGCAGCCCCAGAGAGACATTATCTATGAAACTGTAAGCAGGCTTCTTTGCTAACTAAAACTTCTTGGGAGTCTGGACGGTCAACATCTGCCTGAGAAGGCGTGCCAGTGCGCAACTAGATAACCGAGTGGCGGGGAGGCGATAAATCACAGCAATCGTGCGCGCAAAACACCTCATCACCTGAGCTGCTCGGATCTGGGAAGGGCACAAAACGCAGGCCCAACCGAGAGTCTGCACCTCTGAGGACTACCTGAGTGCCTGAACCTGAGCAGCTTGGACCTGGGAAGTACAGGCAGCCCAGGGCTGGCCGCGGATGGTTCACGGCGGAGCAACCTAGAGCCTGAGCAGCGTGGGCAGAGAGGCTACACGCGCCGTGAACAGGGGGCAGACCCAGTGTGGCTGAGGCACTGCGAGCACACGCCAGTGTTATTTGTTTGCAGCATCCCTCCTTACCTCCCCTCAGTGCAACTGAACAAGTGAGCCTATAAAAAAAAAAAAAAAAAATTTAAGTCCTCTATTAATCCTTTAATTTCCACTTTTATAACCGATTACTTTGCAAAAAAAAAAAAAAGACCCTTTTTTTTAAAGCAAACTTCATATATATATAATTTTTTTAATAATTTTTTGACTTTTTTTTCTTTTTCCTTCTTTTCTTTAACATTGTATTTTTGAAATTCCAAACTCTACTCTAGATTTTTAATTTTAGCTTTTTAGCATTTGTTATCAATTTTGTACCTATAGTTTTTTTTTGTTTGTTTTTGTTTTTATATAATTTCTGGGACCCTTTTTTATTTCTTCTTTTTCTTTTTCTCTGTTTCTTTCTCTTCTTCTTTTAAATAACATTGTATATCTGAAATTCCAAACGCTATTCTAGATTTTTAATCTATGCTTTTTGGTATTTGTTATCAATTTTGTACCTGTATTCCTTTTTTTTTATATTTTATGCGACCTTGTTTGTTCTTTTTTTTTTTCTCTCTTTTTCTTCCTCTTTTTTTTTTTTTTAACATTGTATTTTTGAAACTCCAAACTCTACTCTAGATTTTTAACTTTTGCTTTTTGGTATTAGTTATCAATTTTGTACCTATATTTTCTTTATAATTTTTGCAACCTTGTTTGTTTTTGTTTGTTCATTTTTTCTCGCTTTCTTTTCCTTCTTCTTTTCTTTAACATGGTAATTTTTGAAATTCCAAATTCTACTCTAGATTTTAAATTTTTGTTTTTATGTATTTGTTACCAATTTTGTACCTTAAGAACCCAATCTTCAGTACCCATTTTTCACTAGGGAGCGAGATTACTGGCTTAACTGCTCTCTCTCCCTTTGGACTCTCCTTTTTGTCCACTAGGTCGCCTGTGTCTCCTCCTTAACCCCTCTCTACTCTACCCAACTCTGTGAATTTCTGTGTGTTCCAGACGGTGGAGAACACTTAGGGAACTGATTACTGGCTGGATCTGTCTCCCTCCTTTTCATTCCCCCCATTTATCCTCCTGGCCATCTCTGCCACCTTCTTCCTTCTTCTCTTCTCTGTATAACTCTGTGAACAACTCTGAGCAGTCGAGTTGTGGAGTGCACATAAGGAAGAGATTACTGAATAGCCCACTCTCTCCTCTATTGATTCCACCTCATCTCATTTGGGTCACCTCTAACTCCCTCCTCACTCTTCTCTTCTCCATATAATGCTGTAAACCTCTCTGGGCGAAACAAGTTTCAGGGCAAGACATACCAAGCAAATTCTCCAGCAGCAAGGAACACAACCCTGAGCTCCAAGATACAGGCAGCCGAAAGTCACCCCAAAACCATAGACATCCCATAACTCATTACTGGACATTTTATTGCACTCCAGAGAGAAGAAATACAGCTCCACTCACCAGAACACTGACACAAGCTTCCCTAACCAAGAAACCTTGACAAGCCACCTGTACAAACCCACACAGAGTGAGGAAACGCCACAATAAATAGAACTCCACAAACTGCCAGAATACATAAAGGACACCCAAAACTCAGCAATTTAAACAAGATGAAGAGACAGAGGAATACCCAGCAGATAAAGGAACAGGATAAATGCCCACCAAACCAAAGAGGAAGAGATAGGGAATCTACCTGATAAAGAATTCCGAATAATGATAGTGAAATTGATCCAAAATCTTGAAATCAAAATGGAAACACAGATAAATAGCTTGGAGACAAAGATTGAGAAGATGCAAGAAAGGTTTAACAAGGACCTAGAAGAAATAAAAGAGAGTCAATATAAAATGAATAATGCAATAAATGAAATTAAAAACACTCTGGAGGCAACAAATAGTAGAATAACAGAGGCAGAAGATAGGATTAGTGAATTAGAAGATAGAATGGTAGAAATAAATGAATCAGAGAGGATAAAAGAAAAACGAATTAAAAGAAATGAGGACAATCTCAGAGACCTCCAGGACAATATTAAACGCTACAACATTCGAATCATAGGGGTCCCAGAAGAAGAAGACAAAAAGAAAGACCATGAGAAAATACTTGAGGAGATAATAGTTGAAAACTTCCCTAAAATGGGGAAGGAAATAATCACCCAAGTCCAAGAAACCCAGAGAGTCCCAAACAGGATAAACCCAAGGCGAAACACCCCAAGACACATATTAATCAAATTAACAAAGATCAAACACAAAGAACAAATATTAAAAGCAGCAAGGGAAAAACAACAAATAACACACATGGGAATTCCCATTAGGATAACAGCTGATCTTTCAATAGAAACTCTTCAAGCCAGGAGGGAATGGCAAGACATACTTAAAGTGATGAAAGAAAATAACCTACAGCCCAGAGTATTGTACCCAGCAAGGATCTCATTCAAATATGAAGGAGAAATCAAAAGCTTCTCAGACAAGCAAAAGCTGAGAGAATTCAGCACCACCAAACCAGCTCTCCAACAAATACTAAAGAATTTTCTCTAGACAGAAAACACAAAAACAGTGTATAAACTCGAACCCAAAACAATAAATGGCAACGGGATCATACTTATCAGTAATTACCTTAAATGTAAATGGGTTGAATGCCCCAACCAAAAGACAAAGACTGGCTGAATGGATACAAAAATAAGACCCCTACATATGTTGTCTACAAGAGACCCACCTCAAAACAGGGGACACATACAGACTGAAAGTGAAGGGCTGGAAAAAGATTTTTCATGCAAATAGGGACCAAAAGAAAGCAGGAGTAGCAATACTTATATCAGATAAAATAGACTTTATAACAAAGGCTGTGAAAAGAGACAAAGATGGTCACTACATAATGATCAAAGGATCAATCCAAGAAGAAGATATAACAATTATAAATATATATGCACCCAACACGGGATCACTGCAATATGTAAGACAAATGCTAACAAGTATGAAAGGAGAAATTAACAATAACACAATAATAGTGGGAGACTTTAATACCCCACTCTCATCTATGGATAGATCAACTAAACAGAAAATTAACAAGGAAACACAAACATTAAACGATACAATAGACCAGTTAGACCTAATTGATATCTATAGGACATTTCATCCCAAAACAGTGAATTTCACCTTTTTCTCAAGCGCACATGGAACCTTCTCCAGGATAGATCACATCCTGGGCCATAAATCTAGCCTTGGTAAACTCAAAAAAAAATAGAAATCATTCCAAGCATCTTTTCTGACCACAATGCAGTAAGATTAGACCTCAATTACAGGAGAAAAACTATTAAAAATTTCAACATATGGAGGATGAACAACACCCTGCTGAATAACCAACAAATCACAGAAGAAATCAAAAAAGAAATCAAAATTTACATAGAAACTAATGAAAATGAAAACACAACAACTCAAAACCTGTGGGACACTTTAAAAGCAGTCCTAAGGGGAAAGTTCATAGCAATACAGGCATACCTAAAGAAACAAGAAAAAACTCAAATAAATAACCTAACCCTACACCTAAAGCAACTAGAAAAGGAAGAAATGAAGAACCCCAGGGTTAGTAGAAGGAAAGAAATCTTAAAAATTAGGGCAGAAATAAATGCAAAAGAAACAAAAGAGACCATAGCAAAAATCAACAAAGCCAAAAGCTGGTTCTTTGAAAGGATAAATAAAACTGACAAACCATTAGCCAGACTCATCAAGAAACAAAGGGAGAAAAATCAAATCAATAAAATTAGAAATGAAAATGGAGAGATGACAACAGACAAAACAGAAATACAAAGGATCATAAGAGACTACTATCAACAATTATATGCCAATAAAATGGACAACGTGGAAGAAATGGACAAATTCTTAGAAAAGTACAACTTTCCAAAACTGGATCAGGAAGAAATAGAAAATCTTAACAGACCCATCACAAGCAAGGAAATTGAAACGGTAATCAAAAATCTTCCAGCAAACAAAAGCCCAGGTCCAGATGGCTTCACAGCTGAACTCTACCAAAAATTTAGAGAAGAGCTAACACCTATCCTGCTCAAACTCTTCCAGAGAATTGCAGAGGAAGGTAAACTTCCAAACTCATTCTATGAGGCCACCATCACCCTAATACCAAAACCTGACAAAGATCCCACAAAAAAAGAAAACTACAGGCCAATATCACTGATGAACATAGATGCAAAAATTCTTAACAAAATTCTAGCAATCAGAATCCAACAACACATTAAAAAGATCATACACCATGACCAAGTGGGCTTTATCCCAGGAATGCAAGGATTCTTCAATATCCACAAATCAATCAATGTTATACACCACATTAACAAATTGAAAAACAAAAACCATATGATTATCTCAATAGATGCAGAGAAAGCCTTTGACAAAATTCAACATCCATTTATGATAAGAACTCTCCAGAAAGCAGGAATAGAAGGAACATACCTCAACATAATAAAAGCTATATATGACAAACCCACAGCAAACATTATCCTCAATGGTGAAAAATTGAAAGCATTTCCTCTAAAGTCAGGAACAAGACAAGGGTGCCCACTTTCACCATTACTATTCAACATAGTTTTGGCCACAGCAATCAGAGCAGAAAAAGTAATAAAAGGAATCCAAATTGGAAAAGAAGAAGTAAAACTCTCACTGTTTGCAGATGACATGATCCTTTACATAGAAAACCCTAAAGACTCCACCAGAAAATTACTAGAACTAATCAATGAATATAGTAAAGTTGCAGGATATAAAATCAACACACAGAAATCCCTTGCATTCCTATACACTAATAATGAGAAAACTGAAAGAGAAATTAAGGAAACAATTCCATTCACCATTGCAATGGAAAGAATAAAATACTTAGGAATATATCTACCTAAAGAAACCAAAGACCTATATATAGAAAACTATAAAACACTGGTGAAAGAGATCAAAGAGGACACTAATAGATGGAGAAATATACCATGTTCATGGATTGGAAGAATCAATATAGTGAAAATGAGTATACTACCCAAAGCAATTTATAGATTCAATGCAATCCCTATCAAGCTACCAACGGTATTCTTCACAGAGCTAGAACAAATAATTTCACAATTTGTATGGAAATACAAAAACCCTCAAATAGCCAAAGCTATCTTGAGAAAGAAGAATGGAACTGGAGGAATCAACCTGCCTGACTTCAGGCTCTATTACAAAGCCACAGTTATCAAGACAGTATGGTACTGGCACAAAGACAGAAATATTGATCAATGGAACAAAATAGAAAGCCCAGAGATAAATCCACGCACATATGGACACCTTATCTTTGACAAAGGAGGCAAGAATATACAATGGATTAAAGACAACCTCTTTAACAAGTGGTGCTGGGAAATCTGGTCAACCACTTGTAAAAGAATGAAACTAGACCACTTTCTAACACCATACACAAAAATAAACTCAAAATGGATTAAAGATCTAAACGTAAGACCAGAAACTATAAAACTCCTAGAGGAGAACATAGGCAAAACACTCTCCGACATACATCACAGCAGGATCCTCTATGACCCACCTCCCAGAATATTGGAAATAAAATCAAAAATAAACAAATGGGACCTAATTAACCTTAAAAGCTTCTGCACATCAAAGGAAACTATTAGCAAGGTGAAAAGACAGCCTTCAGAATGGGAGAAAATAATAGCAAATGAAGCAACTGACAAACAACTAATCTCAAAAATATACAAGCAACTCCTACAGCTCAACTCCAGAAAAATAAACGACCCAATCAAAAAATGGGCCAAAGAACTAAATAGACATTTCTCCAAAGAAGACATACAGATGGCTAACAAACACATGAAAAGATGCTCAACATCACTCATTATCAGAGAAATGCAAATCAAAACCACTATGAGGTACCATTTCATACCAGTCAGAATGGCTGCGATCCAAAAGTCTACAAGTAATAAATGCTGGAGAGGGTGTGGAGAAAAGGGAACCCTCTTACACTGTTGGTGGGAATGCAAACTAGTACAGCCACTATGGAGAACAGTGTGGAGATTCCTTAAAAAACTGGAAATAGAACTGCCTTATGATCCAGCAATCCCACTGCTGGGCATACACACTGAGGAAACCAGAAGGGAAAGAGACACGTGTACCCCAATGTTCATCGCAGCACTGTTTATAATAGCCAGGACATGGAAGCAACCTAGATGTCCATCAGCAGATGAATGGATAAGAAAGCTGTGGTACATATACACAATGGAGTATTACTCAGCCATTAAAAAGAATACATTTGAATCAGTTCTAATGAGATGGATGAAACTGGAGCCTATTATACAGAGTGAAGTAAGCCAGAAGGAAAAACATAAATACAGTATACTAACACATATATATGGAATTTAGAAGGATGGTAACAATAACCCGGTGTACGAGACAGCGAAAGAGACACTGATGTATAGAACAGTCTTATGGACACTGTGGGAGAGGGAGAGGTTGGGAAGATTTGGGAGAATGACATTGAAACATGTAAAATATCATGTAAGAAACGAGATGCCAGTCCAGGTTCGATGCACGATACTGGATGCTTGGGGCTAGTGCACTGGGACGACCCAGAGGGATGGTAGGGGAGGGAGGAGGGAGGAGGGTTCAGGATGGGAAATACATGTATACCTGTGGCGGATTCATTTTGATATTTGGCAAAACTAATACAATTATGTAAAGTTTAAAAATAAAATAAAATTTAAAAAAAAGGAAAAAAAAAAGAAATCTTGAAAAAAAAAATACAATTTGACTAAATCTTGGGGAAACTGTCTCTTATAGACTATGTCTTTAAACACTTCCATGAGGTCAGCACTATTCAAAAATTTAAAAAAAAAAAAAAAAAGAGGAGGAAGGTTAACAGAAGGAGAAG
This sequence comes from Bos javanicus, assembly GCF_032452875.1. Taxonomy (NCBI): domain Eukaryota; kingdom Metazoa; phylum Chordata; class Mammalia; order Artiodactyla; family Bovidae; genus Bos; species Bos javanicus. The sequence goes on along the minus strand of NC_083872.1, from coordinate 86,639,769 downwards.
AAAGACAGAAAAATAAAATTTACTAGAACCCAAGAAACAAATTCATTGATTGGACCAATTTTAGTTTTTTTATTGTAAAGCAGATGAACATAAGATTTGTTAAGACTGGAATTTGGATAAAAAAGGAAATGTTACTTGAGATAACTTGAAAGTTCTTTAGACATTTATTTGAAGGTAGATTTATAGCTGTCACAAAACTCAGTAAACTATGTCATTATAATAACATTCAGTTCCTTCTGTACAAGAACATCAAATCCCTTTCCAAGATCCCATATTAATTGCTAATCCATTATTTTTTTTAATGCCACCTTAAAAAAAATCTGTTGGTTAGAAGTAGTAGGAAAAAGAAATTGTGAAAAGCAAATATAGGAGGCAAAGATGGGAAAGGAGTTAGAAAAGGACTTAAGAGTCTGTAAGATGGGCCCTTTTCTCAAATATAGCAAAATATCTTATTCTATTGTGACTGAACTCTGTATTTAACCTCATTACTTTCTCTGCACTATCAATAAATTCATATCTGGATAAAAACTATTTGGATATGAGAAATAAGGACAATAGCGAGAAGATATGATGTATATTTAGACTATTATCCACAACTTCATATGAATGAATTTACTACAGATTAATTTTTCCAACATTTCATTGAACTCATCAACACAGTATGGAGGAGACTCAGAGGGAGGTAGGAAGGGATAATTCAGGATTTTAAACATGCTCTGAAGTGATGCCGTTCTAGTTTAGCACTCTTCCTAGGTCCCTGCTTCCAGAAGAGTACACTTGATGGGACTGAAGTTTTAATAAACAGAAATGGTATAATAGAAAAAGAGGAGGATGCATAAAGAGAGGATGAAAGTGTTGAAGACAAAATTTAGAGTGTTGAAGACATTCTATCTAAGCTACCCCTGCACCTCAGGGAAAAAAAAATGCTTTTCCTGTCCCTCTTGAACCACAAGCTCCCCTTGACTACCAGTTCTAAACCTGTTAGAACTGTAGCCCAGTCACAAATCTGTAGATCAAATACGCTTTTGTGGGCTATCTGATTATCCAAACACAATTCATAACTTTATTTCTGTAGATAAATGTGTTGTAAATTCCAAACAAACTATTTGAAACAACCTGTTCACAAGTTTGGGACAGCTTGCACACTATGTGTTTTGGATTTAGGGAGCTAAATGACACCTTACTGGATAAAAACGTATTATGACATGTGATTCATACAACTATTATTAATCTTCAATAAATTCTGCTGGAGTAAGTACCCGAAGGTGTGCTAACTTAATTTAAACCTCTGCAAAATTTGGCTGGTAATTTTCCAAGAACAGATTGACTCATGATATTTTCGATGTCCCAAAATTTGTCTTTCAGTCATAAATGAAAGAATACCATGTTGCATATTTCAACACTTATGTCTTCAATCTTAAATAAAAATGAAGTCTAAATGTGGCCAATAACAAACAAGAACCAATCAAGAATATCAAAGTTTAAAACTGTTTCTTTTATTTTTAAATTAGAAATCAAAACTTTTGAATTAATAATAAAAAGCATGCACAGATTATCAAAAATTAAGACATGTGCTGTGACTAAAGATGTGATACCACGCTTTCTCATATACATCACCTAAGATGCTATACATAATTTTTCTATGCTGTTCAATGTCCTTGGCAATCATTATCCAATTCTTCTTTACAATATATGTTAGATATATGGTGAAATATTTGCTTTTAATCTATATGATAATTTATTGCTTTTACCATAAATCAATCTAGAGCTATGTCAGTAGAAACCTATATATTTTTCTCATTCTGGATTCCATACCTAGCTATAAATTATCACTCATTTATTTGAAGTTAAAGATCAGTATCAACATTAACAGAAAGTTACCTAATAACAGTTTGAGTTTTGCATCCCTGTAAAAGAAATAAATCAATTTCCCATGTACTCTACTAATTTATCACCTTCCAATGCTACATATAAAAATTTTGAGTATTTAGGAAACTTAAAACCATCATTCACACCTTTTCTTTCCTCCATTAAGTTCTGAGATGTATTTTTTCCTTAGTTCTTTCAATCATTGCCTTTCTGAATTTAAATTATATTGAATAATATTTAATTATCTATTAAAGCTGCTGCTGCTAAGTCACTTCAGTCATGTCCGACTCTGCGCAACCCCATAGACGGCAGCCCACCAGGCTCCCTCGTTCCTGAGATTCTCCAGGCAAGAACACTGGAGGGGGTTGCCATTACCTTCTCAATGCATGAAAGTGAAAAGTGAAAGTGAAGTTGCTCAGTCCTGTCCCACTCTTCGAGATTCTTGCTATGAAACATGAGGTAATTAGTATACATTATCTCAACCTATCCTCCTCCCTCACCTCAAAAAAATTAGCTATAATGTAATTATGAAGTTTTATCATTTAGGTCCTTTTTATCACATTTTGACCACTACAGCTTTAAATATTAAAAAAAAAAAAAACACTAACAATATTGTTTTAAACTGTAAACCAAGGTGTTATTGGCCTTATAAAAAAATGCAATCTTATATCTTAATTTTTCATCTTTGAAGGGGAAAGATGAAAGCACCAGTACCTAACAAATTCTTGGTGCTTGGAAGCACCACTTCCAAGCACCACCGCCGCCGCTAAGTCGCTTCAGTCGTGTCCGACTCTGTGCGACCCCGTGGACAGCAGCCCACCAGGCTCCGCCATCCCTGGGATTCTCCAGGCAAGAACACTGGAGTGGGTTGCCATTTCCTTCTCCAGTGCATGAAAGTGAAAAGTGAAAGTGAAGTCTCTCAGTCGTGTCCGACTCTTTGTGACCCCATGGTCTGCAGCCTACCAGGTTCCTCCGTCCATGGGATTTTGCAGGCAAGAGTACTGGAGTGGCTGGCCATTGCCTTCTCCAAGCACCAGTACCTAACAAATTTTCTTTCATTTACTTCCTGGCTTCCTTCCTTCCTACAGTCATACTTCACTGCCTGAATTCTGTATATGCCTTTTTCTAAGATTTCTTGTTTTGTTTTTCTGGTTGATCCTCTTGAATAATCTTTCCACACAGGGCAAGTGAGTAATAATCTGAGTTATCACATGATTTAAATTATCTTTTGCATAATATAAAATACAGTTAAATATCTTTCTTTCCTTCCAACTTTGAAGACATTGCTTCATTTATCTTTAAATATTCACTGCCACTGGTGACATTCTCATTCCTTTAAATATAATTTTCTTCACATATATATGTATACACACACATATATATTTGCTTTCAAACTATATGACATATCATATATATCATATGGATATATATAAATTTCTGGGAGGGGGATGAGTTTAAAATCTGAACAGAATGTGGAAAGTGAACAAGTATCCTTAAATGCCAAGTTATGAGAAGACTATCATTAATATTGGGAGGTAAGGGGACACATTTTTAAATGCTTTTCTTTTAACAATTTCATTTTGTGGTTGTCTTATTCCTAATATAGTTAAAACATATGCCAACATGACAACACTACTGGTCTATTCCTATTTATCCTTTCAGACAGAAAGAGAGATGGAACTTTCCTTTTCTCCTCACCCTCAACCCCACATCATGCTGTATCTGTTCTTCATTATCCCAAGGAACTATATAGCCCCTGAACTATACCTTGGGGCCAAGGGAGTGCACCTAGTAACAAGGTCTTCCCAAGGAGGCTGGGCTGGGGAAGACCTGGGTAAACACCGGATGTGGGTTGGGCTGTTTGGACAAGAACTCCTTGTTCTGAGTCCTTAATGTATTGTATTGAAGAGCGAGAAGCGGTATATTGGGTCTGCGTGGGCATATACCGGTGGCCCCTCACATTCTTCTCTTTGGGTGCCATGATCAGGACAGGGCCAACAGAGGTCCTTCTAAAAGCTCTGGTAGTCTGAATCTGAAGCTCAACGTGTTAATAGATTTCAAACACTTTCAAATTATGTCTGTACATGGTTCCTCAAACAGTAGCCAGGATCTACTCAGAGATCTCCAAGTCTAGCTTTACTATCTACATACCTAATTATGTTTCCTAATCTGTAATGGCCAACATTTTAGTCAATACATGTTGTTTAGTTGCTAAGTTGTGTTCAACTCTTTTGCAACCCCATGGACTGTAGCTCGCCAGGCTGCTCTGTCCAGGGGGTTTTTCCAGGCAAGAATACTAGAGTGGGTTACCATTTTCTTCTCTAGGGCATCTTCCCAACCCAGGGATTGAACCCACAGCTCCTGCCACATCTCCTTCAGGGAAATTCTTTATTGCTGACCCACCAGGGAAATCCATAGTCAATATATGGCCTTGGTACTAATCAGGAAATTCCATGATAGTGACTAACTATACCTAGGTTACCACTGTATTATTTTTCTATAATGTTTTACACACACACATACACACACTTGTGAACAGCTTGGTTTTCAATTCTGATTTATTTAGATCACTTTTTAAAGAAAATCATAGAACACAGCTGTTAAATTATTTCTGAATGAGGAAACCTGAAATATAAGATAAGGTTTGTTTTGTTTGTTTCTTTTCCAAGATGTGAGTTCTTAGGCATATTTCTTCAAGAGGTTCATAAATGTTATTAAATTTATGTTCATTTTTCTAAATTTTCATTTAATATCCAATAGTTATTCTTCCCCATTCATAAATATAAGTCCTTGTTTTCTACAAGTGTACTCAATGATAACTAGGAAAATGAACTAGAGTTCCTCATACAGTGATATATGAAAATATTGCCAAAGTCACTGGAATATTTATGGCAACACTCTATTGCAATATGCAATATTGATTTACTAATTGAAGAAGTCCTATAATGTACTACCTAGAGGCCACAGACTATATCATTTTCTTTATGTGATCAGCATCCAGAATATTCAGTGAAGTATGACTGATGGAGATAGGTACACAGTATCTATGTGTACCTCCTTGATAAGGACATGAGCACTAAAGAACATTTTGAACTGGAACTCCAATTCTAAGCCTTGGGAAATATATTTGGAGAAAGTATTTTGAATGACTATAAACGTAAACTGCTTGCTTTTCATAAAATTCCATTTTTATGACCTACAGAACAATTCTTTTATCTCATAGTTTTCAGCCTCAAGCCAGAAGAGATGCCACATTCACTTTTGAAGTTGGAAAGAACTGGAATGCTCATAATATTCAAGTGAGTGCAACTTTTTCCATTTCTTTTATATATATGATATAGAGAACTGAGCAGTCAGGGTGGAGAACCATTGCTATTTTTATTCATGAGCCTATGAGTCTCCTAAATCTCCATTCAGAGATGTGTACGAATATGTCTAGGGCTCCATAGTGGTCAACCATTTTAACTAAATCAGGTATATAGTTGATGGTAATCATGGTTTGGTGACTGAGAGTCTTGGTACTACTTACTGACACTGGAGGCTTTAATGTTACCTACTCTATCACTGCAAATGGTGACTGCAGCCATGAAATAAAAAGATGCTTACTCTTGGAAGAAAAGTTATGACCAATCTAGACAGCATATTAAAAAGCAGAGACATTACTTTGCCAACAAAGGTCCATCTCATCAAGGCTACGGTTTTTCCAGTAGTCATGTATGGATGTGAGAGTTGGACTATAAAGAAAGCTGAGCGCCGAAGAATTAATGCTTTTGAACTGTGGTGCTGGAGAAGACTCTTGAGAGTCTCTTGGACTGCAAGGAGATCCAACCAATCCATCCTAAAGGAAATCAGTCCTGAATGTTCATTGGAAGGACTGATGTTGAAGCTGAAACTCCAGTAGTTTAGCCACCTGATGGGAAGAGCTGACTCATTGGAAAAGACCTTAATGCTGGGAAAGAGTGAAGGCAGGAGGAGAAGGGGACAACAGAGGGTGATATGGTTGGATGGCATCACTGACACAAAGGACATGAGTTTGAGTAAACTCCAGGAGTTGGTGATGGACCGGGAGGCCCGCCGTGCTGCAGTCCATGGGGTCACAAAGAATCAGACACGACTGAGTGACTGAACTGAATTGAACTCTACCTTTTAAAATAACACATCCTCATGGAAATCAATATATGTTAATATACATTTATATGTATATATATATATGAATCATAATATATATGAATCACATATATAATTTTAATTTTTCTAAGCAGCCACATTTTTAAAGAGTTAAAGAACAAGTTAAAGAGAAAGATGAAAATAATTTGAATAATTTACTTAACCCAGTATATCCAAAGTACATTCAATTCAACACGTAATTATATTACAGATCTCCAGTACTTTGGCCACCTCATGCAAAGAGTTGACTCATTGGAAAAGACTCTGATGCTGGGAGGGATTCGGGGCAAGAGGAGAAGGGGACGACAGAGGATGAGATGGCTGGATGGCATCACTGACTCGATGGACGTGAGTCTCAGTGAACTCCAGGAGTTGGTGATGGACAGGGAGGCCTGGCGTGCTGTGATTTATGGGGTCGCAAAGAGTCAGACACCACTGAGCGACTGAACTGAACTGAATATATTTTAAACTCATAATTTAAATTCATATTTTCTTACTAAGCCTTTGAATTGAGCACATGTTTAGCACATCTTCATTTTAACTAGTCATACTTCAAGTGCTCAGCAGTCACATCAAGTGGCTACCTTATAGGACAGCACAGCAGATGTGTCATTTTATGCCCTTGCCAGGCCTTTTCGGGTTCTTGCAAACAATCAAATCAGCCTAGTCAGGAACCTGTGCTCAATCTTAGAAAGCAAGTAGCAGAAAATATTCAGGTTTACCAGTCACTGGTACCTGGAGTCCATTATGCTGAACCAAGCCTGGATACCTCAAGTCCCTAAGGGAAGCCTTAAGCATCTGTGTTTAGAAATGGGTGGTGTCCTCATCACTTTATACCAATAATGGAGCATTGGAACAGATTGTGTAGTGCTTTGGGGACTTTTAAGCATCTTTTGTTTTCTTCTCTCTCCAATCTTTTTTGGGTAGTTCCAATGCTTGGTTCATGCTTTTATTGAGATGTTTAGTTTCCCCAAAGATAAATAAGATGGTAGCACTGTGCCATTCTGGAATAATGTGAATAATCATGGGAGCAGAATATTGGCCTTTGAAATATGTCTATCATCTAAAATCACCTGAACAGTTACTGCAGAAGAGGGCATCAGTTTTCCTCATCTGTAAATTAGGAGTTGGGATAGATGAACTTGGAACTTAACATCCTGTGCTAAAATTATATAATTACTATGTAAATTAAGTAAATATCATAAAGTCATAAATATGAAATAGCTTACTAAAAGGACTAAAGCCCTTAAAATTCAGAATTATGAACATTCTAAATCTAAGAAAATTTGTATTTATAAAATGCTATTAGAGAAAAAAAGTTGCTTTTTTTTAAAACAGTAAATGAGATTTCTATCATATACATGTTGACCAAGTAAAACTTATGTACAGACCAGATTTCCTATAAATTTTATCCCAATTTATAATTTGTCAAATTATTTCATGTGGAGTAAGGGAAGTTATTTTTACAGATAGAAGTTTACAGTAGTCTCCTTTATACATATTTTAAAAGGAAATGAATTGAAACAGAAATGAAACAAAATTAAAAAATGAAACTCAATGTGTTTTGAATTTGGAAAATCAGGATCCTCAAAAATGATCAGAGACAACAGAAACAGCCTACTTTCTAAATTATTTTCTAGTTCTAAGATTATAAACTCAGAGAGAAACTTTTTCAACAGGACAACCTGTGTGATAAGTGCTACGAGTGGAGTAAGTTTGGATTGTGAATGTGCATGAGTTCGAGCCAACTCCCGGAGACAGTGAAGGGCAGGAAAGCCTGGTGTGCTGCAGTCCATGGGATGGCAAAGAATTGGACACAACTGAGCAACTGAGCGACTGAACAACAACAAATGTTGAGTCACTCAGTCATGTCTGACTCTTTGTGACCTGATGGACTGTAGCCCGCCAGGCTCCTGTGTCCGTGGGATTTCCCAGGCAAGAACACTGGAATGGGTTGTCACTTCCTCCTCCAGGGAGTTTTTTTGACCAGGAATCAAATCTGCTTCTCCTGCATCTTCTGCTTTGGTAGGCAGATTCTTTACCACACCACCTGGAAAACTTTAAGTTTGGATTACAAAGGCCTACAAGGTGCACAAAGCATGGGAGAAACTTCTAGCTCAGGGCTGGGTCAAGGAACACTTCCTAAGGAGGAGACTCTTCAACTGAAGCTGAGCCCTGGATGACTCAGAAACCCACCAAAGGGTGAATGTAGGAGCTGGTTGTATATCAGCATGTTTCCTACAAAGCAACACTATGCTCACAATGCTAGAAGGAAGAGAGAAAATGTCCCATTTTGTGAAATAGCAAATTGTCCGGTATGAACTGGATCTCTGACTATAGTCAAGTAGTGAGAAGAGACTGGATAGAAATGTATAATCTGTGTTATCATCAATGTCTGATACATGAGGAAATCAAAAGAAACTCTGAATAGTGAATAGTTGAAAATGTCAAAATAAGGGTTAATTTCTAACTGTACACATTTTCTTTCTATAAATCTAGTGCTTCCCTTATAATTGGCATTAAATGCTTAAATTAGACTTTCTGTAGATCTAGCAAATCAAAGTTTGAAAATAGCACTTAGTAAATATTGAGCAGGCATTTGATAAAATGGACAGATAATCATAATTAGTACAATTGTTTCCTTATAAATATGTGTCTTTAAAGTATTTGAAAATGCTTTAAAATTGTGTGTTCTCTTAAACATTTTAAGCACCCCTCTGCAAGCTCATATACTACAAATATCATCTGAATTACTTTTTTGTTGTTACCGAAAAAAGAAACTACTGCCCAATGTTTGTAAAAGAGCTATATATTCTAAATGGGTGCAGTCAGGATGATTAGCATTTTTTAAATATTTCTGTTTTTATATATTTCCTTCTTTAACTAATATTAAGTTGACATGAATACTAAAAGCAGACAACTTAAAAATTTGTAGTTAAATTACAATGGCCAAGTTGGGTCTATATTTTTTCACAATATGTGATCGAAGGAGTATGCATAGTGAAAAAAGAAATTAAAAAAATAAAATACTATTGCTAAATGAATAACCTTCATAGATACACAAAGGAAATCTACTCTCTTTCCTTGAAATTATGCACTTCCATTTTTTATTTCTGAGAAGAAAAGCAAAAGGCAACCAGTATTAGTTTCCTGTTGCTGCTTTAACAAATTATCACATGCTTAGTGACTTAAAACAACACACATTTATCATTTTAAAGTTTTGGTGGTCAGAAGTACAAAAGTGGTCTCACTGGGCTAAAATTAAGGTATTGGCAGGGCTGCATTTTGTTATGCAAGATCTTGGAGAGAGTTTTTTTACCTTTTCTAGCCTCTTAAGGTTTCCTGCATTACTTGTTTGCTGGCCCCATCCATGTTCCAAGCTACCAGTGTTGAGTCTTTTTCAGAAGGCCATCTCTCTGCCTCCTTCTTCCCCATTTAAGGACCCTTATGATTATACTAGGCCCACCTGGATTAATCAGGATGCTTTCTTTATTGGAACTGACTGGCAATCTCAATTTCATCTGCAACTTTAATTCTCACTCACTATGTCATATAACATAGTTTTTATATGTTGCAGGTATTACTGTGTGGATATCTGGCAGCAGGGGTGGGGGTTGGCCTACCATAGAAGCTATCAGAGTAAGAAAAATTTTAATGTACACTTGGTTATAATTATATTTTATTTTTGCCCAATAAGATTTGATTGGAACATGATGTCAGGCTTTCATGCAATCTCAGAAAAAAATCCCTGTCCTCATGAAGTTTGCAGAGAGAAAATATAAGTCACATGTACCAAGTAAAAGTTGGTGGGGGAGGAGGTTGGTAAAGGCCTTTCATCACTGTAAGTACTCATTAAGTAAAAAAAATAAAAAATAAAAATAATGTTATTTACCAACATCAATCAAATTAATTGAATAATGTAGCAATAATAAATTATATTTCATTACATGACTCATAATGCACTATTAGAAGAACAAAATATATCTTTCATCAACTGGGTGACTCATATGTCTATAGAGAAAGTAAAAAAAAAACAAAAACGAAGAAAAACTTAATCAACTGACAGAGCTACATGATTCTAAACAAGTGATTTGAATGATCTTTTATTTCATCAACATGAATGATTTTTTTTCATTGAAATGACAGACCATTATACTATCAAGTAGGAGTGGTACCAAATTTACAAAGTATCCATGAAAGTCTTCATTTAATGGTCTAGGAAAGAAAAAATAGTTTAGGGGAATTATAATTCCCACTTATGATCCTTTAAAGATTTGTGTGACAAACTTCATCAAGTTAGAAAAACTTTTCTTTATACCCCATTCTCTCTCAGAAAAAAAAAAAAAAAGCTTAACATTCTACTTTTAAGTTTCTCTCCTTGTGTTAATCAAAGGCTCACCTAAAAAAATCACTCCTTAACTCTTAGTTAGGAAAAAATATTTCTTTTCTTTTCTCAACTACAAATGTAGTAGAATTCAGTTAATTACTAGTTTTACTTGCTATTACAGTCAATACGGCTAACTTCAATGATTGGTTTAACATGCTATTGAGTGACTTCTAAGTGTTAGTACTATGCTAGAAGGTGTGGATACAGTTTAAAAAAGAGACAGACAAGAGCAGACAAAAAATATCCATAAATAAGCCAGAGAAAAAGATCAAATGGTGATAACTGCTCTGCAGAAAATTCAAATGAATGATATGATATAGAATGACTGGGTGTTGAGATTGTGTCCAGTGAGACCACTAATGGAAGTAAGTTTTAATGCAAAATTTTAAAGTTTGAGATACAGAAGACCAGTGGAAGTGAAACACAGTAGCCTAAGCAGGCTAGAAGGACAACACTACAAAATTATTCTAGAGAAGCAGCCACAACCACATCAAAGAAGATCCTGAGTGCTCTGGTAAAAGGGATGACAGGAATTCACTGAAAGGCTTAAGCAAGAAGAGAATATTAAAGGATATCCATTATAAAAAGAGTATCCTGGCTGCTATGTGAAAGGATAAATAATTGTAAGGGGGTAAAACCGAAAGTGGAAAAACCAACCAAGATCTTATTAGATCTTATTACAGTAATCCAAGTGAGAGGTGATGGTAATTTGATTAAAATAATATAAAAGAAACGATTAAAAAATGACCAGCTTCATGTTATCTTTTGAGGGTAGTACAAAGGATGGCTGACTGGATGTGCAAGCGATAACAATAAGGGTCAAAAATAACTCACAGTTCTTTGAGTCAAGAAAGTGGTTAGAAGCTCATTGTACTAACAGTGATAGAGGAAAAAAAAAAAAAACAGAAGAGCAGGTCTGTGGAGAAAATGAAGAATTCTATTCTGCCTGTGTTACATTTGACATCCTTACCAGACATCTGGATAGGGAGGTCAAGTAATCAATTGAATATATAAATACGGGAATTCCAGGAAGACATCTGGACTGATAATAAAAACTTTAAGGTCATCAGACTATTGATGGTTTTTAGTATAGAAGACTACATTAGGTCATCTAGCAAAAGAATCTGAGAGTTCTGTGGGGGAGAAGTATAGGAAGTTCTCAGTTAAGGAATAAGATCAGAAATTAGCATGCCCTGACAATACAATTACATGATTTCCTTCAGAAAAGCTTAATAGGTATAGAAACAGAAGACTGCTTAAACCAAAGTGGATGTAGTAAAAGAGTGAAATGGGACTTTGAAACTCTCACAAGAGTAGAAGAAGTGATAACCAGATGGGTCTGGAATCACAGGGAATTGCGTGAAGTAGAAGGAACTAGAAGGTAAAGAGAAAGAGAAGAACAAAAGGATTGAGATTTCATAAGACTGAAGTACAAGTCTAGTTGGAGCAAGAAAGTTAGGGCTTCCTTTGCACTAACTTCAGGGAGAGCCATTCATATGAAATTTCTAGTGTTGTGCTCACACAGAATTCAGTGTGAACAGTGTTTCTGGGGGTCATCCTATGTGGTTCCCTTAGAGGAGAACTGAAGAAATAGATTTAATTTAATGTTGAAAAGGAAGTTATGATTTCAGATGAAACAGAGGACAGTTACTTGAATAAGTGATTTTAGATTGTTAGGAAGACTGACTGAGTGTAGAATACTGAATCGATAGCCCATGAGCACTAAAGTCATCTAAAAAACAGGCGAGAAAACTATTACAATAGATGACTATTAGTAAAATATTATTAGTAAAATATTCATCACAGATGATGAATAGTAAAATATCCAGAGGGCTTAACTTTAGAAAGAGAAGATTTATTTACACAAAGATTATTTAAACAGTGAGTTACAAGAAAAACTTATTTAAACAAACATTAATTAGATTGAAAAGTATATGAAGAAATAGTGTCATTATGAACCATAATATAATTCTGGGGCTGAAGGAAGAATAGGGAGCAAAATAGAGAGTGAAAAGGAGAGGAAAAGGAATAAAAAGAAAATAAGGAAGATATGTTTTGACAAATCAAGACCAAAAGATTGTGCTTCAGATTACTACATCTGTCCCATTAATTGCTTTATTCTCTTAAATGGTCTTTGTCTTGTTCCCATCTAGTACATCTTTACAAGACTTCACAAGAGACTTTTTCAAAATGTAAAATGGATCACAGCACTCACTTCTATAAACACTTCAATAGCTTCCCATTATCCACAGAATAATGTCCAAGCTCCTTAGTGTGGCAATCAAGGACCTTGATGATCTGATCCATGACTATTCCTCCAGACACATTTCCACCAAATTCCCCATCATTCCCTTGCAATATAATTACTTTTCCTTCCATGTCAATACCATACTGCTCCTTGCATCTGTGTTATGCTCCAGCTATTCCCTTTAACTGTGATGTACTTGGAAAATTGCATCACATTCTCTGTGATGCCTTCCCTATTCTTCATGGGCCATATTGTCCACTCTCTTACATCTCTTTGCCAAGAAAGAACCATCAACCTACTATTTCCTACTTCTGTATCTTTCATGTTTCTGTTATTCTATCATTCCCCTGTATTGTTTCTTTGCAAGGTCTATAGGATTCTCAAGGGCACATTATTGTTTCTTACAGTTCAGTTCAGTTGCTCAGTTGTGTCCCACACTTTATGATTCCATGGACTGCAGCACTCCAGGCCTCCCTGTCAATCACCAACTCCTGGAGTTCACTCAACCTCATGTCCATTGAGTCAGTGATGCCATCCAACCATCTCATCCTCTATCTATTGTTTCTTTCAGTTCAGTTCAGTCACTCAGTCGTGTCTGACTCTTTGTGACCCCATTAACCACAGTACGCCAGGCCTCCCTGTCCATCACCAACTCCCAGAGTCTACCAAAACCCATGTCCATCGAGTCAATGATGCCATCCAACCATCTCATCCTCTGTCGTCCCCTTCTCCTCCCTCCCTCAATCTTTCCCAGCATTAGGGTCCTTTCCAATGAATCAGCGCTTTGCATCAGGTAGCCAAAGTATTGGGGCTTCAGCTTCAACAGCAGTCCTTTCAATGAACACCCAGGACTGATCTCCTTTAGGATGGACTGGTTGGATCTCCTTGCAGTCCAAGGAACTCTCAAGAGTTTTATTCAATACCACAGTTCAAAAGCATCAATTCTTCTGCGCTCAGTTTTCTTTATAGTCCAACTCTCACATCCATACATGACCACTGGAAAAACCATAGCCTTGACTAGATGGACCTTTGTTGGCAAAGTAATATCTCTGCTTTTTAATTGTTTCTTTAGAAATTTGCAAAATACCTACTACACAGTAGGTGTTCAATAGTTTGCTGAATAGATGTTACCTAATGTAAGATGAAAGTCTTGATACAGAATTAATGAAAAATGCTACATACATAAGGTAGAAGGTATGAACAGTAATTAGACAAGATTCAGTTCAGTTCAGTCGCTTCGTTGTGTCCGAGTCTTTGCAACCCCATGGACTGCATGGACTGCAGCACAACAGGCCTCCCTGTCCATCACCGACTCCCAGAGTTTACTCAAACACATGTCCATTGAGTCAGTGATGCCATCCAACCATCTCATCCTCTGTTGTCCCCTTCTCTTCCTGCCTTCAATCTTTCCCAGCATGAGAGTTTTTCCCAATGAGTCAGTTCTTTGCATCAGGTGGCCAAAGTATTGGAGTTTCAGCTTCAACATCAGCCCCTCTAATGAATATTCAGGGCTCATTTCCTTTAGGATTGATTGGTTTGATCTCCTTGCAGTCCAAGGGACTCTCAAGAGTCTTCTCCAACACCACAATTCAAAAGCATCAATTCTTTAGCGCTCAGTTTTCTTTATAGTCCAACTCTCACATCCATACATGATTACTGGAAAAACCATAGCCTTGACTAGACAGAACTTTGTTGGTAAGGTACCATCTCGGCTTTTTAATATGCTGTCTAAATTAGTCATAACTTTTCTCCAAATGAGTAAGCGTCTTTTAATTTCATGGCTGCAATCACCATCTGCAGTGATTTTGGAGCCCAGGAAAGTAAAGTCTGCCACTGTTTCCACTGTTTCTCCATCCATTTGCCATGAAGTGTTGGGACTGGATGCCATGATTTTTGTTTCCTGAATGTTGAGCTTTAAGCCAACATTTTCACTCTCCTCTTTCACTTTCATCAAGATGCTCTTTAGTTCTTCTTTGCTTTCTGCCATAAGGGTGGCATCATCTGCATATCTGAGGTTATTGATATTTCTCCGGGCAATCTTGATTCCAGGCTGTGCTTCATCCAGCCCAGCATTTCTCATGCTGTACCCTAGAGCTTCCCTGGTGGCTCAGAGGTTAAAGCGTCTGCCTCCAATGCAGGAGACCTGGGTTCGGTCCCTGGGTCGGGAAGATCCCCTGGAGAAGGAAATGGTAACCCACTCCAGTATTCTTGCCTGGAGAATCCCATGGATGGAGAAGTCTGGTAGGCTACAGTCCACGGGGTCACAAAGAGTCGGACACAACTGAGTGACTTCATCTTCACTTCCTTCACCCTATGTATAAGTTAAATAAGCAGGGTGATAATATACAGCCTTGATGTACTCCTTTCCCAATCTGGAACCAGTCTGTTGTTCCATGCTCAGTTCTAACAATTGCTTCCTGATCTGCATATAGATTTCTCAAGAGGTAGGTCAGATGGTTTGGTAGTCCCATCTCTTTAAGAATATTCCACAGTTTGTTGTGATCCACATAGTCAAAGGCTTTGGCATAGTCAATGAAGAAGAAATGGATGTTTTTTTCTGGAACTCTCTTGCTTTTTTGATGATCCAATGGTTGTTGGCAATTTGAACTCTGGTTCTTTCGCCTTTTCTAAATCCAGCTTGAACATCTGGAAGTTAATGGTTCATGTATTGTTGAAGCCTGGCTTGGAGAATTTTGAGCATTACTTTACTAGCATGTGAGATGAGTGCAATTGTGCGGTAGTTTGAGCATTCTTTGGCATTGCCTTTCTTTGGGATTGGAATGAAAACTGACCTTCTCCAGTCCTGTGGCCACTCAGTTTTCCAAATTTGTTGGCATATTGAGTGGAGCACTTTCACAACATCATCTTTTAGGACTGGAAATAGTTCAACTGGAATTCCATCACCTCCACTAGCTTTGTTCATACTGACCCTTCCTAAGGCCCATCAGACTTCACATTCCAGGATGTCTTGCTCGAGGTGAGGGATCACACCATTGTGATTATCTGGGTCATGAAGACCTTTTTTGTACAGTTTTTCTGTGTATTTTTGCCACCTCTTAATATCTTCTGCTTCTGATAGGTCCATACCATTTCTGTCCTTTATTGAGCCCATCTTTGCATGAAATGTTCCCTTGGTATCTTTAATTTTCTTGAAGAGATCCCTAGTCTTTCCCATTCTATTGTTTTCCTCTATTTCTTAGCATTGATCACTGAGGAAGCCTTTCTTATCTCTCCTTGCTATTCTTTGGAACTCTGCATTCAGATGCCTATATCTTTCCTTTTCTCCTTTATTTTTTTTTTTGTTTTATATGATCTCCTTTATTTTTTGCTTCTCCTCTTTTCACAACTATTTGTAAGGCAAGATTAGAACTCTTTTTTACATTTTTCTATGATACTGATAGACTTCAATTTAACTGTTTATATAGGTGAGTACATAAATAAGTGAATATTTATATAGGGCTTCCCTGGATGCTCAGATGGTAAAGAATCTGCCTGCAGTGCAGTAGACCTGAGTTCAATACCTGGATCAGGAAGGTCCCCTGAAGAAGGAAATGGCTACCAACTCCAGTATTCTTGCCTGGAGAATTCCACGGATAGAGCAGCCTGCAATGCTATAATCCATGGGGTCACAAACAGTCACACACAACTGAGCAACTAACACTTTCACTTTCCCTTTTTCATGGGTGAATGTTCTTATCCAAAACCTGAGAGGTCAAATGAGCTTCAGAATACTGAAAAAAAATGGATTAGAGAAATATAATATGGTGTATATACCATATATTACATAGAATTGACAGTGAGGTATAGGGCAATATCCCATAATCAAATAGGTTGATATTTCTGCCATGACATATGGATATCCACACTAAATACATAGCACAGGTGTATTTAGGTTTTCCTCTAATGAATTACCCAAAATTCTACAATGCATTTCTAATATTCCAATTACAAAATGACTTGGGAATTCCTTGGTAGTTCAGTGGTTCAGACTGCTGAGGCCTGAGTTCAATCCCTGGACCAGGAACTAAGATTACCCCAAGCCAAATGGTGCAGGATGTATATATACGTATCTGTATTAAAATATTATTTTGTAGATACTAGGAAATTCATAGTCAGTACTGTAACAGGAGGTTACTACCTCAAATTCCTTCTTTTGATAATAAAATAATGTATTAACATAATGGGTCAGATGCAGTTACCAGATAGATGAATATAGGAGGTTTTTTTTTTTTCACCTTTTTCTATAATTATGCAGATTGAACTTAAAAGAGTAGAGCATAAATAATATAAACCTCATCTCGACAGTCTAAAAAAGATGTCCTGGACTGATCCATAACTGGTAACACCTTGGACTGGCTTCAAGATCATCTTGTCAATAATTTCCAGACTTATTAAAATGTCCTTAGCTCTTTAAAGATAGAGGAAACATAAAACCTATTTTCTATGGTTCAGCTTTCCAAAAATCAAATTTCTTGCACCATAATGCTATCAGCCTTCATTATCATCAATAAAAAAATAATAAATTTGCAGTTCTAGGAAATCCTGAGTAGTGTTTATTAAAGAAAAAAATTCCTTCTTAAATAAGTTTCCTTAAAATCTGTATCTCAATAGCTTCCAGATATTTTCGGAAGAGTGCTGATAATTGTTCTGGCAATACCTATAATAATAGGACATATATGCCATAATACCATAATACCTGTGGGCATTATGCCTATATGCCAAAATACCTATAAGCCATAATACCTATGGGCAATACCTATAATAATAGGTATGTCTCATTTTTAGTTAACAATGAGACATTTTAGAAAGCTAGATTGTTCCACTTATTATACTCAGGAAGAATATTACTTCAGAAGATTTTCAGAAACTCATGTGACATATAAAAAAGATTCTTTCCCTAGTCAGTTTATTAACTTGACCATATTTACTGGCATTGTTTCAAAGTCAAATTGTGCAAATAAACCATTTAAAAGATTTAATACTCTACTTGCAATACAGCCATAAATAACAATTTCTTTTAAAATATGAATTATTAAACATAATAGTCATTCAGAAGTTTAATATTTTTTTATTCCATAAATCATCTTATATTCAGAAAAAAATTTTTCACGAGTTTTCTCTGACTGTCCAATAATCACTGATTGTCAAGAAACAATTGTCTTTAGGACTCTTAAGAATGCAAGTATAAACAATCATTTAAATATACACATTTTTTCCTAATTTCTTTTTTCAGTGCATATTACATAACACAGTAACATTTACAGCCAAAAACGAAAGGAAACTTTCACTATATAACAAGTTAATCAAAGCCAACATGAACTTTCTTTTGTTCCACTGAAAATTTGGTTAGATAGCTCTAAGTCACAATCATAAAAGTACACATGACAAGAGAAACTTCATGCAGGTGAAACTCCATGCTTGTAAAACTTCTCCTGAACCACTTTGCACAGGAGGATGTGGAAGTAAGAAGACCAGTAACAAAATGATTCTAACATTTTACTTTTCATTCTGCTCGTATCTGTCCCTTCCTTATCAACGGGCATACTGAAAATTAACCCCAATGGGGATACTGGGGTAATTCCACAAAGATTTATTCCATTCCTGGGCTGGACATTTAACATTCAGAATTTGTATAATGCACTCTCTGGGTCCACAGGTTAGATATCACAGCCAATTTGGAATTAAAACACTCCATAGGTCAATTCACATTTATTGATACTATTCAAAATAATAAATATATGATCAATGAAATATAGAATTTCAGTCCGCTTGTTGACTTTGCAATGACACCAATAAATATTTCAAATCACTTCCTTTTAAGTACCTCAAGGTATACTAAAGAATAGAACAGAACATTGGTAAATCAGACAATTAAGACCAAAAACAAAAGAAAACCTACATAGACCATTTAGTATCTGCCTTTAATCTAGTTCAAGAATACACAAGTAGATTTAGTCCCCAGACACAGTGTTTACTTTTCCAGTTGGAGCAGCAAAGCAAGTAAATGCTGTCAAATCAGACAAGACTCCAAACTGTCATTATGACAACTTCATCTCAGACTGTCAACATGCCACACATTTTTCCAGATACCTCTGGGGTGCAGACTCAGTAACCTTTCCACTTACAACCCCTACCTACTCCCTCGTTGTCCCAAAGCCACAAGGGATCCAAAATGGAAAATACTTTTTTCTAGGAATCTTTTGGTTAAAAACGTCCTTCTAAGTTGAAGTAAAGAATAGTAAGAGAAAATTCAAGAAGCAATAGACAAAACAGTATCTCTATAAGTGTGTGTGTTAGTCATTTAGTCATGTCTGACTCTTTTTAATGCCCTGGACTGTAGCCCACCAGGCTCCTCTGTCCATGGGATTCTCCAGGCAAGAATACTGGAGTGGACTGTCATGCCCTTCTCTACAAAGATAAGCATAAAGAATGTGTATGAAATAAATGAGTCAAGGCATAGTAGAATGAAATAAATGAAACAGAAAAGGGAGGGAATTTTAGAGCAAAATGAAGGAATAATAGTAATAAGAGGAATTATTACTTGAATTTTCCTGATATGAAAAACCTTTTTAAGTATTAATAAATCTTTTAAGTTTCAGAGAGCAGTATCAAAACAGCCCTTTTGCTATGTAAATTTGACTAAATAATATGAATCCCCCTCAGAAAAAGGTGTGTAAGGTGCTATCGAACGACTGATTGATAGATACAGATTACGACATAGATACCTATGTCTCTATTTGCATCTATATCTAAGTATGTGGATTTATTTTCTCTCATTTTTTGCCATTATTCAAGATTATACTACCAATCTCTTTTCTCTGCAGTTTTGTTCTAACTTCTTATGGTGTGTACTCATTGTTCCAGGAGAGAAAACTCAAATGAGAGCATGGCACAGTGATGGGGAGAGGGGAGGGCAATTGTTGGAGGAAGGACAGAGGAAATTCTTAAAGGAATAGTGAGATTTCTTTTCTTCACAGGCTAATACAGGCACATTTACGGTCATGAGGTGAGGTTCACTAGCTAATTTTCCAAACCTTCATAGATATATATGGAAAAGTTAGAATGAGCATCTTTGCACCTGGAGTCTAATAGAAGAAAACGAGCTGTTATTATATATATATCTCTGTAGATGCTCATGATTTGATAGAAAAAATGTCTAGAACAATTGGACAACAAAGTGACATAAATCCTGACAGTATAAAAATGCATTACCTATAGTATGTCCAGAATCAGTCTTTCTGAAGGATAATTACAGTTTGACCCAAGATCTGTCAAGTATATTTTCTTCCAAGAAGTCCCTGGTGCTTCCAAGCACAGTCCCTGCTGGAGATACATTCTAGACTCCAAAATGAACAGAATGTTAAAAACTAACAAGATTTGTGAGAGTCTTTTCTTGGCAAATTTGATAACAATTAGTGTTCATTAAGATTTTATTAGCCCCACAGTACTGAAAGAGAGGATATGATATTTAAACATATACACTGACACGTATATATTTAAAGATAGATACTGAAATATAAATGAAGGATTATGAATATAAATACTTATTGAAAAATAAGTGCTTAAGAGAGAGAAAGACTGCAATTAACTTGTCCTTATCCTTGTTTGCCCATCTGAACCAAGTCAGACTGAATCTTTGATATAAATACACATTCTAAGAAATCCAAGGGTGGACAGTTTATCTTTAAAAAATCTCTATTACAAACGTATCTCTCCATCTTCTCTACCTAGTTCCAGGTACCATGACAATGTGTTTGGAACACTATAACAGTCTATTAGTTTGTCTAATCGTATCTAATCATGTTCCACCTTCCTTGATCATCCACAGAACAACCAGAATTATTTTTTAAAAGTGAATATGATCATGCCATCGAGGAACATATACACCATGTTGTTGGGTGAAAGTTACAAGGTAAAGCATTATTTTATCCCTACCTTCCAGTCAGATATTGTACCATGTTCTCGTTTCTTCTCTAACATCACAAGAATCTTCATTTATGCTTCTGAATTCATCATACTGCTCCTGCCATGAGGGTTTTTGCAAATATTTTCTCCTTTATCTGTAAAGATCTTCCTGTCCTCTCATTGCTTCATTAACTCCTTGAAGGTTTCAAATATCATTCCCCAGAAAAGCCTTCCTGGCTCTTCCCCACAGAGCCACAATTCTGTGAAACTCTGCTTCACCGCACGTTAGTGCAGGTGCATTTCAACATTACTAGTCATTAGGGAAGTTTATGACATTGTACAGGAGGCAGCGGTCAAGACCATCCCCAAGAAAAAGAAATGCAAAAAGGCAAAATGGTTGTCTGAGGAGGCTTTAAAAAATAGCTATGAAAAGAAGAGAAGTGAAAGGCAAAGGAGAAAAGGAAAGATATACCCATTTGAATGCAGAGATCAAAAGAATAGAAAGGACAGATAAGAAAGCCTTCTTCAGTGATCAATGCTAAGAAATAGAGGAAAACAATAGAATGGGAAAGACTAG
Organism: Bos javanicus; assembly: GCF_032452875.1. Classification (NCBI taxonomy): domain Eukaryota; kingdom Metazoa; phylum Chordata; class Mammalia; order Artiodactyla; family Bovidae; genus Bos; species Bos javanicus. Next base: position 86,618,616 of record NC_083872.1, on the reverse strand, counting down.
AGATCTCTTCAAGAAAATTAGAGATACCAAGGGAACATTTCATGCAAAGATGGGCTCAATAAAGGACAGGAATGGTATGGACCTAACAGAAGCAGAAGATATTAAGAGGTGGCAAAAATACACAGAAAACTGTACAAAAAAGATCTTCACGACCCAGATAATCATGATGGTGTGATCACTCACCTCGAGCAAGACATCCTGGAATGTGAAGTCGAGTGAGCCTTATGAAGCATCACTACGAACAAAGGTAGTGGAGGTGATGGAATTCCAGTTGAACTATTTCCAATCCTAAAAGATGATGCTGTGAAAGTGCTGCATTCAATATGCCAGCAAATGTGGGAAAACTCAGCAGTGGCCACAGGACTGGAAAAGGTCAATTTTCATTCCAGTCCCTAAGAAAGGCAATGCCAAAGAATGTTTAAACTAACATACAATTGGCATTCATCTCACATGCTAGTAAAGTAATGCTCAAAATTCTCCAAGCCAGGCTTCAACAGTACATGAACTGTAAACTTCCAGATGTTCAAGCTGGATTTAGAAAAGGGAGAAGAACTAGAGATCAAATTGCCAACATCCACTGGATCATTGAAAAAGCGAGAGTGTTCCAAAAAATATCTACTTCTGCTTTATCAACCATGCAAAGCCTTTGACTGTGTGGATCACAACAAACTTTGGAATATTCTTAAAGAGGTGGGAATACCAGACCACCTGACCTGCCTCCTGAGAAATCTATATGCAGGTCAAGAAGCAACAGTTAGAACTGGACATTAAACAACAGACTGGTTCCAAATTGGGAAAGGAATAAGTCAAGGCTGTATATTGTCACCCTGCTTATTTAACTTACATGCAAGGGACATCATGAGAAATGCTGGACTGGATGAATCAAGCTGGAATCAAGATTGCCAGGAGAAATATCAATAATCTCAGATAAGCAAATGACATCACACTTATGGCAGAAAGCGAAGAACTATAGAGCCTCTTGATGAAAGTGAAATAGGAGAGTGAAAAAGTTGGCTTAAAACTCAACATTCAGAAAACTAAGATCATGGCATCTGGTCCCATCACTTCATAGCAAATAGATGTGGAAACAGTGACAGACTTCATTTTGGGGGGTTCCAAAATCACTGCAGATGGTGACTGCAGCCATGAAATTAAAAGACGTTTGCTCCTTGGAAGAAAAGCTATGACCAACCTAGACAGCATATTAAAAAGCAGAGACATTATTTTGCCAACAAAGGTCCATTTACTTAAAGCTATGGTTTCCCCAGTAGTCATGCATGGATGTGAGAGTTGGACTATAAAGAAAGCTGAGCACTGAAGAATTTATGCTTTTGAACTGTGGTGTTGGAGAAGACTCTTGAGAGTCTCTTGGACAGCAAGGAGATCCAACCGGTCCTCATAAAGGAAATGAGCCCTGAATATGATGTTGAAGCTGAAACTCCAATACTTTGGCCACATGATGCAAAGAACTGACTCACTGGAAAAGACCCTGATGCTGGGAAGGATTAAAGGCGGGAGGAGAAGGGGACGACAGAGGATAAGATGGTTGTATGGCATCACTGACTCATTGGACGTGAGTTTGAGTGAACTCCGGAAGTTGGCGATGGACAGGGAAGCCAGGCATGCTCTAGTCCAAGGGGTTGCAAAGTGTTGGACATGACTGAGCGACTGAACTGAACTGAAAATGCGATAATACTTCACTCCCACACTCACTAGGATGACTACAGTAATTATTTTTTAATAATGGAAAATAAGCGTTGATAAGAATGTGGATAATTTGGAGCACACATAACATGGCTAATGAGAATATAAAATATAGTAAAGCTGTACCGACAACAGTTTGATGGTCCCTTGAGAAAGGTGAATATAGAAATACCCAGAAACCCTCATTCTGTGTGTATACCCAAAGAAATTAGACAAGGACTCAAATATGTGTACATGAATTTAACAGGAGCATCATTCACAAGAGATAAAATATGGAAACAATCCAAATGTCCACCAATAAATGCTTACATAAAATCTGGTGAAAGTCGCTCAGTCATGTCTGACTCTTCGCAACCCCATGGAATAGTCCATGGAATTCTCCAGGCCAGAATACTGGAGTGGGTTGCCATGCTCTCCTCCAGGGGATATTCCCAGCCTAGGGACTGAACCCAGGTCTCCCACATTGCAGGCAGATTCTTTACCATCTGAGCCACCAGGGATGCCCAAGAATAGTGGAATGGGTAGCCTATCCATTCTGCAGCAGATCTTCCCAAAACAGGAATCAAACTGGGGTCTCCTGCATTGCAGGCAGATTCTTTACCAGCTGGGCCACCAGGGAAGCCCCATTTAAATATATAAATACATGAATATTAGTTAGCCATAAAAAGGAATAAAGTACTGGCACATACTACCATGTGGATGGGCCTCAAAATCAATATGCTAAGTAAAAGTAGACAGACATTAACGTTTACATGTTTTATTATTCAATTCATATTTTGGCTCAGATGGTAAAGCGTCTGCCTGCAATGCGGGAGACCTGGGTTTGATCCCTGGGTCGGGAAGATCCCCTGGAGAAGGAAATGGCAATCCACTCCAGCACTCTTGCCTGGAAAATCCCATGGACGGAGGAGCGTGATAGGCTACAGTCCATGGGGTCGCAAAGAGTCGGACACGACTGGGCAACTTCACTTTCACTTTCCATGTGAAATATTTAGAGTAGGTAAATCCATAGGACAGAAAGAAGATTTGTGGTTACTGGGGGTTGGTGAAATGTGAGCATGGGGGGAGAAAAGGAGTGACTACTTAATGGGTACAACATTTTCTTTAGAGTGATAAAAATATTTGGAGACATATAGAAGTAGTGGCTGTACAACATTCTGAATGACTATGAACTGGGTACTTTAAGATGGCTAATTTTTTGTAAATTTCAACTAAGGAAAACATACTGAAGAAGAGCTTTTTTAAATGGCCAAGTAAAAGCTTAGCAAATTTTCTCCACACAGAGCCACAATAAAACTGGCTAAAGTCGCCAAAAACAAACATTTCAGAGCTCTGAAAATTTACCACAGGTATACAAAAATGCAGTGATATGCTTATTTAAGAAAAACTACTCCACCTCCAGAAAACAATGGGAGTCTGTGTAGCGTTTTATCCTGGGGCTGCTTCTACCCCTTCACTGGTTCCCAGCTCCTTACTGCTGTATTTACCAGGGCATGACAAGCTGTAAGGGACATCAGCTTTCTTTCCAGACAGGGAAGAATTGATCTAGAGTAGAGCTTGATAAGGCCCATGCCTTGAGGTGCTATCAAAAGCAACAGCTATCTCTGTGACAATCAGGAAAAGCCAATATCATAGCTTACATGAGGTTACAATACTGGTTGGAGTTAGCAATAGACCTTCAGACAAACTTAAGAAATTTTTTGGAGAGATACAGTGAAAGAGACAGCCACTGTGGGCCTTGATCAATTCCCACATACTCCTGGTGTCAGAAAGGCTATGAACATAATTACAAGATAATGAAGACAGACCTAGCTATTTCCTGATTGTGAGGCCTTGCACATGCACAAAGTAAAAGCTGAGGCATATTCATAAAGTGTCTGAACTTTGTGTTTCTCAACTCACACACAGATCCACTGGCAAAGGATGGATATCTTACTCGCTCCAGATATTTAAGAATGACCTCTGACTTATCACTGTCTGAAAAATAAGCTGATTCAGGGGAAATATAGGAAGCCAGACTTTAAAAAAAATGAAATAAATTAAAAACATAAGGAAGAGAAGACATCAATGATTCACACTGAGGGCAAGATAAAATCCACACAATTAGTCCAGGCAAATCTCTAAACAAATGAACATTAATGGCAAAAACAGTAACTCCTAGAGGTGGGAGGAGGGATAGCTCATAATCCAGAGTTACTAAAGTATGCTATCAAATTATCCAGTTTTCAACAATAAAATAGCAAGATATTCAATGAAAAAAAAAGTGTAATCCATACACTGGGAAAAGTAGTTAATAGAAACTGTCTCTGAGGAGCCCCCAATGTTGGACTTGGTAGATAAAAACTTCAAATCATTTGTTGCAAATATGCTTAGAAATTTTTTCTTATAAAACATATTTTAGGACTTCCCTGGCAGTCTGATTAAGGGATTAAGACTCCATGTTGCAACTGCACGTGGCACTAGTTTGATCTCCGGTCTGAGAACTAAGATGGATCTGAGTTTCCTGACCAGAGATGGAACTTTATACAGGCTTCCCTTGTGGCTCAGCTGGTAAACAATCCACTTGCAATGCGGGAGACCTGGGTTCTATCCCTGGGTTGGGAAGACCCCCTGGAGAAGGAAATGGCTACCCACTCCAGTATTCTTGCTGGAGAATTCCATGACTATACAGTTCATGGGGTCACAAAGAGTTGGACACGGCTGAACAACTTTCACTTTCATATATATATATATATATTTATATAAATATAAAATATGAAATAAATATATTTATAATATATAAACATGTTTTAGAGGGCAGAAAGCTTAGCAACAATGATTCATCAAATATAGAACATCAATCAAGAGGTTAAATGTTTTTCCAAAAGAAAGAAATTTTAGAGTTGGAAAAATACAGTAAATGGAATGAAAATTATATTGGAACAATGCAACAGCAGATTTGAGTAGCAGAAAAAAGTACCAGCTAATTTGAAGATAGATCAATAGAGATCATCTAATCTTGAAGGGAAAATAAGACTGAAGAAATATGAACAAAGCCTCAGAGACCTGTCAGAAAACTTCAGGGATACCAACATATAAATAATAGGAGTCCCAGAAAGAAAGCAGAAAGAGAAAAGGGCTGAAAAATATTTGAAGGAATAACTGTCACAAGGCTTCCAAAATGTGCCTCCAAAACATAAATTACATATCAATAGTTAAATGGATAAAGAAAACATGGTGGAATATATATATATTAAAGGATCACTCAGCCATAGAAAATGAAGGTTTGCCATTTGTGACAACATGAGTGGATAGAGGAGTGGATATTATATTAAATAAAATAAGTCAGAAACAGAGAAAGACAAATACTATATGATCTCACTGATATGTGGAATCCATAAAAAAATTTAAAAATATGAAAAGAGACTCATAGAGAAAAAACAGGTGGTTGCCAGAGGGGAGTGAGTGAGGGAGGTGAAGTAAGTGAAGTGAACTGAGAGGTATAAACCTCCAGTGACATAATAAAGTCATGGAAATATGATACCAGCATGAAGAAAATGGTCAACAATGTTGTAACAACTTTGTTGAAGACAAGATTGTTAGTAGACTTATCACAGTGATAATTTCCTAAAGTATGCAAATGTCCAATCATTAGTGCGTGCTAAGTCGCTCAGTTGTGTCCGACTCTTTGCAACCCCATGGACTGTAAACCGCCAGGTTCCTCTGTCCATGGGGTTCTCCAGGCAAGAATACTGGAGTGGGTTGTCATGTCCTCCTCCAGGGAATCATCCCGACTTCTTCACTGGCTGATGGCTGTTTATCACTAGCGCCATCTGGGAAGCCCAATGACTATGTAGTACACCTAACATAACAGTATACAACTATATTTTGATTCAAAGAATGAAAGAGAAATAAAGTTATCTCCATTTGAACAAAAAATAAAAGAATAACTATAAGTCCTTTAAACTGTAAATGAATGACACCAGGTGGTAACCAGATGCCATATAAAGAAACAGAGCACTTTAAAGACAGTATAAATATATGTATCTTCTCATTATCCTTTAACAGATGTCTATAAAAGATAATTTTGCTAAAAACAGCTATAAAATAATTGTATAACTGCACTGTTGGCCTCATAATATTCTTATATGAAATTTATTTCTATAAATAGACATTCATTTATAATATTCTGTATATACTTAGAACATATACAGACATTATAAATATAATATATACATATATATATATATACTAGCATAAGGAATATGGAGATATTGAGGTTTAATGGGGGAAGAAAATTAAAGCGATATGCAGATAGTAATTCAATCCACAGGAAAAAAAATGGAAAAAAAAAAAGGAGAGCACCAGGAAATCTCAATATGTGAGTTATTTATAAAAGTGCAAATGATTTTTTGTCATATTTTTGTCCTATTTTTTCCAAACTTCCTTAAGAGACATAGATTACATGAATCAATAACTATCATACTTTATTACTGAGTATATCAAATCCAAAAGATTATGCTGAGAAAGTAACAGCAAATTTGGAAAACTCACCACTGGCCACAGGACTGAAAAAGGTCAGTTTTCATTCCAATCCCCAAGAAAGGCAATGCCAAAGAATGCTCAAACTAACACATTGCACTCATCTCACACGCTAGTAAAGTAATGCTCAAAATTCTCCAAGCCAGGCTTCAGCAATACGTGAACCGTGAACTTCCAGATGTTCAAGCTGGTTTTAGAATAGGCAGAGGAACCAGAGATCTAATTGCCAACATCTGCTGGATCATCAAAAAAGCAAGAGAGTTACAGAAAAACATCTATTTCTGCTTTACTGGCTATGCCAAAGCCTTTGACTATGTGGTTCACAATAAACTGTGGAAAATTCTGAAAGAGACGGGAATACCAGACCACCTGACCTGCCTCTTGAGAAACCTGTATGCAGGTCAGGAAGCAACAGTTAGAACTGGACATGGAACAACAGACTGGTTCCAAATAGGAAAAGGAGTTCGTCAAGGCTGTATATTGTCACCCTGCCTATTTAACGTATATGCAGAGTACATCATGAGAAATGCTGGGCTGGATGAAGCACAAGCTGGAATCAAGATTGCCAGGAGAAATATCAATAACCTCAGATATGTAGATGATACCACCGTTATGACAGGAAGTGAAGAAGAACTAAAGAGCCTCTTGATGAAAGTGAAGGAGGAGAGTGAAATGTTGGCTTAAAGCTCAGCATTCAGAAAACTAAGATCATGGCATCTGGTCCCATCACTTCATGGCAAATAGATAGGGAAACAGTAGAAAAAGTGAGAGACTTTATTTTGGGGGGCTCTAAAATCATTACAGATGGTGATTGTAGCCATGAAATTAAAAGACGCTTACTCCTTGGAAGGAAAGTTATGACCAACCTAGACAGCATATTAAAAAGCAGAGACATTACTTTGCCAACAAAGGTCCATTTAGTTAAAGTTATGGTTTTTCCAGTAGTCATGTATGGATGTGAGAGTTGGACTATAAAGAAAGCTGAGCACCGAAGAATTGATGCTTTTGAACTGTGGTGTTGGAGAAGACTCTTGAGAGTCCCTTGGACTGCAAGGAGATCCAACCTGTCCATCCTAAAGGAGCTTAGTCCTGGGTGTTCATTGGAAGGACTGATGTTGAAGCTGAAACTCCCATACTTTGGCCAGTTGATGCAAAGAGCTGACTCATTTGAAAAGACCCTGATGCTGGGGAAGATTGAAGGCAGGAGGAGAAGGGGACGACAGAGGATGAGATGGTTGGATGGCATCGCCGACTCAATGGACATGAGTTTGGGTAGGCTCTGGGAGCTGATGTTGGACAGGGAGGCCTGGTGTGCTGTGGTTCATGGAGTCACAAAGAATTGGACACGATTGAGTGACTGAACTGAACTGATATATACATAATGTATATTAGTTGTACAAGGAGTGGGGAGAAACAAATTATAGTAGAGCAGAGTATCTATATTTCATAAAAATTTGGTTAATATTAATCTAATCTAGATTGTGATCATTTAAACTGTATACATGTAAATCTCTACAACAATTACTAATATTGCTGAAACAATTAGATTTCCATGTGCTAACACACATTTACTGCCATCAAAAAATACCAAAATAAAAACAAGCAAAAAAACCTCACACTTGATCATCAACCTAAATGTAAAGACTAGAGGTATATACTGTTTACAAGAAAACAGAAAATCTTCCTGATCTTAAAGCAACACACAAAATAGAAACAAAATAATAAAGTAAACTGTATGAAAATTAAAACTTTTGCTCCTTAAAAGACACCATTAATGAGTATTAAAAATATAAGTCAGACTGGAGGAAAAACGTTTAAGTTAGATTTTGGTACTAGTTGTAAAGAACCTGCCTGCCAATGAGGGAGATGTAAGAGACGTGGGTTCGATCCTTGGGTAGGGAAGAGCCCCTGCAGGAGGGCGTGGCAACCCACTCCAGTACTCTTGCCTGGAGAATCCCATGGACAGAGGAGCCTGGCAGGCTCTAGTCCATAGGTTCAGAAAGAGACAGACATGACTGAAGCAACTTAGCATATAGCACACAAAGAACTTATCCCTAGAACATACAAAGAACTATTAAAAACAAATAGAACAATCAAAAATTTATTAGAAATCAGGATGACCATTTCAACAAAGAAGATATAGTTAAATAACATGAAAATGTGCTAAAAATATTATTCATTAGGGAAATGCAAATTAAAACCACAAGAGGATAACACTTTATATCCACAATAATGACTATATTCAAAAAGACAGACAAACCAAACGCTGACTAGGATGTGAAGAAACTGAAACAGGTATGTATTGCTGGTAGGTATACAAAACCATATAGCTACTTTGGAAAGCAGTTTGTCAAGTTTATTAATAGTTAAAGATAAATTTACCATGAAACCCAGCAATTCAACTTTTAGGTTTCTAATCAATAAGATGAAAACATACATCCATACAATGAATGTGCGGGTGACAGCACATTATCCATGATAGGCAAAAAGTAAAAAAATAAAATAAAAATACAGATTTTCATCACCAAGTAAAACAAAAACCAAAAATGTCTATCCATTCAAAGGAATGGTATTCAACAGTAAAGTGTAACAGACAGCTGATGCATGTTCATATAGGGAATAACCTTAGCAACATTATATTCGGTTGGCCAAAAATGTCGTTCAAGCTTTTCTTTAACACCTTACCAAGTGAAAGAAGCCAAATCTTAGAAACCACATATTGTATTATTGCAACTACAGAAAATGTTCAAAAAAGAAAATCTATAAAACAGATTATTGGTTGCCTGGAGCTGGGAGTGGGAACAAAGATTATCAGGAAATGGGCATGAGGGATCTTTTGAAGATGATGGAAATATCCTAAAATTGCATTGTGGTCATAGTTGCACAGCTCCATAAGTTTATATTTTAAAAAATCACTGACTTGTATACTTAACTAGGCAAATTTTAAATTATGTTAATAGCCTCTCAAAGAAGTTGCTGTAATAAATAATTGAAGAAGAGCAACTTGAATGATCAGATGATTATTGGAAAAAGTTCAGTTCAGTCACTCAGTCGTGTCCGACTCTGTGACCCCACGGACTGCAGCATGCCAGGCTTCCCTGTCCATCACCAACTCCCAGAGCTTCCTCAAACTCATGTCCATCGAGTTGGTGGTGAATACAGAATATATTTGTTTTCAGTAAAATATGCTGATTTCTTCGTTACCACTAAATATCAAATTCATGTTCAAACTGCAACCCTTTTGTCACATCTGGCTACATGCTAGTGCAAACTGTCAAGCATGTTTCTGCCTCAGAGCCTTGGTATCTGCAAGCGTTCTGTGTGGCTTGCAGTTCCAGAATTCATATGACATCTTCACAGCTTGTTCCTTCACTTCATTAAGTACTTTGATCAGGTGTCACTCTTTTGAAAAGAACTTTACCTGAAATAGGCCCTCTCTCCTCTCATCTCCTTTAGTTTACACATTTTTTTGTTCCTCATTACATTTCTTTTAAATCCATTATCAAATAAGAGAAATGCCCTGGAATAGTATCCAACATACGTTAGGATCTCAACAAACATCTACTGAATGAATGAATCACATCACAGATACAACTGTTAGTAACAAGAGAACTTGAAACTATCTTGAGAAAATGTTTATAAAAAACAGATAGATTAAACATAAACAAACATGTGCATTTGTTTCACTAGCTGTAACATACATTATCAAAGCTTGAACAGATTTACTAAATATTCATTTCAGAAAAATTTCCAATGGAACCAAATATAGAAGAAAAAATTGCCCTAAATGGTAGTTGAACCCTCTATTTCCATCTGGAACTGTTTTGCATTGATATCCATTCTGGATTCATTCCTTTGGCTAGGTTTATCACTGGCTTATTTAAATGGACCATTGATGCCAAAGGCCTTTGTAGTAATCATCAATGAAAAAGAATTATTATACTGACACAGTCAATGAATAGGAAAGCTTTTGTTAGAGCATCCCATGGTCACTCTTATGTACAGAAAGAGAATCCCCATCTTTTCATCAGAATAGTAGAACAGAAAGAATATTAAAATAGGAGATTGTCTTAAAAAGAAAGCTAAGAGAGCTCATTTCATAGATTATCTTGTTCATGGTTTAATGATTAAACCTAAGATGTTAAGAGAACATAAAACTGGAGAAAATTAGTGGCAAAAGGTTGTTCCTGTTGTTGTCATTACTTGTGCAGTCAACCCCATTATCATCTACTCTTCGTTTCTCACTGTGCCCTCTGTTACTGCTTTTTAAGAGAAAGGCAGTAACTATGTGTGTGTGTGTGCCTTTGTAGGAGAAAGTGAACATAAAGTTGCCCAATTCCTTCCTCTTTTTTATTCTCTTGGAAGATGGGTGCTTGCGGGGATCACAAGTTCTGCTTGGTTCTGTCTCTGGGGAGACAGGTCTGCCCCTAGCCACTCCTGCCATGACTGGGTGAGCAAATCTGACTAATCTTGGCACTCAGTATTAGCAAGATGTCCTGCCCACATTCTCTGATATCACTTTTATCAGCAGTAAAGATAACTTTTCAGCCCTCATTTAGCTTATTCCTTTGTATAATGACAGGATTTCAAAAAATCAGGCAGAGGAGCCTTTTTTGATTAGTCTGCCTCAGATAATTCCAAATAGGTCTTAACTGACTAGTGTTAATGTCTTAACTGAAAAAACAGAAGCAGTGAGAATTAGGGAGTACTTAAGTCCCTAAGGTTCTTTTGCATTATTTTATAATGTGTCAGTTCCCTTAGTTACTAAAAGGTCTTGCAAAGTCTTTCTAATTAAATTAAAGGCATGGGCTAACAGAAAAAGGATACTTTCTTTGGTTTAAACTCGTTGGATATTTTTATATATATCTGCCATTCTGTAAACTATAAATGATTACAGAGAGGAATGACTACAGAGACCAGAAAATATCTGAAATAAGAGACTAAGATTGCTCTTTTTCCAGTCTAATAATTTAGGGACAGTTTGATCCAAACCATTTGAAATGACAGGAGGGAAAAATGGATGAAAAACTGATGAAACTACTTTTAACCAAAACACTTTTTAAGGATTTTTGGTGCACATTTTCCAGAATATTATGTCAAATAAACAACTACTCTAATATAAAGGACCCATAGTATCAATTATTATCACTGTCAATCAAAGAATGAAAGCATTTGACAATGGGCCTTGACAGAACCGACTATTATGATTGTTCTGCAATGTTAGAAATATGTAAATGAAGACACTTCAAGAAGATTTTGACACAACAGGTTTAACAGATAGGGCCTAATTATGTCAGTCAGTGGAATTCAATTACCAGGAGGAATGGATGGACATCCTCGATGCAGAGCTTGGATTATATCTCCAGGTATATTTTTAAGATCTAGTTTCAAAAAAGGAAAGAAATATAGGTTCTCAGTTCCTTAAGATTCTTTTTTAAGGTATTATGACCCTCCATTTTAATATTAACTAGAAAAAATAAATATTTTATTAAAAATATATCATTTCAAGAGGATAATTTAAATATTTATACTTTGAATAACAGGACTTTCCAGGTGGCACAGTAGTAAAGAATCCACCTGCAATGCAGGAGATGTAGGTTTGATCCCTGGGTCAGGAAGATTCCCTGGAGGAGGAAACGGCAACCCACTCCAATATTCCTGCCTGGGAAATCCCATGGACAGTGTCGGTTAAGTCTTAGAATTATGGCTTAGGTTATAATGCAGCTTTAAATATCCAGAATAAGATGGAGAGTGGAAATAATTCACACAAGTTAGGAATCAGAAAACTTTATTCTTAGGCTGACAGTCACTACTTTATGGTCTTAAATAAACCACAACATACTTGAATCTCTATATTCTTATCTGTAAACTGAACAGACTAGTCTAGATCTAGGTCAAATCCGAGGGCAACTCACTGGATTCATGGTATCGACAAATTACTTGAAATTCGGAGCACTGTTTTATGTATAAATATATATTAAATTGTAGAATGACAGGTCCTGTGTCTTTTAGTAGATTTTCAAAGGGATGCTAAACCCCAAGAAGTGAGTAGTAAGATCAGAGTAAAGCCTTCAGTTCGAAACTTCCATGATTTTATGAAAGTCAAATGAAAACAGAAGCATTAAGATAGCCTATCAGTTCAGTTGAGTTGCTCAGTCATGTCCGACTCTTTGCAACCCCATGAATTGCAGCATACCAGCCCTCGCTGTCCATCACCAACTCCTGGAGTTTACCCAAACTCATTTTCATCAAGATGCCATCCAGCCATCTCATCCTTTATCGTCCCCTTCTCCTCCTGCCCCCAATCCCTCCCAGCATCAGAGTCTTTTCCAATGAGTCAATTCTTCGTATGAGGTGGCCAAAGTACTGGAGTTTCAGCTTCAGCATCAGTCCTTCCAACGAACACCCAGGACTAATCTCCTTTACGATGGACTGGTTGGATCTCCTTGCAGTCCAAGGGACTCTCAAGAGTCTTCTCCAAAACCACAGTTCAAAAGCATCAATTCTTCCACACTAGCTTTCTTCACAGTCCAACTCTCACATCCATACATGACCACTGGAAAAACTATAGCCTTGACTAGATGGACCTTTGTTGGCAAAGTAATGTCTCTGCTTTTGAATATGCTATCTAGGTTGGTCATAACTTTCTTTCCAAGGAGTAAGTGTCTTTTAATTTCATGGCTGCAATCACCACCTGCAGTGATTTTGGAGCCCCCCAAAATAAAGATAGCCTATGTATGTAATCAAAAATGTCTTAGAATTTAAAACTTTATAAGCCAGAGATATTACATCTTATTTTATTTAGAATGTTTCAAAATATTTGTTTGGTCAAATGGTATTGTGTTCCCACTCATCCTTAATAACTTCCCCTAACATTACTTTCAGAGAAGGCAATGGCAACCCACTCCAGTACTCTTGCCTGGAAAATCCCATGGATGGAGGAGCCTGGTAGGCTGCAGTCCATGGGGTCGCTAAGAGTTGGACATGACTGAGCGACTTCACTTTCACTTTTCACTTTCATGCATTAGAAAAGGAAATGGCAACCCACTCCAGTGTTCTTGCCTGGAGAATCCCAGGGATGGGGGAGCCTGGTGGGCTGCCGTCTCTTGGGGTGGCACAAAATCGGACATGACTGAAGCGACTTAGCAGCAGCAGCAGCAGCAGCAGCAGCAGCAGCAACATTACTTTGCCAACAAAAGTCCGTAGTCAAAGCTATGGTTTTTCCAGTAGTCATATATGGATGTAAGAGTTGGACCATAAAGAAGACTGAGTGCCAAAGAATTGATGCCTTTGAACTGTAATGTTGGAGAAGAGTCTTGAGAGTCCCTTGGACAGCAAGGAGATCAAACCTGTCAATCCTAAAGGAAATCAATCCTGAATATTCATTGGAAGGACTGGTGCTGAAGCCGAAGCTCCAATAATTTGGCCACCTGTTGTGAAGAGCCAACTCATTAAAAAAACCTTAACTCTGGGAAAGATTGAAGGCAGAAGGAGAAGGGGGCAACAGAGGATGAGAGGATGGCATCACTGACTCAATGGACATGAGTTTGAGCAAGCTCCAGGAGATGGTGAAGGACAGGGAAGCCTGGCATGCTGCAGTCCATGGGGTCACAAAGAGTCAGACATGAGTGAGTGACTGAACAACAGCAAAATATTCCCCTAGAAAGATCTTATAAGATAAAAGCATTGAAGAGTTACAGAAGGAACAATGAGCGAAGTTGGTATTACTTTCAGGAATTATTTTGTGGGTCTTGTGTTCTTCCAAAGAAAAATGGTCCAATCTCTAGTATGTCCCCATCACTTGGAATTTTCCTCACCTTCATTCAATCATCAAAATGTAGTTGATAACTTGGATGCAGTTTGCCACTGCAGAAATAGAACTATTTTCCATGTACTTCCTTACACTAAAACAACTTCAAAACATACTGAACAACTACTATTACTCAGTACATATGTCGAAGTTTTCAGAGTCAAGATCTGCTTATTACTTTTACACCTCTCTCCCTACTACAATGTGGTTCTCCAGGGGGAGTGATCTCTGTTGGTTTTGTTCCTTAATACACAGTGAATCCCAAGATACATCCCTGGAACAATGCTGGCACACACAGGTACTGAATAAATACTTAATAAATATTAATATGTGTAAAACAAATGAATGACTATGTGTATATGTTTGGGAAGAAATACAAGAATGAAGTAACCATCAGTGATGAAATTAAATTGTATCCCAAGAGGTATGATTCCTATAAGAAAAAAAATGTAGGTAAAGAAGGCAGCAGTCTCCTCAGTAGTTAATGTATGCATGTGTGTTTGTGTTCAGTCACTCAGTCATGTACAACTCTTTGTGGCCCCATGGACTGTAACCCACCAGGCTCCTCTGTCCACAGGATTTTCCAAGCAAGAATACTGGAGTGGGTTGCCATTACCTCCTCCAGGAAATAGTTAATACAGGAAGTTAAACCAAAGGACTAAACTAGCCCTCAGGAACAAGGAAGCAAGGGACCTTGTGCCCTATGTAAAACTTGACGTTACCACCAGTGGCTGCACATTTCTTGGATAATATTTCTTTAGAAATTAGAATAGTGTTCTAAAATATTAATAGCATTTTGATGGCAAATACACCAATGGACTAAATTCCAAATGATATATAATTGCTAACCGTTTTTCTTTTTCTTATCTTAAAAGGTAAGTAGATACAGCAGGTGCTTCCCTGGCATTCCAGTGGCTAAGACTCTGCCCTCTCAATGCAGGGGGCCTGGGTTTGATCCCAGGTCAGGGAACTAGATCCCACATGTTGCAACTAAGAGTTTGAATGCTGCGACTAAAGGTCCTGATCCCAGGTGCCACAAGTAAGATATGGAGGAGTCAAATAAATACATTAGTATTTAAAAAAAAATAAATAAACAACAACAAATATATAGCCATTACCTCACTTAGCTACCACTTAAAAAAAAAGACATATTGGTGGGAAAATCATAACAAGGATATAGCAATAAAGTGTTCTATTTAGAAAACAGTCTATAATATGGTGGAGTTATTTATACATGGGCAGGTTTGCTTATTTACAAAACAGCTACAGAAATTAGTCAAATTCCTCTGTGGCTCAGATGATAAAGAATCTGCCTACAATGTGAGAGACCTAGGTTCGACCCATGGGTTGGAAAGATCACCTGGCAAAGGAAATGGCAACCCATGCCATTATTCTTGCCTGGGAAATCCCATGGACAGAAGAGCCTGGCCGGCTACAGTCCACGGGGTCACAAAGAATCGGATACAACTAAGCAACTAACACACAAAAATAGAAAATAGTGTTCCTGATACTGCATATGTGTACATGCCCACGTGTATGTGTACACACACACATGCAGATTCATCTCACCTAAATAAAAATAGCCACCATGATCACTCATATCAATGATATGATAACAGTTTCCTATTTTTTAAGGATTGGAAAATATGTTTCACTTTGCTAACCCTACAAATAAATGCTTTGTGACTACATTTTCTTATTTTTTATTTCCATTTATTGTCTTTTTATTTCTCCAAAAGAAAAGGATTATATATATATATATATATGTTTGTTTGTTTGTTTGTTTGTTTGACAACTTCTATTTGTAGAGTACGAAGAGCTATTGATGACTCCAGCCCATTTTGAGAGTTGTTCCTTTGTGGTAACAACTCCTTGGTTGCTCATTCTTCTTGCTGTGCCTGCAACCTGAATCATGCCTGAGTTGATTAGGGATAAAATCACCTTAACCCTGGAGGCACAGGTTAACAATAACTGTCCTCAAGTAACAATTAAGGATAAATAAACTGCAATAGGTGATGAGTTTCACTTTGGATAAGCATGCATCAGCCCACCCTGATACTTAAATTTATACTTAAGTATAATTTAAAAAGTTATCTTGGTCAATTTTTAAAATTATAGTTTATTTGGTGTCATTTTTAAAGGCTGGGTATTATTAGGGCCCATTCCCTCTGTCATTTAACTCAGAAAAACAGTGTTTTCTTCTATCAATTAGCCAGGTGTGGTCAAACTGATACAAATGGCTACAGATGTGGCCAATAAAAAAGGTACACTGATATATATGATGTCAGAATCACACTCAATTGAAAATTCTTCCTGGGGCTTACTTCAATTTGCATTCATCAGCTAGAAATTCATGTCTTTCTTAGACATAGATTAGACTTCTTAGACAAGTTAGACTTCTCCTAACTTCACAATATTTTGTGAGCAATTACATATCAATTATTGTTTTAAAACTTATCAAATTTCCCTGATTGCAAACTTCAGCAGGAAAAACAGAAATGATGAATTTCTACAAGCTTAATTTGCAAATGCATTTAGGGGACAAGTTAATACATCTTTTTACTTTACTTTAAGCTGTCTTCTTTGATAGTGTCACAGGCAACAAGAAAGAAGCATGTTTCCTTACAAAACAGAATGAAGAAAAAGTCATGTTGATGACAGCAACTCCCACTGTCACAAAGTGGCTTTGATTAGACATGTTTTCCACCCCGAGAAGAGTCCAGAAGTAATTCCAGACAAGGAAATTTCGTAAGACAAAGAAGTCACTTCCTTATTGTCCACAAGTTTCCCTGTAACTAATAAGAAGAAAACTGTGAAAACTTGATGAAATGAATTTTGAATGTTTTAAGACCCACAATATTGAGTATTTTGAACTGAATGAAAATATTTTGCAATCAATCCTTCAATCCCTCCGAATCTACCCGACAACTCATAGACCTATAGCCTCACCACTCTAGGCTTTGTGCTTGTCATTTCTGACCTAAATTAGTATCAGGCTTTCCTAGATCTCGTCTGAGAAGCCTCCAAGGAAATCAGAATTGCTTTAGGATGACAAATCAGCAGGTGGCACTCTTTCCTCTGCATCCATTTGGAACCACTTTTTCAGGGCAGAATATTAGAAGTTGCTTCCTAAGAGGGGGAACCTAAGGCCTTGAGCAGGCAACAATAAGTCAGGATTGAAGCCACGAGACACTTAGGTATTAGAGAAGTACCAAATCCTTCCTAAATCCATCAGGTAAATGCACCCTTCTTTGCTGTCTATTAACACCAGTCATCCTGGTAAGGAAGTAGCTATTGCCATCTCATCTGGTGATAATTGCATTCCCATGCTAGATTAACATATTTTGTGGTTAAAGAATCCTGTTTTATCTCAAATGAACAAAAATATGCTTCTGCACATGCTAAATAGTTTTCTCATTTTCATTTCTTTACCTTCTCAGCATATAATCAATCAAAGCCTTTATAAAGAAATTAAGTTCCATATGTGACTCTGGTAAGCTGAGAATAGGGGTTGGATGGGCTGACTCTACAGACAGATGAAAAAAAGACACGGGGATCCTTAGAATGCAAATACTTTTTGTCAAGAAAGTTATTCTGAGCTGTACTGACTTCCTTGCCACAACTCATTCTCTGTATAACTATGTAACTTACTACAATTCTTCATTTAAAAAAAGGTATTGAGATCATGTCCCCTTAAAGATTAAAAAGGCTTCACAGTTTAAATGAAAAAAAGTTCATTTTCAGATAACAAGAGACCATATCATCTGTCTGTTTCGAAGTGGATTTCTAAAACACAACAGCACATTTAGTCCTTGCCATTGCCAAGAGTAACCCTGGTTTCACAAACTTCAGAATGAGGTTCCAGCTTTTAATAACAATGCAGTATGTTGTCATTTGACCTTATCCAGTAATAGGTTCCTGGGAGAAGACTCTTGTGGAAGGTTTGCTATAGTAAACTAATTCGTATCTTGTCTCAGTTGAGGTACACATGTAAATTGGAAAGCGTATCTGACCCTTATTTCTTGCAAAGGGTCAAAAAACAAAGAATCATTTTGAGGGTAAGTTTGGGAAAAGAAGGAAGATTTTGTTTTTATCTATAAAATGTATTAATATTAGAATGAATTAGGATTGCATGAGTTCAAAATTGTTTCAGTTTTATAGGACTCCTTATAAATCATATGAGATGCATCATTTGGAATTGCGCTAATGCTGTAATGAGGATAAGAAAGAATACAGATGCTCTAGATGACCAGATGAGTGATAAATACAGAATAATTTGGGTAAGTATATTTTCAAGTTAGACGAGAGAGATGGGTAATCCCCTTTGAAGAGAAAAGCCTATTGGTATATACTGCAAACTGAGTACCATTAGTAACTTGTAGTTCTTATGAAAATATTTATTTTCCTTTTATTAAGAATGTATTTTGGAAAGAGGAATGGTGAGACATTCAGGGGCGTGGAGCATGGTTTCTACAGGGTATTTTAAAATAAGCCAGTTGCTCTGATTTAATCAATGCATTTTATGACTAGAAACACAGATAAGCCAACATTCCTCTCTTGGAGCCTCCTTTAACTGTATGTCATCACACATCACCTTCCTGGATAACTACTCATTATGCAGGATGGCATACCAACCAGTGAAAATATGATGCTGAAAGCATTATGCTCATCAGAGACTGTGGGTTTAGCCAGTTCTCCTGAAGAAGCCCTGAGATTCCTGAGCCTTTTAGCCTGATTCTTTCACTTTTTGCCATTCTCAGCCCTTTTTCTGGTGACTGTATAACAGGCTGCCAACAGTCTGGCAACACCCACACGTGACGCCCGAGCAAAATAAATGGCCATCCTATTCTAAAGACTTAGAAGTTTGACATACAACAAAAGCAACTGGAAGTTGCTTAATAAGTCTCAATCTGGGGTTGACTCCATAGTTTTGTTTTATTCACTGGAAAGTAAAATCATAACTTAAACATTATGTGTCACCACCTCCCCCTCCCTTAAAAAAAGTAGGTTTGGGGAAAGCTACTTGGGAAAAAGAAAAAAAAAATTAGAAAAGTCAAAGTTAACTTGCTGAGACAAAAATTGGACCCATAAGTAACTTCTTAGAGTCACTGATAATTTAGTATGAAATTAAAAATGACTCCTTTTAAATGCACAATTGTGGGACCTTAGTCCTTAATATAGACTATGGGGTGTTGAGAAGCACAGTATATTATTTCATTAAGTGCTTTTTTGGGAGAAGGGGATTTAGAGGTAAAACTGCTGGCTTTGTGTGGCAAGGTCATGACCTTTGACAACTTTGGAGCTTATCTCTTTCATCTTCTCACTCCCCTGAGACCCCTAACTTGCAGAGGAATCAAGCCTGTAAGCCTGGGCTAGACAGAATTCAGCATTGTTGTCCAGCTAGGTTCCTTCTCTTTCTCTCTCTTTCTCTCTCTCTTTCTCTCTCTCTCTCTTTTTTTTTTTCCATCTAAACAAAACAGATCTGAACTGAGCCAAGGAAACAAAAATGTATTGTTCCTCGCAGATGGAAGCGAGTGTCGCCTAGGTAACCAGATTAATCTCCTTTTTCTCTCCCTTCCTCTCTTGTAGTGCGGTAATCGGTGGGCTCTTTTCACAAAAAAGCCAGCCTCAAAGCTGGGGCTCTAACTAGGTTCCTAATTAGCTGCAATTTACAATGAAGACAACATGATGAGATAATAGAAATTTGCAAAATAATGACATACCTCAGCAAAATATTCCTCCTCCTAAGAACCATTTTTATACAAAAACAATAAAGAGGGCCCTTCTAAAGCAAAGCTGGAAAATGGTGGTGTATTATGTGACACAGAACATTATTGTTCGCCTCTTGTTCCCCCAATCAACAGCTTATTGTTTGGCATCTTAAATAAAAATGACTCAAATACAGGCCACATAATGATCTCCATTGCGCTAATACACTGTATATACTGAGTAGTCAAAAATGTACGGGAGCCAATGCCAGTGGGGCTGATAAAGTAGCAGGGCCCAGGAAGGTAATTTACAATACAATGCAATAAGCATTATTACTGTTCTTAATCACACATATCTTTCTGATTCCTGTCAGGATGCACTCTGACATCAAAAAAGGGCAACCAAAAGGAGGACAGCTAGTTAATGAAATATGATGGATCACATTTGTTTTCATGTGGTGGTTAGCTCAAATGAAGCAGTCTCCAGACTGTTAGCCAACAGTATTCTCTTGTGTGACATCAAAGACTACCATTCAATGAGAGCAGGAAAAAAAAAAAAAAATCACAGTAAGACAGCACAGAGGGAGGAGCTCCTAGAAACTGAAAGAACCATTAATAGTAATCTCTACCTTATGTCCAAAAGAACAGAGCAGGAGACAGGAAAAGACCAAGGCCAACCAGTCACTGATTTTACAATGAAGATCATCAGCACCTACGCCAGTGTATGGAGATTGGTACAGCTAATACGCGGTGGGTGCAATTTGATATTTTGCTACACAGGAACAATCTGTCACTAGTGGCAGGAGGTGTGTACTCTTGTGCCTTGTCTAAATCAAGATGACAGCATCCTATGAAATATGGAATCCAAATAATAAAATAGAATCCAATGCCATGTTTTGCATCAAGAATCATTCATAAATGGCATAACCAATCGGGGGGAAAAAAAAAAACCAACTGTACACAAAAAGTAAGTCCACATTTACTTATGGACTAGCAATTGTGAAGAGTACAGCTGTGCATACTTGAAAACTAATGGTTCCTGGACTTCCCCATAAATAACTACTGACTAAAAACCAATTGGCCAGGGACAGGAAAACCATTAACCCCTTGGTCATTTGGCCCTCAGCAACAACAAGACCACTAGATCCTCTCACAAAGTAATTAAAAGGTAACAAGTAGGACAGACTAGAGAAGGTGCCAAATGGGCTCTAATGACTTTGGAGGAAAAATTGTTGTATTTGTTAATAACATTTGCAGAAATGCAAAAAATGAAGACCATCTGGGTATATCACAACCCCAAAGAGTTTGGCATCCACAGTTTGGAAATGTGGCAATAATATCTTGACTTGCATAGGGCTACCAGCCTTTCCCAAAGGTTAAAATTATTGTTTGAATCTCAGCCAAGAGAGGAAAAGTGCAAAAGGCAGTGACACAGTACTAAAAGCCAAAGATTGGTGTGCATAAATATATGGTAAACTGTGCTTCTAGATTTTCCATGCATTTGACCTCTACCATAAAATAAAAATCTACTCATAAATCAAAATCTACCATAAGCAAAGTCTACTCAAAATTTACTCATAAAGTAAAATCAAGGTTTACTTTTGAGTTTCCTTAAAAGTTCTCATCCATATAATCCTTTGAATGACTCAATCCAATAATTTTGATGGCAACAATGAAAGAGGAAGTGTTCAACTATTACATGACAATATAGAGTGTAGGAACAAGAACATTTGACTTCAAGGCATTACCTAGATTCCTGTAGCCTCTGTCTCTCTCTCTTCAAACTGTCAAAAATTGTGTTTATCTTTCAAAATTGAGGAATTAATATGATCAATGCACCAAGGCATATCAATTCCTCTTTACCCCTGTCATCTCTTCCCCAGGAGCTTCCCCAGTGAAGTCTACAGTCTGCCTTTTCTGAAACTCATCACCCCTCCCACTCCCCGACCTCCTGGGGCAGCTGAACACAGCCAGAGAAAATTATACAACAGCGCAGACGCTTGCCAGAACCCCACATACACCTGGGCTTGAAGCCCATTCAAGATTCCTTGAGTTGCCTTTCTCACCTCCTCTCACTCCCTTTTGTAGCTGTCTCAAACCTTTACCTCTCTCTTTAACAAACCACCCCACCACATTCAGATGACCTCACTTCCCTTAGTTAGGTCCTACCTGCTCCATCCATACACACATCACTTCTGGAATGCACCTAATCAATGTCTCTGCAGGGTCAGAGAAGGGTCTTTCTCCCTCTATTTGAAGTTAACCCCACCACCACCACCAGTAGTTCGAATCCATTCGGCTCACCTCACGTTGGGACTTTGCTTCATCAATTCTCCCCATCTTGAGTGTATCTTCTGTTCTATCAAATCATTCTTCTTAACCTATCAGTTCAGTTCAGTAGCTCAGTCATGTCCAACTCTTTGCGACCCCATGAATCGCAGCACGCCAGGCCTCCCTGTCCATCACCAACTCCCGGAGTTCACTCAGACTCACGTCCACCGAGTCAGTGATGCCATCCAGCCATCTCATCCTCTGTGGTCTCCTTCTCCTCCTGCCCCCAATCCCTCCCAGCATCAGAGTCTTTTCCAATGAGTCAACTCTTTGCATGAGGTGGCCAAAGTACTGGAGTTTAACCTATAAACATGCTCAAATCATCCTCATCCTATTAAACCTCCCTTCACATCCCCATCTCCCTTTATCTTCCTATATTCTTTTGCCAAGATATTTTCAGCCCAATCTTATTGGTCACTTTCACTGCCTGTTATTCTAAAAGTCAAAAATTAGATTTTAAAATGCAGAAGAAAATACATTTTCCTGAATTTTGTTGCTGTTTTTTAATCATTTGCTTAGAAATGTTACCTATATTTTTATGTATCTATCGATAAAGAGCTGAAAACATTCTATAATGAAAAACACAACATTCAATACATCTGATGTATCTGACTCAAAGTCCTAATCATAATAAAAACTATCAGAATTATAGAAAGTCAACATTGGAAGAAAACTCGGGTTTATTCTTCCTAATTCTACCTAAGTTGGAAATAAGACATAAACACTTTAGGGCACACAGCAAGTAAGAACAGAGCTATGACCTAACCTAAGGTTCCCTATCTTCCAGTTCAGTGTCCTTTCCTCTACAAAATGAATTCTGTTCTTTAATTTACCCTTTCACAGGTAATTCTTAATTCACATATCAATAAGAACAATATGGGCTTCTCCTGCAATGTAAGAGACCCAGGTTGGGTTCAATCCCTGGGTTGGGAAGATCCCCTGGAGAAAGGAATGGCTACCCACTCCAGCATTTTTGCCTGCAGAATTTCATGAACAGTCCATGAACTGAGGAGCCTGGAGGGATTCACATATCAACAAAAACAATGTAACACTGAGTGCAATCATAAGAGGAGGTCAGTTTGAAACACAATAATACGTTTAAATTTAAAACATTACCCAGACTTTAATCCTGTAGAAAATATACATACATCTCTAGCTAGATAGCATATTGAAAAGCAGAGATGTTACTTTGCCAACAAAGGTCCATCTAGTCAAGGCTATGGTTTTTCCAGTGGTCATGTATGGATGTGAGAGTTGGACTGTGAAGAAAGCTGAGCACTGAAGATTTGATGCTTTTGAACTGTGGTGTTGGAGAAGACTCTTGAGAGTCTCTTGGACTGCAAGGAGATCCAACCAGTCCATCGTAAAGGAGATCAGCTCTGGGTGTTCTTTGGAAGGAATGATGCTAAAGCTGAAAGTCCAGTACTTTGACCACCTCATGAGAAGAGTTGACTCATTGGAAAAGACTCTGATGCTGGGAGGGATTGGGGGCAGGAGGAAAAAGGGACGATAGAGGATGAGATGGCTGGATGGCATCACCGACTCAACGGATATGAGTTTGAGTGAACTCCAGGAGTTGTTGATGGACAGGGAGGCCTGGCGTGCTGCGATTCATGGGGTCACAAAGAGTCGGACATGACTGAGCGACTGAACTAAACTGAACTGAACTAGCCAGTGGAAGCCGACTATTTTCATAGACAGACAAAACAAAGATCAGTGAAATAAATGACCAAATCTGGGATTTGATGGAATATGTAAACAGAATTACAGTTTTAAAGATGAAAGGAACCATATAGACTACCTGGTCAAACTTTCCATTGCTTGTTTGTTTATTCTAAAACCTGAGTCTCACAAAGGAAAATATCATGCACCAATTAGGCTGTTGTATTTACTTCACTCTACACCTCTGCCCAAGCTTGAACTCTAGGGTAATGAAGAGTCAATTTCTTCCAGATTAGTCAGACATTTGGAGGGAGGAATAAGTTACCTGTGGAGTTGTACAGAGATCTTAAGTTCACTGGAACAGTGGTTAATTAAATGATTTCAAGTCTCAGAGCTGATTTTATTTAAGGAGCCATTTTCTTCGGGGAGGTGCATAGTAAATTGGAGTTCAATTTTACTTATCATTTGATATATATCTGTATATCATATTTCCCTTCTAAAACATGAGAAGCAGTTGAAGGAATGGAGGCAATTAATAACTTTTACCAAAGGGAAAAAGTTATTACTAAAATTCCACATGATACATCCTGGGTTCCACACTGTAGCAAAGCCTACTTGGTAAAGCTAAACTACAATTAGGTCCTTCTAGTAATTACATCCTTTCCAAGGAAGTAGAAGACAGAACCATATGATACTGAATTCTAGAATAATCTAAGTCACATTAGACACATTTCCAATTTACTCATTTTACAAAGTTTTGACTGAGCAATGTTGAACAGTCCTTAGAGCTTCAGAGGTATCAACTTCTGTATAGGTAAAGTGTGAAAGTGTTAGCTGCTCAGTTGTGTTGGATTCTTTGTGACCCCATTGACTATAGCCTGATAGGCGCCTCTGTCCATGGAGTTCTCTAGGCAAGAATACTGGAGTGGGGATCTTCACAACTCAGGGATTGAACCCAGGTCTCCTGCATTGCAGGGAGACTCTTTACCATCTGAGTCACCAGGGAAGCCCTAATGTATAGGCAACCAAGGGTCAAAGTTCTGTGACATGGGCCCCATGACGAACCAACCTCCCATCTCCCATGAAGAGTTTCAATCTATAACTGCAACAGTGACTTGGGTAATCCCTTTGGTCATTATACCTGAGGGTACTAAGGAGAACTTGAATTTGTCTCCACCGCATCCCAAAGTCAAGACAAGTAACACTTGTAAAAGGAGTTCTCCCAGGCCAGAATTAACAAGGTTCAGTCAGTGCTCTTTACTTAAAGGAAGAAAACAATTAAGTGAAACCTTGACATAATCTCCTTCTGCCTGTTTAGCCTCTTCATCCCTCAATGTGTAGCTAGCAAGTGTGGCAATCAGAGCTAAGGCTTGCTATCATTCGGCCTTAATTAAAAAAGACACAAGCAGTGGAGCTGTGAATTAGAAATGGAGCTACGCACTACCCCTGATTAATTCGAGGCTCATGTTGGATTAATAACTCCAAACAAAGAACAAAAGGAAATTGTTATGCGAATTGCAGCCCTCCCAGGCCAGACAAAGGTCAAATCACAGGATTTCAATTTCATCCGGAGTCGCTTAATCAACTCCCTCGGAAGGAAGACCATATGTAGTTCTGAAAGCTACCCATTGTAGTCCTCTTGTCGCGGGACCTGAGGGACAACACAGTCATCCTCTCAAACTATTCTCAATCGCTTCTCTTCTTTCCCCATTAATATGACAAAAACTTCATTATTACCAGTGATTAAAGAAGAAGCGATCTGCGCTGCAGAGAACATCCCAACAACTGTGGGTTTATGGAGGAAGCTGGACACAGCTGGCACAGAGCCTACTGGGCCTGGTTCCTTTTCCAAGAAAGGTCTTCACCAGCAGCTATAGAGCTATAACCACCACGGGGTGACGTCACTGGCAGAGCATGGGCAGGGCTGTGGAACTCCAGGACATTTATCAAAAGATGAGGAAAAAAAAAGAACCACCTATTAAGTGGAAGTGAATGAAAGGTTAAGATGCTGAGCGCTCAAAAGGTATCAGAAGACAGCTGTCTCCTCCAAATAGACTAGAAACCCTGCATGAGATGAAGACAGAAGTCAAAGTGCCTCCGGAGACCTGAGAGACATAGCCAGGCACCCCCAACCCTTCCCTAGCAGGGCTGGAGTTCATCCACACTTGGGGTTTCTTCCTCCTACAGATTGCCCTAGGGACTGACACAGGCCGGGCATGGCAGACTTTCATTAGCAAGACAGGTTTAAGTGGTTTGAAGATGTGATGATTTCCATGGCAGTTTTAACACTTTTCACCTTGTCAACACCAGAGAGTTACTAAGGGTAACCTCTCAGGACCCTAAGGCCACTGCCCAATAATAATCAAGGCCCAGGGCTCCTCAAATGAAATACCAGCAAATTAAGTAGTTCTTCCAAAGGACAAAAATGTAATTTCAGAGGGATTTTTTAAAATGAGAATTCCAAGGTCACTTTTCGGACTGATAGCACCAGAATCATAAACTAGTGATGAGGAGTATAATTCTTATCTGAGTGGTTCACTGAAGTGCCTAATAGAGTGTCCCATATAGGACAGATGCTCAGTAATTGTGGAATGCCAGGGCTTGCATCATCCAATCTGATATGGCAAGATTTTCACTCTGTACCTTTACAGAATGCAGCCATAGTTGTTACTTTCAAGTATCCTGTGTTAGTTATTTGGGAAATTCATTTATTCCTCTGAACTCCCATAGTGCTTTGGGAGTTCCAAACTCCCAAACATTTTTTATGGAATATAGCATTTTTGTTTGTATATTGTGTTATTCATTCATTCATTTATCCCTTTACCCACTGAGAAAATTTTTTTGAGTATCTATGTGTCAGGCACTGGAGATAAAATGACTAAAAGCAGACACTGTCTTTGCCCTCATGGTCTTTAAAGTTTAGCTGGTGAGGAAAATAATCAAATAAATGCTTAAGTAAATGTAAAATTTAAATATAGTATATGTTCAAAGGAGGTACATGGTATAATGAAATTTTAACCTATTAAGGGAGGATTCCCTGAGAAATTGACAATTTTTCTAAGATGTTAAGTAAGAATTTAAGCTGAATTTGGTGGAAAGGGAGAAGACAGAAGCAGAGACTCTGCTGCCTGAAAGAGCACACATGAATTGGTCTGAAAAGGACATGTCTAGAATTTAGGTTGCAAGGCAGAGAACTGTGTGAGCTGAGTCTGGAGGGGCAGGTAGATCCTAAAACATAAAAAGTGACATTGTAGGTCACGTCAAGGTTTCTGCCGTCATCTTAAAAATAAGTACAAAATGTCTGAAATTCTTTTAAGAGAAAGTGATCAAGACACAATCAGAACCGGGTAGCAACTGAAATTTGCCCGCTATTCTACTGGGATCTAATTGTTGTTGTTTGGTCACTAAGTCCTGTCCTACTTTTTGCGACCCTGTGGACTGTAGCCCGCCAGGCCCCTCTGTCCATAGGACTTCCCAGGCAAGAACACTGGAGTGGGTTGTCATTTCCTTCTCCAGGGGAACTTCCCAACCCAGTGATCAAATCTATATCCCCTGCATTGGAAAGAGGATTCTTTACCACTGAGTCACCAGGGAATCCCATGAGATCTACAGATCTATACATAACGTCTAGTGGTAAAAGCGATTCACCGTTGTCCCTCCCCATCGCCTAGCACAATGCTTTGTGCAACAGAATGGCATCTTCCTCCCAAGGACTAGCAGGGCTGACTCAGTCGATATCACAGCTCCACACATGCTCCCATGCCTCAGCCAGGAGCCTGATTGAAGGGGATGATCTTCTCATAAAGATAACCACTCCTTGATGAAAGTTAATTTCAATTAAATAATTTAAAAGCATTTTAATATGATGCTTGTTCGATGCCATTGAATGAATGAATGAATGAATGGCTTTTAACTTCACCGCCCCACTGGAAGATGGTGGTCAGTGCCCTCAACAAAACTTCTGACCTTGAGTAAAGAACTCGAATTCTTCCCTCTTTGAAATCGATTGCTACTGTTTGTGCTGGATGTCTTCTCAAGGGAAAACGATGATTTCTGCCTCATAAGATATCCAAAGGTATAACGGCATTGCTTTTGACAAATTAACCCCTTCCCAAATATGAAACCTAAAGTTTTCTATTTCAATTTAATGGATATAAAGAAGTTACAAACATATCTGTGAGTCCTAATTCCCAGGGAGCATTCATGAAAGCTATGTTCCTTATGTGATATGCAGCTATCAAATAATGAGCACATTCAGGAAGTAAATTCAGATGTTTGTTACACATGATAGAACAGCTGCATCAAGAGCTTTTTGAGGATTATTCTTCAAGTTTCTCTTAAAGCCACTTCATTTCCTTTTTGAAAAGCACTATTACTTGATCTGCATAGTTAAGATAAATCTCAGAAATTGGATGAATGTTAAATTTTTCATATTAGTCTGAAATCCAGAAAAGCTGTCCAAATCCCAGATATAAAATGTACAATTATCTTGTAGACATTTTAAGTCTTACGGCATCTGATTTGGAGGAGGAGAATTTATCTCAGTACAAAACGTGTTGACTGGTTTAGAGGGTTTGTAAACATTATTTCAAGTTATACTCAACAAGATAAACAACCAAATTAATTGCTAATCCTGATTGCTTCTTGCACTTAATTTTGACATAGGCAAAAAACATTCCTACATTTGGGGTTATTTAAAATACTTATCCTTAGAGTTGACATAGAAAAATCATGATATAACTTCTGTTAGTTGAGCAATTAAATATATCATATACTCTGCTAAGGGCTTTCCTGGTGGCTCAGTAGTAAAGAATCCGCCTGCCAAGCAGGAGATGCAGCGGTTCGATCCCTGGGTCGGGAAGATCCCCTGGAGAAGGAAATGGCAACCCACTTCAGTATTCTTGCCTGTGAAATCCCATGGACAGAAGAGCCTGGTGGACTACAGTCCAGGCAGTCACAAAAGATTCAAGACACGACTCAGCAATGAAACAACAACACTCATCTATACATACACGTGTATTTATTTACCTATTTAAAAAATTTTTAACTATTTTTAACTGAATCTTTACAAGAGTCATGAGGTACAGGTATCCATTTGTTAATTCATTCAGTATTTATTGAGTGTTTGCTATGTGCCAGGCACTGTGAATACAGCAGTGAAGGTACTTAGCTGCTTAGTCATGTCTGACGCTTCATGACTCCATGGTCTGTAGCCCTCCAGGCTTCTCTGTCCATGAGATTTCACAGGCAAGAATACTGGAGTGGGTTGCCATTTCCTTCTCCAGGGGATCTTCTGGATCCAGAGATCAAAACAGGTCTCCGGAATTGCAGGTGGATTCTTTACCATCTGAGCCACTAGGATAAAATAGATTTAATCCCTGTCCTCAAGGTGTTTTAATTATCTAAGGAAACTGTGATTTAGGGTAATATGTAAATTGCCCTGGTTTTACATGAGTAAATGGTAAACCCACGTTTCTGGACTCTAGAGTGTTAGGTTTTAACATTCTGCTATGCTTTTCTTAAAATACTGTGACCTTATAATAAGCATTTAGCCAGATTCCCTTCATGTCAGAAGCAAATTTAGATTAAGATAAGTACTATGAGAATATTCTTTAATTTTACTAAGTTATTAGAATACAAAGAAATACATTACTGCTTCAGCATTTTGGAATATAACTGAAATGAAATATAATGGTTAGAATGAGTTAATTATGCTTTCCAAGATGGTACTCTTCTATTTTATACATTGTAAAGATCTATTTGGTTTTAATTACAAAACAATTTTTTGATATATTATAAAGTATATCTCATTCACCCAGCAAAATAGCAAGTTAATTTTATATTAAGACAATGTAATTTCATCAACATTGTACTGTATCACACACACTAACCAAACCAAACTGATTTAGATTTAACCTCCTAAATAACTGCTATATGACAGTTATGAAATGTAAGTAGTATAACTTAAAAATAACCACCAGAATTCAGAAAATATGAGAATTCATAGGCATTTGCTCAAGATGAATATGTTGCTTCAAAACAAGTTGACTAAATTTGACTATATTTCAGATATTTCTAAATATGTGTAATAATTTTCAAACATTAATTCCGAATTATTATATTTACAGATGCTGCCAAAGTAACAGGTGGAAGGGGTCCATAATGTGTTAGGGTCAGACAGAATGCATCATAAAGGACTATAACCCTTCATCTCCCTGCATAACATACCCAATTTCTAACTCTGAGTGTTCAGAATTTCATTTGACCTAATTAAGAAAAGATTATAAAGCCTAATTTTAAACACTTAGATTTTCACTGAGCAAAGTAGATTAATATTAATAACCTACACAGAATTTCTCTATCAAATAGGGAATTCCAGAAATGATCTCTCTTAACATGGTAACTTATATGTAAATTTAAAATGTGATTCCTAAAATCCCTCCATTTACTAAATTTTAAATTTGCAGTAACTTAAAAATACATTCTTTATTAATCATGTAAAAAAAAAACTGTGGAAGTAATTCCCTAGCAGTCCAGTGCTTAGTACTCCTTGCTTCCATGTCTGAGGGCCTGGGTTCGATCCCTGGTTAGGGAACTAAGATCCCCCAAGCAGCATGGCCAAAAAAAAAAAATAGAAACCTGTGGAAAATATTTTTTAAAGGTTAACTGTCTTTTTTAGGGTATAAAATATTTTTAAAAAAAGAAAATAAAAAAGAAACAAAACAGAAAGCTCATTAAAAGGGATCTCAGCAAACTTGGAGAGCATGAACCTTTGTACTTAAAGGATAATATTCGAATAAGAAATGGAATATACACAAACTGACTGAACTTCCGAGGTAGCTCAGTGGCAAAGACTGCCTGCCAATGCAGGAGACATGGGTTCCGTCCCTGGATGGGAAAGATCCTCTAGAGGAAGAAATGGCAGCCCACTCCAGTATTCTTGCCTGGAGAATCCCATGGACAGAGGAGCCTGGCGGACTACAGTCCATAGGGTTACAAAGGGTCAGACACGACTGAGTGACTGAGCACACACTCTGTACAGACTGAGACCCAAAGAGTGTGGCAGCTGGGAACTGAGACCATGGTAAACTCAATGTGCCTCTAATCGATTTTACTAAACTCATACAAAAAGCAATAAATAGAATCCAATCCAGAGAAAAAGAATTGAAATGTGCTAGTTCAACTATAGTTCTCTTCCTTAAACATCTCCATTTCTATTTTTTACCATAATAAATTTGCTAGAAGTTTTCTCAAAGAAAATATTATTTTAGATACAGAGAAGAGTGACTGATCTTCCACTAGTCACAGATGAATGGGTTCTCAGGCTGTAGAGACTCTCTTCTTCTATGTACTGGCACCTAATATTTATTACAGGGAAGAGTAAAATATTCCTTTCAAATCCTCAAATTAGCTGACAGGTAATAAACAAGTGGGAGATGGTAAAACACCAAAAGAAACTTTCAAAATTATTCACAAAATAAAACAGCACACTTAAAAAAATACCAGTGACTGTAATTTCTGGGGAAAAAAAAAAAAAAACATTCCATGGAATAAGTAACAATATTCATTTGTGGCCACCCAATTTTCTTCACAAATAAATCAGAAAACTGAGTTGGCTCTCACTAAGGTGAATATTATGATTAGCAAGAATATAATAAAAATCGTAGAAACTCTGTATACTAAACAATTAGCTCCTGGAGACCAGATTTTCTTTCTAATCCACATCCCATTAATAGACTGGATTATCATATGTAAATAAAACCTTAGAATCTGAATATATCCAATAAGATGGCTTAACTTTTTTTTAATAACCAGATTCAACATAGCTATAGGCTTACAGTCTTACTTTAAAAATTGTAAAAAAGAAAAATGCCTCATATAATTAGGGTAAACAAGTGAAGTTGCTCAGTCGTGTCCGACTCTTTGCGACCCCGTGGACTGCAGCCCACCAGGCTCCTCCGTCCATGGGATTCTCCAGGCAAGAATACTGGAGTGGGTTGCCACAGGAAACAAAAAAGCAAAGGAAAACTAAAGTTAGCCTTGGCAGTTGCTTCCTAAAGGAAATGATTTTGACAGGGTAATCATGGGACTGAAGGTTCCAATGATACTTCCTGGACTACAGAAGATAACATAATTTTAACATGTAAAGAATTCCTCCAACTCTGTATTAGATGTTCTGAGTATAGAATGTTTCTTATCTCAAAAGAGAAAAATCTGAGAAAAAAGTATTTTTTTAAAAAATCATCAACTATAATTAACTAGTGACTGGTGATAGTTGCTCAGTCATGTCCAACTCTTTGAGACCCCATGGACTGTAGCCTGCCAGGCTCCTCTGTCCATGGAATTCCCCAGGCAAGAATACTGGAGTTGGTAGCCATTCCCTTCTCTGGGGGATCTTTCCAACCCAGGGATCGAGCCCAAGTCTCCCACATTGTAGGCGGATTCTTTGCTATCTGAGCTACCAGGGAACTAGTGGCTAGGGAAATCCCTGTTAGTGCTGCGGCTAGAATTGGTGAAGCCTTTTGACTATAGAGGAGCTGTTACCTTTAGCTATGGCTGTTAAACTGCATACAAAGATTTCTTTAAAGTCTGTCACTGTACATCTGCATCAGAGTTAACGTAATCTCATCCACTCACTAGAAGAGAAAGCCACCAAGGGAATAGTATATCGCCATCCCAAAGGACTTTGCAGAGATTGCGAATATAAATATAAAACGCCACACTACAGAGGTGAAGAAGCATTTAAGAAAGATTTATACATAAGTAAACTTTTAAAAGTGAATTTGAAAGCCAGGTGAACCCACAAAGCTTCATATCATATTGGTATAGTTATAGTCTCTGCTTAACGTGAATTTTTCTGAGCACGCCATCTCAAAATTTCCTCTGAGTCTACTGAAACTCTTCATTCACATTGACAAAAGTAGCAGATGCTGATTCACATATTCCTTCACTTGCTTAATTCCCTGGTACATCTATTACAGCTAAATACTCCTATTTCCTCAAAACAATGTCTCACTGGCTTCTGAGATTCCAGACCCTTAGAACTAGAAATTCTTCATGATCTTACACTAGGCTGCCTTCTTAATCACTAAGTCATGTCCAACTCTTTTGCAAACCCACGGACTATAGCCTTCCAGGGTCCTCTGTCCATGGATTTCCCAAGCAAGAATACTGGAGTGCACTCCATATATATGCATTAATATATAATATTTGGTTTTTTCTTTCTGACTTACTTCACTCTGTATAATAGGCTCTAGGTTAATCCACCTCATTAGAACTGAGTCAAATGTGTTCCTCTTTATGTCTGAGTAATATTCAATTGTATGTATGTACCACAGCTTCTTTATCCATTCATCTGTGGATGGACATCTAGGTTCCTTCCCTGTCCTAGCTATTGTACACAGTGCTACAATCAACACTGGGTTACAGGTGTCTGTTTCAGTTATGGTTTCCTCAGGTTATATGGCCAGTACTGGGATTGTTGGGTGATATGATAGTTTAATTCCTAGTTTTTTAAGGAATCTCCATACTGCTCTCCATAGTGACTGTATTAATTTACATCCCACCAATGGACTATAAAGAAAGCTGAGCACCAAAGAACTGATGCTTTTGAATTGAGGTATTGGAGAAGACTCTTGAGAGTCCCTTGGATGACAAGATCCAACCAGTCCATTCTAAAGGAGATCAGTCCTGGGTGTTCTTTGGAAGGACTGATGCTAAAGCTGACACTCCAGTACTTTGGCCACCTCATGCGAAGAGTTGACTCATTGGAAAAGACTCTGATGCTGGGAGGGATTGGGGCAAGAGGAGAAGGGGACGACAGAGGATGAGATGGCTGGATGGCATCACCAATTTGATGGACGTGAGTTTTAGTGAACTCCAGGAGTTGGTGATGGACAGGGAGGCCTGGCTTGCTGCAATTCATGGGGTCGCAAAGAGTCGGACACGACAGAGAGACTAAACTGAACTGACTGAACTGAATAATGAGAGATGTTGAGCAACTTTTTGTGTGTTTATTACCCATCTATATGTCTTTTTTGAAGAAATGTCTGGTACTGATGAACCTATTTGCAAGGCAGGAGTGGAGATGCAAACAAAGAGAACAAACTCGTGGACACAAGAGGAGACAGGGGGGCAGTGAATTGAGAGAGTAGCATGGAAACATATACATTACTATGTGGAAAATAGATAGCCAGTGGTAATTTTCTCTATGACTCAGGGAGCTCAAACTGGTGCTCTGTAAGAACATAGAGGGGTGGGATTAGGGTGTAGGAAGGAGGTTCAAGAGGGAGGGGACATATGTATACCTAAGGCTGTTTCATGCTGATACATGGCAGAAACCAACACAATATTGTAAAGCAATTATCCTTCAATTAAAAATAAATTAATTAGAAAAAAAAAAAAAAAAGAATACTGAAGTGGGTTGCCATTTCCTCCTCCATGGGATCTTCCCCACCCAGGGATCAAACCCATAACACCTGCACTGGCAGATGGATTCTTTACCACTGAGTTACCAAGGAAGCCCCTGATGTATTATTTACTCTTATGCTTTTGAGCACCATCTATGTGAAAAGAACCCTCAAATCTGCTCTCTTGACTCCATACTACCATATTCTACTCGTCTACATCTTGACGTGGATGTCTTGTAGGCATCTCAAGTTCAGCAAGTTTAAAATTAAATTTAGGAACTTCCCAGGCAGTCCAGTGGTTAAGATGCCATGCTTCCAATGCAGGGGGTGCATGTTTGATCCTTGGTAGGGGAATTAAGACCCCACATACTATGCAGCCAATAAATAAATAAATTTTTAAAAATTAAATCAAATTCATTACCTCCTCTTGCCTCTCCTCAGTGTTTTCTAAACAACACCACTATTCACTGAAACTCCAAAGCTAGAAATTTAGGAATAATCCCCAAATCCAGCAAAAGATTATGTCACATTAATCTGTCCTAAATATCTCTCAAGTCTGACTCTATTGTCCTCTATAACTCTACTTTGAGCAGACAGAGCAAGATAAGAGAAAGAGCAAGATAAGATAAAATAGCAATTGATGAATGATAACTTCCCTTCATGGAGAAGGCAATGGGAACCTACTCCAGTACTCTTGCCTGGAAAATTCCATGGACGGAGGAGCCTGGTGGGCTGCAGTCCATGGGGTCGCTAAGAGTCAGACACGACTAAAGCAACTTAGCAGCAGCAACTTCCCTTCAACGTGACTTCCAAAAGCAGTGTCCTTTCTGTAAAGGTTATTCAAGTGGTTATCTGAAGGTAGTATAACATGGTATTTTTTAAGACCAAGATGAAAAGTCATAAGAATGGCAATGGGAAAGCAAGACTGGGACATACAGAGGTCCTCATACGGAAACCCCTTCTTTATGCGCCCACTCTTCCACCAAAGTTTCTTTCTTGCCCTCAAGTCCCCCAGTATTAGAAATTGGCTCTGCTTTTAAGTGACTGATATCTCTCTCCAGATCACTGTCATAGGCTATTCATATCTCTCTGTCTCTAGTCTGGTTCCCCTCCAACATATCCTCTACCTTACACCTAAACTCATCTAGTAAAAATGCAAATCCAATCACATCAAAGTTCCCATAACCACCACAAGTCTAAGGAAAGTCCAACAGTTTCAAACAAGCTTGCAAGGGCCTCCCCAGGCTGGTCCCTATTAACTGCTGGTTCACAATTCTCTCTGCTCTTCCATGTTTCTCACCTTGCAGTTCTTTGATTTCACTGTTCTTTCTCTCCCTTCTGAGCTTTAGAAAATGCTGTTCTATGACTTCGAGGATTTGGGAGTGAGATGGGTTTCTCTGGCTGCCTTTTCTCTTGGGCACTCTGTGCAGTTCAAACTTTGGGAGCTTCCCTGGTGGTTCAGGATTGAAGAATCCGCCTTGCAATGCAAGGGACACCAGCTTGATCCCTGGTTCGGGAAGATCCCGCATGACACAGAGCAAGAAAGCCTATGTGCCACTACTACTGAGTCCACATGCTGCAACTGCTGAAGCCTGAGTCTAGAGCCTGTGCTCTGCAACAAGAGAAGCCACCATAAAGAAGCCCACACACAGCAAGAAAGAATAGTCCCAGCTCGCTGCAACTAGAGAGCGCCCTCTCGCAGCTACAAAGACCGACCACAGCCAAAAAATAGTAATAATAACTAAATTGATAAATCTTAAAAAAACTTTTGTAAAAGTCAACAGTTTCACAATAAACAGTACTTTTTCAGTGTTTTAGTGTTTTATTCTAGTCTGTAAGATCTCTCAGGGCGGATCATAATTGTATCCTATTCAGAGCACTTAGCAAATGCCTGTCACACAACATGGACTCAGGACTTAATAAAGATTGTTGGATAAATGAAGTTGGTAGTTTCTTTATAGTTTAGATGAATAGAAGCCATGGTTAAGAGTTTTAACATAGTAATATATCAAAGAGCAAAGTTAAACTAAAACTTGGACAGTAGAAAAATATATGGTTATTGTCTTGTAATGAGATGGGTTATCTTCCTCTAACCTCTTGAATTTACATGCTGCTCTGCTAGTATGATAAACAGACTGAGTTAAAAATCAAATAACAGACTCTAAGAAGTTGTAACAATCCCTGGATTAGTACAGGATGATAACTAAGGGACCTGCTATATTAAATCATGACAATAAAAGTAAAATCCCTCCATCTTTTCTTGGATTACATTTAGAGCTCAAATCAGAGAGCACTAAATGAATAATAATGAATGTATGCCTCTGTGAATCATTGAAGATTGAATCATGCTTTAACTAGACTGTATTTATAAAGTCCCTTTGGATGACATAATTACAATTCAAACCATACACTAATTAGCAGTAAACATCTATTTAATATTATTTAGTTAATTTAAAATATACTTTTTACTTGTTTCTAAAAACAAATAAAGAAAAAAGACATTTTACCCAAACACAAGAATGTTAAGGACCTAAGTCAACAAATAAGTTAGTGCTACTTAGAAGCTGAGCAAATTTATTTTAAAAATAAATAACCATATTTTATATTTATGAGAAATAATAATGACTTCATATTCTCCTATATAGAAACATTGCAAGAAATTGTAAAAAAGTAGTTTTTCCCACACAATGATGACATTTTTAATAGCAAATTTACATTGTTGTCTATTTTCTATATTGCTTAGCAACTGTTGATAATTACTTTAAAACTGAGAGATCTCCTCATCAGTTTATACCACAGTTAATTTAAATGTACTCAATGAAATATTTATCAAGAGCCAAAACTTACCCAACATTTTTATTTTTAGATACAATTTCATTTTGCCTTAGCTTTGCCTGAACAGTGAATACTTCTTTAATTGGGTTATATTTTTTATTTGTATTGTTTAAATGTTGATCGTTGTCTTCTAATATTATTTCTTTCCTAAGTTCTTATGCTTTTTTAAGTTCCTGAATAAAGACGAGTTGGGAAAGAAGCTCTAAAAATTTGAAATACAGTAGTTTAAAGATAAATCTTTTAATAGGAGGACAATTAATTTTCAATATCCTTTTTCATAAGGTATTTTCAGATCACTCATTTAATTAAAGAATTGAGGAACACTGATAGCTCAAACACGGCATCAGTGCAGCACTTCATATCTGCGAGGTTTGCTTCCAACCACACTATATGTATCAATACATTTAATTATTTTTTTAAAGTTTTTATTGAATTTGTTACAATATTGTTTCTGTTCTATGTTTCTTATTTTTTTATTTGGCTGCAAGGCATGTGGAACCCTAGGATGGAACTCACACTCCCCACATTGGAAGGCCAAGTCCCGACTACTGGACTGCCAGGAAAGTCGCTACATTTAATTCTTAGAATAACACTGGAGGTTGCTGTTGTCTTAAATTACATTAAAAGTCTGTGTACAAATACATTAGTGAGAAGAAGGGCCATAGATTTCATCAAAATTTCAAATGGTTCCATGACCCCCAACAGGTTAATAACCACTTAGTCATTTATCTAACAATGAAATTAAGCTATGTTTTTACAAGACCAGTTGTATGATTCTACTGCAGTGTTAGAAATGGAAGGGCAAATTGAGCATCACCCAAAAAGGTGCTGTCCTAAAACTGCTAGTAAAATACCTAGGCAGTCTTGACATTTTCAGTTGTAGCATTCAAGATTTTTACAAATAATTAATTCAAGATTTTTGATGTCTAATTTTAAAAATTACTTTGAAACTCCAGTATCACTGCAAAATGAACTTTTCGAAAAATATGCCAGTCCAGGCGCTGAATAAATAAATAACAAAGTTGCTATGTTTTTATGAGAATCCAAATTACTGTGTCATTTTTTTTAATGTCATCATTTCCTGCAGTGAAAAAAGGTTCCATTTTGAGAACCAGAGGTTTCATCTAGACAGGAGTGTTCTTACTGGCTTTCCAAAATAATTTATGTCTATGGACAGAGGTATGCAGTTAAGTCAGAAGATGGTGAATACATTTTCAGAAACAGAAATTCTGTGACCACATTTAATCTCTTGTGGAACATACAGTGAGTAGGAATAAATCCAAATTTCCAGGGAACTTATCCGTAAGTACTGCAAATAAAATATTTAATCTCAAGGTCTTTAATCAGTAATTTTACTGCCAAAAGTAGCACAATTTGTTTGAAAGAAGACATAATGCCACACTCACTGATAGCTCAGTTGGTAAAGAATCCTCCTGCAATGCAGAAGACTGGTTTGATCCCTGGGTCGGGAGATCCACTGGAGAAGGGATAGGCTACCCACTCCAGTGTTCTTGGGCTTCGCTTGTGGTTCAGCTGGTAAAGAATCAGCCTGCAATGCAGGAGACCTGGGTTTGACCCCTGGGTTGGGAAGATCCCCTGGAGAAGGGAAAGACTACCCAAGCCAGTATTCTGGCCTGAATAATTCCATGGACTACAGTCCATGGGGTTGGAAAGAGTCGGACACGACTGAGTGACTTTCACTTTCACACTTTCACTCCATGCCTGACTTGGATCAAGGTTAGGAATAGGTGAGAAGAACCTTGTTCGCCTGTTTTCAATAACTCTCAGTTGGAATTGCTATCTGAATACAACAGTTTTTACATGTCATTTACATTTTTATAAGTCTCTCTATTCAAAGACCCCCAATTTAGAAGTATCAATCTCAGCCATGAGAAAAACATGACTCCTTTGATAATCCAGGTACTTTTCATTTCTGACGGAGAAAGTAAAACATTCCCAATCCACTGATGGTCACAGAAAGTTTTGATCTTTGGAAGAAGACAAAAAAATTTCCATTCAGCTTCCAGAGAATGAGTGAATAAGGAGGCGTTTCATCTTCCCAAACTCCCTTCTCTCCAGTGTCTCTAACACAATGCACTTGGAAACAAAAGGCAGGTTATTAAGTTTTCAAATGAAGCTACTTGTTTCTCTCTTCTCCCTGGATGTCTCAGCCCCGGTCTCCCTGGCCTTGCCTTTCGGCACATCTGGTAACCATGTGTGGTGGTGCTAATGAAGACTTTCCTGAGTGAGTTACAATTAGTTCCGACTGCCGTGCAGTTTTCCTGGGCAGGACCAAGGTAAAAGACAGGAATGGGGGTGAGGGGAAGCCAATAACTCTTTCACTTCACAAACCCACATTCTCCCTTGCTCCTGGGACGCTCATCACCACCACTCCGGAGGAATTTTTGAAAAAAGGTGTAAGCAAATACTTGCAGAGTTTCCTTCTCCCTTTTCTCCAAAGCAGCATTTTCCCCAAGTTGATTGAATGCGACAGGCAGGCAACAGTACTTCTGTGATCCTCTGAACAATAGGGAATTGTTAAACGGATGCCATTCCTCCTTCTGGTCTACGTATTCTACTTACCTAACAATTT
The DNA here is from genome assembly GCF_032452875.1 of Bos javanicus. Classification (NCBI taxonomy): domain Eukaryota; kingdom Metazoa; phylum Chordata; class Mammalia; order Artiodactyla; family Bovidae; genus Bos; species Bos javanicus. The sequence continues at coordinate 86,579,043 of NC_083872.1, read as the reverse complement.
TATCTACTTTAATAGAAGAAACTTGTGTATTTTACTATTTGATGGATTAGAAGGAACTGCGGAAGCAAATGTACTGTATACAATTAGGCTGTCTTGAAAATGCACACTTTTGTTTACTCTAGCCTTCTTCTCCCACTTCTCAATCAAGCTCCTAATAGAGCTGTTTTAAGTTTCAACAAGGACCATATTAACTGCGGGTCTCCACATGAAACAGAATGCTAAACCCCAGCGTCTCCTGACGATGTAAGCTCAAAGTCTCCCAAATCCTGTTTTACATTTCTGTCTGAAATCATGGTTCTGTCTTTCCAATGCTTTTTTCTGTACCTCGCAAACTGTGACTTCTCAATAAATACTATATGGTGGCAGAACTGGCCGTTGTGAGAAGATTCTAAGTGACTCCGAGGGTAGAAAAGTTAATATAATTACTTTTGGCAACTTGTACCTATATCTTATCCTAATGCCATCTACTTTTTAATTTCACCAACTCCGGACTTAGAATATGCAGTTACTCAGTAAATACTAACCACTGATAACAACCACAGCTTACACTGCAGCCTGTCGTACACTCTAGTACACACACGAACCCCTATAACAGTTACAAATAAACCTTTACAAAGAAAAATTCAAAATCAGAAATAAAAACTGGCTTTCCTGATGGATCATTGGAAGCTAGCACAATATATAAATCAAACCAAGCAGCAACCCTAAAACAAAGAAATAAAGCAACAAAGAAAACAGCAGAGAAGAAAACTACGGGGATATTTCTTTCTTCTTTTGTCAGAAACCACAAGTAAATGATATCACATCCAGGAATAGTGACCATAAATAAAATGTAATAACTATATTAGGTCAAAAAAATAAATCACAGTCCTTCAACTCACTGGCCATTATGTATAAATAATTTCCTAATGAAAGAAAGAAAAGCATCTCCCTCACTATGTATAATTGCGCATACTTTAATGTTATGAAACTTAAACTTCTACAACTATTTATCCTGCTGTTTGCCCCTCATTCATTACAAAATATGAACGGTTAATTGCACGGTGCCAAATTCTCAGACTGGAGAAAGTTTTGCCCTGAACTGGCCAGCTGTTTGTTTCCATCTATAGGTAGTTATCCTTCCAAATTGATCTCTGTCCCTCAGAGATGATCAATTTAAAACAAAAACAAAACTCCTCTACAGATCTTTTATAAGGTGTTTCCCCCCACCCCATACAAGGAGAACCTCAAGGAAAGAAAAAAATTATACACACATATACAGAGAGACTTTTTTTTAAGGCTTTAACTGTAATGATAAAAATATTGAGTTCCATCTAATTTCCAAATGCCAACAGAATAGGGAATAAGATAGTTAACAACTCAAATACTGTATTATAGAATGACATGTTTTCACCATTAATTTTTTTCTTTATTTTTATGAATAGGAAGTTGACTTGACCAGCAATAATGACAGTTAATGACAACCCAGTGAGTCACTGCCTTCTGGGCCTTAAGAAGGATTAGGTCCATGTGTAAATGATAATTAATGCCATTAAACATTCCAACACTACACTTACTTAACAGCTTTTCGCATTCCAATTCTCAAATGCTTCGACTGTACCTTACCAAAAAAATATCATGAAGGTATACAGGGTTAATGTGCAAGGTAGCCAACTGAGATTGCTAAGGTACTTCTCTTGAGGAGTGAATCAGTATGTGATTTTTATGTTCACCAGTGACCTGTACACGTGGCCATTATTTTTCATCAAGCTGAATAACAGGCTCTATGCAAACTGAATACACAGCAAGCTGCACCCTTATTTTGGTTGACATCAGCTCTCAGTTCTTGTGGTTTGCTCTGCAGTCGGATGCTGCTATGGCTAGTGATACTGCTTCTAGATGTGATTTAAATTCACTTTTACAAACTGTAGATTCAGGGATTTATATTACGATCAGGGCCCTTTTCTCAATATTTCAGGAAGGCAGGGTGGAAGGAAAACCTGAATAAAGAAATAAAGTATTCACATATTGGATAACAACTTTAAAAGTTATTTGATATTGGTTAACACATGAAAGGATTTGATTTCCTGCATAATAAAGGATTCTTTCATTGTATGTACAGATGTTTAAATTAACACACACATTCCATTCTTATCTCTCTTAAATTCAGCAGAATAACTGTAAGTCTTCACAAGGCATGTTATCAATGTAAAAGCAATAAAAAAGTCATCCTCTTGTGAATTACTATTTACAGTATTTCACAAAAATGGCATTCTCACCCTCCGAATGAACAAGGTTGTCTCTTTAAATTGAAGGACACTGCCTTGCACTCTTCGTCAGTTAGTATTAGTGATGGGGGGTGGAGGAGGGAGAAAATAACAAACCATTTTTCTATCATTTGAACTCTCTTTGACCCTTGTGAGCTATTCAAGTATGCACTTAAGACAATTCCAATAAATAACATATATACACATACATAGAGCAGATATACAGATAGTGAAAAGAGTGAATCCTGATAAAGCGGATAGGTTGATACCTTGAAATTAACCATTTTGAAGTCTGTTTCTTAGCATTGTCATTGATGGTACAAGACGAGCTCCCACGTATGGATGGTAATGATATTTCATGACTTTAATCAATAATTCTGTGAATCTGGATATAAACTTGCTGTGAATCAACTACAGCTAAAAGAGCTAAATGAGTTAAGAAAAAGAGACAGCTACCTTGTCCCGATGTTGACTTAAAATGCTTCAGTCTACGATCAGAGTTATACTGGGGGAGAGTCAAGGAGGCTGGCGAATAAAAAATGCAGTGAGAAGTATATGATGAAATATATCATTTAAGTGATATTTAACTTAAAAAGTTCAAAATATTCCAGTCAAACGTATTTCTATTCCAAAGTTAAATATAAAATTTTATGAAAAGATGTTACATCTCATAAATGTGCATTTGTACATATCTATAGTTACAAGAATTATTTATTCACTTTCACTAAAATATTTCCTCAAAATAGAGACTAATTGGTGTCTGTCTAGCAGTTTCCAACACTACTTCTCCATTTTAGTGGCACTACATGCTATAATGTACATTTAATGCTAGTATTACCAGGTCTACTGCAAATTGTTACACAGAGTAGTGATAAAAGCAGTAGTCCAAACTTGATAGCTAAACCCATAAAGAGTTATGCAGGATGCTGTAAATACTTTAAAGATGCTTTCTGAAACCACTCATTCCCCTTTCCCTAAAAAGAGATCCAAAAGGGGAAAAGAGTAGAAATGGAGATTTAAAATCTGACAAAACTATCCTGTATATTTTCTTCATGTTTAGAGAGCTTTCATCATACAGTTGCTAGAAACAAAGATAAAACCCTACCAAAATTAACAGAGGAAGATAAATGTAAATGAGTCACCAAATAAACCTTTCTTTCAGCCAGAAACCATGCGAATGTGTGGAGGTTTTTTCAGAGCACAACATGTGCCTTGAATTCCCAGGAAGCTCTGCCAGTGGCAGAGACGCAGGGAACGCAGTGGTCGTGCATATTCATTGCACTGTCAAGTTTGGGCTTTCCCATTACCTTCTGGAGCTGTGACAATGCCAACTCTAGAAGCCAGGGGTCAAGAGGGAATCGCTCTGTTGTGATTCCCAGTGACCCAGAGAACAGTATTTCGCCACAGTCCTGTGACGTGTAATGAGGTTTGGGGAGTTTCAGTGTTAGCTCCAAAAATCCTAAGGAGGGCTCTTCCTTTTGTAAAACAAATTAGTTACACAACCAAACATTGCCACATTCTTGAGACCTGTTGACATAATGGGAACTTCAACCCCCATTTTGCTTTGCATTTTTGCAAAGGAAAGCAAAGAGGTCCAGGTAAAGCCCAACATAATTCAGGTAAAGGAAGATTAAGAAGATGTTTTTTATCTACTACCCATGACAAGAAGTTACATATTTTAGGTTTGAAGTTCAACTGAAAATAATTCAATATTTCAATATTGTACTATTCACTCTTGAGCAATATAGGATAGAAAATGAATGGACATCAGCTGATCTGTTATTTCTGAGTCTTCTTTCCAAGCTGTAACACACTTTCATCGATGTATACAGTGCCTCAGTCCGGTTTACAGACATGGAGCACATCAGCCTCAAGTCAGCTGCAGAGTTCTCTATGATTTTTATGTGGACTTCCCAATTAAAAATTATAAATTGTTATTCTCACACTGATCACTGCTTTTTACAACTAGTTTACTTCTTACATTTTCTTCTGATCCTTAGCATCAGAATGAAAACAAGAACACCTATCTATTACATAGTCTTATCCAATCATAGTTTTACTAGAAAAGAGACTTCTGGATATCGACCCCCTTTCCCATATTCCTGGCAGAATAAAATGTCATTTCTAATGGTAAATATTAAAGTCAAAAAATGTGAGCAATCATGGAAACTGTGAGCTTTCCCAACACAAATGACTCACTTATATCCCCAGAAGTAATGAAGCCTTCCGAAAAAAACATAGACATTCAAAAAGAGATGATGATTTGATGGTTTTTCCTGTGTGTAAGATCAGCTATGACTAAATAATTTCTCAATTGCTAGACTACAACAAGCCAAAACAAATAGCTTTTAAAACTTTAAAGCATATTGTGTAGTGGTGACTGTTCAAGGTCTCACTAAAGTCAACACTGGATAGATAATACGGAGATGAGTTAGATGCAAGGGGCTATTCTTGAGTTCATTGATTATAGAAACAAACAAACAAAAAACTTCTGAAACACTGCAATTATAAAAGTCAATTCTAATAGGGCTCGCCTGTATATTAACAAATCTAATATGGCTAATATTTAACAATAAAAGGCAAATCATATATACTTAAAGTAGTTAAAGCTCAAATGGTTACAAAAATGGTAAAATGTTTTTGTAGGTATAATGATGATAGAAGAATCTCAGCATTTTCATATCAGTGAAAATTTTATCTAAATTCTACAATATATACATATTAATTTCCCTTACTCCTTTGAACTCTCTCATATGTTTCTAAGGACAGAAATATAAGAAGGATAATGTATTAAACATATTGAATTACAAACTTAATGAAGGAAAAGCTATTCATTTAATCAAGAAACTTTTATCAATCACCTATTGTGTCCAGTCGGAAGTGGCAAGGTCCCATAGGAAGCCTACCTATGTAGATACAATAGAAGTGAACACTTATTTCCTAACTTTGCTGATTTTAATCTTATTATGGAAACAAGATACACATATCAATTTTTTAAAAATAAAAATTAAATTCATACCGAGGTGCTCACACAGGCTTGTCTTGGTTCAATTATGTTAGCATTATTTTCCCAGGAAGATGTAACATGATTTCTGTGTCATATATATATGAAACCTAGAACTGTGGTGAGCATACAGTAGTGTTTAATGCAGAATTATGGAAATATTTTGGGATAAATTCAAAAGACTAGCACATAGAAAAAAACAGTTCTAAATATCACTTCTTTAGCACTTAGACAAATGAACAGAAATTAGAGTGGATAGTCCTAACTTTCTCACTGTATGACTATGGACATGTTACTTTTACAACTCTGAGTTTTCACTTTCTAAACTATAAAATGGCTTGTGATGAAACTTTTTCAAGTGAAAAATACCACAAATCTACCAACATAAATCCCTAGTAAATACTTGCTCATGGTAGGAAGAAAATAACTGTAGCAGTATTGCTATTACACTGTCACAAGACATTATGCACTTGGATTGCTCAAAATCTGCACGATTTTTCTCTGATTATTGAAAAGCATAAACGATTTGAAGTTGCCCCACAAATATTATATATTTACTTGAGCTAAATGTCTGCAATGCTTATTAAAAATTCCTTTGAATGTTTGGATTGTCTTGTGATTAGGGGAAAAACCTTTGTGAAGAACCCCAAGCATACTTTAAGTATAGCTCTAAATGAAAGAATATCCCCCCTCATCAGTAATCAAAATACACTAATATTTCTTAAAGTAGAAAATCTCGACGTTTAGGAAAACTTAGTTTTCTATAAAGGGACCAGAGACACCAGAGTGAACAATCCTGAAGATTAGTTTTGATGGTTGTGGGGGACCAAGAAGGGGAATTTCTCTGTTTTCTGAATCCTATAGGAGAACTTTGTTTGTCATAAGGCTCACTGAGTACTTGGGAACTTACTAAATAAGTTTATCTTGGATGTGTGTATACCCTCAGTCCCTCTATTATAAACATTAAACATTTGTCAAGTTGAGAATACTAAGTAACAAGCTCCAGAGAACTCCTTACTAGTGACACCATGTGCAAGAAAAATGACAAATTCTTGGATTGAGAAGACAGAGAGAGGAATCAATCTGGGGCTTAAGAAATACTGTCAGTTATAAACCGAATTTTATGAGGACATTAAAGTATTCGGAGTTCCTTTGATTAAAGACTATATATGTATAATAGAATACCATAACCACATATGTTAATGTCCTTAAACCATTCATTTTATCTCTTTATCAAAGTTGGGCTTCTCTTGTGAATTTATAACTGCAAGAAAAAAAAAATCACTTTCCAGACTGTTCACATAAGGGGAGCCTAATGTTGAACAGCATATTGAAAGAGCCTTGTAAAAATTAAAACACAGATGAAATAAAAAATTGCTCCCCATGCTCAGGAAACATCAAAATGCCTAAGTGAAAATTAGATACACCTTTAGATAACAATTTTTGATCTGACTATACAGAAATAATCAGTAATTTTTGAAGACACCACCCCTAAATTTGAGAATGTTCTTGTGACAAATGGCAAAGTAACAAATTTGGGTGAGATGTCCTTATTTTAATGCATTGGTTAATAATAAGTGTAACTGTTATTTTAAACTGCATTTAAAAATAAACATTAAGTACACATTAAGTAATACTAAGTCCTTTTGTTAAAGCCCCAAATTAATCATTAAAGTTGTTTAACAACTGCCATGTACAAGACAGAGTACTGACCACTTTTGCCTTATTTCCAAGTGATTAAGCAATACTACATTTAACCCTTTTTAATATGTCTTCAAACATCAGAAAAAAATTAATGTAGAACTGGATTAACATCAGATTTTTATCACAAAAATAAAGGACTAAAATACACATATATAAACAAAGAGTACAACTTTAGGAAGCCTTGGTATTATTAGTTCTAATAATTATGCATTAATTTCTGCACAATAATATCAATATGTACCTTTATAGTATCACATATACAAGGCAGCAATAAAGCAGTTAAAACTGACAAAACATTTTGTACAATTTTTATCCTAATCTAGAATCTGTCGTGAATGTTGGCCAAGAACAGAATCTAGAAATCAATAACATATTGTGTACTATTTGTTTGTTATTGTTAAGTTGCTAAGTTGTGTCCGACTGTTTTTGCAACCCCATGGAATGTAGCCCGCCAGGCTCCTCTGTCCATGGAATTCTCCAGGCAAGACTATTGGAAGGGGTTGCTATTCTATTCTCCCGGGGATGATCCAGGGATCAACCTGAGTCTCCCCAGCTGTAGGCGGATTCTTTACCACTGGGCCACCAGTAAAGCCCTCAAGTGTGCTATACCAACAACAAGTATGCTGTATGAATGAAATATGGAAATATTTTTTCCTGACCAAGCTATTGATCTGACCTTAAGTGTGATTGACTGGACTTTCTTAAAGTTTCTCAAGATAATGTAATTACAGGGCTCTCCATGTTCATAAAAATGATTGACCCCTTTTTAAAAACTAAAGTATGCCATTTGCTTCAGTGACAGCAGCAATGAATTCCACAGTTCAGTTGTATGTTGCATAAAATAGATCTCCTTTTATCTGTTTGGATCATTGTACTTGATTTCATTGGTTGTTTCCTCCTGAGGAAAGGTAAAGAAATCCACCAATAGATATGTATTTTCGTTACCATTTTCTGTCCATACTGTGAATAGTTCCTGAGTTTCATCTTTTATACATGGCTACACTACAGTCAGTACTAGTGTCTGTCATTCCTGGTTTCTCGATAATTTCATTTTTCTGCTTTTGTGAAGCACACAATCCCTTCAGCAAACATGGTTCTCCAAGAATGCGTTATCTATTATTTACCAGTGTTTAATTGTGATATCCTAACTATGAATATTAGTAGAGGAGAGATGGGAACAGACAGCCCAAGTTGGGGCATTTTGATTCATAAAAATAATTGATATTATTCCCCACCAGAGCCTGAGCCGACCTTAGGCTCACACTGTGTTGCAAAGTACCTAAAGAAGAGATGAATTGTCTACACAGACTTTCTGGTTCATAAATTTCCTGTCGAAAGGAAGTAATTGTTTTGTTTAAAGGAAACATCCTGGGTTAGATTAAGCCAAAGTCCCATTTTCTGTCAACAGATGACAAAGCAGAGAGGTAAAAAGGTCAATAAATATCAGAAAGCAAAAGACTCGTCAGTATTTACAGGATACCTGTATGTGCATGTACTATGGGCATCAGGAAACAAAATATCTGAACGTCTGAATTAGTTTTCTCATTTTGTTAAAATAGTTTGTGTTCTGTCATATAGGGACAGATTACTAAACATACAACAAACACAATTCAACAAACAAAATTCAAACTCTATCAAAGGGACCTTTCTCATTCAAATATAAGCATGATAGAGCTAGAACAATCTTCTCCACCCACATGTGTCTGACTGGTCTGATCCAATTTTCTTACTGAATTTCTCCAGGGGTTCAGGCAAGGGTTTTCTTAGACTATTATGGGGCATCTCTGTGGCTTACATATCTTAACAATGCACAAGTTTCCTCATACAATCACATATCACCCAAACAAAACCTTTCCCTGAGTTACATTACTTCTCTTTTCTGAGGATCTGGATATTTTACGGAATTTCTAAAAAAAAAAAAAAAAAATCAACCTTCTGAACTGGGACTACTTTATTATTTCTCAGAAAGGGAGGGAGATTAACATGTCTTTATTCCCCTGAGTCTTTTTCATTAGTAATGGTAACAGAATAATTATATAATACTTAAAGTAAAATGTCCATCAGTTACGGTGCATTAAAAACTTTTTAAACTATTTTTGGCTGTGCTGGGTCTTTGTTGCTATATGTGGGCTTTCTCTGGGCTTCCCTGTTAACTCAGATGGTAAAGAATCTGTCTGTAATACAGAGGGCTTTCTCTAGTTGCAGCAAGCTTGGGCTACGCTCTCGTTGCAGCACATGGGCTTCTCCAGGGAAATTCCCTCATTTTCAATTGGACCTTAAAACAAAGCATGTACATGCTTCATAAAATTAGGGTAAGGATTAAATTAAATAGCCCATACTAAATACATAGAAGTGGATCTTATTAGGCTTTCTATAGTAAACATTCAAATAAATTATCTATTATATTATTATGGTTATTCTTTTATAAAAGGAATACTCATTGCCTTTAATAGCACAATTTGTCTTGAACCATCCACAATTTGCATAATATTACACATGGAAAAGTGTGTGCATGTCTCTGATTTATGTGTATATGCAAAATGTATTTATCCATTAATTTAAAAGTCATATATCGAGTAAGTTTTATATTCCAGATACTACAACAGGCAGTAGAACACAAAGATGAAGAATGCAATACCCCACTCAGGAAGCTTAGTTTAGCAGGTAAATATGCTATTGCACCTAAGTGTAGTATAATATGTTATATGCCACAAGAGAATTAGGCACAGTGTATGGTTAGATCCAAAATGCTGCTACCTTCTCTAGTCTAAGAGGTGCAAGGAGAATTACGGAAGACTACAAATTAAGTCTTAGAAACATTCTCACAATGAGGCATGCTTTTTCTAAAGTATTCGTGTCCATTGTTATTTGGCAGTAGGTGGACAGAGTCTCTTAAAGAATGCTCCTATCTCTACATGAGTTTCTTAATGTTTGATTCAAAAGGTTAGATGATATTTCATCCTAAAAAAATTCCTGTCTCCAAATATAAACTAGGAGTCATCTTTAAGAATTTTGCTGTACCTGTGAAGGATTCTTCACACAGTATGCGTGTGGGTGCTGTCGCTTCAGTCATGTCTGACTCTTTGCAACCCTATGGACTGTAGCCTGCCAGGCTCCTCTGTCCATGAGATTTTCCAGCAAGAATACAGGAGTGGGTTGCCATGCCTTCCTCCAGGGAATCCTCCCAAGCCAGGGATCAAACCCTCATCTCTTAGTCTCCTGCATTGGCAGGTGGGTTCTTTACCACCAGCACCACCCGGGAAGCCCCCTTACACAGTATATTCTATTCCACATTGGATCTAAAACGCATCCTCGATTGACTCTGCGTCAGCCATCAGAGTGTGTAACATGCAGTGAGCACTCAATAATGAGCATTTGCTGAAGGAACAAATGAATGAATGAATAAATTCTCAGTCCCTTACCATCTTGGAAGAGCTTCAGACAAAAGTGAAATACTCAGCATAGCTAGTGAAGGAGAAGGCAATGGCACCCCACTCCAGTCCTCTTGCCTGGAAAATCCCACGGACGAAAGAGCCTGGTGGGCCGAAGTCCATGGGGTCCCTAAGAGTCGGACAAGACTCAGCGACTTCACTTTCACTTTTCACTTTCATGCATTGGAGAAGGCAATGGCAACCCACTCCAGTGTTCTTGCCTGGAGAATCCCAGGGACGGCGGAGCCTGGTGGGCTTCCGTCTATGGGGTCGCACAGAGTCGGACACAACTGAAGCAACTTAGCAGCAGTAGCAGCAGTGGGTTTCCCTGGTGGCTCAGATGGTAAAGAATCTGCCTGTGATGCAGGAGACCCAGGTTCCTTCCATCCCTGGGTCTGGGAAATTGCCTGGGTGAAGGGAATGGCAACCCATTCCAGTACTCTTGCTTGGAGAATCCATGGACAGAGGAGCCTGGCAGGCTACAGTCCATGGGGTGCAAAGAGTCAGACACGACTGAGCACACACACATCTAAGTATGCACACACATCTTAGTTAATGAATGTGGCATGCTCTCAGTAATTTTTATATCTCTTTTGGATCTGACAGGAGCATTCAGACATGAGCACTGTGCTCCTGAAACAAAGGGGATTTCAAAATAATCTGAGCAGGGCTTGCAAACGACTAAGGTGCGTAAAATGTCATGCTAGTAGAGTACGGCCACGTATCCAGCAAAGTAGCATAATTAAGGGAGTGGACTCAGGATCTGCAGGGCTGGGTTTCATATCAAGGCTCTATGCCTCACGAACCACGAGACCCAGGTAGTCCTTTCCCCTCTCAGTGCCTCAGGCTTCTCAGTTATAAAAAAAGAGGACAACGGTGCCTCCTCTTTGGCTTGTTTTAAGGATTAGAGGAATATTTGAAATAACTTTAAACAGCACCTGTACCTAGCAGCCACTCCATAAGTGTTAGTTTAGTAAATGAGCAATCATTCAGAAGACAAAGTTCTTAAAGATGGGGACAGTGATCACCTCGATGTCAGTCTTTTGAGTGCCAGAGCTCCTTCCTGTGGCTATTTGCATATTTAATATGCAGCCCACAGTGACTCAGAGATAGATGCCGTCTGCCTTACATTCTAAAGCTGCCTGAGTCAAAAGTGGCAGTTCCACAGGTGTGTTTCAAAGTTTATGAAACTCTCAGTGGGTGCAGGGGAATCCCTCCAAGTCTCAGGCTCCTCTCTGCTCAAACAATTCAAATACGTCTTTCCGGATGGCAGGGAGTTGCCGAGATTCCCCTGTTTTCTGTGTTTTGGTTTATTCCGGAGCTCTCTGGCTTCTCCTGTCACTCTGGCTCGTTTGGGTTTTGTTGTCTGTATTCAAAGGAGGCCTGTGGTCTTGTCTTTCCCCAGCGTCTGTGTTTCCAGTTGCGCGGTTTGCCCCCTCTGTCTCTCATCATTGCTTTTGGCTCAGTCCCTTGACAGGAAATGAGAGATTTATTTTATCTGGCTTGAACTACATTGTTCCTTCCTGACTACTGGTGTTACTTCACTCTAAATAACATGACTTTGTGCTCACAGTCTGCCCAAGGTCAAAGCCTGAGGGTAATAGACACATTTAAGAGCAGGGGAGGAGACTATAATCAGAGGGAAGGAGTGTGCGAGGAGAGAATTTAAGAGAAAAAAAAACGGCAGTGATGCAAAAATTAAACTTGCAGCAGGTCCAAATTTTCTGGTGGGCTTGAAACACAATCTAAGAGCTGAAAGGGAAACTCCCCTCCCCTCCCCTCCCCATCCCTTCCAGATGTTATCGATTTAAAATGACACTATGAAGTAATCTAGGCTTGAAATTCAAATTTCATTTTAAAAGAAAGCATGAGTTGTCTGTGAGAAGTATTCAGTCTAGCAAGCATGCTCAGTCGTGTCCGAATCTTTTGTGACCCCAGGGACTGTAGCCTGCCAGGTTCCTCCGTCCATGAGATTCTCCAGGCAAGAATACTGGAGTGGGTTGCCATTTCCTCCTCCAGGGGATCTTCCCGACCCAGGGATTGAACCTGTGTCTCCTGGCAGGCAGGTTCTTTACCACTGAGCCACGTGGGAAGTTTATTAATATCTGTGATATCAGTCCAGTAGTGTGTTTTAATAATGCAAATTGAAATTATTAGAATTCAAATAGTCTGTTTTGACACAAAAATATAGGAGATATGTGATAATACATATAATTAACAAAGTCAAATTTATTATCTTAAAAGGGTAAACTTAAAAAGGTTACCTAAACTTAGAGGCTGAAGCCATAAAAAAAGGTTTAAAAATGTGTCCAAGTATAATTATAAACAATATTATTAATATACCTGAGCCCCATCTCCCAGCCCATTTACATTTTTCCTTTCCTTCCTTTCCCCACCTCTCTTTAGAAGTGTGAATAAAACCTTCTTGGCTTCTTCAAATACTTCTAGAGCTTCAAGGGGTCAGCACAATTGACCCCCAAAGACTGGTAAAAGGAAACATGTCAATTTCACTGGTCAACCATTGATGCCACACTGTACCTCTCTGGGGTAGTTTAAAAGACTAGGGGATATGGAGAAAGCCTGCTAATCTAGATAAATATTTTCCTGCTCTTCTAACAGATTGTCATGCTATTTAATAATACCTTGGACTCATGGAAATGGATTTAAATGAAGCAAAAAGGATTTAGGTGACATATAAGGCCAGATTTTGCATGCAGAAAATCATCTCCCATTGGGTATTTCAATCTTGGGAAAGAGGATGAAATCCCCTTTGCTCATGACCTTTCAACACTCATATCATCCTGTGCGCTCTAGCAAGGTTTATGCCGAAGTCAAGGAGACAGCCCTGAAGACATCTTAAAGACTTTAGATGTTTATGACTTATACTACCTTCCTTAGGAAGTTCCATCTCTACAGAACTAATTGGACATCCCAATTCTGGGTCAGCCAAAGGCCTGGTGTTTGAAAATCATAAATTATCTGAAAGGTCCTTATGGAAAGGTCTAACTCTGAAACTTTAACTAGAAGTGATTGCTCAATATGCCTTGTGTGCTTGCGAAGTCGCTTCAGTCGTTTCCGATTCTTTGTGACTCTTGGATTGTAGCCCACCGGGCTCCTCTGTCCGTGGGATTTTCCCATCAAGAATATTGGAGTGAGTTGCCATGCCCTCCTCCAGGGGCTCTTCCTGACCCAAGGATCAAATCAGAGTCCCTTTTGTCTTCTGCGTTGGCAGACAGGTTCTATACCATTAGTGCCACCTGGGAAGCCCTCAGATACCTTACACTTTACCCAATGTTATACGTCAATCAAGTATATTTCAGTAAAAAAACACAAAAAGAATCCTCAGAATCATCCTTCCTTCTTATTTCAATTCCTTAGGAGATGGTCTACATGTAGAATAAGCCCCCCAATACTCAAATGTTGTAGACACAACTGCGTAAGTGTTGCAATAAAGTCTCATTTTTTTTAACACTGAGTTCTTAAAATTTACAGCAGTGTTTTGAATACATTCATTTTTTCCCTGATTTTCTGATTATTAAATTCTAAATACAGTCCTAAATAATAAACATAAAAATGTGATTGCTCCAAGTAGCCTATAATTCAGTCAAGAAGACACTCACCTGAGCACCTGAATCAACCCCAAAGTTCTTCCTTACGTCTATTCCTACATCTCAGGTACTCAAAAGCATAAAGTCAAAAGAAAATAACACTTATTGGAAAGTTGCTGTGTAATCAGGACTGTGCCAGTTGCTTTCAACACATCATCACATTCAATGCACACAAACTGCAGGCAAAATTGGTATTATCATCCTTATTTCACAGAGGATGGGATGAAATTTAAGAGATATTAGGTCATATGCCCAACAGCATAGAGTCTGTGAGTGGTGAGGTTGGGGTTAAAATCTAGGTTTGCCTAATTCTGAAATCCATGTTCATTTACTAGTCTGAAATAGGAACTGAAATACTAGATTTTATAGACATTCAGTGTGTCTGCAGTCTAACTACATTTCTGGCCTGTAAGGATTAAGAAGTTATAAACAAAAACAGTCCTTGTGCTCTTCAGATGGTTAAGAATATAGTTACCAACTGACTCAGCAACTCCACTACTAGGTATATAAACCCAAGAAAAATAAAATATATTCACACATAAACCTGTACTCAAATGTGCATAACTACATTTTCACGAAGAGTAGACACAACCCTGATGTCTATCAGATGATAAAGGATACATAAAATGTGGTATATCCATACAAGGAAATATTATTTAGCAATAAAAAAGGATGAAATATTGACACACAGCATGGGTGAAACTTGAAAACATTATGCTAATTGAAAGAGATCAGTCACAAAATATCATATATGATTCCATCTAATTTAAATGTCCAGAACAGGCAGCTCTACAGAGAAAGTAAATTAGTGGTTGCCTGCAGCTGTGGTGTCTGGGGATAAATGTGGAATGGCTGTTAACAAATTCGGGATTTCTTCCTGGGGTGATGAAAATGTTTGAAAATTGATGATGATGATGTTTTCCCAACTCTACGAATATACTAAAAACAACCAAATTGTATGCTTTAAATGGATAATTGGTATTTAAATATATCTTAATAAAGCTCCCACTGAAAAAGGAAAAAAAAAAGTTAACTGCATCCATATCATCAGGACAAAACAGCCAGTACACTCTATCCAGAGCAGAGAAACAACTAAGCAAATTTAACTACTGCAATAGGGAAGAAGGGTTGGTTATCTTCTATCATTTTCTCTGAATATCAGAAAAGTTTTTGTCTGCTAGATCCAGGTGGACATCTGAATCACTGAAATAGTTGAAAAGATATCCTTCTCTGGCCAAGTACGCTTTGAGACCAGAACTTGTTGAAAAAGTTAGAACCACAAACTACAAGTTTGTTTACCCAGGACTAAACCGCTTGTTTGACATTTTTCATCTGAACCCACCAGTGATTTGAGTATTGTGTAGGCAGCCACAAGAACAACTGAAACAGTGAGAAAATATTATTTTAAAACTACTTACTGTTTCATTAACCCAGAGAGTAGAATTCCCTGCTTCTACCCATATTTCGTTCTTCGCATTTCAATGTGAGGTAGTTGCCCCAAATGGCAAATCTGTCAATACAAGTTTTTAGCCCTGCAGCCCATCATTAGATGCCAGAAAAACATCCTGTTGCGGCAAAGAATCAGTAGGTAGTAATCAAATGTCCCATGATGTTGACATTTCCCAACCCTATATAGATTTTTTTTTTTTTTTTTTTAGGAAGAATCCTAGAAGTAGCTTGAGAAGGAAATGGCAACCCACTCCAGTATTCTTGCATGGAAAAATACCAGAGGAGCCTGGCAGCCAAAGCCCATGGGGTCGCAAAGAGTAGGACACGACTGAGCATGCACGCTGGAAGGGGCAGGGCACAGAACAACAAGTTTGTAAAGGACTAGCTCTTTGGAGATGATACTACATTTTAGCCCAATCATCTTTAGCTGTTTATACCTTAAAAGTTATTTAATAGAAGTTGCTTTCAAATGAAACACAATTGCTACAGTGTTTCTGTTGTGATTGTCGGAGGGAAAGTGGAGCCAGTGCAATTTGTCCATGTTTTACA
Organism: Bos javanicus; assembly: GCF_032452875.1. NCBI lineage: Eukaryota > Metazoa > Chordata > Mammalia > Artiodactyla > Bovidae > Bos > Bos javanicus. Next base: position 86,563,052 of record NC_083872.1, on the reverse strand, counting down.
AATCACCATCTGGCAGGGATATGGCAACATGTGAAATCTTCACAGGGCTCTTGTTTTTCTACTATCTGCTGGATAACTAAGGAGATCACCAGACTGCTGGGATGCCTGCCAGATGGTAAGCAGGTATGTTTATGAGTCTAAGATTCTTATTTTCTTTCAATGCTTTCACATGCTGTGGGCACAGAGGCATAAAAGTAAAAGTGAAAAAGAAAAAGGGAGTAAGTAAGTGACTGTGTATGATCATGACAAATATCTCTGAAGTTCCTTGAAATATGAATTTTCCAAAGTTGACATTGATGAATTTTACCAAGTAGAAAAATCACCAGTCAGATGGCCACAGGATTTTTAAAAAGTGCGTCGTTTTTCATTTTTGTACAAATAAACAGGTGTATCATTTCTTGAGTCCTGTTGAGTAAGGCATGCCTTATTTGGAGGGTCACAAACATCATCAACAAACATTTTGTTAATGTACTCCCTGTGCGTGCCATTTCAGTGGAGTAAGAATGAGGGTCTATTTAATTTTATTTTGATTTTTCAAATAGACTACCTTAGGCCAAGAAAAACTATCTAGCAGAGTCATAAAAAAAAGTCCTCCAACCATCAAAGATTCACAAAACTGAATCGGGAAAGTCAGTAGTATCATTGGAGTGGCTTCCATGAACAGAAAAGGGCAACTTAAATAATTCTGACAGATAATAAATGAAAATCCAAAATGAGGACGTGTCTGGTAGATAGAGAAATGGAGTTCTTTAATGTTAGGTTTGATTGCCTGCTTAGTAAGGACTACCATTGTGATACCAGGCAAGTTTCTGAAATTCTTGAGGCTTCAATAAGCTCATCTATAAAACTAGTGATCACTGCTCTTACTTTTATGATTGTGGTGAGAGTCAAAATATAAAAAATATAAATTGTCAGCAATTAGACAATACATAATTCCTCAATAAATGAAGCTATTATAATCATTGCTATTATTATCCTGGAGAGGGCTCCTTGTAGGTAAATCTCTAGCTGTAGAATTTGTTCACATGAATCATATAAACACATACATAATCTTATATATTTCTATACTTAGATACACAGAAAATCTATCGGCAGTTGTGACCATATATACAAATATACACAAATACAAGCATATATGCCTAGCAGTAGATGTGTTCTATCCAGTCATCAATTCAGTCACTCAGTCATGTCCAACTCTTTGGGACCCTATGGACTGCAGCACACCAGGCCTCCCTGTCCATCACTAACTCCCAGAGTTTACTCAAACTCACATCCATTGAGTTGGTGATGCCATCCAGCTACCTCATCCTCTGTTATCCCCTTCTCCTCCTGCCTTCAATCCTTCCCAGCATCAGGGTCTTTTCCAATGAGTCAGTTCATCTCATCAGGTGGCCAAAGTATTGGCGTTTCAGCTTCAGCATCAGTCCTTCCAATGAATATTCAGGACTGATTTCCTTTAGGATGGACTGGTTGGATCTCTTTGCAGTTCAAGGGACTCTCAAGAGTTTTCCCCAACACCACAGTTCAAAAGCATCAATTCTTGGGGCTCAGCTTTCTTTATAGTCCATCTCTCACATCCATGCATGACCACTGGAAAAACCATAGCTTTGACTAGACAGACCTTTGTTGGCAAAGTAATGTCTCTGCTTTTTAATATGCTGTCTAGGTGGGTCATAACTTTCCTTCCAAAGAGCAAGCATATTTTAATTTCATGGCTACAGTCACCATCTACAGTGATTTTGGAGCCCCCCAAAATAAAGTCTGTCACTGTTTCCGCTGTTTCCCCATATATTTGTCATGAAGTAATGGGACCAGATGCCATGATCTTCATTTTCTGAATGTTGAGTATTAAGCCAACTTTTTCATTCTCCTCTTTCACTTTCATCAAGAGCCTCTTTAGTTCTTCTTCACTTTCTGCCATAAGGGTGGTGTCATCTGCATATCAGAGGTTATTGATATTTCTCTGGAAATCTTGATTCCAGTTTGTTCTTCATCCAGCCCAGCATTTCTCATGATGTACTCTGCATATAACTTAAATAAGCAGAGTGACAATATACAGCCTTGACGTACTCCTTACCCTATTTGGAAATAGTCTGTTATTCCATGTCCAGTTCTAACTGTTGCTTCCTGACCTGTATCCAGATTTCTCAAGAGGCAGGTCAGGTGGTCTGGTATTCCCATCTCTTTCAGAATTTTCCACAGTTTGCTGTGATCCACACAGTCAAAGGCTTTGGCATAGTCAATAAAGCAGTAGATGTTTTTCTGGAATTCTTTTGCTTTTTTGATGATCCAGCGGATGTTGGCAATTAGATCTCTGGTTCCTCTGCCTTTTCTAAATCCAGTTTGAACATCTGGAAGTTCACAGTTCGTGTATTGTTGAAGCCTGGCTTGGAGAATTTTGAGCATTATTTTGCTAGCGTGTGAGATGAGTGCAATTGTGTGGTAGTCTGAGCATTCTTTGGCATTGCCTTTCTTTGGGATTGAAATGAAAACTGACCTTTTCCAGGCCTGTGGCCTCTGGTGAATTTTTCAAATTTGCTGGCATATTGAGTGCAGCACTTTAACAGCATCATCTTTTAGGAGTTGAAATAGCTCAACTGGAATTCCATCACCTCCACTAGCTTTGTTCTTAGTGATGCTTCCTAAGACCTTGGCTCTAGGTTGGTGACCATACCATTGTGATTATCTGGGTCATAAAGATCTTTTCTGTATAGTTCTTCTGTGCTTTCTTGCCATCTCTTTTTAATATCATCTGTTTCTATTAGGTCTATACCATTTTTGTCTTTTATTCCAGTCATAGGAAACAAAAATAACTGTTTTCACTTAAAGCTCTGTAATCATATTGCATAAATACTAATAAAAGGTTCACGGTTTCCAGAAGTGATACTTTGAGCAAGTTACTGAACCTGTCGGTGTCCCTAGCTACAGAATAGAGAGAATAAAACCTGCCTCATAGAGTTGTATGAAGATTAAGTGCGAGTATTTCCACATAACACATTGCAAAATGCCTGACAGAGAATAAACAAACAAATGTTAGCTTCCTTCGCCTTTAATTACAGTTTCCTCCACCTCTAAATTTAGCCTATTTTGGCCAATCCTTACCTGCCTCTCTCAAGTTGAAGGATAAATGCTTCTGCTTCTTCCTGACCCTTCTAAATATATTCTATACTACATCACCCCTTCATCCAGAAAAAAATTTTCTTCTTAATTGCATTATTCCTCTGTTTCTATCATAAATTCCTTCTCATCTATTAGTTCCTTCTCCATGGCCTAAAATATACTCTTCCCCACCCTAAAAATGATTTTCTTAAAGAGAAATTACCAAGTGGCAGAAGAGACAGAAAGCCTATATGGGACAATGACCATAAAAGAAACTGAGATGATTGTTAAAGATCCATCTCTAAAAAAATGCCAGACAGATAGATTTCTTTTTCTCCCTGACTCAGGTAGTTTTATATTCATTCCAATAAAACTAAGTTGAAGAGAATTATTTTTCTGGTTTTAACATTTCCCAAAACAATAAAATGATTAAAAGACTCATGATTCTTTTATAGCATTAGCACAATCTTGATACCAAGTCAGACCATGACAGTATCCTGTGTACACACACACACAGTGTTATAGACCAAAATCCCTTAAAAAAAAAAAGCTAATTCTACCAAGTAGACCACAAGTGTGAATTAAGGAATAATCAAATAGTGTTCAATGCAAGGGTGGAAAGCTGATTCAATACAAGAACATCTACTCCAGTAATTTTTTACTTTTAAAAAATAGACAAAAAAGTGAAAACCCACAAGCATATTGCTATGAAGTCTTTGAAAAAAGTGCTAACCATTCAAGATTTATTTGGGGTAAGTTAGGGAAAGAAGAAAACTGCCTTTTAAGGAAGTTTACTTGTAACAAATAGTACTCAAACACGTAGTTCATAGTAAAATTGTTGTATTATTTTTGTTGATCCAGCTTCCCTTATTTCTTGCTTCCTTTTCCTTTTCACTAACAACCACATTGCCTGAAAGCTTGGCCCCGTCGACTTTCTCTCCCCACTCATCTCCTGTACAGTGTTCAATCCACTGCAGTTTTCTGCTCCTACCTTCTCACGGAAGCTCTTTTCCTAAAGGTGACTGATACCTAATTTCCAAGTCCAGCTGCCGCTTCTCTGGCCTCATCCTCTTTAACCTCTGTTTAGCATTTAAGACCATCACACACAAATCGATTCATCAGCTCTTGGCCTCCCTGGAAGAGTTGGGAAGGCATCTTGGGCGACTCTGTTGCCTTTCTGCTTGGCCTTTCTCAGTCTCTCTGCCTCATCCTCCTCCACTGCTTCTTCACGTGGGGAATCCCCGAAGTCTAGGCTTCCCCATTCATTCCTGCCCTGTGTGTGTGTGCTAAGTTGCTTCAGTCATGTCCAGTGTTTGGTGACCCCATGGCACTGTAGCCCGCCAGGCTCCTCTGCCCATGGGATTCTCCAGGCAAGAATACTGGAGTGGGCTGCCATGCCCTCCTCCAGGGGATCTTCGCAACCCAGGAATTGAACCCATGTCTCTTATGTCTCCTGCATTGCAGGCAGGTTCTTTAACACTAACACCGCCTGGGAAGCCCCAATTCCTGCCCCACCCAAGGCCTATAGATCAAAGTTAGAAAGGAATGACAAAACCAGAAAACTATTGATAACTAAGTAAATAGAAGACTGCACTTAACAACAGCAACAAAACAAAACAAAACAAAACAACAACAACAAAAAAACACGGCTTTCAACATTCCAGGTTCCAGTGGGATGGACTTCTTTACATGGATAATCTCTACTTATATTACTTACAATACGTTTAATATTAACTTGCTAATTTTAAAAGGTTTTTAAAATTTAATTTAATGACTGTCTCTTCTGCTACTACTCAGTTGCCTTACATATGCTGACATCTATAATGAATTAACCAATTTAAAGTAAAAAATGTTTTCTAATTTCACATTGTCTTGATTTTTTTAAAGCTTTCACAACCTATTTAAAGACAGCTAGTGCTTTTACGATTAGGATGTATCTGACTGTATTTAATAGAATTCGGTCACCATCTATTTATTGCTAGTGTCATGTGAAACACTGTTTTTATAGTCAGCCTTAACATGTAAACTTCAACCAGATAAATGAAACTGACTGACTTCACAATATAAAGTAACAACTTTAACAAAGTGCTGAAGTTTAACTCTGAAATAATTTCCTTTCCATAATTTGTAACCAATAGTAGAATTAAACAAAAATATTGGAAAGAGAATTACATAGGTGTCTTTATATTCCTCATTACACAGCCATCAACATCTCAGTATTGCAAGATCATTTTCTGCTGCCATGTTTCCTCCACTCACACTGTAAAACCTGGAAATCCCTTTATACCTTATTTGTAAATAAGACCCCTCTCCATCCTCTACCTGTTCCTCTTGTGTGTGTGTGTATGTGGGTATGTTCTGTGCAGAGTCTTAACCACTGGCCCACCAGGGAAACGGTAGCTCCCTTCGCTTCTTCTTTTCTTTCCTCTGACATGTGCATCCTTGAATGTTATACCTTTTGGATAACTTAGGAAGTCAGTGCTACTGTGCACTCTCTTATTTGATACATGTTTCTCCCTTAAAGAAAATATAAATCAAAAATGCAAACCTAAAGAATAAACGGGGTATTATTCACTTTATAAAGAGATCCTTAACTTTACAAAAAAAAAAAAAAAACCTGCCTACAGAATCCTAGAAAATAGTGATTTTCTCTAATGCATGAAAAGCATAAATCAATTAAATCACATTATATTTACACTCAACTCTTCCAAAATTGCATCTGCCCGCAATGCAGGAGACCCAGGTTCGATCCCAGGGTTGGGAAGATCCCCTGGAGGAAGGTATGGCAATCCACTCCAATATTCTTGCCTGGAAAATCCCATGGACAGAGGACCCTGGCAGGCTACAGTCATTGGGGTCACAAAGAGCCGGACACGACTGAGCGACTTCACTTTCTTTCTTCCAAAATGGGATCTCTTTTGCAAAGTGGGCTGCTACTTGTTCTCATCAGACTGTGGCACCCCATGCAACACGGAATTGAAAATGAGGCACAGCAAGGCTTAAAGAAAGATTTCTTGACTCTAGCTATGGCATCTGGGCTTCCCAGATGGTGCTAGTGGTGAAGAACTCACCTGCCCATGCAGGAGACGTAACAGACCCATGTTAGATCCCTGGGTCAGGGAGATTACCCTGCAGGAGGGCACCGGAATTCACTCCAGTATGCTTCACTGGTGGCTCAGGCAGTAAAGAATCCACTTGTAAGGCGGGAGACCTGGGTTTGACCCCTGGGTTGGGAAGATCCCCTGGAGGAGGGTATGACAACCCATTCCAGTATTCTTGCCTGGAGAATCCCATGGACAGAGGAGCCTGGCAGTCTACAGCCCATAAGGTCACAAAGAGTCAGACATGACTGAAGCTACTTAGTACATAACATTTAGTTTTCTAGAGCCTGGGATTTCAAACATTCTAAAAGATGTGGAAATATTTCTCCAATAGAAATCTTGTGTGCATGCTCACTCACTCTGACTCATTGATACCCCATGGACTGTAGCCCACCAGGCTCTTTTGTCCATAGGATTTCCCAGGCAAGAATACTAGAGTGGTTTGCCATTTCATTCTCGAGGCATCTTCCCAACCCAGGGACTGAACCTGCGTCTCCTGCATTAGCATGCAGATTCTTTACAGCTGAGCCAGTAGGGAAGCCCAAGAGAAATCTTATAAGGGCACAATTTATAAAAGAGATAAAAGCTGTAGGCTATGTCCTTTCCCCTTCCCTATACTAATTGGCCCCAGGGTCACATACAAAAAGCTTACAGCTTTCCTCAGATGAAACAATTGTACTAGACTTTTCTCCTTACTGCTAAAGATCTGGCTACCAAAATTGTAATCTTACCATACACAGAGTCCCAACATGCCCAGTTGGGAGTTCCTTGGGCACCACCCAGGAACATGCCTTGTTCTTTGTTTAAAATGGTACCCAGAACATGGGTCACACACAATAAATGGTCAATGATGGCAACAATAACAATTTTTAAAATAATGAATAGATAAATCTCCCTGACACAGGAATGGTTTCCTTTTCCTGTGCCAGTGGTTCCGTCTGTGCCAGCGCTAACACACACCCCTTCCAGGAATGGCATTCAGCCATCCTGGCAACCAGAATTAGAGCAAAGAAAATATGAAATTTCTCTTCAAAACATAAGTGGAAAGATGAATGCAAAGCCAAGCAAAAAGTACCCAGATTCAACACGCACATTGTTAAATGTCACTTCATAGTAAGACACTTTATGAACATCAAGTGAACATGGACATGCATTAAATAGGGAGCCTGGGGATGTCTGAACTATCACAAAGAATCAGCAAGTAAAGAAAGTCTAGAAGAACATACAAGTTAACCAGTTAACAACTGTTCCTTTCAGGGAGTGAAGAGAGTAGAAATTGGGCAAATGAACAATGGGAATGGGGAAATATTCTTTATGATACAAACTCTTTTTTTTTTTTTTTTATGACTTCGGTGCATTTTATTGGGTTTCCTGGTACACACTTCTATACTTTTTGAATTCTGAATTGCGTGACTATCCAATAAATGCAATCAAGTAAACTGAAATTTTCCCCAAATGAGTATTAAAAGATAACTCCAACAGACTGTTCTGAATATCTTGTTAGTATAACAATACACTTTCTTGGTTTGGAGAAAAAATCAGCAGCAAGGGAATGTTTCATGTTAAGAATCTAGATTTAAGTCAAGCAGGCCTATCAGTCAGATATACTGCTTCTTCTACTTGAGATAATTCCTTCAAGAAAGAGGTCTCTATTGACTGAAACCAAGGAATTACGCCCTGATTATCAAAAACAGATTTAATGAGAAGATACCAAACAGCCTGGTGAACTGATAGGGGTCTTCTAGCTACATACAGGTCAACCGTCCATGGGACATGGGGAAAAAAAGTTGATGTCTTGCCTCAAATAAAAATTCAGAGAAGGAATTTCACAGCTGTCTCTTTGTAACAAAAAAAATTGTATAGAAAAGACAAATCATCAAAAGGGTTCTTAGATAAGAATCATTAAAGCCTGATAAACATGAAAAAAAATTAAGAATTCTTTCAAAATAGACATTTCAGTCAAATGTCAATATCTCCAAAACATCTTGTCCAGTCATTGGATGCAAAGAATAGTATGAATGAGGAAATGAGAACAAAGTACAGTGACACCTAAGAGATACCATGGTTTATTAAGCCGAGTATGAAAGAAAAATATTCAGGGAAAGACGGTGCCTTTGTGAGCTGTTGGGAGGTAGCTGGAATCATTAGCAAATAACTAAGCAGGTCTGCCTGGTCTTTGGGACCAATGGCCTTCCGAACCACTATAATTGTGAGAAGGGGGTAGCACTGAACATGATATTTAACCAAGTGGAGGATCATGTGTGATACAAATTTTTGATGGTTCTTATGCCATGCCTTTCTACACATGGCAGAGTGACACACTGAAATCAAGTATTAGAGTATGAAAGCATCTGTCAATAAAGAACCACACTAATTGGGTGCCTGAATTGTGTACATTGTTGAAATAAGTGTTGTCCAATGGTCAGGGCAGACAGACGTATCCCCACCTTTGAGCAGCTCATGGTCCTAGAGGAACAGACCCAGTAATAGGAATCCATGCTCACATGTCCACAGAAAGCAACTAAGATGACTAATATTTTGAAAACAAATGCTAATTTCTGATCAGTGCAAAATTAATAGGGGAATTCTGAAAGAACATAAAATAATGTAAGCTCATTTAAATCTATGTTTGGAGCTTGAGGTTACTTGACTTTTTTAAAGTCCAATAATAGTTTTCAAACATCTTTAATGCTTAAATTTACAAACTGAATATTAGTATTTTTTAGAGCAGATAAATATCCATGGTTAAAACTAATTCTCTTTCATGCCATACGCTCTCAATCTGTCTAAAATAATATTTGGAATAATTATACCTAATTCAAGCTCATGGCTTTGAGGAGGTTGGTTATGTGTTAAAATGGTTTATCATTCTGCAGTTGACACAAACTTGTGTGGGCGCCTCCCACTTAAAGGAAGGGATCAGACACTGTATAAGAAGTGCCCCAATAGAGAAAGCAAATGATCCTTCTATTCATTTTACAATGCTTTTTTAGATAAGTTTAAAGAGAAGGTTGGATGGCATCATTGACTCAATGGATATGAGTTTGAACAAACTCTGGGAGATAGTGAAGAGCATGGAAGCCCAGTGTGCTGCAGTCCATGGGGTCACAAAGAGTCAACTAAGTGACTGAACAACAATAGCAAAGTCTTATTTAACAGAAGCAGTGAAAAGAGAGGTGCATTTTCATCTGTGCATGCCGTCAAAGAAAGAAATAGCCAGGCTATACTCATCAGAACAGTAAGAAGACAAGGTTAAAAGAGGAGACAAAAACAATCCTATAAAGAAGAAATAATAAAAAATCACAATGAAGGCAAATGTGAAAATAAAAATATTGAGAGAAATGAGAGGCAAGATAATTTTAAAGGCAGTTATATTGTGAATAAACATAACTAAAATACCTGAAATATCATTTTGCAATGTTTCCCCCTATGGAGATAATCAGGGATTTCCCACAGCCCTCTTTAAACAAATTAACATTAAGACTTAAGTGTTCACTTACATAAACTTAAAAATGTTTTTCAAATGCAGTTTACTGCATGATTATGATCTTTTAAAGTTGTGTTTTAAATTTCATTGCAAATGCGTATCAACTCATATATACTTTTATTGGTAACAGATAATTTAAACGAACAAAAATAAATGGCATCCAAGTGACTGCAACTTTCATAAATTATCTTCAATAAATGCTCGGTTAGCAAAATTAACTTTCTCTTATCACTGCTGCACAACATAGGCAAACGTGGAGTACCATATGCAGATATGGGTACACTTTTTTTTCTAACTTCGTGTTTTACATAATTTCAGAAAATAGCTTGTAAATATTTCATGTGTGATTTGAGGTATCAATATGATGACACTGGAATGACATAATGTAGCCAACAGTAGGGAACATTATGCTGGTGTAAAATCTAAAAATTAATAGCAGCCTTAATTGTTCTACTGACTTTAAATTTTTTATAAAGAGAATGCCACACGAAATAAACCTTGTTGTTTTCTTCCATATTCTAAAATGTGCCTGTCTTTCAAGTACATTCTCTGAGCAGAATTTCTGTGTTGTGATTGCCATGCCTTTGCAGCTCTGCAAAGCAAGGTAAGATAGCTTAGCATAGCTTTTATCTGCAAGGATTCCCTGAGGCAGTTTCTGTAAAAGGGTTAATGACAGATGTTTCCATTAAATCTGACCTACCTCTTAATTTTGCCATTGCCTGATAATATCCTGGCTTTGTGCTTATTTGCATGGGCAAATGGAGTCACTCCATAACAAGTAACACACCGCCCTCATTGAAACAAAAGGTCAATTCATTTTAAACCAATGTGCACAATATTTTTTGTAGTTGCAGTGAAAAAAAAAAAAAAAGTCCCCTCTCATACAATGCTACTATTTACAAAGAATTAAAAGCTCTGTTTTCTAAACCCCTGGACACACTGTACATCTGTAGGCAGAAGCCAGTACTACCAATTGAAATCAATATATATCCTTGTAGGTAACCTACTAGAAAAATCGCTTCTGTCTCAAGGATGTTCCTCTTACTTTTACACTAAATACAACCGGGGCACAGTATATTTCCTTTGCTGAGAAATTAGTTGAAAACTCCAAAATGCCAGCAGCACTTTGTTGTTTACCTAGTGTTATTACTTTTGTAAAGAAAAAAAAAAAATTCTGTAAATATAGAGGGAATAGTTATTGTCTTATGCTGGTTAAAAGATATAGGCTTTTTAGCCTTTAGGCTGCCAGTCCAAATGCTACACTTTAGAAAGTAGCCAAAGTATTTTACCACATGAAAAGAGCACATGACCTTGAACCTTGACCAGGTTGCTGTTATAAACTCCTTAAAAAATAAATAAATAAAGGTGGTTTACATAGCTTTGTCTAAGGCTCTGTTCAAGTCACTTCTTCCGGTGGGAGGATCCAATAATGTGAAGACAAATGTCAGAGCCTTTCATGATTCTTGTGAGAATATATGTCAAATATGTGCTTCCTTTTTGAATAGTCTATAACCAAGACTCAAGAAACACTTCATTAATCTAACTATGCTGTTTCATTTTATTATAACATTTAAGGAGTTTAAAATTATCACTTGCTACAGAAGTAGTCTCTCTGTAATTATATACAATGTTTTATACATATATATACAAATACTATATGCATATCATATTTATCATTATAGTCTAATCTCTAAGACATTTAAATATTGAAATGCTGGCATTAAATTGCACCTTATTCTGAAATCAGCTCTCCTGTGTGATATTGATAGTAAATCCATATTCAAAACACTCCCATATTACCGAAATCTTTAATTATCTTAAAAGGAAACAGGCTAGATTGGTGGTTAGAAGAGTGATCTTGCTAAGTAGCTTATTTTCTTCCTCTCAGATAAAAAAGCCCACATTTGGCACTGAGGCATTGCAAATCGTTGAAACAATTTAGAAAACTCTACTTACCTAGTTCAAAGTTTGATTTTCAATGGATTTGCTAAAGAAGATTCTATTCTCACCATGCTGCCTTAATTTTATTTGAAAATGAGGTAGACATGCAAGGAAAGCTGGATGGACTCCTTAGAAGCCCAAGGAGTCTTCTCTGCTGGCCTCTGCACCTGGGGAAGGGGCATGCCCTCTCTTCCCACAGATTTCTGGTATCTGATTCCCAGCCTCACCCTCAAATCTGGATTCACCTATAAATTTCAAGGAAAAGGAACCACATCTTGCCTACTAATTTCCTATGAGGGCTCTTTCAAGATACAGCCATAATCAAAAGTACAGAAAAATAATAAATGAAATCAACAAATATCTACATTGTATACACAAAGTTCTAAGTACAGTGAAACATATAGTAGAGGAAAAAAATGTGGTCCTCCCTTTGTTTTAAATTTTCATTTTATAATAGAGTAGAATTAATTTGGGGGCTTCCCTGGTAGCTCAGACAGTAACCAATGTGCGTGCAATGCAGGAGACCCAGGTTCGATCCCTGGGTCGGGAAGGTGCCCGGGAGAAGGAAATGGCAACCACTCCAGTTTCTTGCCTGCAGAATTCCACGGACAGAGGATACTGGTGGGCTAGTCCATGGGGTCGCAAAGAGTCAGACATGATTGAGCGACTAACATTTTCACTACTCAGAGTTAATCTACAACACTGTGTTAGTTTCAGGTGCATAACAAATGTGGTTCCCTTTCTGTACAAACTTACTGCTTCATCAAGCAATAGTAAAAGAGTTCATCATATCAGACTACTAAAGTAATACCAAAAATATTTCAAAAATAAATTAAGTGTATGGAATTGGCGATGTTAAGTAATGGAAGAAATGTGGAGTTTTAATCAGGTGATGGCTTGGGTTTATTAATCCATTTTTTTTACCTAGAGTAAATGAGCAACTAAACGTGAAGTCAAAATAGCTGATAATTTAAATTACAGTTTTGTGGTAAATAAAACAAGAAAACAAAACACTGTCATACTAGCCACCATGTACTGAGCACTTAGAATGTGTTAGGAACTCTGCAGAACACTCTACATTCACTGATGCCGCTTAATCTTCACAGTCTTGCCCTATGAAGTAGATACAATTATTATCCTCATTTTATAGGTAATGAAACAAAGACTTGATAAGACTACCTTGTTCCCCAAGGCACAGTTCTAGTAAGTGGTAGGTGGAGTCAGAATCACACCTAGACCGTCTCCCTCTAGTCTTATACTCTCAACCTTGTTATGTGTCTTGTGGGTTCATGGGCATTGGCATCACACAGATGGGGTTATAGTCCATACCCTCCCATATATTTGCTCTGTGACCTTGGGCAATGTTCTTATATTTGTGAATAATAAAAAATGATACTGCTATGATGTCATGGAGATTAATTATTTTGACCTGTCTGGCAACTTCACATTAATTTTTTTTTTCTTTTTCCCTGTGGGAAACAACCGGTCCCTCATTCTCAAACTATGCCTTGGCCAAAAAAAAAAAAAAATGCATTTTATCTTTTCACCCACAAAAATGGGTTCAGGTGCGGACTCAGTATACGGGCAGAACCAACAGATGACCTATGTGGGAATGCTGATAGAATTATGAGGAAAGAAGCTTTAACTTTTTAGGTTATATGCACAAAAGCCTGTCTAAAACTGAAGCCATCACAGAGAAAAGCAAAGAAAGATGAGAGATAAGGAGAGCACATAAACCTTGAAATGACCATGCCTAAAGCTAGGCAGTTTGTGAAACACACACTTATGTGAACTAACAATACTCCCTTTCCTTCAAGCATATTTGAATTAGGTTTCTGTCACCTACAACCAGCTCAGGGTAATAAATCACCTCACAGAGACAATGTATGTGAAGAACTTAAGATACTTGTAATTAGCAAGTACTCAGTGAAGGCTGGGCTTTCTGGGTGGTGCTAGTGGTAAAGAACATATCCACCAATGCAGGAGATGCAGGTTTGATCACTGGGTTGCATGGCAACCCACTCCAGTATTCTTGCCTGGAGAATCCCATGGACAGAGGAGCCTGGCAGGCTACATTCCATAGGGTCGCAAAGAGTCGGATATGACCAAGCACACATGCACGGTGAAGGTTGGATGTTTTCTTTGTCATTTTAGTTATTACTATTGTTAGGTTTCCTTACCAAAACTGAGTATCTTGGATGAAAACCATGATTGGAGAAAAAAAAAAAAAAATCACCTTGGTTCAGTTTATCAGGTATAAGCAAGTAATAGAGGGATAACTTTTAAGTAGTACTAAGCATTTAGGAAAAGCTATGACAAGCCATGTGGTGCAGTGTTAAAGAATCTGCTTGCCAGTGAGGAGGTGCAAGAGACTTATGTTCGATTCCTGGGTCAGTAAGATCCTCTAGAGGAGCAAATGGCAACCCACTCCAGTATTCTTGCCTGGAAAATTCCATGGACAGAGGAGCCTGATGGGCTACAGTCCATAAGGTTGCAAAGAGCTGGACATGACTGAGCATGAACATGTGTGTACACGTATGACAAACCTAGATAGCGTATTAAAAAGCAGAGACATCACTTTGCTGACAAAAGTCCACATAGTCAAAGTGATGGTTTTTTCAGCAGTCATGTATGGATGTGAGAGTTGGACCATAAAAGAAGGCTGAGTGCCAAAGAATTGATGCTTTCTAATTGTGGTGCTGGAGAAGACTCTTGAGAGTCCCTTGTACAGCAAGGAGATCAAACCAGTTAATCCTAAGGGAAATCAACCCTGAATATTCATTGGAAGGACTGCTACTGAAGCTGAAGCTCCAATACTTTGGCCACCTGATGCAAAGAGCAGACTCACTGAAAAGACCCTGATGCTGGAAAAGATTGAGGACAGGAGGAGAAGGGGGCAGCAGAAGATGGGATGGTTGGAAGGCATCACCAATTCAAAGGACATGAGTTTGAGCGAACTCCAGGAGATAGTGAGGAAAGGTAAGCCTGGCATGCTGCAGTCCATGGAGTCACAAAGAGTCAGACATGACTTAGTGACTAAACAACATCTCAAGTATTAAGGTAAACACCAAAAGTCAGCTTGTCTTGCTTTCTAATCTGTGTTAGTATTTCCAACTGGCCTCACTGTGCCTGCAGAGGAGCCAGAACCAGTTATCACTGTGCCCATGCCGTAGTCGTAACACTCAGTCTCACATCCAAATGATTATCCAGATAGAAATAACATTTTATAAAAACCAAGACCCTACTTCATCTCGCTACTACTGCACTCTCAACAACAACTTTTGTGCAAAACTCTAAACAGGAACTTTTTTGCAAAAAGCTAAGCAATCTTGTCCTAAGAAAGGTATTCAGTGTCACCCAAAAGTCTAAGGTCAGTAATTAGGTCCCTTGTAATAACTGAGTCACTTGAGGTTTATATGGTTGCCATATACCCACTGCATCAACCTGCCAGAAAAGAAACTTTCTTTCTTCTGCTCCCTTCTTTGAACAGACTTTACTTATAATGTAAGAAGCAAGAATGGTTCCAGAGGAACTGTTGTGAACCACTGCGTCAATCATGTGAACATTAAAACACGGCTTGCTACTCATTACTATATAAAGTATTCTCTTGCTCTGTGGAAAATGGTTTCAAATAATTGTTGTGTTCGAACGGGAGTTTTGTTCTTTTTTAATATGGCAGTTTGAGAGAGAAAAAAACTTAAAGATATATTCAAGAAGCAAACCAATATTATAAGAGTTGAATCAACTAATTTTCATCAAATGACATCCTCATATGCGCACCAAGTCATACATCACAGGCTTCTCAACTATAGTCTAAAAGATAGACTCACTTCCTGACTGTGCAGTTGGTAAACTGATGTGAAACAGCAACAGGAAAGGGAAAAGTAACTGACTTGACCTGCCTGAGCAAAGAAATTTTTCTCTGACTCTGAAATGTTTTTTTTTTTTTTCTTTCAGGCTTCTCTACTGCATAGCTAAGAAGCATTGAGTGGAATCAAGTCTGAAAAGATCTTCACCTTTAGTTCTGATTTCTCCTTCTGGTTTTAGTACAGTTGATCTTCAACATTGTTAGCTTGTGGTCTGTGCTAAAGAATGCTAGATGCTGTCAGAATAAGGCAGATATTTACAGAAAAGAAACTAACTGGACGACTGATTAAATATCAATGGCTTTAAATGTTGCTGAGTGACAGAAACTGATGAGTATTCTACAAAGTTTGAAACTCAAGTCCACAAAGACCTATCTCCTTAGTATACAGACCACAGCTCTTCAACTATGGTTTCTCTGTAGGAAAAAGTAGAAGAGTGGGAACCATATCTTCCTCAAGACATGGCCCTGAAGAGTTAAGAGCTTGCCAGTGGGCCACCCACAGAAAATTCTACTCCTTATATGAAGCACCATGCTAAGTTATGGGAAAATAAACAAACAAAATATCCAGACTAGCAAGTCTTTCAAAGAAATTCTGAGACTCAGAAAATGAAAGAGAATTATGGGATGCGATGCTGCCAATCTTTCGTAGAGTGGCCCTGGGCAAGTTATTTTGCATTTCACTTTCTTCAGCTCTGGACTGATGTTACCACAGCGATGACTGATAATAAAAACATCCTCACAACAACTCCTAGGAATAATATTGTGAGAACTGATGTGTGTACAGTGATTTAAGGATGAGGGAAGAGAGGCACAATGTTATACTATTTTAAAGTGCTTTATCAACCAGCCTATTACATAATGTGTTATAATGTACCGTGTGCCCATGGAAACATGAAATCATGCATAATTCTTAAGTACTGCCAGATGCGTAGCTATAACAAATTTCAACCCTTCCTGAAGAATTCACCCACACACTCACTTCTCCAACCAGTATTTCCACTGGTAACTGTCAGAATTGAGAAATCATAGAAAAGACCCTTATTCACGCCTCTGCAGTCATTACATGTAGTTTGCTTCATATTTGGGTAGGGAACATGTCTCATTCATGATTTTATAACTAGTGACTTGGCCTGTTCTGGTATACAATTAGTGCTCAGTAAATGTTTATTGAATGAGTGAATGAACAGACAAATAACAGTTAGACGTAGTAAATCAAAAAATAAACTTTAGCAATGGCACTACTTAAGACTAAGCAGAGTCTCTAATGTGAGGAACATTTCAAGTGGAGGTGGTCAAAGTTTGGCTCCCTCCCAGAAAGTCTATACGTTATTTCCTAGTATTAGTTCATGTGTCAGTTGTCATGAGTTTCTGGAATGTACAAGTAATCCTATTTACAAGAGATCCTTGCCATTCTCAATGGAGCCATCTGGCTTTACTTAAGGATACTGAATGAGTTCATTTTTCAGTGGCTGGGAACATGGCACTAACAACCTGCACACAGATTGAAGAATTTCTGAATATTACGATATACCTGTGAGAGGTAAAGAAATACCCTGAATTCTAAACTCATATTCACAAGGCACACACATGCAATGAAGTGGAAAAAAAAAAAAAAACAACTCTGTACTTAGAATCAGAGGATCGAGCTCTGCCACATCCTTGCTCTACATAACCAGAAGTTGGCCAACATAACTAGTTTTCCCTGAGCCTCTGTTTTCATCTGTAATGACAACTATGTGTAATTTTGAAAAACTCACGCATCCAGGATCAATGTGGCAATGTAGTAATATATAAGTATATAAATAGTAGATAAATGGAAAATGCCACAGGATAGCATGACAACTAGTTATAAAATGGCAGAGAAGTCTAGGATGGTGTATATAAACTGTGAGATCATTGAGCTCAGGGTCCACGACTTACTTATCTCCACAGTGCTTGTACCTAGCAAATGGATGGCCTAAAAAAACTGAATGCATCACCAATGTCAGCTGCTGAGTTGGAGGCACCAACAAGAGAGACGGATTCAATTCTCAGAGGGGCCCTTCCAAGCCCCCCTCTGATAAACTCTAATATGGCATTTTTCAAAGTGTGGTCCTCCCACAGCCAGCACTAGAGTTGGCTAGTTTGTTTGTTAAAATTACAGGCTCCCAAACCTCATCCAAAGAGATTGTAATGCAATATTTCAAGCACTTGAGATAACTCTTGTATACACTGGGATAGTATATTTTAAATTCACTTTTGAAAATCCAGTAGCTATGGCACAAGATCAGTTCCAATGAAAGTTGTGTGCTCTTAACTCATATGTTTTATATATCCAGCTTTTTATAGTTTACAAACTGCTTTTAAATACATAAAAATATAACATTAAAACAATGAGAAATCCTAAAAAAATTTATAGTAACAAGAAGTGTAAGATAATATAATTATAAATAAAGTTGCATCCATAATAAAATCAAATGTGCTTTATTTTTCCTTAAAACATTACAAGGCTATTGTCTTTGTCTTCCTATGGTTTTGGACTTCACTTTGTGCTCTACTATACCTTGGACTCAAAAAGGGTATGCTCAATAAATATTTGTTATATAGAACAATGAATATGTGTGTGTGTGTGTGTGTGTGTATATATATATATATATATGAACTTGCTCAGGGCTCATGACTTACTCATGACTCAAGAACTCACATCTCAGAAGGGTTGCACTCTTAAAATATGCCTGTTAATACATAAGGATGTGTTCACATGACAGAGTTTATAGCCTAAGTTCTCTTTATCAGAAGAGTGTAGGGACACAGGGCACAAATATAGGCTATTAGCTAAAGAGATTTCATACACATTCCTCTGAGATACTAATTTTTAAGCTGAGGTTGAAAATGAAAACTGGAAGGTGATTATCCTTAATTTCCAAATGCTTTAATTTTAAAATTAAACCCAGTTGCATAGAAAAGCCTCCCTGATGAAGAATGGCAATTTGCTTTGCAATGAGGAACAAAAGGGTATAATAGTTTGGGGATTAGAGGGTATGCAATGGTCAGATTCGTGTGCAGTTACCGTAATAACGACAATGGATTGGCGGAGAGATTAAATTCAAGAACCTGATCTCGACTAGCTGCTTGTTCTGGACTCCAGGTCTGATTACTCAGTGTCTTCCAACCCCTTGAAGATGAAGGAAGAGGAACTAACCAGTTGCAGGTATCAAATACAATGACATGAAAAAGGCAAGAACCATATGGATGTTGTGTAGTAGTGACGTTCTTGCTAATCAAAGATCAGAAGTCCAGTTTCCACAGGCAAGCCACTTGCTTCTAATCAACTCTTGGTACACATGATGATAGATTTGAGAATATTCAAGCTAATAAGATAAAGACTGGGGACAGATACCTCCAAAATGATTAATCACTAAATAGGTTCCATGCCAAAGTCCATGACTTTAAATTGTCAGTTGCCCGCAATGACCACCGTCAACGTTCCCATCTCCTCACCTCAGTCCCAGGCCCTTGATTTCCACGGAGCATCAATCCTTACCTTTTCTGTCTCTCCTTTGCCAACAACACAAAGGCTCAGTACCTATAATTACAAAACCACATGAATCCTGAATTAATTTGGAGTAGGATGAGGACATAGTCAACTTCACTATAAAGGAGCTGTGCTCCTAAGAAGGGGCTATGCTTATCAATCCATGCATCCCTTTATTTTTTCCTTCCAAAAATATGATAATACCTCAAGGAACTTATAACCTAAATATACATAACAGGATTTCAAGAATTGTGCATTAAAAGAATAAATACAGAATGAACAAATGTGCTGGGGATTAAAATGGTCATAATTCTGTAATGAACCAACCATATGAATTTGCCAAAAAGATATAAACCCTCTCCTGATTATCAGTTGATATGGAGGGCTGAGAAATGTAGAGTGTTCTTAAAATTTGATCTTATTTACTAAAAAGAGTCAATACAGAAAAAAAAAAAAAACATACACACACAATTTGATAAATGTACATATTTGGAAGATTTAATAAAATCCTGAACTTTAAGATGGCATAAAGTAGAAATCAATCTACTAAATTAATTTAATAAAGGAGGAAGTGGCAGAGGATGAAATGGTTAGGTAGCATCACCAAGTCAATGGACATAAATTTGAGCAAACCCTGGGACACAGTGGAAGACAGAGTAGACTGGCAGGCTACAGTCCATGAGGTCACAGAGTCAGACATGACTTAACAACTGAACACAACAACAAAGAAATCAATCAAATATTAAAAACTGTAAAAACAGTCTAAATTTTGGGTTGGCCAAAAAGTTCATTCCAGTTTTCCTTTAACATATTATGGAAAAACCCAAACAAATTTTTGGTCAACCCAAGAGCTTCTGATAAAGACATAGTGAAAAAAAAGATGAAGTAGACACACATAATAGGTGATCAATAAGTGCTTTCTAACACAATTAATCCCTGTAAAATCATTTTGGAAGTAAAATAGAGAGAGAGGTCCATCTAGTCAAAGCTATGGTTTTTCCAGTAGTCATGTATGGATGTGAGAGTTGAACCACAAAGAAAGCTGAGAGCCAAAGAATTGATGCTTTTGAACTGTGGTATCAGAGAAGACTCTTGACAGTCTCTTACACTGCAAGGAGATCAAACCAATCCATCCTAAAGGAGATCAGTCCTGAATATTCATTGGAAGGACTGATGTTGAAGCTGAAGCTCCAATACTTTGGCCACCTGATATGAAGAACTGACTCATTGGAAAAGACCCTGATGCTGGGAAAAATTGAAGGCAGGAGGAGAAAGGGACGACAGAGGATGAGTTGGTTGGATGGTATCACCAACTCGATGGACATGAGTTTGAGCAGGTTCCAGGAGTTGGTGACGGACAGGGAAGCCTGGCATGCTGCAGTCCATGAGGTCACAAAGAGTGGGGCATGACTGAGCGACTGAACTGAACTGAGAAATACTAAGAAAAAGAATGAACAAAAAAGTGTGGAAACTAGAATTGATGTTGTTTGCACATAAATAGAATAAGCAGCAAATTCCAGAGGGTAAGTATCTACAGAAACATTTTTCAGTGTTTATCAGAAGAGCAGAACTGTGGTACATTTTTGCAGAAATCAGTTAACACATCACAGAAACAAAACCACCTCTGGTATAAAACGTACCAGTGGTTAAAAGTTCACAGTCACCCTTAAAAATGTCTTAAGGCACACAGAAAGGAAAAAATTACTCTTATTTGCAACTAAGCAATGGGGGAAAAGGTGAAGAGTAAGCAATTATCCAAAATGGCACAGAGTTAAAACCAACAACAAGATGAACATAGGTGGTCAGAGATTCCATTTAACCTTTCACCTAAAGGTTGCCATCTTCCCGAGAGAACTGATTCTACCAGTGGCTCGGTTCTGATTCAGAAGGAAGAGAGTCACTTTCTGAGTCACAGCATCACCCTGGTTTTCCTTTCGGTCCTCTGTTCCAAGCCTACCAAATCCCATCCCATTTTAACTTGGCTAAAGGTGGCCTGGCCGGCACTAGAATTTAATGCTTCCATAAATGAACTCTGATTGACATGAACGATGAGTCACTCTCAGAAAAACTTGTATTGCTGCCATTTGGTCAGTTTGGGGTTTGTTTTTAAAAAGAACGCCAGTTGAGGTTGAGCAGAAGCCAGGGTGTGTTTTTATTTTATGTCTCAAATAAAAATAAAGAGCTGGGTATGAATAATCAAAGTGGCAGGCGCCTCCCTGGATACTTCTAAACCTTCCAAAAGCAGTCCCCAGGCTCAGCAAAATGTAATATAGTAAAAACAACCATCAACAGTATTAGTACCAAGAGTTTGCTCCAGAAAAATAAAGTAATTCTGAGTCCCCTCTAGTCCCAAACTGTAGTGCTTTTCAACAATATATTAAGTTAAAATATCCTTTTTGGAGGATGATAGTCCTAGAAAAAATATCCTTGGAAATTAGAAGAATATTAGATAAAAGAAAGATATGTACTCTTATCCAGTATAACTCAAAACAAACAGATTCTTCTAATTAGTCATATATACTGTATCGCTCTCTATGTGCTAAGTCATGTTCAACTCTTCACAACCCTATGGACGTGCAGCCTGCCAGGCTCCTCCATCCATGGGAATCTCCAGGCAAGAATACTGGAGTGGGTTACCATGCCCTTCTCTAGGGAATCTTCCCAACCCAGGGACTGAACTCCAATTTCTTAAGTCTCCTGCTTTGGCAGGTGAGTTCTTTACCACTAGTACCACCCAGGAAGCTCATATCACCCTCTAGAAGGAGACATATGGTCAGCTTCTTGTTCTTCTGAGACTGATCATCAGTTTTATGGATTAAGCATTCTCTTCACTCCCCTCTATACAGCTTTTATTTTCTTTGGATAGTTCACAATACCTACACAATTAGGAAATACAGAGAGAGGGGATAGGGTGAAGAAGAGGTAGTTAAAAGCAAGAGGAAACTAAAACTGAGAATAAATAAGCGATGGATCAATTCTTTAAAAAAAAAGTTTATTGTGACAAGAAAGGGAAAATAGTAGGTAAAACGGGGCTTCTATAAAGTTTATGGATTTTGTCAATAATGTTTCCAAAAAAAGAATCAGAGATGAGAGGCAAGTATACAACAGGACAGTGGGAAATACTGATAACATTGTTCCAAATATTTGGAACATTGAATCAAAAGAAATCTGGGACTTTTTATTCTAATGTGGAATAAAGAACAACGTAAAGAATATTAGGAAAATTTGTACTCCTACATTATGATGTATTTGGAAGTAATTAACCCTGTAGTTATACATCAAGATGATACATAAAAAGATATTTCAGAAAACTTGTGATGAAAAAGAACTTTCAATTGCGCATGATCTGAGTCAAGTTAAATGGCTACTGCCTAGCTGCAAAATGCTACTACAGATTTTCTCATGCCCTCAGCAAAACTGCTGCTATAGTATTTTTATTTCAAGAAAGGCCAAAGCCTTTCATATACATTAGCACCTTAACCACCAGTTTATTTCTGAGATAGATAGGTATTGTTATCACACTATAAACACAAGGCAAACAGATGCAGAGGGGCTGGTCTAGTGAGCCCTGAGAGTGTCCTGAACTAGTCTAGTGAGGCGTACCTTTTCCTCTCACCTAGAGTTGGAGCCTCAAGAATAGAGACCAGTTTCAACACAGCCCCAGGCAGTTAGCACAGCCCTAGAAACTTAGTAAGGATTTTTCTTAAGTTGAAAATTGAGCTCAGTGATTCAGAAAGATCTCTTGGATCAGACTGCTGCCATAATCAGAAAATAATACTTAGTATATTCAAATGCACCCCAGCTTTTGGATCTTCAAAGGAATAGAAAAATCTTCCTAAAGAAGGGAACTGACTGTAGACCTTTCTGTGAGCCCTTTGACAATGATCGTGAAGTGTTTTTAATTGTGCTGTGTTTAAATCACAGCATGGAAACTAAAGTCATGCTCTCTGTTCCAAAGTCTTGCTTCAGAAACAGATGGACATGTTTCCTCTGCATGGCAAGTCCATGGCCTCACACACCAAAGTGAGTTTCACCTTCACCCTGGATTTCCCAGAGGAGTAAAAGACATAGTTCTTCTCTATGTAAAAGTGAAAAAGTGAAAGTGCTAGTCGCTCCATCATGTCTGACTCTGCAACCCCAAGACCATAGGCCGCAAAGCTCCTCTGTCCATGGAATTCTGTGGGCAAGAATACTGGAGTGGGTTCTAATTCCCCGCTCCAGGGGATCTTCCAGAGCCAGGGACCGAACTTGGGTTAGTTAAAAGCTTAATAATTTTTTTTTTAATTTTATTTTTAAACTTTACATAATTGTATTAGTTTTGCCAAATATCAAAATGAATCCGCCACAGGTATACATGTGTTCCCCATCCTGAACCCTCCTCCCTCCTCCCTCCCCATACCATCCCTCTGGGTCGTCCCAGTGCACTAGCCCCAAGCATCCAGTATCGTGCATCGAACCTGGACTGGCAACTCGTTTCTTACATGATATTTTACATGTTTCAATGTCATTCTCCCAAATCTTCCCACCCTCTCCCTCTCCCACAGAGTCCATAAGACTGTTCTATACATCAGTGTCTCTTTTGCTGTCTTGTACACCAGGTTATTGTTACCATCTTTCTCAATTCCATATATATGCGTTAGTATACTGTATTGATGTTTTTCCTTCTGGCTTACTTCACTCTGTATAATAGGCTCCAGTTTCATCCACCTCATTAGAACTGATTCAAATGTATTCTTTCTAATGGCTGAGTAATACTCCATTGTGTATATGTACCACAGCTTTCTTATCCATTCATCTGCTGATGGACATCTAGGTTGCTTCCATGTCCTGGCTATTATAATTTTTTAATCACATAGTTGCCATGAAATTATTAAGCTTTTAATTTTACATGAGGGGCTCCTGATGGCTCAGATGGTAAAGAATCTGCCTGCAATGCAGGAGACCGGAGTTCGATCCCTGGGTTGGGAAGATCCCCTGGAGCAGGGAATTGCTACCCACTCCAGCATTCTTGCCTGGAGAATTCCATGGACAGAGGAGCCTTGCCGGCTATAGCTCATGGTGTTGAGAAGAGTCAGACATGACTGAGTGACTTTCAGTTTTCATGTGATTAAAAGAGAGTTTTGCACAGTTTTACAGCTGCAGCATTGTAACAACTAACTGTAATCAGGACAGACCTTAGCTTTACAAGTGGAGATCAGATATGGGGAAAGATCTCGAGCTGAGACAGCAGTGGTTACACTGTGACAGATGAGTATATCTGCATAAGGAAAATCCCCTAGTTAGGGACCACAGCAGGATCCCATCCATCACATTACATGGGAGCTCAGAGAACTGAACCTCTTGAAGCATTTTTGGCAGCAGGGAGAACTTCTAGCATCCTAATGCTTTTACAAGGCTGGATTTTCCTTTTCTCCCCCATGTGCTTCAAGATTTCATAACATGAGAAACATAGGAGCAAAAGTTAAAATGCTTTAATGGTCCCCATAGGCTATTTAAATAAACACTGTGATTGCAATTTAGACAATCTGGAGTCCATTCAATATTAAATCTCCACCCTAAGCTACAGCTACTACACAAATAGGGAATTCATGGTATACTCCACATGGCCATTTACTACTGCAAAGACTGCCTCTTGACAATCGTGGGGAGGAGTTAGCCAGGCCTGACATTACACCAGTTAAATCTGTCAACAACTGGAGAGAAAGCTCTGCTGAACAAACACACTGATCCCTCTCACACAGCCTGTCTTTGTCCTGACAATGCTACAACTCCACTAATCTCATACCATCTTCAGCCATGCAAGCAGAAACTTCTTTTGCAACCAGCTGTAACAAAAGATGCCTTTCTTTATTTTTACACACTGTATGTATATGTTTGTGCTGTCCCTTCCGCTCCCGCCCCCGCCATTTCCACTCCATCCTACAGACCCGATCCTAAATAAAGCCTGATGGGAAGAAGTCATAAGTTAGTCCTCATCTCAGATAAATACATGAAGAAAGAGGCCAGAGGATTGATCAGGTCCTTTTGACCAGGCCCTCATAAAAATAATACTCAATGATGCACAGTTTTGTCTGCACCAGGGGAAAGAATAGATTTGAGAAGTAAGCAGGCAATAAATATCCTAAAATATGGTGTGCCAAATTGAAACAACTGGGTGGTGAAATGCATAGAACCACTGAGTGTTGCTCCAACAACTTCCAGGCACCAGGGGCTTCAAGGAATCATGGTGCTCTTTTTCTCTTTTATGTATTGTTGAAAAAAGTATTGTATGAGAGTAACATGTTAGCTATGGCATTAGTAAAATATGATTATTAACTGATATTTTCCTAGCTATAAAAATTAATATAGTATTTATGTGTTGGGATAAAATGAATATTT
Organism: Bos javanicus; assembly: GCF_032452875.1. Classification (NCBI taxonomy): domain Eukaryota; kingdom Metazoa; phylum Chordata; class Mammalia; order Artiodactyla; family Bovidae; genus Bos; species Bos javanicus. The sequence continues at coordinate 86,537,664 of NC_083872.1, read as the reverse complement.
TTAGGTATAATTTACGTTCAGTACAATGAAATGTCTTAATACAGCTAAAAGAATTTTTACCTATGTACTTATCTATGTAATAACATTCAGGTTAAGAGATAACTTATTTCTGTTGCCCCAGATGGTTTATTTCCACTCATTCTCAAGTCAATTCTCCACCACAGGTAATGAATACATGGATACATTTTGTCTAGAGCAAAACTAGACTAATTTTGCCTAACTGCCACAGATGGTAGTTGTTGGGTTAGTCCTTCAGTTGTGTCTGACTCTTTGTGACCCCAGGGCCTGTAGCCCACCAGGCTCCCCTTTCCATGGGATTTCCCAGGCATGAATGCTAGAGTGCTTAGCCTTTTTCCTTCTCCGGGGGGATCTTCCTGGTCCAGGGGTCAAACCGGGGTCCCCAGCATTGTAGGCAGATTCTTCACTGCCTGAGCCACCAGGGAAGTTTTGCCTAAAACAAACATCTTCAAGTGTTACATGCCAAATACTATGTTGCAAATTTTCTTGCCTTATCTCATTTTAACTTCAGTTAATCCTAAGTACAAGAGGAGACAAGTATTTCTGTACCAGGTTTCCAAAAGAAAGGATAAGAAACTCAATCAACATAAAATTGCATCTGAAATTCTAAATCTATTACACTCAAGTGATGTTCTACTATATTTATATTGTATAGACCATTAAATATGCCCTGTGATTAATGGTATAAAATTAAATGCACAGCATAAGGCACTGGTAATAATATCAATCCCATTCTATTTGGCAGGAACTGGGCTATTGACTTTATTGCCTTATTTAATCCTCTTATCAACCCTGTAAGGCAGCTATTACTATCTTCATTTTGCAGATGGCTCAAGAAGGTGAGAAGATTTGCCCACTTTTAAGTAATAACTGTATTCAAATCTTGTACTTTCTGATTCCGAGTGCTTAGTTTACAGTAAGTGGTCAATAAATGTGTGTTACGTCACTGAATTAAAAGAGGATTAAAAATGCGTGAGAAAGAGTAGGCTATGAAAATGCTAAGCAAATTTGTTTATCACTTTGATGATAACATTTACAGGAAAAAAATGACAGAACCTGAATGTCAGATGAAATCTTAGACATTACTTAGTCTCTTCCCCTTATTTTATGGGGACCATTTTCTAACAGCCTTCATTGAATCTGTTACAATATTGTTTATGTTCTATGTTTGGGGGGTTTTGGCCACAAAGCATGTGGATTTTAGCTCCCCAACCAGGAATCTAACTCTCATGCCCTGCATTGGAAGGCAAAGTCTCAACCACTGGATCACCAAAGAATTCCCTCTTCCCCTTATTTTAGAGATGAATGAACTGAAACACAAGTGACCTGTTCAAAGACCCAGAGTCAGCTAATGTTAAACTTTGAACTGGAATTCAGGTTTCTCTGTTCCCATTAAGGTGTTGTGCTGCTGCTGCTGCTAAGTCGCTTCAGTCGTGTCCGACTCTGCGCGACCCCACCGACAGCAGCCCACTAGGCGTTAGCTATGTTCTATTTCTTCGGTTGTGAATCAAGTACATGGCATGGTTTCTAAATAAGTTTGCAACTAAATTTGCTAAGTTTATCAATGCTGCCAACAGCAGTGACAACTAATGTATGTTCCTGAATGAAAAAACAGACTGCCATATAAAAGATTTGCATGATCAAGTAAGTCATTAAATATACTCAACCACCAAAATTTAAGGAGCTGGTAGTATCTATCGTGAAAGTCAGAAATACATGAGAACAGTGATGGCAGCAAATATCAAGAAACTTGAGACCGATTGAGAAGACAGTGCAGGCTCACAGGTTTGAAAAGAGAATCATCCAAAGTTAACCCTTCATTTCATCAAGGAGGAAGTGTGCACAAGGAGATGAGAGCCTTGACCATGGCCACAAAGCTCCTTAGGGGCACTAAGTATGGCCACAGGCACTAACTCCCAGGCCAGGATTTTGTCTGTTAGCACTGTTTCACCCACTACTCAATGAGACATTGCCAAAGAAAACCTACTCCTCACCTGAAAAAGTGAAATAAAATTAAATATTAATATTAAAGTTTTACATGCTTTAAAAGATACCCATACAAACATTAGCAGTACAATGATCAAACAGCTTCTACTTTGAATGCATTGTCGAACTAGACTTTGGTAATTAGGACATGTTAATTTTGAAAAGATTACTAAAAAAAAAAGCATAAACAAGTCTTAGAGAATGTTGGGGTGTAAGATAATGTCTTTCAACTCATTCACTATACTGAAGTGTACAGCTCAAAAATGGAAAATATAGTTTTTAAAAAAGATTTTTCTGTGACATGTCATGATGGAATGCACTTTTCTTCTCCATTTGAAACTGTCAATGATGCACAAGTGATTTCATCCTGTGAACCCATAAGAAATGGAACTACATGCAAGCCTTCCAGCTGTTGTTCATCCAGAATTGTGATATTTATTCTGGAAGAAGCAAACAACAGACTTTTGGAGAATGGGAGTTCACCTGGTTCTTACACTATATGAACTCAAATTCACTTTTCTAGTGAATAAACATCTTGTAAAAGAACACTTACCACCACCATCACCAAAAAAGAGAAAAAAGAAGCACAGTATAATAGCTCAAATTCACTTTTCTAGTGAATAAACATCTTGTAAAAGAAGCACACCATCACCATCACCAAAAAAGGGAAAAAAAAAAAAAAGGAGAAGCACATGTAAATGGGCTAAAGCTCATTTACACTCTGGACTTCATAGACAATCTTAACTTTAATTTTTATCTTCCATACCTCTCCCATATATACTGTAACTAACAAGTAACTCTTGGAGGCACTTCTTTAGAAACATGTCTTTTTTTTTTTTTCCCCTATCCATTTCAACATCTTATCTTGCTATCTTCTATAAAAATGGCCTCTTCATTTTCTGCAACAATAACTTACAGTTTCTTTAAAGATGACATGAAATGTGTTTTCAGCTCTCTTTCCTGATTTACAGCCATTTTCAATAAAACTGCCAACTAGGCATGAGAATCTATGAAAACACTTCTGGGTTCCTGAAGGACCATATATCATTTTCAAATGAACATCTATATTAGAAAACAGACTTTTTCAATAATGATTCAAATTTAGATCTGTTACCTAGAAAGTGCTCTGATTGCACACTTCTGATACCTTCTTAAAAGAAAAATATACACACAATGAATTTAAGCAATTGGATTACTGTAATATTGAATGGTTTGTCTTGGAAACGAACAGAGATCATTCTGTCATTTTTGAGATTGCATCCAAGTACTGCATTTTGGACTCTTTTGTTGACCATGATGGCTACTCCATTTCTTCTAAGGGATTCCTGCCAGCAGTAGTAGATATAATGGTCATCTGAGTTAAATTCACCCATTCGAGTCCATTTTAGTTCGCTGATTCCTAGAATATCAACGTTCACTCTTGCCATCTCCTGTTTGACCACTTCCAATTTGCCTTGATTCATGGACCTAACATTCCAGGTTCCTATGCAATATTGCTCTTTACAGTATAGGACTTTGCTTCTATCACCAGTCACATCCACAGCTGGGTACTGTTTTTGCTTTGGCTCCATCCCTTCATTCTTTCTGGAGTTATTTCTCCACTGATCTCCAGTAGCATATTGGGAAGCTACTGACCTGGGGAGTTCCTCTTTCAGTATCCTATCATTTTGCCTTTTCATACTGTTCATGGGGTTCTCAAGGCAAGAATACTGAAATGGTTTGCCATTCCCTTCTCCAGTGGACCACATTCTGTCAGACCTCTACTCCATGACCTGCCCTTCTTGGGTGGCCCCACAGTGCATGGCTTAGTTTCATTGAGTTAGACAAGGCTGCGGGTCCTAGTGTGATTAGATTGACTAGTTTTCTGTGATTACGGTTTCAGTGTGTCTGCCCTCTGATGCCCTCTTGCAACACCTACCATCTTACTTGGGTTTCTCTTACCTTGGACATGGGGTATCTCTTCATGGCTGCTGGGAGATGGTGATGGACAGGGAGCCCTGGCGTGCTGCGATTCATGGGGTTGCAAAGAGTCATACACAACTGAGTGACTGAACTGAACTGAACATGACTCTTAAAGAGTGTACCAGTTACAATGGTGTTAGCATGGAAATTTAAGAAATATCTTGTCTTTAAAAGCTAGCTTAAGTCATTAATCCATGAGATTTAAAGTAAATTTGGTTCACTGGAAATTAAACAGTACTAAGGGGCTTCCCTGGTGGCTCAGTGGGTAAAGAAATCACCTGCAATGAAGAAGACCTGGGTTGTTCAATCCCTAGGTTGGGAAGATCCCCTGAAGAAGGAAATGGCAGCCCACTCCAGCATTATATCTTCAAAATCCCGTGGACAGAGGAGCCTGGTGGGCTACAGGCCATGGGGTCACAAAGAGTCAGACACAAATGAGTGACTAAACCACCACCATTTACTATAAAGATGCTGAATATATATTAAGTTGCACTCAATACATAACTATCTTTGTTTCTATCAAAGTTCAATGTAGACAAATATAGAATAAGTTCACTTAACTAACTGCCTCCATTTTTTCCCCCCAAATCCACTTTTTACTTGTAAGATCATAGATATTTACAAATGAGATTACAGGTGTGCTTGATCTATCATCAGGCTACACACAAGAATCATAAGAATGTGTTTCCTCTTATCTCAACACTTTCAGTTCAGTTCAGTTCAGTCGCTCAGTCGTGTCCGACTCTTTGCGACCCCATGAATCGCAGCACCCCGGGCCTCCCTGTCCATCACCACTCCCGGAGTTCACCCAAACTCATGTCCATCGAGTCGGTAATGCCATCCAGCCATCTCATCCTCTGTCGTCCCCTTCTCCTCCTGCCCCCAATCCCTCCCAGTAATCAGAGTCTTTTCCAATGAGTCAACTCTTAGCATGAGGTGGCCAAAGTATTGGAGTTTCAGCTTTAGCATCAGTCCTTTCAAAGAACACCCAGGACTGATCTCCTTTAGGATGGACTGGTTGGATCTCCTTGCAGTCCAAGAGACTCTCAAGAGTCTTCTCCAACACCACAGTTCAAAAGCATCAATTCTTCGGTGCTCAGCTTTCTTCACAGTCCAACTCTCACATCCATACATGACCACTGGAAAACCATAGCCTTGACTAGACGGACCTTTGTTGGCAAAGTAATGTCTCTGCTTTTGAATATGCTATCTAGGTTGGTCATAACTTTCCTTCCAAGGAGTAAGGGTCTTTTAATTTCATGGTTGCAATCACCATCTGCAAACAATTTTTAAATTCTACATCTCCACTAGATCATAGATGATACCAAACTCCGTAGATCAAATCCAACCTGTATATCTGATTCTAATTCTATAGAAAGACAGTGAATGATCTCACAATCTTAAATAGGGAAGAAAAAAAAGAAGCTACCATCTGCACCTGGATAGCTACAGCAGTGATTATAAAAACTAACTATTAAAAACAGTTAAACATTGCTGTACATCTTAGAACCTATTTGATTAATGACAAGAGTAGTGACAGACAGTTGCAATATGGAATCTAATGTTTATACTCAAACAGTACATCAGTCATTGAGCCCAAATGTACCTTACTCCCACACAAACCTGGTGTCATGCTCAATGTTTATTTCTGTAAATTACCAAATAAAGCTCAATATTCAATTTAAGAAGTCTTATTTTTTTTTCACATGAACAAAATTTGTACCTGTAAAAGAAAATCCCAAAGCATTTCAAACCACACTCTCGAATTAACTTTCACAATTTATCCGAGACTTTTATCACAATTCTCTCAAAAGTTTTTGCCCTATGCTGAAATCTTAACTATGACTATAGTATGACAGAAAAATTTGGTCTGTACTCTTTAGATTGCATTGTTTTTTACCCTCCAACATAAATCTGCTGCTTTCCTGCTAATAGGATATTTCAGTTCAGTTCGGTCGCTCAGTTGTGTCCCACTCTTTGCGACCCCAGGGACTGCAACACGCCAGGCCTCCCTGTCCATCACCAACTCCCTGAATTTTCTCAAACTCATGTCTATTGAGTCTGTGATGCCATCCAACCATCCCATCCTCTGTCATCCACTTCTCCTCCACCTTCAATCTGTCCCAGCAGCAGGGTCTTTTCAAATGACTCATTTCTTCCCATCAGGTGGCCAAAGTACTGGAGTTTCAGCTTCAGCATCAGTCCTTCCAATGAATATTCAGGACTGATTTCCTTTAGGATGGAATGGTTGGATCTCCTTGCAGTCCAAGAGACTCTCAAGAGTCTTCTTCAACACCACAGTTCAAAAGCATCAATTCTTCAGTGCTCAGCTTTCTTCACAGTCCAACTCTCACATCCATACATGACCACTGGAAAAACCATAGCCTTGACTAGACGGACCTTTGTTGGCAAAGTAATGGCTCTGCTTTTTAATATGCTCTCTAGGTTGGTCATAACTTTTCTTCCAAGGAGTAAGCATCTTAATTTTATGGCTGCAGTCACCATCTGCAGTGATTCTGGGAGCCCAAAAAAATTAATTTTGGGACTGTTTCCCCATCTATTTCCCATGAAGTAATGGGACCAAATACCATGATCTTATTTTTCTGAATGTTGAGTTTTAAGCCAATTTTTTCACTCTCCTCTTTTACTTTCATCAAGAGGCTCTTTAGTTTTTTTCGCTTTCTGCCATGAGGGTGGTGTCATCTGCATATCTGAAATTATTGATATCTCTTCCGGCAATCTTGATTCCAGCTTGTGCTTCATTCCGCCCAGCTCTGCATATAACTTAAATCAGCAGGGTGACAATATACAGCCTTGATGTACTCCTTACCCTATTTGGAAACAGTCTGTTGTTCCATGTCCAGTTCTAACTGCTGCTTCCTGACCTGTATCCAGATTTCTCAAGAGGCAGGTCAGGTGGTCTGGTATTCCCATCTCTTTCAGAATTTTCCACAGTTTGTGGTGATCCACGCAGTCAAATTCTTTGGCACAATCAATAAAGCAGAAATAGATGATTTTCTGGAACTCTCTTGCTTTTGCAATGATCCAGTGGATGTTGGCAATTTGATCTCTGGTTTCTCTGCCTTTTCTAAATCCAGCTTGAACATCTGGAAGTTCACGGTTCATGTACTGTTGAAGCCTGGCTTGGAGAATTTTGAGCATTTACTAGCATGTGAGATGAATGCAATTGTGCAGTAGTTTCAGCATTCTTTGGCATTGCCTTTCTTAGGGGCTGGAATGAAAACGGACCTTTTCCAGTCCTGTGGCCACTGCTGAGTTTTCCACATTTGCTGGCATATTGAGTGCAGCACTTTAACGGCATCATCTTTCAGGATTGAAATAGCTCAACTGGAATTCCATTACCCCCACTAGCTTTGTTCATAGTGATGCTTCCTAAGGCCCACTTGACTTCACATTCCAGGATGTTTGGCTCTAGGTTGGTGATCACACCATCGTGATTATCTGGGTCAGGAATATTTTTTTTTGTACAGTTCTTCTGTGTATTCTTGCCACCTCTTCTTAATATCTTCTTCTTCTTTTAGGTCCATACCATTTCTGTCCTTTTTTGAGCCCATCTCTGCATGAAATGTTCATTTGGTATCTCTAATTTTCTTAAAGAGATCTCTAGTCTTTCCCATTCTATTGTTTTCCTTTATTTCTTTGCAATGATCACTGAGGAAGGCTTTTTTATCTCTCTATGCTATTCTTTGGAACTCTGCATCAAATGGATATATCTTTCCTTTTCTCCTTTGCCTTTCACTTCTCTTCTTTTCACAGCTATTTTTAAGCCCTCTTCAGACAACCATTCTGCCTTTTTGCATTTCTTTTTCTTGGGGATGGTCTTGATCCCTGTCTCCTGTACAACATCATAAACGTCCGTCCATAGTTCATCGGGCACTCTGTCTATCAGATCTAATCCTTTGAATCTATTTCTCCCTTCTACTGTATAATCACAAGGGATTTGATTTAGGTCATACCTGAATGGTCTAGTGGTTTTCCCTACTTTCTTCAATTTAAGTCTGAATTTAGCAATAAGGTGTTCATGATCTGAGCCATAGTCAGCTCCAGGTCTTGTTTTTGCTGACTGTATAGAGATTCTCCATCTTTGGCTGCAAAGAATATAATCAATCTGATTTAAGTGTTGACTATCTGGTGATGTCCATGTGTAGGGTCTTCTCTTGTGTTGTTGGAAGAGGGTGTTTGCTCTGACCAGTGTGTTCCCTTCTCAAAAGTCTATTAGTCTTTGCCCTGCTTCATTCTATACTCCAAGGTCAAATTTGCCTGTTACTCCAGGTGCTTCTTGACTTCCTACTTTTGCATTCCAGTCGCCTATAATGAAAAGGAAATCTTTTGGGGGTGTTAGTTCTAAAAGGTCTTGTAGGTCTTCATAGAACCGTTCAACATCAGCTTCTTCAGCATTACTAGTTGGGGCACAGACTTGGATTACTGTGATATTGAATGGTTTGCCTTGGAAATGAACAGAGATCATTCTGTCATTTTTGACATTGCATCCAAGTACTGTATTTCCGACTCTTTTGTTGACTATGATGGCTACTCCATTTCTTATAAAGGATTCTTGCCCACATTCATAGATATAATGGTCATCTGAGTTAAATTCACCCATTCCAATCCATTTTAGCTGATTCCTAGAATGTCGATGTTCACTCTTGCCATCTCCTGTTTGACCACTTCCAATTTGCCTTGATTCATGGACCTAACATTCCAGGTTCCTATGCAATACTGCTCTTAACAGCATTGAACTTTGCTGTATTTTGACAAAATGTGGTCCCCTGGAGAAGGGAATGGCAAACCACTTCAGTATTCTTGCCTTGAGAACCCCATGAACAGTATGAAAAGGCAAAATGATAGGACACTGAAAGAGGAACTCCCCAGGTCGGTAGGTGCCCAATATGGTACTGGAGATCAGTGGAGAAATAACTCCAGAAAGAATGAAGAGACAGAGAGAAAGTAAAAACAACACACATTTGTGGAGGTGATTGGTGATAGAAGCACAGACCGATAGACTATTTACTTCATTAATAATCACTGGCATTTAGAAACATAGCATTTAAGACTTAAATGGAAAATCAAGAATATACATGTCAAATTTTTCTTTTGAGAGACAAGTGTCGCTGTTAAAAATTCTGTATTTCACATAAAAGGGCTATGACCTGAGTTGACTGGATAGTAGGAACAAAGGAAAAGATATTTAGTTTTGTAAGTGGTTACTATAAAACTGAGGACAGATATATGGGAGAATGGAGTCATAATCTAAAACTGTCCACCTGAATTTGAGAAACTTGTATTATTTTATTTAAGAAAATTAAAGGCATAACTAAACCACAATTTTTTTTTAAAAAGTGGTTGAAATAAAGTTTTAGTATTCCCCAGTTGGAATAAAACTGGAAGTAATCATAGAATCTCATGGCTTGAGTTGCATTTGTTTGATTTTTGCTAAACTGTTTCATTCATGATATTTTTTTAAAGGAGCTGAAGAGGTGAAAGTAGAATTACACTGATGCCCAATGTGATACAAAGGAAACACTCAGAAAACACAAATGTTCACTGAAGAGTAAGAAATGGAATAGCTGATAATTAGGTATGGAGTAAGGGAGTGAGGAAATGGAGAAGGAAGACTGCAGGAGATGGAAAACAAAAATGCTCGTAACTTTATCCCCACTGGCTTAACTTAAATCCTGCTTGTAGAACAAGGGAGTGTTTAGGGTTTTGATTTTTTGTTTTTTGGATTTTCTTCTTCTTTAGCCCTTTTCCAACATGTGTGGCATCTAGCATCTGGGTTTGGGTGGCTTATTATTATCTTTCTAAACATATAGTTTGATATTCCTTTAATTAAAATGGTGACCATCACCCAAAACGACTTTTCTGGAGAGGGACCTTGTAAACCCACAAAACCCAGGAATGGGTTTGTTGAACCTGCAGGCAGTTTTAAGGGAGCATTAAAGACTTGGCAAGCCCTCTGTGCTCTCATTTTCTTATTCTCTATTATCTACCCACTTAATAATTTCAGAAACCTTAATCAGACTCTGACCAAAAAAATCCACACAGTGCTTGGGACAGAATGATAATACCATCTGTTTTCATTCTTATGTGGGTTCATTCCAGCTGTATAATCCTGCATTCTGGATTGCTTAACTTTATAATGATCCTGATATTATAGGTGATTTAAAGGAAAATCTCCTACGCCACTCATCTCTTGCAAACATGCAGAATCTTTTCAATTTGAAAAAGTCTGGCACATTTTCATATTCATGTTGATCACATTTGAATTCTATAGATAAATAGGACGAATCCCAATACTAAAAAAGATCCAAAGCCGCTTTCTCCTTTTTTTGGTAGTGGTGGGTAAGATGGAAAGCTCTTCTAAAGAGTTTATTTGGCAGGAGACTTCTAATTCTCTTAAAGTCTACATGGCAATTTTAAAAACAAAATATCTAAACCATCCCTAAAAATAGAAACAACCGACTTACTGAGAACCTTCTCTCCTCTACTATGTTCCTTAAGAATTCGATTACAATATCATTATTCAAGTATAATGCATAAAGAAGTGGTGATAAGGTTTCCCTCTAGTCATGATGACAACCGCAAATTCAGAGCAAAGGTCAAATGCTTTTAAACTCTTTGACACAGGAAAAATTAGCCAATGATATGGAAAAAATACACTCCAAATAATTCATTTTTGCAGATTTTAACAATCAATATGGAGCACCATATGATAGATATGGCTCCAACAATCTGTATCAATCATGAAGATTGGCAGTGGCAAACTACACAGAGCGAGTTTTGTCATGCTACCCCAGTCGATTTTACAGACGATGTGTAACCAAGACTTACTCTGGTGCTTTCCCCGACACACCACACAATCCCTTCCAAGATCTGCTTCCAACACATTCAAGGGCTTTTCTGAACCAAACCTGACTGAAAACCTTTGGAGACTGGCACACAATTCTTATGATACTCCATGTTTTCCTTCCAATGGCTGCATCTTTAATACATTATATTGGGTCTTTCCCATCACACATTTAATGTGTGAAATTTCTAAACTCTTCCCCTTCAGTTATCTAAATTGAACTTTGGCAGCCAGCAGTTAACTGTTGGAGAGTTGCTCAAAAACGATCAAACCCTTTCTAGATCTGATTGCAAAAAGTATCAGTGCCAAGAGTGAAATTTCAGTCTTCATCATACACAAAATCAATATGTATGCTTCGCTCTGCAAAGACAGCCACCTTGAAAATAATTAATAAAACATCAAAGCTGCATACAACTTCAAAAATCCACACGAGACTGAAACATTTGAGGCAATTAAAAGAAATTACTAATTTATGGGAGGTGGTACTTCTCTTTGAAAGGTATTTTCATTTATATACACATATACGTATGTAAACTGAAATCTCACGTTTGGCTTCAAAATGGCAATTTAAAATCTTAACAACAAATCCACAGCCATTATGAATGTTATATTAAATACACAGACTTTGAAAAACCTTAAGAATAATTCAATTTCATTGAAATACCATGCATAGGCATATTAGAATTGGAAAGAGGCATAAATTTAATATTTATAATATGTACACAGGTGACATGACCTCCATAAAAGACATGGCAACAACATAAATCTCATTTATCAGCTGTATTTCACTGTCTTAGAGTTACCTTTCATTTATTTATTCTTAAGTATATATGTCTCATTTGGTGGTGTATACTTAAAAAACTGATTAAAAAAAAAAGATGACTAAGGATCACTACATATGGAAGAGGGGAGATACAGAGAAACACAGAATGATAAATCAGAGAGGTGCCTGAGAAAAGGAAAGCTTGACCAAAGAAATGATGTTTGTTCTGCCTTTTAAAAATGACCCATAGTTTTGAAGGCTGTAAATGGAAAGACACACATCAGAATGGATCTGAAACAAGAGATACCTTAAGTAACTATATAAAGAGGAGGATGGAAAGCAGCATTGGGGTTACATAGATCAAGGTCCTGTTTACCTGGCTTAGGTGTTTATATTTTATCCAGTAGGCAACTGAAAGTTATTAGAGATTTTCAATCTGGAAGATGTCATATGCAGATTTGCATTTTTCAAACCATAACTGGCATCAACAATGAAATAAATTGATCTGAAACAAGAGACAGGAGGCGAGGAGTCCACTCAGGAGCATTCTATGATTCCCTGACAGACGGTGAGAACCTCAAGTGAGGTGGGAGCACTGACACCTAAGAGCAATTTTCTCTGTGCTCCCCATAAAGTCCTAAACTTATACATCCAAAAGTATTGATATTAAGGAACTGCATGGCTTTTTAAAAGTTTACTTAGCCTTTTAGAATATATATCTTTGTAGAGCACCTTTTCAGGCATTTCTTAACCAAACCTCTCAATCTCATTAGCAATGAAAGGATGACGTTTTACTCTTAGAGTAGATTTTTTTTTTTTTTTTAATGAAAATATAGTTACTGTGACTTAGCACCTCTGCACCAAATGCCTTGGGAGCATCAAGTGACCTACTTCTCTAATTGTCATTAATATTCGACACCTGATGATAAAGCAAAAATGAACTGTGTCGGTTACAGACTGGGTCTCCCCTTCCTTTAGTTTTGCTCTGGTCAATGTCACCTCATGAAGCCAGCCAAAATGATGAAAATACATGGCATCTATTTGAAATTAGAGAAAAAGTAGACTGGCTAGAAAGCTCTACACGGAATTAAAGACAAAGAAGCTGCAGAAGAATTTAGTCAATATTTTCACTTTGAAGATGAAGAAACCTTGACCCAGTGAGATTAAGTGATTTGCCCAAGATAAAATCAACTGCTGGAAGAGTTTTTCTAACAACACCACAGGAATCATGTAACTATTAACCCATATTTCTGAAGCTATTCATTTTATAAATGATAACAAAGTTGTTAATGAAATTGGGGAGGGGGGAGTTATTTTCCAAGGATCTACAAAACTGCATGACATGGGAATCAAAAAATGTTGTATTTTTATATATTTCCTATATTAAGGAAGATGTTTTATTTATTTATATTTTTGTTAAAGGAGAGGGACAGTCATTTAGTTTTTATCTACAAAGTTGTATTAATAATATCTCAATCCTCCAATGGTACTGAAACATATATACCAGTTTGAGACCATTGATTAAAATGATTGTTTCATCAGTTCAAATATATAAATTGTTAGTGAGGTCAGTCGATCTTTTGGGATATGTTCACTGATGATTAAGACCTTACAAAAATTATTGAACTGGTCAACTCTTCCTTTTGAAGTAAACTGATTTTTGAAATACCTTTTTCTATTTATAGTCTGTAGTTGCTCTGTAGTCTGATAAATGATGAAACAGCTATAAGGCATTAGCATCTAAGTTGACCTGTGTGTTTTAAAACAGCATAATTATTCCATGATTGATTTAAAAGTGATTAGTGAATAGAAATCTTTGGGTTGTATGTATTTTCTACTGATTTACTTATTCACAGTACAAGTAATGTAAGGCTCACAGGTCAAACCTCAAAATAATGACATATTGTTTAAATACAGGAATAAAGGCATACCACTTTTACATCCTACTATTCTAAAAAGTTTTAGCAAAACTTTCACAAAGTAACTTAGGAAGCAAACTCATGTATGTAAAATAAAAATACAATTCTGAAAGGACAAAAAAGCTGAAGGACACACAAAAGCTATGTCACTGAAAAACACTTCTGCGTATTTTAGTTAGAAATTATATGACTAATGACATGACACCAAAATACGATGATACTTCGGGAAAATGTTTAGTATAGATTAACTATCTCTAGAACTGCAATGTTAGGCACACAGAGGAGATCAAAAAATATTTTTTAATCCAAATTTGATATTAACTCTCTACAGCAACCGTATCTCCATATTATTTTTTTCATATCCTTCTATATTGCTAGAAAGTAACATGACACCATTAAAAAGATCAGAATAAAATTTGGTTTAATTGGTATCAATTTTTGTGTGCATTAGTGCAGGCACATATAACCCGTACAATTTGTATACATATTTGAAACTGTTATTGCTAATACTAGTTTCTATTGTCTATAAACTTCACCTAGGACTACGGACTATGTATTGAAACTTCCAGTGTTTGAAGATCTGTTTCTCTGCCCTTTGAACTGTAAGTCACTTTTGTTCCAAAATATTGTTTGCTGCATTCTAACTGATCTGTGTGCTTCTGCATCTTCCCCAGGACACCAGAGCTATACCATACTGCTTACACCATGCAGAGTGAGCACAAATATTTGATAAGCAAAGTTAATTTTTTGAAGTCTTTGGTGGGGGAAGAAAAGGCATTGTATCTAATATATAATCTTAACATATCTCATTGCAATGGTTAAATTTATAATAATTTAAACAATGTTTGCCAAAGAAGCAAAAAGTGTTTAAGGGCAATTCTATGAACTTGTATATGTATGTGTGTGTGTGTGTGTGTGTGTGTATGTGTATAAATATATATATATATATATATATATAAATTAGAATCACCTTAGCTTAGTCTCTGTAATCATTAGCAGTAATATGCTTAATAACTTGTTAGTTTAATACATATGGTATCAAAGTATAGCCCAATGATGGAATCAAGCGAAATCACAAAATGATCGTTTTCTCTCTTTACCCTAAGCTGAGCAAGGAACCTTTCCAAACAGCATGAACTCATTGGCTTCCCCATAACTCTACAGAGTTGCCATATAACTGGGAATCGGAGAGGTGAGGTCATTTCATCACTCCTCGCAAAAAAAAATGCAAAACGTCTGCTAAAATCTGACTTCATTTGATTTACTCTCCAAGACTGTTTTTTATTAAATATGTTTGACTGCTATCTCTAATTAAATGTAGAATTAATTTTGGCAAACTAACCACAGATGCAGTTTATGTTCAATTTTATCAGACAGATTTATTTATAAGCTGTCAACTTCTTGAAAGACTTCATTTTGGAGCAGTTTTAAATTGCTAACAGTAGCTGTAAATGGAGCTACTGTTCTCTGGAACACTAAAGGAAAAGTATGCTATAAATGTCCATTCCATCTGTGAGGAATCATAAAACAATCACATTCCTTTATTTTTTTTTCCTCCTTAGGACCTTTATTAAATTAGTTCAACTCAATTAAAAATAACTTCAAAAACATTTCAGAGCCTTTTGTTTCATGGAATACTTGGAACTCTCTGCACGGAACGTCACCCTTTTAACTAATCCCTTTTAGTAAATGGAGGAGAATAGTGGTATTGTGACTTCAGACAGTGCTTTCAAGGGTCTCTACTGTACCGAATTGAGGTCACTGCAAGACAATGCTCAACACCCAATAGCCATTCAAACATTCTTCACAACTCTATCAAACGTGTCTTTCTTTCTCTCACCCGCTTTCTCTCATGGCAAACTCAGAGGACAATGGAAAAGCCTCTAGCACCATTTATGGTCACCATATTTGCACATGACAAAGTCTATTCTTCCTGGTTTGCCAACTCCCTGTAAAAAGAATGAACCCTGGGATAGATTTTCCCACCATTACTGTTATTCAAACTTAGTTTGTATTTAATTTTTTGTTGTTGTTGTTCTTAGAGGGCTGGGACATGGCATTTGAGAAGCAAACTTGCTATATTTGTGCACGAGTAACAAAGCAGAGACTAAATGCAGAATTAAATATGCCATGTTATAGCCAGCATATTCATAATAGAGTGCACAATTTAGTATAAAACAGAGACAGATGATGAAATTGGAATTATTATACCTTGTCTTATTGTCTAGCATTAATAGTATTATAAAACTTACTGTGTACCCATGAACTGCCAGACCTGCGCCCCACAAGCGCTATTTAGTATTGCTTGGGAGTTTTTATGGTTGCAGCCACAAACAAACAAAATCAACTGCTGCAAATTTTTCTCACCAGGCTGCTCCTTTTTGAAAGGGGGAAAAAAATGCACCCAGAGCATCGTCCTCAAAACAAACAAGGATCACATATTCTTAAGTTAAATAGTAAAGTTGTTACGAAGATTTTGATTTTAATTAAGAATGGGATTTGTAGGACAATTAGTGAGATGTAATATTCTTTGCAAGAAAACAGTACCCTTATTGGAAATACCATCTGAAATGAAATGGGGACATTTGGAGCTGCACAGAGACTTATTTCTATGGGTTTCTACAGTTAATGAGAAAAAAAAAATACAAGGAAAATGAAGATACCTCACCTGAATTGCAAGAATACAAAAGCTGTTTGCTTTTTTTCCCCTGTTAATTTTTCTTTTTAATTTAACTCATAGATATCTGCGCTATTGATTCTCTTATTATTAATACAGTTTGGAAGTTATTTTTCACAGTTATTCTAAACCACTGATTATCAGGAGTATACTTCTCATTTGATGATTTTACAAAGATTTTATATATATATATATATATAATTTTATATATGTATAAAATTATAGTAATGATGACAGACTCCACAGTTATTTTGGATATTCTCAGCAGCCCTAATACTAAAAAGAGGGCTTTTCTCATATTATAGAACACAATTTTTATAATTGCTTACATGTTAGAATGACCACTGCCTTTACAGTATATTCATTTTCATGTGTTAGGATATCTAAAAATAGATTTACTAATCAAACGCGTGATAATTTCTCCAGTCTTTCCAATTAGCTTTCTAATAGAAATTACATTTTTCCTTTCTATACACTGTAAGATTAAATACTATAAAGTGTATTAAGGGACTTCTTTCTCATAGCAGATGGAAAAAATTAATAATAGTGACTATGCCATCAGACATTATTCTCTGAATCATAAAGACCAAAATATATATAATCATGTGTATGTGGTTTAAAATGTGTACTGACCACCAAAATTCTGCAACATCTATTCTATGGTATTTTTAAGCATATGCTATCTGCCAGGCACTGCACCAGGTAATGGTAAATTCCAATATACACTGAAGATGTCGTCATGTAGTTTATAATCTGCTGGCTGCTGCTGCTGCTGCTAAGTCGCTTCAGTCATGTCTGACTCTGTGCAACCCCATAGACGGCAGCCCACGAGGCTCCCCCGTCCCCAGGATTCTCCAGGCAAGAACACTGGAGTGGGTTGCCATTTCCTTCTCCAATGCATGAAAGTGAAAAGTGAAAGTGAAGTTGCTGAGTCTTGTCTGACTCTTAGTGACCCCATGGACTGCAGCCCACCAGGCTCCTCTGTCCATGGGATTTTCCAGGCAAGAATACCGGAGTGGGGTGCCATTGCCTTCTCCAAATCTGCTGGAAAGACCTACAACTGAAGCAATATAATGGCTCACACTGTATGAAGTGATATAGATACACAAATAGGTACACGATTTCTTTCATTTCACAAGTTGAAAGTGCAAGTTCTCTCCAACTATGGCAGGCAAACTGAGTTAATTTATGGAGGTATAGAGTACCCATCTGAGAAGCATCATGGGCAGTGTATTAAGGTTAAGAATAGGTTAAAACACAGACTGTATCCTGGGGAAAGAGTAGAGGGGGAGCAAGAAGGAAGAGAAATGAACACAAAGTAAACTGAAACACGGAGATCATAACAAGGAATATCCGTGGCCCATTATGTCTCTACGGAGGCTGCTTACATCCGATTAAGGCAAGATAGATCTGGAAACCTAGACTGGGGCCACAGCATGCTGCTGCTAAGTCACTTCAGTCGTGTTCGACTCTGTGCGACCCCATAGACGGCAGCCCACTAGGCTCCTCTGTCCCTGGGATTCTCCCAGGGAGAATACTCTGTGGGTTGCCATTTCCTTCTCCAATGCATGAAAGTGAAAAGTGAAAGTAAAGTCACTCAGTCGTGCCGGTCTCTCAGCTACCCCATGGACTGCAGCCTACCAGGCTCCTCCATCCATGGGATTTTCCAGGCAAGAGTACTGGAGTGGGGTGCCATTGCCTTCTCCGGGGGCCACAGCATAGTCAGCGGTTTTTCAGTGATACTCTTAAAACCACTGATTGGTGTTGGAAAAGACAAAGAGTCAGGTAAAGAATTCCAAGGCTTCTTCAGGATTTCAGCTGGAAGGGATGGAGGGTATTGTGTCTCTGCTGTGCCAAACAAAAGAAGATGCGTTAAAGAGAGAAAGAAGAAAAATCTATGTGCTGTGGAAGCCAGATATGGTGGCTGAGAAGGCGAAGGGAGTTAATGTGACTTCTAAGGTTTTACACCAGGATGGCTGTATCTATACTGTTGAATGATGTCAAATTGCCAACCTAATACATCTAAGTGATATTTGAATAGAGGGGGTGGAGAGAGAAGACAGGTTCAAGAAAGAAAATGGAATTTGGGTCTAGATTCAGAAAGCAAAAGGGTGGAGTCAGTAAAAGGGTGACTGGAACAGTCTCCCCACAGAGATGGGATTCACACTTAACTTCCTTCATGTCACTGAAAATATGGGAGAGGGCTTTTTTATTTTCTTCCCTGCAGGGTTAGCTTCAAAATATAATAGATTTCATAGTCTGTGTAACTCTCCAAGACCAAAGATTCCTAATTCACTATTTTGCTCTTTCAGTGTCCTTTAATTAAAACCCTATGTGACATTTTTAAAATAAAATTTCACAACAAAAATATTCTTCTATACATTTTACTGTCTGAAAAAAATAATGAAAGTAAAATATAAATATGGTACACTGTACCAATCCAAACATCCATCCGTGCATCCTACCTGTTACAATAGCTGTAGTTATTATCAATGATCACCTTAATTTAAAAAACGGTCCTCCTCAGGAAGTTTCTAATTGTGACCTGCCTCCTATTTTATTCTATGAACTGAAGTGCTCAAAGTGTTGGTCACTCAATCTTGTCCAACTCTTTGCAACCCCACGGACTGTAGCCTTCAAGGCTCCTCTATCCATGGAATTCTCCAGGCAAGAATACTGGAGTGGGTAGCCCTTCTCTTCTCCAGGGGATCTTCCCAACCCAAGGATCAAACACAGGTCTCCTGCATGGCAGGCAGATTCTTTATCATCTGAGCCACCAGGAAAAATCAATATAAATTGACAAGGCATGCACTGTCCTTTAATAGCTGTCCTCTAACGGATAGCCCCATCTCATCACTATGCATTCTGCCTTAATTATTATGAATGCTGAATCCTAACTATGGGTATCTTTTTTCCTGATTGATAAATTCTACATAATATCAATGAGGCTAAATGGAGCTTAAATATATTCACTTGGATATCTGCCTTATTTGCTTTCTAACTACCTTACCATCACATTCTCATAACAATTATGTGGAAGACAGGATGACTTCAAAATTCCCAAAGACCACCTGAAAAAGGAGGGTGTGTGTTTTAATTTAGGATGATAATAGAGACAGTTGACATACAGAGTTGACATACATGGATATCCTATCCATGACCTTTACTCAAAAAGACACCTCCCACTCACTGGTCCTGTCCTGCAAGCAAGAGCATGGCCAGCATGAGATCCAATTGGTGAATTTCAGCCCCATTAACCCCCATTCATCTCCTTGACTGGGCACCTTTGGGCTATGTAAAAACTGCACAACTGAGTGTGAATTCTGGCCACCTATGTGCTCCGTTTCCATATACACCGTCTCCATTAATTCTCACAATGACTCTATGAGTTAGGTCAAGTTCTCTGTCCATTTTAGAGAGGCTAACTAACTTGCCCAAGGTCACAGCTAGTTAATGGAAGCATCTACGTTGTCACATAGGCATTTGGAATTCAGAGCCCTTATCCTTAGCCACAATAAAGTATTGCAAATACCATTATGCTAAACCAGGATTTTATTTCACTGTTGTTGCTGCTGTTTAGTCACTCAGTTTTGTCTGGCTCTTTGTGACCCCATGGACTGCAGCATGCCAGGTTTCCCTGTCCTTCATTATCTCCCGCAGTTTGCTCAAACTCTTGTCCATTGAATAAATAATGCTATCAAACCATCTCATCCTCAGTCACTCCTTTCTACTGTCTTCAATCTTTCTCAGCATCAGCATCATTATATTTCATATTTTATATGATTATATTTTGTTAATTATTTGGCTATAATATGCTTATTTAACTTATATGCAGAGTACATCATGAGAAATGCTGGGCTGGAAGAAGCACAAGCTGGAATCAAGATTGCCGGGAGAAATATCAATCACCTCAGGTATGCACATGGCACCACCCTTATGGCAGAAAGTGAAGAGGAACTAAAAAGCCTCTTGATGAAAGTGAAAGAGGAGAGGGAAAAAGTTGGCTTAAAGCTCAACATTCACAAAACTAAGATCATGGCATCTGGTCCCATCACTTCATGGAAAATAGATGGGGAAACAGTGGAAACAGTGTCAGATTTTATTTTTCGGGCTCCAAAATCACTGTAGATGGTGATTGCAGCCATGAAATTAAAAGACCCTTACTCCTTGGAAGGAAAGTTATGACCAACCTAGATAGCATATTCAAAAGCAGAGACATTACTTTGCCAACAAAGGTCTATGTAGTCAAGGCTATGGTTTTTCCAGTGGTAATCTATGGATGTGAGAGTTGGCTATAAAGAAAACTGAGCACTGAAGAATTGATGCTTTTGAATTGTGGTGTTGGAGAAGACTCTTGAGAGTCCCTTGGACTGAAAAGAGATCCAACTAGTCCATCCTAAAGGAGACCAGTCCTGGGTGTTCATTGGAAGGACTGATGCTAAGGCTGAAACTCCAGTACTTTGGCCACCTCATGTGCAGAGTTGACTCATTGGAAAAGAGATGCTGGGAGGGACTGGGGGCAGGAGGAGAAGGGGATGACAGAGGATAAGATGGTTGGATGGCATCACCAACTCGATGCACGTGAGTTTGGGTGAACTCCGGGAGTTGGTGATAGACAGGGAGGCCTGGTGTGCTGCGATTCATGGGGTCGCAAAGAGTCGGACACGACTGAGCAACTGAACTGAACTGAATTGAATATACATATGTGTTATGTATATTGTATATATGTATGTATGTGATCATGGGCTGAATAAGTTCCACCAAAACACTATAGTCTATTGTTTCCTTAGTTAACTAATTTCTAATAAAATGGGAGGGAGGTGCATCTAGAAAGCTATTTCACCAATGATTTCAATTTGCCATATTTGAAAGAAGAAGTGATCCTTTTTAAAAAAAAGAAAAAAGAAAAACCATCTTGTTTTTAACAAAAAGAAAAACTACTATTAATTTTTAAATGGGCAAAGCAATTAACTGAAAATATCCATCCCTCTGACATCCTCTTCTAAATAAAAGCTTTAAGTCAGCACATTTAAATTAGTAAAAAAAAAAAAAAATCCCAAAGGTAAGATAAACAGTGTTAAGTTGTCCACACAGACAAGCAAGCATAGGCATACCAAAAAAAAAAAAAAGTATTTGAATTACACTAAAAATATTTTACTTGGTAGTAAAATACTTCTTAAAGTATTTCTCAATTCAAACTAGCTTTGCCAAATCAAAAGTTTTCTTTTGGGTAGTTGAGAAAGCCAAGAGTATTCCAAATGATTTTAAAACTATTTTACCTATTACTGTCTGTTTCCAAAGGAAGCATTGGCAAACACAATTTGGCTGTTAAGGGAGAGAAAATACTGAACAATTTTTTTTTTCATTGTCAAAATAAACTCTTAGTTAAGAAACTTCTGGTTGGTAATAGTTTCAAATTGGGTAAAATCAGTATATATAGCAAATATCATGGACACTCATTATGTTTTTCCCATGAGAAATGATTTGGGAAACTGAGGGTGTAGTGCTAAATTCCTATAGCCCTTGCAGAAGTGCCTCAAGAATAGAAAACCTGTCTGTTTTTAAAGTAATCTTAAACATATAGACTTTGGATTACAGAATTTAGTAAACAAGAAGGGGGCCATCGTGAGAATTTAATTGAGACAGAGGAAGAGAGAGCGGAGAAAGAAGAGGAGGAGGAACAAACTGCTATGCCTTAGGAAAAACTCATTTCCAATTATATTAATGGAGCTAGTCAGAGGAGAAAATTTCAGAAATGAATTCCCAGGTACTGGTGTATCATCCATAAAACCAGACTTTAAAAATAATGTTATTATTTCATTTCTAATAACTATGGTTCTCTCTGTGGAATCTGAGTGGCCTGACAGATCTAGGAGAGTCAAAAATTCAAGAAAACAGTTATGCTTTAAAATATTTTCTTTCTTTAAATTAGTCACTAGATAAAAATCCACTGAGGTTGGTGAGAATTCCCAAACTTGATGAACACATAACTGTAAAATATGAAAGCGTAGTCAAATATTCAAGGTTTAGAATGTTATAATTCATTCATTCAACAGATCTTCATTTTTGTCACCGTATATTTCAAGAGTATTTCTGAAAGTACCAACCAAAGACAGGGTTCTAAGTTCATTAAACAAAAATGATGTATAGATATCATGTTTTCACAAAATTTACAGGGGCCTGTTTTATTAATTATTTAAATATACATTTAATTAATTTAGTTCCAAGGACTTCTGTATGTTTCTTCATGTTGGACACTGATCAGGTAGCTACACTGAACCACACATTTAAAGAACTATCCAGGGTGTTCCTCTCTCTTGCTATGTTTATTTTATACATACATCTATAAAGACATATAAAATTTTAGAATTGTTTTAATTATACAATCAATGCTACTAAGAATTCATCAAAATTACTGGTCTATAAATTACTAAAATTTCAATCATAATTTATAAGTGAAATGAGTTAATAAGACAAAAAGCTATACTGACAAATTTTCAAAGAGAGACATTACGTTTTAAATGAAACACTTACCCTGTACATATGTGCATATGCAAAAGAGTAATATGAAGCTGTAAACATCTCTTATCTTTATTACTCATCTTCTCCTGTTTCTATTTTTACCTTGTGTGTTTATTAAAGTCTACAGGTAAAACCAACTGGGTGTTCTGCCTACAAGTGTCAGGCAAATTTACTTGGTCGCAGGGTGTAAAGGGCTATGTGGGGAGGCTGGATTTATTTTATCTTTGATAAGAAGATTAAAATATCAGATTATGTGTTTTTAATTTTAGCAGAGAGTACATACTCTGAAAAGGAATCAGGAATGTGATATATTGGGGAGCAAAGCACTTCAAGTTAAGGTGTGACCCCTAATTATAAATTCTGAGATCATTGAGTTTACTACAGTAGATAATGTGTTTACAACATGTAGGGGGAAAATCACATTACACTTTTCTAGGAGATAATTCTTAAATACTTTTTCCCCACTGGAAAAGGAAGATTAAAATACTGAAAGGAGCTATGATTTAAAAATAGACTGCTCTAAATATTCACAGTCTCCATGTATTTGAACAACGGGCAAAAATAAAAGGAACTCTTGTTTCCCTCTCCTGTTAACAGAACTAACGGGGTCTCAGTCTAATGAAAAAGAGAGACAGGGTTCTTTAGTCCTCACCACTGTTCCCATTAGTGAGTCTCTACTGATTATCTCAGAAACAGGCCAAAAAGCAAGAGGAGAAACTTATATCCCCGCTCCCCCAGGAAAGTTTGTGAGCAATCAATAAGTATCTCTACCCTCACATTTTAGAAACACAGAAAGTATAGAGATGCCTTTCCATAAATCTCACCTTTAAAAAAAAAATCAAGAATGTGTTAACATGGGGCTACTGAATCAAAAACATGTTGATTTTATATATTTTCAACATTAATCTCATGGTGAATATGGATTTTAGGGGGAAAGGGTTCATTTTTAAGATAGACTTCCCCCTATTCTTTGTAACTAGGAGCTCTGAGTAATCTGTCTTAGCAATTGTCTGTTGTTTTCATTTATATACTGTAATAATTTCTTTCATTTATATAAGAACAGTATAGCAGCATTGTTCCTGCTACTAAAAGCTACCGTACTGAAGTTGCCATAGGCTTTGAGCTACAAAACACTTCCACCCATACCTGCTGAATCAAGAAAAGGTAAGAAAATACTAGTTGGTGAACAGGAAAAGCACCAAGAGGAAATGTTTGTATGAATTTGACTATTTGAATGTAAGTGAATAATTTGGCAATCTAATATTAATGAAGATATTTTGAGTGATTTATTAAACACTAATTTCAGTCCTCCTATCTACCTATCCTCTAATCGCTACTATTTCAGATGATTAGATGTTTCCATTTGAATAGGGCCATAGAGTCTTACAATGATAAAGCATCATCCTGTCCCCTAAATCAGTCATTTGCAAACATTTCCATCTCAACACACTTGAGAAACAGTAAATAACCCTATTGGCAATGTTGCCCATTATGGCAGTAAATCTTATTTAGTGACATATATTTAAAATAGAAGTACTTTTAAAGTGCCTTCCGAATCATATCACATTCCATAGATATGTGGTGTCACTTGGTTGAGATCATTGCCGATTTACTTAAGAATGGAATAAAATGTTTAATTATCAGTTTTTATGCCTGAGATGCCTATAATAAAATTTCTGATGACTCGTTAAAGAATATTTAGATAACACCAGTTATATACTCCTCATTGCAAATGAAAAATACTGGTACTCATCCAAAAGTCAGTAATATATCTCTGTAAAAATATCCGTACATTTCCAGAGGGTAAAAATATTAGTGAAGTGGGAAGATAAAAGAAATGCAATTTCTAGCCGATCAGTAATTCCTTATTTTAGTTCTTGCTTCGAACAAACTCTTCCATATATAGGAGAAAGCAGATTTTTCTGCTTCATCCTAAACAACAAAGAACGACTG
This sequence comes from Bos javanicus, assembly GCF_032452875.1. Taxonomy (NCBI): domain Eukaryota; kingdom Metazoa; phylum Chordata; class Mammalia; order Artiodactyla; family Bovidae; genus Bos; species Bos javanicus. The sequence continues at coordinate 86,512,996 of NC_083872.1, read as the reverse complement.
CTGCTCCCTTCCCCCCAGTTTCTATATACAGTCACTAAAATCCATCTGCATTCCAGTCGTCATTACAAATGATAGCTTTGCCAGATCCAGTCCCATAAATTGATATATTGGAAAAACTGGCATGAATATTTTAATGTCCTGACTTTCTAAAGGCAAAGCTTTAGGCTTGTATTTATACATGAATATTAGGAATTTATATATGACTATACATACTTTATAATATTCACGCATATAAAAAATTTAACCAAATAGGAAATTCAACTTTGGTGAAATTTTTAATGTATATATTCCAGAGCTTATATTGTCATCTTTGATAAATGTGGGAAATTGAGGCACAGAAGTACCCTCTAGGTGATAACCAAACAGCAGATGACAAAGAGCAGAAAGACTGGTAAAATGCCATGCCTTCTGTGCTTTCCTCCCTGGTCTAAACACCAGATTGCCATAGAGATTCCTATAAGGAATTCTTTAAGATGAGACCTGAATAGTTAAAGTAGATGAAAGATGTGTTCTGAACATGGGGATTCTCAGATACTATTTTTCCTTCTTCATTTATGTAAAGTTAGTTGGATCTCTACAAGATTTGGTATAATAAACATTATAAGGTAGTTCTAATGACTTTTTACAGTTATTAAACCATCTCTACTATATATTTTTTAAAAAGGAAAGTACATATATATTTTTTCCTGCAGTGAAAGGAACTGGTACGTAAGACTAAGTAGAATCACTTAAGGATGATAAACAAATATGCTCAAAATATACATTTAGTAATTAAATATTTTAGACGTTTAACAGAATCTTAATATCTGATTTAAAAATACCTTAAAATCCCCAGAAAGTGGATATCACTTCATTTATTAAACCACTTTATTAAAAACCTTGTTAAAACATTTTCCACTACTTTTCTTTCACTTAGATCTTGATTTTAAAGGAAACAGCAAATCTCTAGTTTACAAGTGCCTTTTTCAAATCCTTAACTTTATTTTTTTTAATTTTATTTTATTTTTAAACTTTACAATATTGTATTAGTTTTGCCCAACACCGAAATGAATCTGCCACAGGTATTCCCGTGCTCCCCATCCTGAACCCTCCTCCCTCCTCCCTCCCCATACCCTCCCTCTGGGCCTCCCAGTGCACCAGCCCCAAGCATCCAGCATGGTGCATTGAACCTGGACTGGCGACTCGTCTCATACATGATATTATACGTTTCAATGCCATTCTCCCAAATCTCCCCACCCTCTCCCTCTCCCACGGAGTCCACAAGACTGATCTATACATCAGTGTCTCTTTTGCTGTCTCGTACACAGGGTTATTGTTACCATCTTTCTAAATTCCATATATATGCGTTAGTATACTGTATTGGTGTTTTTCTTTCTGGCTTACTTCACTCTGTATAATAGGTTCCAGTTTCATCCACCTCATTAGAACTGATTCAAATCCTTAACTTTAAACTCAGTGAAAGTACTCATTTTAGAATGAATGGTAGATGGACCCTGGAAAAGGAAATGGCAACCCACTCCAGTATTCTTGCCTGGGAAATCCCATGGACAGAGGAGCCTGGCATGCTACAGTCCATGGGGTCTCAAAGAGCTGGACACAACTTAGCAACTGAGGGAGGGAGGTTCAAACAGGACAGAGACGTGTATACCTATGGCAGATTCGGGTTGATATATGGCAAAAACCAACACAGTAATGTAAAGCAATTATCCTCCAGTTAAAAATAAACACATTTTTTAAAAAAAGGGGAAACATAAACTCATGTTTACTACATGTCTATGTGACCATGAAGATTACTCCTTTCTTATAGTTGGGTTACAGACCACTGATTGAATCACCTCCGAGAGCTCAAAGAAACGTATATATTACCAGTAAGTGAAATGATAAAATCACATGTTAGTGTAAGTCTTTGTAAAGGAAACACAAACAATAGGAAAAGAACTGTATGATCAAGAAGTCCCCTCGATGAAAATAACATCAAAATATGTGACAAATATTTGGATATATTCAAAAATTTGGATTAAAATATATCCAAAATACATGTATATTTTACTATCAAAGTTTCACTACTCTTGTTAGCAACTGAGATTTACCCACGCACTACCCATATAAGATAGAGGGAGATATGTGCCACAAGCACTTTTCAGGGTAATTGGCGGTGTGTTGTAGGCTTTGGATCTGAAAGCAAATCATGAGATAGTGGGGAAATGACATTTAGCGACAGAATAAATTACATAACACTGAAACATCTGAACCAGAGCTCTGCACACTTGGGAGAATTGGGGCAGGGAGACTGCGGAACACCTGACAAATAAGACTGCTTTTTGTATTTCAAGCCTTCAAGTTGACAGAGAACTGTCGACACCTTATGGAAAAAACAGAAAAACATTCCGGAGAGCAAGAGTTCTGCTGTTATATTTTCTTTACTTTCTTTCTTTTAATCGTCATTCAGAACAACTTCGGAATAACAAAGACCAAGTGCGTTCTTAAGTTTGGTTCTTTGTTCACCAATTCAAAAAAAAACAAGCTTGTTTTGTGACATCGCCTGACAAGAAATCACCATGTTTTGGAGATGCTCGCCTTCTGAAAGGAATACCCACTAAATGTTGGTGTTTTTAAACATCACAAGTCTTGTATTTAAACTGACACATGATAAAGAGAATATAGAATATGAATGAAGTATAATTCTAAAGTCTGACTCACACTAAATTCTGAATCATGAATTATACTTTCTGTAAGTAATAAAATTATGATATATTTTCATCATACAATGTATCAGTGGTGTCTCACTGGTTAAAGCCGATGGCAAAATTTGAGAAGTTTCTAAAAGTAAAAAAAATAAAAATCAGATGTTCCTCCCTGAAAGAAGTTCAGTTCAGTTCAGTTCAGTCGCTCAGTCATGTCCGACTTTTTGCAACCCCATGAATCGCAGCACACCAGGCCTCCCTGTCCATCACCAACTCCCGGAGTTCACTCAGACTCACATCCACTGAGTCAGTGATGAAGAAGAGGTAATAATTGAATAGGGGATGATGACATTTTATGAAGAACTTTAATAAGACAGTCCCAGAATGGGGTGAGATAGAGGCAAATGGCCCTGATTACTTACTAAAACATAGGGATCTATATTAAGATTGAAAATACAGTATTTTTCTTTAAATGAATCCACTCATTCAATCTGTGACATATGAAAATCCTGGTGAGGTAGGGGCTTTTGGAGTTATCTAGACATTTCTTTTCACTAACTATTCTTTCATGTCTATCTACCCACTCACTCTTTTCATCTCCTGAAATTTTGTGTGCATTAGTCGCTCAGTTGTGTCCAACTCCTTGCAACTCCATGGACTGGAGCTCATCAGGCTCTTCTGTTCATGGAATTCTCCAGGCAAGAATACTGGAGTGGGTTGCCATTTCCTTCTCCAGGGGATCTTCCTGACCCAGTCATTGAAGCCAGGTCTCCTGCATCACAGGCAGATTCTTTAACCTCTGAGCCATCAGGGAAGCCACTATTTACTTTCCAAGCCTGAGCCAAATGCTGCTGAGTTTTTCTCAATTTTCGTATTGGATCTACTTTAAAGATCATACCAAGGGGAACTCTCTCCTCACAAATAGGGCCTCTACATTATCAGGGAAGCAAAGTATTTTATTTCATATCCAGTCTTGGGAAGTGACGTCTATCCTAAACTGTAGAGGCAGAACTACACACAGCCCGTAAAGTAGACTGCTTCATCAGTAAATTCCACTCCACTAGAAACAGTCAGGTCCAGAAAGCCTACAGTCTATTCAGTCAGAAAGTTGTTAGATAAAATGGTCCTAGGTACTAAAATAGGAGTATAGCCATTTTAATAAAAGCTGCATCTTGTGATAACTCTTAAGGATCATCATCCACATACATACAAGAGAGGTTCCCAGACCAGGTTCAGATACCTATATAAAGATACCTGTAATACATTGCAAAAAAGTCCATAAATTCTTCCCATACCTGTGCAAATGCCCTTTTGCAATGTAACTTCAAAGCTCCCCCTTAAGAGGTGGAGTCTTCACACATAAGTCTGAGCGTAGCCATGTGACTTGCTTTGGCTGAACATTAGCTGTGGTCCAAGAAAGTACTTGTTCTTTGGGATATGTCCTCTCTTGAGGGTCTTTAGGACCCAGAGATCACCATGTGACACCTGTGCTAATCTCTAGAAGATATCAGACCACATGGAAAAAGGACGCAACCTTCCCAGCAGTCTCAACCATCCCATCCAGTCCACTGAACCACGAGCCAAAATAATAATAATAATAGCTGTTTTAAGCCAACAGGTTTAGGGTGGTTTGTTAATTATCAAAAATGCTAATGGTTGGAACACCTTGTCCAGTCCACAAATCAATATTTACAGTTGGGACTATCCAATCAATTAAAATATCACTAAACTGTGTGTTTCACATCAACACTTTCAAAGCAACCTTTTGCCGTGCTGTCCAAAGAGGATCCACTTTATCTAAAGAATATAACATTTTCATATTTATCTAGATTGATATTTGCCATCCTAAGCTCATTCCTTTTAACCATTTATGAATAAACCCTATAATTTATTTTTTGTCTATTGAGAATATTTTGATTGTTCATTTTTTCCCAGTTGCATATTGCCAAATTGCTCTCCATAGTGACTACATCAATTTTCACTGCCACGAGAATTGTAGGAGAGTTCCCACTGCTCTTTACTTTCCCAGACAGTGGTATTGTCATTCATTTTTGGCAATCTAATGAGATTGAAATGGCATGTTATTTTAATTTTAATTTCCACCACAACTAGTGATGTTGTAGATCATTTTATTCAGTATTTATATTTTTCTTCAGTAAAATATCTGTTTATTTCCTTTACTCATTTTAATATTAGGGTGTTCACCTTTTTCTTAATGCTAAAGTTCTAAACCTTGTCCTTTGGTGGCTAGAGGTTTTCCAATATCTCTCCTTTGTCCCTGGCTTTTTTTTTTTTTTTTCCTTTAATGGTATCTTTTGATGTATAGAAAATGCAGTTTTAATGAGGCTGAATTTACTAATCTTTTCCTTTATGAAATCCTTCCTTAACCTCAGGTCATAAAAATACTCCTATTTTTGACTGTAGAATTTTTTAAAGTTTTGCTTTTAACTTTCAGATTTTAAAGCCACCTGGAATTTATTCTGTCACTAGGATCTAATTTTACTTTTTTCCATATGGATAACCAATTGTCCTAGCACCATATACTGAAGAGCCAGTACTTTCCCTACCAAGTTTTAATGCTACCACTGTCAAGTATTATGCTTTCATATACGAATTTAACTGTTTCTGGACCCTCAAGTCTTCCCGCTTTGCTCTATATGATGAACTGAATGCCAATTTCATACTCTCTAAGTTTTTTTCACTTTGTAATAAGTAATGGGATTTCAGAGAAAGTCATTTATAAATCTGTACTTCTTCAAAATTATCTTGGCTACTTCCTCCTTTCTTTTGTTTCCCCAGAAAAATCATTTACAATTAGAGCCTCCCTTCTGAAATGATTGGTGATAGTCTGAAATGTAAAGGCTGTGAGTGACAAACCCTCCTTTAATTCTTCATCATTTCCGGCCCTAACAACACAAACACGCACACATACACACAAAGAGTTTTCAGTTGCTTGAAACACTGGTATTAATTTGATCATTTTACTGAATTCATTTATCCCCCAATGGCCTCTACCTATAAATTTCAGGACTTATTAACAGGGAAAAGTTTTAAGAAATGGACACAGTGCTTACACAAATGGATTTGAATGCTTCTACCCCCTTGATAAACTAAATATTCTTGAACATTAGAAGGAATCTAGAAATGTGAGGACAAAGAAAAAATTTCCTTTAGTTCAGAAATTTTTCTTCCTAAAAATATATAAAGTTTCTCTTTCTTGAACTTTCAGCTTTCACCTTCTCCTGCCTTTCTCTGTTATATCCTTCTCCCTCAAGAGGCAGGTCTGTCCAGCTCCTGAGCCTACACTGACCAAGGGAAGTAATAGCCGGGAGCCATATTCTCAACAGAAGGAAAATTCTGGAATTAGCTATATGTGTTCATATGCTCAGACACATGTTAACCCTGGGTATCTATGTGTCTTTCACAAAGTGCAGTTTGTTGTTGTTTTAATTTTTGGCCACACTTCATGGCTTGTGGGGCTTCCCAGGCAGCTCAGTGGTAAAGAAACCACTTGTCAAACAGGAGATGTGGGTTCAATCTCTGGTTTGGGAAGATCCCCTGGAGGAGGAAATGGCAACGCACTCCAATATTCTTGCCTGAGAAATCCCATGGACAGAGGAGCTTAGTGGGCTACAGTCCATGGGGTTGCAAAGACTGAGCAACTAAAGAAATGACTTAAAGACTAAACAACAACAACATGGCTTGTGGGATCTTAGTTCCCCAACCCAGGGGAACCTCCCGCAGTGGAAGACCTGAGTCCTAACCACTGGACCACCAGGGAACTCCCAGCATAGTTTTCTTGTTCACTATATATCAACGTGTTTCATGATTAGCCGAAGGCTATTTGTTAGTCCTAGAATCCTTTCTGAGCCTAAAATTCAGAGCTGAGGCTCTGATCATTTTAAAACTTTTATCTTCTATTTCTCTATTAGACCAAAACCTGATACCCAGAAATTTCCCATTTCCAGGTAAGATCCCATTCCAAAAGGAGTTATTTCTTCACCAACATAACCCTGACATAGAGTCAGACTTCAGTCATTCCCTTTGCTAAAATAATCTACATAACAGTTGTTACTTTTTAAAATAACTAAGCTGTATCTGATTAACCCCAAGATTAGTATTGTAGTTTTAATTATTGGTCATATTCTTTGTGGGTTTTAAAGGTCAAGATCGCTGAGGAAGCAGATCCTGGGATGGAAATGTTCTAGTAGGAAGATTACTTGACATACTCTTGGGATCAAGAGTACAAACTGGAAAGCAATGGGATTGGTCAGAGAGAGAAGCTAAATTGTAATGTGATCCAAATACTAATAAAAAGCCTCAGAAGATTCTACAAGCGTTTTTGGCCGTCATTCAGAGTTATTATAAATTGGTGAAGGAGCTAAACCTTTATATTTCTTCATTGACCAATTACTGGATGCAGGGCACCCACAGGAAGAGGGTGGGTCATGGGGCAAAGCAGCTCTCTTTGGGTGAAGCAAGTCTTAGAGAGTGACTCAGTTGAGAATTTGGGGATGCCAGCAATTCCAGCAGCTGAGGGAATGAGTGCTTCATCATGAAGAGAAGACTGTGTGACCCAATGTGCCTGAACTAAAGTCAACTACCTCTCAACCTGAGCCACTGTTCTACCTAGTGATTTCCTTAAGAGGCACTAGGTGGGCTCATGGATACAAATGCACTGGTTATGACATTAAGTAGGAAAAAGCTTTCTCCTCCCTACACACCCTCTTTATCAACAAACAGTGCCCAACTGACACTCCCTGTTTCATTAATTAGCTGTGAGGCAAGGTGTATGTCTCAGCTTATATCAGAACCTTCACTAGTCTGCTGTAAAATCGGAAATTTGCTTGTGATGAGCTCTAATGGTACATTCCAACCCTATTCTTGTATGATGATATGATATTATGCCACAGTAAGTGTACTGCAGATGCACAAATGCTGTTCATGGAATTTATATTATGCTTCTTTTAAATATAAATAAATAAATAAACGTGGATATTATACTTCTTTTAAAATATTACTCTACTCCAGTTCTTAGCCCCATTTCTTTCATCTACAATCTCTCCCTTTTCAGTGGATTGTGGGTATTAGAATATCAAACATAGTCTGGCTTTTTCCATCTTAAAAAAAGTTAATTAGAATATCAAACTTATTCTGGCTTTTCTGATCTTAAAAAAAAAAAAAAAAAAAAAAATAGGGGCTTCCCTGGTGGCTTCCCAGTGGCTAACACTCCACACTCCCAATGTGGGGACCCAAGTTTGATCCCTGGTCAGGGAACTAGATCCCACATGCTGTAACCAAGAGCTTGTATCCTGCAACTAAAGATCTTAAGCGTCCAACTAAGACCCAGTACAGCCAAATAAATAAGTAAATATATATATTTAAATTAAATAATTAAACAAATAAAACTTCCCTTGAACTCCTATATTATCCACTATTATCCTTCTTTAAACCTCGCCATTCACAGATAAAATTTTTGAATAACAATTCTGAAGTCAAGGTCTCCAATTCCAAACCACTCATGTCGTTCTTAAATCTATTCACTCCAATTTGCTCCCATTCCTCACCACTGCATGAAAATGGTTCATTTCAAGTTAAAAATTACATTTTTCCAGAGTCAGCAGGGTCGACACCATTGCCACTCTCTCCTCTGCTGGCTTCCTCTTATGCCCCTGACTGTTTCTTTCTTCGTCTCATTCCATTATTCAGTCTTAGAAGCTGAGTACCTCAGTCTAGGTATTGAGACCTCTTCTTTATCTACACTCCTTTTTGGGGAGCTCATCAAAGTCAATGACATTAGATGCCATTTTTCTATGCTTATGAGAAATAAATTTATATCTCTAACCCAGATCTTTCCTCCAATGTCTGGACTCTTACATAACTAACCTATTTGACATCTCTGCTTCAATACAGAATTGGCTTTGCATACTTAATAAATCCAAAAAGTCCTAGAACTCTTTACTTGCTCAAACCTGGATTTCCCCAGCTTTCCCCATCTTATTAAATGTTATGTGCATCTATCCAGTGCCCTGTCTGAAAATATGGGGTCATTATTGATCTCTTTCTTTTCCTCACCATTTATCCTGTTTATTAGCAAGTCAGGTCAGTTTAAGCTCTGCAGTATGCATTAACTTTCACATTTTTCTTCACCTCTGCAATCACATCCCTAGCCTTCAATCTATCAATTCTGTTGCAATGAACTCATAAGGAATCTTTCCATTCTACTCTTCCTCTCTCCAATCCCTTCTCCACCAAGAGGACAGTGACTTTTTTTTTTTTTTTTTCCAAAAAATTGATCAGTTCAAGTCACTCTCTTCTTAAAATCCTTTAATAGGTTCTATTACTCTCAAAAAGAAAACTAAGCTTTTGAGCCACTGCCTACAAGACACTCCCCTGATCTGGCTCTTGCCTATCTCTCCAATTTTATGTTCTAAAATTACTCTCCATATCAGTTATGATGCTCTAACTATACCAGCTTCCTTCCTGCTCCTGGAACTTGGCAATGGTTTGTTCCCTTCCAAGACATCTCCCTTGCTGTTCCTTGTTCAGGAAAATCTTCCTCTGTAATTCCTGTCATGTCTGACCCATTCCCACCCTTCAGCTCCACATACAAAGGAAAACCTCCTAGAGAAGTTCTCTCCAAGTGTCTGCATCCTTTCATTTCCTTCAAATTCATACTCATTTCAATCTATAATTACTCTTTCTAACTTAATAATTGTCTACTTCCCCCAGTAGAATACAGTCACTACACAAGAAGGACCTCCTTTGTCTTTTGTTTTGCTCTGTCCACAGTTCCTGACATATAGTAGATGCCAAGCATAGTAAATAGAAATTAGTAATGATTGAGTAAATGAATAAGCAAAACGATATACATCAACTCACTGGTACAAGAGAAAAAAGAACTTATATCATTCAAAATCTCTATTCTTTCTGCAGATTATGAATGGCAAATGTAATTTCTAGCTTTTTTCCCCTTTTATCATGCTGTGTCCTTCACCTCCCTAGAGTATAAATTAGTGTGACTTTCTTAGTGAACCCAAGTCAGTTTTAATGTTAATTTTAAAAGAAGTACGATGTAGAGTGTAGATCCATGCCCAAATGATCGTATAGCTCTTCTAAAAATCTACAGAAAAAAAAATTGGATTATCCAATATTTTAAGTCATCAGCATACCATTATCTTCCATTGAATTGGATGCTCATGAGTTGAGGATAAGGTCTCTGCAGCCAAGGATTTCCTCACGCCATGCCTCTCACTTGGTTCTATTTTCCAAGTATAACCCCAATATGATAAACAACTAGGCTCCAAATCTCCATTAAATCATCTGTTCGTCTCCCTTACTGAATATGGAGTTGTTGTTTTGGCTGGAATTAGTCCGGCACAGTTAGTACGATAACGCTCAGTGCCTTCCTGGGTAGCACCTGCCGCATGTTGTTTATTTCTTGTTAGCTACTTAGTACAACAAATTGTGTCTTTTAACAGCTCATTGAGTAGAGGAGGAGGAAGTGATGGCAGTGGAATTGTTGATAATATTCAATGGTGTCAATATATTTCTTCTCAAATAATCCAGCTAGCAAATTTGCACTAATGCCATTTATTTCTATGGAAAATTTCTCTGCCGTGTAATTTCCAAATGACCTTGAGCAGGCAGTGGCATGAGTAGAATAAGTACAATGACCCATGACTTTAACCTGTTAGCTAAGGTGATTTTAATTGAATAAATGCAGTATATGGAAATGAACCAATACTTCTTTTCTAAAAGCTTAAAAATGTTAAGATAGTGTTCAGATGTTAAATTTCCACACAATATTCAGAGTTTGGGGATTTGACAATATGCTTAAATACCACATCAATGAGAGAATAAAATCTACATCAAGAACATATCTAGGGCACTATAATGTCCCTGGCACATCTTCTAGAATACAGTCTCACTCAAGTCTCCAAAACCTATGTGTATATACACATTTGACAATATCCCACCAAATCTACCAATTCAGTTTCACCGATGAGCAAAATTCAACAAAGAGCCCTTGAATGAAGTACAAGGAAGGGCAGTGACTACTAATTTTTTCATCTATGCATTTTGTTCTATTATGCTAGAGACTCTGACTGAACTTTGTTCCAAGCTATTAACCTATGACAGAAGACTGTGGAGATAAGATTTCACTGACATATAGAACAAAGAAAAAGAAAGGGCGTGAAAATTACAATGACAAGGTTGCCTTAGCAGTTCTGAGGTGGCAAAATGAAATCCCTGACTAATAGGCCTGGGCTAACATAGCAAGGGTGAAGATGTAAAGGAGAGAGAACAATCTCGGGTTGAACCCAAGAGGCTTCTTCAAGGATCCATAATAGAAACACATTGTTATTACCAACTTCAAATTGCGAAGCAAATTAAAGTTGGCCTCTAATTGTTATATGTTGTACCAGAGGTTCATATACAAGGAATAAATAAAGAAGCATTTAAAGTAAATTGTTGATGTTACCTAAGCAGCTGTGTGCTGTTTTTGTTTGTTTGTTTGAGAAGATGCTAAAATCTTTGCTTTACATTTTATACATTATTCAGCCTTCTTAGTTTTCAGAAACTCAAAAGTTTTCAATAATAACTTTTCCCTCAACGTCATTATCTTAATTCTCACTTGAACTGTAAAGAATAAAGTATAAAAGCTTTATAAAATAGTCTAACTTATGAAAGAATTAAACAGTGAACTTATTACATAGCATCCTAGGAAGAAGCCAATCGCCTATATCAAAGTTATGCAATGAATGATGATTCGAGTGGAATTTCTCAAATATGGGATAAAAACCTATGTGCACAATGTAGTGGAGTTATGATTTTTTCGTAGCTCATTAACATCTTCTCCCTGATAAACAATACCAATGTTTCCTTTCATAGCCAACATATGTGTCTTCTGGTAAGAAAAAAATCATTAAATAAAGTCTTGGAGGTTTAAAGCTGGAAGGAATAAAACTGTTATGAGGACTGCTTTTCTAGAACAAGAAAAGAGGGTATAAAAAAGTTTTTGAGTGTCTGTGACCAAATTTTGAATCTCTTTATTCTTTAAATGTTATAATTTCACATGCATCCTGATAGAGCTAGTGAATAAAATTTTATCTGTGTTTTTGGTTCATTCATTGTGAACATACACACAAGAATGTTTACTGAGTGTATATTAATACTGAAGTTAGAAAACCAATGTGTTGAGAAATGGAGACTTAAGGAAAGATTACCACAGTAAAATGAGTTCACAGATTCTGTACTGAAATGACCACTGTTGGCTTCAATTGATTATTTACTCTAAGTAGTAGGAACCATCAACTACAGATTCTATTGTTCCAAGGGCCAAACAAATATTTACTCACTGTAAAGGCTACTTTTATAATCTAAAGACAACTTCTGGGAAAGCAAATGCACATATTTAGAAGATCATGCAATCCACTTTATAGATTTCATTTAAGCAAGCTCTGAAAAAATTCCAGTAAAGTAATGATTTTTAAAGAAAAATTTAAATAACATAGGATCTAAGACACAGATATCATCATCATTACTCCTGATACAGTGACACAGCAAACAATTGTTAACACATAACTAACGATGATGCAGTAAGTGAAGTAGTGAAGTGGGAGTCACTCCATCATGTCTGATTCTTTGCAACCCCATTGACTGTAGCCCACCAGGTGCCTCTGTCCATGGAATTCTCCAGGCAAAAGTACTGGAGTGAGTTGCCACTCCCTTCTCCAGGAAATCTTCCAACACAGAGACCGAACTTGGGTCTCCTGCATTGCACACAGATTTTTTATTATCTGAGCCTCCAGGGAAGCCCAATAGGCCATCAACATAAACCAGCTGAGCAGTGCCAGAAGCAGAACACTTTCAGAAATGTCTCCAACAAAAGAGCTCTTTGCAGATGAATGCAGATTAATTCAGAACGCTGGCCTATCCTGAATACAATATTATGTCCAGCGCAACAGTTGGGTTTTAGATGCAATCACTTTATTCCAAAACAGCCACACAACGGGGAGCCTTGATCATTACGCAAAATCTCAGATTGCCATTGCTTCATTCAAGCCATACACAGTCCAGTCAGATCTGACTTATTATTTTGAGTTGTCTGATCACTACTTTAGAAAGGTTTGTTGTTGTTTAGTCACTAAGTCATGTCCAATTCTTTGTGACCCCATGAACTGTAGCCCACTGGGTTCCTCTGTCATGGAATTCTCCCAGGCAAGACTACTGGAGTGGGCTGCCATTTCTTTTCTCCAGATCTTCCTGATCCAGAGATTGAACCCACATCTCCTTCATTCCAGGCAGATTCTTTACCTCTGAAACACCAGGGAAGCCCTTAGAATGGTTTACGAAAAAGAGACACTGTGTATCATTTACTGCAGAATGAAGGCCTTCATTAGTTTGGTCCTTCTGATAATATCAGCTACATTTGTTGGCAGCTGATAAATTCATCTCAATGCCTCTATCTTACCTTATTCACCAAGTCAAACTCACCCCTAAAGCACACTTACTTAGAATTTATACTATCAGTTTTTCATCCAAATCCTCTTCTTGGTTGGAAAAAACAAAGTAAATGATTCAATCCCATTTTGCTTTTCAGAATGTTTAGAGGGAACAGTAACAGACCTGTAAGCAGGAAACTGAAGACTTGGCAAAATATAACTTTGTATAATTTCAATTTGCACTTAAAGAATGTGAAACAGTTTCTCAACTCTAAGACAATAAATTTTTGCCATCAATGACTTGATCATTTAATATTACCATATTCAGAGAATGTAAATTAGAATATTTTGGGAAAAATATTCAGAACAAATTTTGATCAATGACAAAAAGGCAAAAGAAGCTTTAATACAATTATAAACAATTTAGTAAGTACCTTTCATTTTTCAAAATTTAGGAAACTCTGTTTCATTCTTTCCTTAATAGCTGAGAAGATCCTGTCTCAATAATAAAATAGACTAGGCTACTGTACTACTACTTACTTCTTAATCTTAAAGTATTAAAAGGAACAGAAGCAAACCTTTGTCCCTGGGATGGTCAAAGATTTCTCAAATAACACATAAAAAGCATAAATTATAAAATAAAATAAAACATTGGTAAAAATTAGATTTTATAAAAATCAAATATTTGTACTTAAAAATACAGTGTTTAAAAAAAAATGAAAGACACGCAAATACCACCTGGGCTTCCACCAGGTGGTGAAGTGGTAAAGAATCCACGTGCCAATGCTGGAGACTCAGGAGGTGTGGGTTCAATCCCTTGGTGGGGAAGATACCCTAGAAGAAGAAATGGCAATCTACTCCAGTATTCTTGCTTGGGAAATCCCATGGACAGAGAAGCCTAGCGGACTACAGTCCATGGACCCGCAGAATCAAACACGACTGAGCGACTGAACACACACTAGCAAACACAGGAGTGTATATTTGCAATACAAGTATCTGACAAACAAGTTGTATCCAGAAAAACATAAAACCTCTCAAGAGACAACAAACAATCCAATTAAAATTGGACAAAGTGTCTGAACAGGTTTTTTCCATCAAAAAAGATATATGAATGACCAGTTAGCTCACAAAAAGACAATCAACGTCACGAGGTATTGGGGCAATATAAATTAAAAGTATAATGAGAGACCATTTTATTCATATTTAAATAACTATAATTTAAAAGACTGACAATGCTGACTGTTGGTGAGGATATGGAGTAACTGAAACACTCATATATTGCTGATAGGAATATAAAATGTCACATCTACTTTGGAGCATTGCCTATTTTTACATACATATACTAATTATATGTATATAATTAGTAATCCATTCCTATGTAATTGCCCAAAAGCATGAACTATATATCAGGCAAAAACTTGCACACAGTTACAGTATTTTTATTCAGAATAGCCAAAAAAAATAAATAAAAAAGCAAACTCCAATACTCTTCATAAGATGAAGGGTTTAAAAAAATGTGATATATCCATGTAATGAAATCCACAATGAAAAGGAATAAACTATTGCCACATACAATAATGTGTTGCATCTCAAAAACATGTTAGGTGAAAGGCCAGGCACAAAAGAGTACATGCTGTATGATTCCATTTATTTGAAATTCCAGGAAACGCAAACATCTAGAGAAAGCAGATCAATGGTTGTCTGGGGCCAGAGGTAAAGGAAGGAACTGACTACAAAGGGTCATCGGCAAATTCTGGAGGACAGAAATGCCCTGTAAGTAGACTGGTAGTGATTTCATGGGTATGCACAACTTACTGAATCATATACTATAAATGGAAACAGTTAATTGAATATATCAATAAATTAAGCTTCAAAAAAAAAAAGAAGTACTTCCTTTAGTCACTGTTTGAAAACTGTATAAATAAACGTGATTTTGCATACTTACAGACCATCCATTCTACTGGGAAAATATTCAAAAGTACATAATGGTTTCCGAATGCCATGTAAAATGTGAAATGATTCATGAAAATGTATCTGCCTAAAGATCACAAAGACAAAGTGAAGTCAAAAGGGTTGAAATCAAAAGAGAAAAAAAAAATGCATTGGAATCCATGTTATTTAACACGCATAAAAGAAATTAGAAATACCTTAAAAGGGATAATAAATTTGATTAGCTAGTCTCCAACATCAATGAAATCTAATACAAAAATCAAATGAGATAAAATTGCCATAAAATTGAGGTGAGATAAGGAAGAACCATAGATATTGAGTTAATGTTAAAGTTAAATCCTAAGTGGAAGGAATAAAAATTGGTTAGGACAAGCATTTTATGTACATTCTGTACCTCTGTCTATTGGGTACCTATTAATTTCCTTCTCTAATCTCTCCAGGAAAATATCATTTCTTCCATCAGAGTCTATTATGACTAGATTTAAATATTCATAACTGTTTACCTCACACACAAGCATACATACAAATAAGGGCTTCCCTGGTAGCTCAGCTGGTAAAGAATTCTCCTGCAATGCAGGAGACCCCAGTTTGATTCCTGGGTCAGGAAGATTCACTGGAGAAGGGATAGGCTACCCACTCCAGTATTCTTGGGCTTCCCTGGTGGCTCAGTTGGTAAAGAATCCACCTGCAGTGTAGGAGACGTGGGTTTGATCCCTGGGTTGGGAAGACCCCTTGGAGAAGGGAATGGCTACCCACTCCAGTATTCTCGCCTGGAGGTTGCAAAGAGTCAGACACAACTGAGCGACTTTCAGTTTCAAATACAAACTGTGAACATCTTTGGGGCATCAATTTTTCTTATTTGAAAAAATAAATACATCTAAAACAGCACCATGCAAGTACTTACAGTATTAGTGTAGTTTAGGAGATTATAGCCCAGTGAAGAATGAGAGCATCGATAACACCATTTAAACCTTCCAGGTATACTTTGTTGGTAAATACACTAAATAGGAAAAGGCATTTTCGTTTTCTTAAAAAGTTGTGAAATATTTACGGTCTTTGTGGGCTATACCGAATTTTAACAAACTACCACTCACATGTTACTGAATTTTAAAGTGCAGAAAGCCAGGGTTTCTCCTTGGGAAAAAAAAAAAAAAACGCATTAGTGTTTCACTGGTGTTTAGTGGAAGTGTGTGGTTTTTTCCTTCTAAGATAAAGCTCCCAAAGGAAGGGTTTTAAAAGAAATTTCAGCATCTTTAACCTAAGACGGTAAAGACCTTGATATGAAGAAAGGACAAAGCTAAGATTGCAGGGGAGAGAAAAGAATTGAAACAATCTATGTGTTGATGCCAACTTAAAGAGGGTCACTGAGAGATCAGTATTACCTGCATCTGTTCCTTAATTAAAAAGAGAAAGATGACAGTGTCTACTACTCATCACTATGGTAACATTTAAATATTAGACAGTTTGGACCAGCAGGCCACTCAAAAGCAAAGCCCAGTAAATATTTAAGTAAATCCATATATCATATATACTTATTCAAAATATGATATGGCAGAGCTAAAGTTTTCAAATCAAGCCAAGTGTTTATTTTCCTCAGGCATCCTGTAAGTTAAAAACATTAAAGAAAACATGCTAATGAACAGGCAGAATAGGATACATTATGTGTGAGGGGGAGGCCTTTTAAAAGAGCTTTTGAACAGATTTTCATTGTTTCTCTGTACAAGTTGTATTATATTATCTTTTGCCTTTCACCATTTCTATGATCCAAGCTACATCCACCCTAATTGTCTATGATTCTCATTGTTAACTTTGTTCCATTTTTATTCTACAGAAATATATTTCACTTACACTAATTATTGTGTATGGTTTTTGTTAATTATAGATTTTCCATCCTTTTATCTTCCTGTTTCCTATCTTCTCATCCAATTCATGCATCGTCATTACTGTCATCAAAGAATGTTAATCATTGAAAAATGGGGTTTTCTTTTCATAATCAAGCAAAACTTGCAGAACTTCTCATTACCTGAATTATGTTATATGTCATTTAGTACACTGTATCACACACACTGTATCCTTCACTTCTGTAAAAAAGTTAACTATTTAGTTATTTGTTCTACAGGTATCTTTCTAACATAAAAAAGACAGTGAAAAGTTTAAAATCACATTATTGATGGCCACTACAAACTAAGACAATTGTGTTTACACAAATACCATATGCATTTATTCTATATTTTACACAGCTTTTATGATAGAAAGTGAATATCAAACATGATTTATTGACACACTGCATTTAGAAAATGCATCTTGTTTATCAGAGTACTATCCTCTACTGTGGTTTAAGCCCTTTACAAAGAAACAGATTATTTTCCTACTGAAGCGTTACCTTTCTCAGAGCAGTAGCAGTTCCATGAGCCAACAAGGTACTGGGGTGGGGGGAGTCATAGCACTGTTCACTCAGGCAATACCATGTTATATTGATATTGGCTTCATTATGTGGTCCAGATGAGCATTATTTTTACTTGAACACAGTAAAGCTCTTTGAGCTAGCAATGTTTTAAGTTTTTTTTCTGCCTCACAGGGCATTTGTCTCTATTCTGGTGTTCCTATTTCCAATTTTTGAAATATTTCCAATATTTGAAACCTGTATATTTAATATTATAGTAACATTTTACTCAATAAAAAAAGAATCTTCACTTTGAAAGTTTTATTATATTGCCACTATGAATAGTTGCTTTAAACATCTTACTTTGACAGTATGACTTCAAACAGCACTTTCATTGTAAGTAACCAATTTTATATTATCAATTTTCCTTCACATTTATTCTTGTTTTCAAAAAAATCTTCCAAAGCCAGGTCGGATATATAGCCACACCAGGTTGCCCTATGACTACTTGAAAATAGCCAATTCAAATGAAAGCATACAAAATAAGTTTTGTGCAAATAATTAGTACAAACACTAATTTTTATGGAGTGTTTTGGAAAGCATCACTTCAATTTTTGTTTAAGATGTTTATCTTTTTGCAATTTTGAAGACGTATACACTCCTACCACTTTCTGCCTCATTAAGGCTTTCTTAATAGTTGATTTAATCACTGGGAGTTCCTTTATTAAAAACAGAAGAAACAGTCCTGATCTGGTAAAACACTTCTGAAAGTGAGAAACAAGTAGTGAAGTCTCACCCACAATCACCTGCTTCTTTATGCAAATCCTGAATTTAGCTGCTTCTCATATCCACTAGGGGGATCATTACACAGTAAAAATAGATTGGTCTCTTTATAGGTGTTTTCTTATTTTCTCACTTAATACCACAAAGAAGAAAATGAGTTTCAAACAACAGCAAAACAAAAAGCACTTCAACATAACTAATGGTCAAATATTTTAATAATATTAGATGCTAAAAAGTATTTCTGATTATTTTTTAAAACTATTTTTTAAAACCCACATTCATAAACTAAGCATACAATCCATGTCCTAGTTTCCAAAAATAGTAAAGCAGAATTACTGCAAAACATATGTCCACAAGTTCAAATATACTAAAGCACAAACTTACTTTAATGCCAACTTTAATGCCAATCTCACTGACAGTTTCGTCTGATGACACATTATGGAATAATGATGTTCACCTTTTCAAAAGAAACTTGACAGAAGTCGTGGACTTTACCCCCCTGCCTATAAGAGATATCAACAGTCATCGACTGTTCTCCAACTGGCTGGATCTATGTAGTACTTAAGCAAAGACGGAGAACTAAAAGATGCTATAAACCAACTATCTTGTGCCATCATCTTGCCAATGCAAATAAAGTTCCCCAAAATTCATGACAAGCCTATCCTTGCTTTTAATAAAGCCCAAAGATTTACTATCATGTAACAAAACATTATCAAATTCATATACAGCAACAACAACAGTGTAAGCACCTTAATGACTGTGACATCCTGATTTAAAAGAAATATATATATTAGGTCTTCCTGACTCACAGCTCCCATAAAGTGCTGAGAATGATTGAGGTGTCTTTTGTTATGTTAATGAGGAACTTAACTTTGGGGAAGCAGGTTAGGGATTGGGGGCTGGCTGCCAGAGCAGCCAACCATGTGATTAGAGGGTTGGAACTTTCCTTCCCACCCCCTACTTCCTGGGAAATGGGGAGGAGTTGGAGATGGAATCAATTACCAACAGCCAGGATTCAATCAGGTTTCCAAGGTGGCTCAGTAGTAAAAGAATATGCCTGCCAATGCAGGATATGCAAGAGACACAGTTCAATTCCTGGGTTGGGAAGGTCCCCTGGAGAAGGAAATGGCAAACTGCTCCAGTATTCTTGCCTGGAAATTTCCATGGCCAGAGGAGACTGGTGGGCTACACTCCATGAGGTTGCAAATGTTGGACATGACTGAGCATGCATGCAAGGATTCAAACAATCCTAGCTATGTAATAAAACCCCCAAAGAATGGGGTTCACCAAAGCTTCTGCTCGGTGAACACGTGGAGGTGCTGGGATGGTAGAGCACCTGCAGAGCCCTGTGCATCCCTTTCATCTGACTATTCCTGAGTTATACATAATAAACTGATGATCAAGTATGTACATGTTTCTCTAAGTTCTATGAGATGCTCTAGCTAATTAATGGAACCTAAGAAGGGGGTCTTGAAACCTCCAATCTATAATCAGTCAATCAGAAGCACAGGTGATAAATTTGGCTTAAACTGGTATCTGAAGCAGTGAGTGGGCAACAGTCTTGTGGTACCGAGCCCTTCACCTGCAATCTGATGCTCTCTCTATCAGTGATGTAAGTGAAGTTAAAGTCACTCAGTAGTATCCAACTCTTTGCAACCCCATGGACTACATAGTCCATGGAATTCTCCAGGCCAGAATACTGGAGTGGGTAACCTTTCCCTTCTCCAGGGGATCTTCCCATCCCAGGGATCAAACGTAGGTCTCCCGCATTTCAGGCAGATTCTTTACCAACTGAGCCACAAGGGAAGCCCAAGAATAATGGAGTGGGTAGCCTATCCCTTCTCCAGCGGATCTTCCTGACCTAGGAATCAAACCAGGGTCTCCTGCATTGCAGGCAGATTCTTTACCAACCGAGCTATCAGGGAAGCCATAGATTTTGTCATAATTTAGATGAATCATCAAATAAATACCTTATTGCTATCCAAGAACTGCATGTTGAAAGTGTGGGGGAGCCTCCCTTCCCCACATTGGAATTGGTCTCAGAATCATGTTAACAGACTAACAACAATATCAACTAAGGCCTTCTCTTAGTTTTTTTTTCCCTGTGAACTACTAACCAGCTATTCTTTATTACTGGAATATACTTGCTTTACAATGTTGTGTTAGTTTCTGCTGTATAACAATGAGAATCAGCTAAGTGCATACATATATACCCTCCCTCTTGAGCCTCCCTCTCCCCACCCCCCTCATCACGAGCACCAAGCTGAAGCTCCCTGTGCTGTACAGCAGCTTCCCACTAGCTATCTATTTTATGTTGGTAGTGTGTGTGTGTGTGTGTGTGTGTGTGTATTTTTTTTTTTCACTCAGTTCCTCCCACCTCTCCTTCCTCTCTCTTATTTAGTTTGTACAGTCAGCCTAGGTCTCACATCAAGGGCTCATTAAATATTTGATAAACAAATGGATGATTGATCTGAAAGGAAACATTGACAACCAATGATTTCCCTATGATTCACATATATATAGGAAAGTGCTGCATTTTAAAATATCTCCATAAACGAAGACCAGATTGAGGAGAATTAACATGGAATAGATTTAAAGGATCCTGAAGGCCTATTTCCCAAATTTTATACTAAGTCAGGGTTTCTCAACCTCAGGATTACTGACAGTTTGGGTCAGAAAAGTCTTTATTCTGGAAGACTGCTGTGCTGTGTAGGAAGTTTAGCACTACCCAAGGCTTCTGCTTCACTAGATGCCAATAACATCCCCAAACTGACAAACAAAAATGTCTCTAGACATTGCCAAATATCCCCCAGGGGTTAAAATCACCCCCAGTAGAGAATCTTGCAGTAAACAAATAACATTTCTAAACTTGAAATTACCAAGAGAAACCTAGAAAAAACTGCATGGAATATGTTGAACGTTAGATAACAACTATCAAAGGGCAAAGTTCATAGTCAAAATATATGTTTGTGATGCAAGGAACGAAGAGTGTGTACAGTGTAGCTATGAGTGATACATTAGACCAGTCAACACTGTCAACGTCTGGGTCTTACCAGGGTCTAACTAAAACAATTAACAGAAAATCATTACTACCACTAATAAGAGCATTGTAAGATATTAATATATCAGTTGCTTTAATACCAATAAATCTGTATATCATTGAGAAGAAAATTTATTATCTGTCTGGTTTTGCTCTAAATCAATGTTTATTGAATCCACACCCTCTAAAGTTGGAAATTCCAATAATTCTAATTGTAGACTGAATTGTGAAATCCACTGATTCTCACAACCACAGGGTTTCTTACATGTAAACCTCTAATGAAGTGGGGTTTTTTTTTTAAGGTTTTCATGTTAAATATCTAAAAATTGGAAAAAAAAAAAAAGAAACTTAACCATTAAACCTTAGAATTCTTCATGGCAATTCTTCAAATATGTGATGACGCATATAAAGCACTCAAAAGCTTCCTTCTTTCTTTACTAATCATAACTTCAATCATTACTCATAAATTATTGTTCCATGACCTTTAATTATTTTAGGTTAATTCACTGTAGATATTTTCCACTCTCTCTACATTCCTTTTTAATGGAACAATCTCTGGTTTAGCTTTTGTAAAGAGTCTTGCCATCACCAAGAACGGTGCAGATTAATAGTAGTGTTTTTCTTTCCACATATAAAGTAGGCTAGGGTTATCAATCATCACAACAAACAGCCAAATAGGGAAGAAGGAACCTCTAAAGCCGTATTTACCATGGCTAAACTACAAAATTCAGGCAAATGATTTCAAGATGTTTAAGCAGCTTTGCCTTTGGAATGGATAATAATACCATCACTGGGTTTTCCTGTTGGCCTAGTGCTTAAGAATCCACCTGCCAATGTCGGGAACATGGGTTCAATCCCTGGTCCAGGAAGATCCCACCTACCTTGGAGTAACTAAGCCTGTGTGCCACAACTACTGAGCTTGAATGCCTAGAGCCTGTGTGCCACAGCAAGAGAAGCTACAGCAGTGAGAAGCCCTTGCACCTCAATGAAGAGTAGCCCCCACGCACTGGAACTAGAGAAAGCCTGTGCACAGTAACCAAGATCCAGGGCAGGCAAAACATAAATAAATTAATTTTTTAAAAAGTCATCACTAATGACATTCCATTTGAATGGAAAGATTTGATAATCATAATGATCAGTGACTGGCAAACTATAGCCTGTTAGTTTCGAATTCAAGCTGCCACTTAATTTTATAAGTAAAGTTTTATTGGAACACAGCCACACTGAATTGCATGTGGCTACTTTCATGCTATGATGGCAGAGGTAAGCAGTTGCAACAGAGATAATGGAGACAATGTAGTCCGTGAAGCCTTAACTGTCTACTCTCTGACCCTTATCACAAAAGGCTTTTGGCTTCTGTTGGAGAACATCCAAGTAAGACTTCATCGAGTAGAGAACAGGCAGATAGAATGTGGCTGATTTATTATCACATGCGGGGGATATAGAACACTTCTGGGTAGTTACTTCTGAATCATTGCTTTTAAAAAGCATCAATGGAAAGAACACTTTTTTAGAGTTCAATTTCTCTCTTTCAATATCTGTAAGTTTATTTTCATGCCCCTTATAAAGACTGAAAGGCAAAAAAAAAAAAAATTATTCCAATGATTCAGATTACTGTTTTTCAATGTTATCAGACCCAAGAAACATTTTTAAAGATTTTTTTATTGACCCCTTATTATTCTGAAATGAAAGTAATAAATAATTTAAATTACTCAGACACTGAATTTAACCTAACCAATATAATGCCTTAACAGTAATATAAAGAATGGAAAAAAAAACAATAATTTATAATAAAATAATATGTATTCAAATATACAAATAATTAATACATCTACACTGGAAGAAAAAACTAATCAAGTTAGATTTACAAACAGATCTTCAACTATGTGTAAATGACTAATAAGCCAGAGGTAAAGGTACAGGTTGATATAACGGGGTTGTTATTTGGTAACTCAAGTATCATAAAGTAAAGAGAAATTTAAATATGATAAACATCCTTAGTGCTGTTCAGAACAAATGAAATACCATCTTTCTTTGTTTTATCATTTTTAGGGTTGCATGTCTTAAAAAAATAATGTAAATTAAACCATACCAAATGTTTTGTTTTAGTATATAACACAAAATTATAGTTCGGCTCAAATAATTATAAACAACACAAAACTTGTATTATTACACTACGGTATGCAAGGCTTCGCTGTGCTTAGTCATTCAGTCATGTCCTACTCTTTGCAAACCCCCGGACTATAGCCCTCCACACTCCCCTGTCCATGGGGATTCTCCAGGCAGTAATAGTGGAGTGGGTTGGCATTTCCTCCTCCAGGGGATCTTCCCAACCCAGGGATTGAACCCAGGTCTCCCGAATTGCAGGTGGATTCTTTACTGTCTTAGCCACCATGGTAGCCTTTTATTTTCTTGGGCTCCAAAATCATTGCCAATGGTGACTGCAGCCATGAAATTAAAATACGTTTGCTCCTTGGAAGAAAAGCTATGACCAACCTAGACAACATATTAAAAAGCAGAGACATTACTTTGCCGCCAAAGTTCCCTCCAGTCAAAGTTATGATTTTTCCAGCACTCATGTATAGATGTGAGAATTGGACTATAAAGAAAGCTGAGCGCTGAAGAATTGATGCCTTTGAACTGTGATGTTAGAGAAGACTCTTGAGAGTCCCTTGGACTGCAAGGAGATTAAACCAGTCAATCCTAAAGGAAATCAGTCCTGAATATTCACTGGAAGAATTGACACTGAAGTTGAAACTCCAATCCTTTGGCTACCTGATGCGAAGAACTGGAAAAGACCATGATGATGGGAAAGATTGAAGGCAGGAGGAGAAGGAGATGACAGAAGATGAAATGGCTGGATGGCATCACCGACTCAATGGACATGAGTTTGAGCAAGCTCCAGAAGTTGCTAAAGGACAGGGGAGCCTAGCATGCTACAAGTCCATGGGGTTGCAAAGAGCTGGACATGACTGAGCAACTCAACTGAGCAAGGCTTCTGGTTTAGGATTGTGGGCAGTCCAATCTCTTAGGCAGAAACAAAGAGACATAAGAAAACAACAATAAAAACATGGGATGAAATGGTTAGTGGATAAGAGTTTGCAACAGATTATTACACAATGAAAAGGACAAGGAAAAAAAGGGTGAAATAGGACAGAGAAACTGTAATGTGGAAGAGCTGGGGAAAGGCTACAAATAACAATATAATTAGATGCCCTGATAAGCTTCAGGAAGGTTCAGGACTCGGAAATTCTCCTCAATTTGAAGAGTAAGAAGGGAAAGTGAAGTGGAAAACATGATGATTAATGGATTCAGAACCCCACTCATTAGCTTCCTCATTGTATGCATATTGCCTAGAATTCAGCAATATGCAAAAATCCCATTTAAAAAAAAAGTGTTTTGCTAATGAGATTGACAGTCTTCTAAGAAAAGACCTCTCTGATTTGAAGGACAGAGGAGACAAGAACTGGTTTTCTGATCACCCCTCTAAATGAAGCCTGCATTGACAAGCACTGTCCAGACACAGACTTCAGTCTACTCCTCTTTACAATTTTATATAGGCAATTATAAATTGGCTTCCACGATGGCTCAGCAGTGAAGAACTCATCTGCAATGCAGGAGACACAGGAGACGCAGGGTTCGATCCCTGGATCAGGAAGATTCCCTGGAGGAGGAAATGGCAACCCCCTCTGGTATTCTTGCCTGGAAAATCCCATGGACAGAGGAGCCTGGAGGGCTACAGTCTACGGGATCGCAAAGAGACTTAGCACACACATGCACTGCTGCTGCTAAGTCCCTTCAGTTGTATCTGACTCTGTGCGACCCTATGGACTGCAGCCCACCAGGCTTCTCAGTCCATTTGATTCTCCAGGCAAGAACACTGGAGTGGGTTGCCATTTCCTTCTCCAATGCATGAAAGTAGAAAGTGAAAGCGAAGTCGCTCAGTCGTGTCTGACTCTTAGCGACCCCATGGACTGCAGCCTACCAGGCTCCTCCATCCATGGGATTTTCCAGGCAACAGTACTGGAGTGGGGTGCCATTGCCTTCTCCCTAGCACCCACATACACACAGGCAATTAAGGATCAGCAATATTTGAAGAAAGTCTGCAGCTGGGAAAAAAAAAAAAAAAAGATCAAATTAAAAAAAGAAATTCTAGAGGAAACATATAATTCATGGCAGAGAAAATTTTTAAAATAAATCTCAAAATCTTCAGAGAGACTTGAAAAGACAATGATTTTATAAAATTATAAAATTCTACGAATAATGAAGTAGCAGAGAAGAAGAAAGTATACTTAAATATCAAAAGTGGATCGACTGAGTTTGTTTTTAACTCCAAAAATAGGTTCAGAGATTGAAAAGTGAAAGTGAAGTCACTCAGTTGTGTCTGACTCTTTGTGACCCCATGAACTGTAGCCTACCAGGTTCCTCCCTCCATGGAATTTTCCAGGCAAGACTACTGGAGTGGGTTGCCATTTCTTCTCCAGGGGATCTTCCCAATCCAGGGATAGAACCTGGGTCTCCCACATTGCAGGCAGACACTTTACCATGTAATATATGAGAAAATCCACGAAGAATCAATACAAAAAGTTTAACACAGAAAAGAGAAAATAAAGTGACAGAAATCAAAGATAATTCATCAAATCTGGAAGATATTACTACTCTCAATAAAAGTACCGATGGTCTAGTCTCATCACTCTAAAATTTAGTAAGTTAGGGTGCAGGGGACTCAGGGCGATCCCTGATTGGTCGGGGTACTACGATTCCACATGCCTTGGGTCTGACGAAGCCCACGTGCCACAACTACTGAGCCTGTGTGCCTTAACTAGCCAGTGCCTGCACTACAAAGGAAGATCCTGAGTCCCACAACTGAGACTTGATGCAGCCCAAAGTAAATAAATATAACATAAAATTTTAAAAAATAGGTTGTTTTTTAAAAGGCAAAATATCAATTAAATAAACTACTGGTTCTGATATATCTTTATGCAATTTTGAAAAGCTGGCATGGTTATCAACTTGGAATTCTTTATCCCACAGTTATAAAAGTCAAGTGTATGAATAAAGTGGAATCACTATGAGATCCGTGAAGTCTCAGGAATGTTTGTTCCTACACCTAGTTTCTTTGTAAGTTATTTGAGGATGTACCCTGGTAAGTTCTGCAGCAAGTCCAAAACACAATGAGAATAAGTCAGAAAAGAGTTCAGAAAAGGAAGTCTGTAGGAAAGAAAAAACAAGAAAAATCCTTAAGTGGGAGGAAGGTGCATACTAGAATAAGTGATATGCTAGAGTTTGAAAACAATTGAGGATACGATAAAGGCAAATATTGCAAAGAAATCAATGAAGAAGAAGAAGAAGAAAGGAAGGCAATTTGAAACTTCAACACAAAAAACAAAGAGATGCTCAAAAAGGACATATAATCTTAGTTTGCTTGTTAGATGTACAGTAAAAATCTGCATAATCATTACAAGGTAAATACTGTTTACTGATCTTGAACTTTTAGAATCAACATATATATAAATAATTGGGGATTTAATTATGTTTTCGGAACATCATTAGGTTTTTAGAACAGAATGCAAATGTTACTATCTTTGACACTGTTAATATAGAAGTATAGATGACAGAAATTGTGAAGGAGGAGGGAATAAATGAAAGCTAAAGAAAAGCTTTTTTTTTTACCTTCCCTTAGTAAAATGGAACATCACGAGCCACAGCAAATAGCAATATTAATTACAGGTATAAGTAGAAACTTAAATGTAAAAGATAACCAATAGAGAAGCAAAGTTGTGTACTATATCAAAGATAGGAGAAATAATGAGAGAATGTTTTAAGTGAGCTGAATCTTCTTCTATTTGGCACCCAGTGGATGCCTCAAAATGCCTCAATTTGATAAATCAAGAAACAGTGCTATATACATAGTATCGACAACATAGATTTTTAACATATACTTGGCATAGACTCCGCTAGCAGTCTGGTGAAGCCTATGGAACTATTCTCAAAATAATATTTTAAAGGCACAAAACAAAGTATACAGAATTGCAAAGGAAATCAATTATCCTGAAATATAAAATACTAAACAAATGTGTGATATAGTGATAGATATGTTTCTTTACTAATGCATTAAATAACAAGATCTAATTTGCAAGTAGAGAGGAGTGTAAACAATATTTCAAGATAGACTCTGTAACAACTTCAGGTCATTTGAAAATATTCCTGAATTCTCTTAATACCACTGATAAAGTCACAATACTGCTAATACCACGGTGGGTGGTTGCCTATGATAAATTTCAATTTGTATGTAACTTTACCCCCACTATCCAAGCATAGGAACCTCAAGAATCAACTCCAGGTTAAAAAATTCCTGACACAGAAGTATGGAGAAGAAATTAAAATTAAAAAAAAATGTTTTCCTTTGGAAAATGCCATAAGGCTAGTGGATGTGAGAAGGTACAGCACACTTGCCATGTACTTTGATTGTTGGTGGCTCAGATGGTAAAGGGAGAAGGCAATGGCACCCCACTCCAGTACTCTTGCCTGGAACATCCCATGGACGGAGGAGCCTGGTAGGCTGCAGTCCATGGGGTCGCTACAAGTCCGGCACGATTGAGCAACTTCACTTTCACTTTTCACTTTCCTAGACTGGGGAAGGAAATGGCAATCCACTCCAGTGTTCTAGAATCCTAGGGATGGAGGAGCCTGGTGGGCTTCCATCTATAGGGTCGCACAGAGTCGGACACAACTGAAGCGACTTAGCAGCAGTAGCAGCAGCAGATGGTAAAGAAACTGTCTGCAGTGTGGGAGTCCTAGGTCCAGTCTCTGGGTCAGGAAGATCCCCTGGAGAAGGAACTGGTGACCCACTCCAGTGTTCTTGCCTGGAGAATCCCATGGACAGAGAAGCCTAGGGGGCTCCAGTCCATGGTGTTGCAAAGAGTCAGATATGATTGAGGGACTAACACAGACAGATATATTATTTGATTAAAACATTTAAAACACTTTACTTAAAATTTGAAATGTATCTATATACTGATATATCAGTTGAGTTCAGTTGCTCAGTTGTGTACAACTCTTTGCAACCCCATGAATTGCAGCAGGCCAGGCCTCCCTGTCTATCACCGACTCCCGGAGTTCACTCAAACTCATGTCCATCGAGTCGGTACTCCATCCAGCCATCTCATCCTCTGTCGTCCCCTTCTCCTCCTGCCCCCAATCCCTCCCAGCATCAGAGTCTTTTCCAGTGAGTCAACTCTTTGAATGAGGTGGCCAAAGTACTGGAGTTTCAGCTTTAGCATTGGTCCTTCCAAAGAACACCAAGGACTGATCTCCTTTAGGATGGACTGGTTGGATCTCCGTGCAGTCCAAGGGACTCTCAAGAGTCTTCTCCAACACCACAGTTCAAAAACATCAATTCTTCGGCACTCAGCTTTCTTTATAGTCCAACTCTCACATCCATACATGACCACTGGAAAAACCATAGCCTTGACTAGACGGACCTTTGTTGGCAAAGTAATGTCTCTGCTTTTGAAGGTTGGTCATAACTTTCCTTCCAAGAAGTAAGCGTCTTTTAATTTCATGGCTGCAGTCACCATCTGCAGTGACTTCGGAGCCAAAAAAAAAAATAAAGTCTGACACTGTTTCCACTGTTTCCCCATCTATTTCCCATGACGTGATGGGACTGGATGCCATGATCTTCGTTTTCTGAATGGTGAGATTTAAGCCAACTTTTTCACTCTCCACTTTCACCTTCATCAAGAGGCTTTTGAGTTCCTCTTCACTTTCTGCCATCAGAGTGGTGTCATCTGCATATCTGAGGTTATTGATATTTCTCCCGGCAATCTTGATTCCAGCTTGTGCTTCTTCCAGCCCAGTGTTTCTCATGATGTACTCTGTATATAAGTTAAATAAGCAGGGTGACAATATACAGCCTTGACATACTCCTTTTCCTATTTGGAACTAGTCTGTTGTTCCATGTCCAGTTCTAACTGTTGCTTCCTGACCTGCATATAGGTTTCTCAAGAGGCAGGTCAGGTGGTCTGGTATTCCCATCTCTTTCAGAATTTCCCACAGTTTATTGTGATCCACACAGTCAAAGGCTTTGGCATAGTCAATTAAGCAGAAATAGATGTTTTTCTGGAACTCTTTTCCTTTTTCTAAGATCCAGCAGATGTTGGCAATTTGATCTCTGGTTCCTCTGCCTTTTCTAAAACCAGCTTGAACATCTGGAAGTTCACGGTTCGTGTATTGCTGAAGCCTGGCTCAGAGAATTTTGAACATTACTTTACTAGCGTGTGAGATAAGTGCAATTGTGTGGTAGTTTTAGCATTCTTTGGCATTGCCTTTCTTTAGGATTGGAATGAAAACTGAGCTTTTCCAGTCCCGTGGCCACCGCTGAGTTTTCCAAATTTGCTGGCATATTGAGTGCAGCACTTTCACAGCATCATCTTTCAGGATTTGAAAAAGCTCAACTGGAATTCCTTCACCTCCACTAGCTTTGTTCGTAGTGATGCTTTCTAAGGCCCACTTGACTTCACATTCCAGGATGTCTGGCTCTAGGTCAGTGATCACACCATCGTGAGTATCTGGGTCGTGAAGATCTTTTTTGTACAGTTCTTCTATGTATTCTTGCCACCTCTTCTTAATATCTTCTGCTTCTGTTAGGTCCATCCCATTTCTGTCCTTTATCAAGCCCATCTTTGCATGAAATGTTCCTTGGTATCTCTAATTTTCTTGAAGAGATCTCTAGTCTTTCCCATTCTGTTGTTTCCCTCTATTTCTTTGCATTGATCGCTGAGAAAGGCTTTCTTATCTCTCCTTGCTATTCTTTGGAACTCTGCATTCAGATGCTTATATCTTTCCTTTCCTCCTTTGCTTTTCACTCGTCTTCTTTTCACAGCTATTTGTAAGGCCTCCCCCGACAGCCATTTTGCTTTTTTGCATTTCTTTTCCATGGGGATGGTCTTGATCCCTGTCTCCTGTACAATGTCATGAACCTCTGTCTATAGTTCATCAGGTACTCTATCTATCAGATCTAGTCCCTTAAATCTATTTCTCACTTCCACTGCATAATCACAAGGGATTTGATTTAGGTCATACCTGGATGGTCTAGTGGTTTTCCCTACTTTCTTCCATTTAAGTCTGAATTTGGCAATAAGGAGTTCATGATCTGAGGCACAGTCAGCTCCCGGTCTTGTTTTTGCTGACTGTATAGTGTTTTTCTATCTTTGGCTGCAAAGAATATAATCATTCTGA
Source organism: Bos javanicus (assembly GCF_032452875.1). Classification (NCBI taxonomy): domain Eukaryota; kingdom Metazoa; phylum Chordata; class Mammalia; order Artiodactyla; family Bovidae; genus Bos; species Bos javanicus. Next base: position 86,482,468 of record NC_083872.1, on the reverse strand, counting down.
TTTTGGTGTTGACCATCTGGTGATGTCCATGTGTAGATTCTTCTCTTGTGTCACTGGAAGAGGGTGTTTGCTATGACCAGTGCGTTCTCTTGGCAAAACTCTATTAGTCTTTGCCCTGCTTCATTCCATATTCCAAGGCCAAATTTGCTTGTTACCCCAGGTGTTTCTTGACTTCCTACTTTTGCATTCCAGTCCCCTATACTGAAAAGGACATCTTTTTTGGGTGTTAGTTCTAAAAGGTCTTGTAGGTCTTCATAGAACCGTTCAGCTTCCTCAGCGTTACTGGTTGGGGCATAGACTTGGATTACTGTGATATTGAATGGTTTGCCTTGGAAACGAACAGAGATCATTCATGGGGAGTACATGTATATATGATAAATGATACTAAAATGCTGGACCTTATATATCTCAAACTTATAATTAGATAAAAATGAAAAATTCCTCGGCCCTTACCTTGAAATCATTGGCACAGACAGTTCTTGATGCCCCAATAACAAAAATAAACTATGAAACGTGATTAAACATCTTGATAATATCAAAAACATTAGATGAGATTACTTGACATGATCACAGATCCTTTTTAAAAACGCTGCTGCTGCTGCTAAGTTTAAAAACGCTAGGAAATCCTTATTCAACAGTAATTGTATTTATTCAGTTGTAGGCAGGAAAATTCATCTGCAGGTGAAAGCAGACATTATAGTCTTGGCCAAACCTGAAAAAGCGTCAGGTAAAATAGAATCTAATCGACCTACATTTTTTTTTTTCTTAATCAAGGCCTATACAGTGTCAAGGAGAATAACAAAACAGGAAAATATTCCAATACCAATGTAGCATTATTATAAACAGGCATGTGACAGATAAAAGAGAATGACTAAATTACTCAAATGTGTTCCTGTTAAACCCAGCAGTAACTGAAATCATGTACATGAAAGCTCTCTGTAGACTGAAGAGACAAGCACTGGGAAATATTGGACAGTTTTAGTCTCAGTAAAAAGAAGTATTAATGATGTGTTACAGTGAAGACATATCCCTTAACCTTTCTGATATTGTTTTCTCATGCCAAAAAAGGAAGAGGGATTATTCTATAATACTTTTTGGTCACATATAAGTCTAAAGATTTCAAAGTTAATCTATGGTTCAAATTTAAACTGGAATTTCCTTTTGGTATTATACCCTGAACAAGCATTGGATTGTTTGAAAGGGATATTCCTTAACTTTGTCTGGGTATAATCCTCCAAGTAACAAATCTAAAATTCCTTAACCCTCAGAGTGAATTAAATTAAAATTCAAAATTTAAATAGAAGGTTCCCATTTTATAAAATTTTTTTCATCATTAAAACTATTCATCAGTAAGCCCTGTAAGAAATCATGGAAAAATTATAGGCATTATATTGAGTATGCTGTACACATGATCAGCTGATTTACACTTGAGGTTACATTTTACTTTTTATGGAACAGTCTTATGGACTCTGTGGGAGAGGGAGAGGGTGGGAAGATTTGGGAGAATGGCATTGAAACATGTAAAATATCATGTATGAAACGAGATGCCAGTCCAGGTTCAATGCACGATACTGGATGCTTGGGGCTAGTGCACTGGGACGACCCAGAGGGATGGTATGGGGAGGGAGGAGAGAGGAGGGTTCAGGATGGGGAGCACATGTATACCTGTGATGGATTCATTTTGATATTTGGCAAAACTAATACAATTATGTAAAGTTTAAAAATAAAATAAAATTAAAAAAAAATAAAAAATAAATAAAAATTTTATAAAATGAATGCAAATTCTTAAAAATATCTCTGAACTTGGCATAAGTCACACTTTAAATGTAATTATGTAAAACCATAATTTACAGAGTACCTGCATTTAATGCTAACTCCACTCTATCCTAATTTTACACTAAGGTAATATCAGAAGATATTAAAGATAAATATACTTCCTTTTATTACAAATAATTATTCAATTGAATTTAAAAGACCTGTTACTCTTTTCTACTTCAATGTATTATTAAAGAACAATACACAAAGAAAAAGTGCCCAAGTCATAGCGTCCAGCTCAATCTCTATAATTGAGTTTATCTGTAAAATCCTATACCTAAATCAAGAAATAAAACATTGCCAGCTTCTCCAAAAGGCCCCACTGCTTTATTCCTTTCCAGTTATTAATATTCCCAAGGTAACAATTACCTTTGCTTTAGAAGCACCATAGAGCAGCTTTGTCAATTATTGTACTTTATATAAGGGGACTCATATTAATAGTATATATCCACTTGTGTTCGGCTCATGCATTAAGCATTACGCTTGTGCAGTTCGTAGATAGCTGTGTGCAGCTATAGATCAAACATTTTCACTACTCTATAATTCTCCCCATTAAGAATAAACAATGATTTGTTTATGCATTCTATATTTGTTGGATATTTGTGTAGTTTCTTGGTTTGGGCTATTGTAACAGTACTACTCCAAACAGTCTAGTACATATCTTTCAGGGAACATATGTAAGCATGTCTATCGGATATATACTTGTGGGTGGAACTGGAATTACAGTTATTCATTCATATATTCGACTTTAGTAGATACTAAAGTTTCATAAGTGGTTGTGCCAATTTATATTCTCACTAACAGTATTATTAGAGCTCTAATCTCCATATCCACACCAACACTAACTATTTTCTGTTTAAAAGAGCTATTACTTTTAAACCAGTAATTGCATATTTACTAAAGTTAGCCACTTTAAATTGGCTACTCTTCTAAATGCCACAAGCAATAAAGGTTCAGAGAGCAAAATGCTTTTATTATACATAATGCCTTTTCAAACTATTATTTCAGAATTTTCCAGCCCGCTGCCCATCACCCAACCAACATAAATTAAAACGATTTTATTTGGAGCTAAGAAAGGGAAGTACCATTAGAAATTATGACCGGGCCTTCAAAAACAGAGGGTTAGGACTTCCCTGGTAGTACAGGGGAACGGAATCCGCCTGCCAACGCAGGGGACACGGGTTCGAAATCTGGTCCAGAAAGATCCCACATCACGCGGAGCAGGTAAGTCTGTGCACCACAGCTAACTGAAGACTGAACACCCAGAGCCCATGCCCCACAATGAGAGAAGCCGCCACAATGAGAAGCCTAGCGCCACACCAAAGAGGAGCCCCCACCTGCAGCAACTAGAGGAAGTCCACACACAGCGACAAAGACCTAGTGCATCCAAAAATAAAATAAGCAGACAGATAAAGGGTTGAACAGCCTTTATCCCAGCTAATATCATATATATACTGCTCTATTAGTCCTTTTAAGACTAAATAAAGACATAATCTACTTAATTGACAGAAAAAAAAGATAATACTATATCCATGTAGCTTTTCTTTATGGCAGAGACATAAACAAGTTATCTAAAGAGGAGGTGTGACTCTATAGTTATGTTTTATTTAGTCTTCAGTGTGGATCTGTGTTCCTTGTTAGAAAAACATCTAAAACATTTAAAAATCTGGACACTTAAGCATCTAGAATTCTAACTTTGCTGGAAAAAAAGACTGAGTAACAAGTTGTAAAAGCGTACGTCACTCAGACATGTCCTCCTCTTTGTGACTCCATGGACCATAGACCACCAAGCTCCTTTGTCCATGAAATTCTCCAGGCAAGAATACTGGCATGGGCTGCCATTTCCTTCTTCAGGGGAGCTTCCTGGGTCTCCTGTATTGCAATCAGATTCTTTACCATCTGAGCCACCAGAGAAGCCTGAGTAACAATAAACCCAATATGAAAAAAATTAAAACAGCTCCCTTTGCTTGAGGCAGATGCTCTCCGGGGTTTCCCAGGGTCACCCTTACCCCCTCCTCCTCAGTTATCTGTAACATGAGGTCTGGGCTCAGAGCAGAATTGAGCTCCAACTTGCAAATCGGGGGCTAGTTGAATTCTTAGACCAGGCTCATTTCACTCATTACATTACTTTCCTTACTGCGGGCTTTAAATGCTTACAAAACAAGATACTTAATTTGGAAGAATCCAGCACTTATAATAAGCTATCAAAGACTTAGAGAATTTTAGAAAATGGGTCCAGGTTATATAAATTTTTATGACAACTGAAAATGACTACAGATCTATAAATATAAAATAGGGAAGGATCTGACTTACAGGCCAAGTAAGACAATGGGACACTGGTTCTGAGTATCTTTCCTCAGATGGAAGTTCTTCCTCTACTTTAAGCATTATAAAATTCTAAATTGCTCAATGGTGGCATTCAAAATATCTGTACAAGATCAAAGTTTGGTTCAGTAAGAAGGGGAAGGTTATGATCCAAGACAAACTGCCATCCCAGATTAAAGCATATTATCACCCCAAGCATCAAAGTGCCTTCACAGAATGTTATGCATCTTTGTGATATTTTGTCTGTAAGACAAAAGTGAACAACAGATCATAATATTAAAAGGTAATCTACATCCTAAAAACATACCCAAGTAGGATAAATAAGATATCTGGCTAATTAGTAAAATGAATGTCACTGTCCTTAATATTTAGTTTAAATGATAAAGCATCATAACTCTTGAAACAGCTCAGTGAGATAAACCAGCATGATTTTATTTTGTTGCTATTTTGTTTCCATTTCTCTCCTGAAAAACATGAAGAAGAAAGTTTCTAAAGAGCAATTTCTATAAGTGAATTAGAGGTCAGCCAAACATAACTCTATAGAAACAGTGTTTGAAGGACACAATGTGATGTTAACTTGAAGTAATGTGATGTTTACTTAAGGAGCTGAGAAACCGCTGCTGGGCTGCTGTGAAGCCTTTAGAGGCAAGTTCAATGTCAACCAAGGTGAGAGGTGAAGCATAAAGCTCACCAACAAAAGCCAAGATTTGACCAGCAAGTTTTTGTTAAAATCATTACAGAAGAGAGCTGAGCAGTCATGGCCAGGTCTCTCATTGACTATGAATCTCCTCTGGCCTCACCCAGGTATACAGACAACTACTCCCTACATGCATCATCTTCATAGCAACTTCCTTAGTGCCCATTTCTTCTAACCCACTAGTATCCTGATAGCTGTTTCTTTTGTTTGTTGAAAAGAAGCACTTGCATAGGAAAGATTCTATCCACCAATACTATTAAAAAATCAGAGAGCTAAACTAATTCAAAACAGCAGATAATATCACAAAGTGCATCATTACACCTCAAAAACACAGAAAATACTTTCTTTCCAAGTTCTCTGAATTACACTGAATATACATACTAACTAACAACATAAAAAGTCCTTCTGACAGTTAGTTCAGTTCAGTTCAGTTCCTCAGTTGTGTCCGACTCTCTGTGACCCCATGGACTACATGATGCCCAGCTTCCCTGTCCCTCACCAACTCCCGGAGCCTGCTCAAACTCAGGTCCATCGAGTCGGTGATGCCATCCAACCATCTTATCCTCTGTCGTCTTCTTATTTACAGGCAAGGCTTCACAAGCAAGCAGCTTCAATTTGTACCTTTTCCAAACTCTTTCCTTCATTAGATCTTACCTGCAGGTCATTTTTTCACTGCCCAACCATCATGTGGTTGAAATATCAATAATTGGATAGCTTAACTAAAAACATTATAAGGAAGTTGTGTATGTGGCAGGAAGTCAAAGAACATATCTCAAAAGCAATTTAAAATTACAAGAAAATAGACACCTTTCTTTTTATTCCTTGTGCCAATGCTCAGATTTAATTGGGAGTTGAGTATAAATCACTTTGGTATACATATCAGGCATATTCCAAAAACAAAGAGATAGTTATAATTGTGTGTACCAAAAAAAAAAAAATGCAAATCATCACTGCATATAGAATGTGAAGATGTCCTTTCTTAAACATCCTCATCCCATTAGGTACCAGGGTTAAGCAGCTGGTATTCCCAAATGAGTAACTGACCTTGTCCCCCATCCCCTCTCATTCTCACTGTATCCTTCCAGAAGTTACATGCTAACATTGAGAATCTCACCTCTCCCTGAAAGAACAGTACCACCCTTTTTGTGACTAAAAATTGATAAACAGTTGTATTCTTTTTTTATTTTTGGCTGTGCCCCAGAGCATGTGGGATGTTAGTTCCCAGAGCAGGGATCAAACCCACACCCCCTGCAGTGGAAGGGCAGAGTCTTAACCACTGGACTTCCAGGGAAGTCTCCAGTTATGTTGATTTTTAAAATCCAATCAAATGGTTGATAAAATACTCATGTAAAAATTTTTTGTAAAGAAATCTAGACTAGTAACAGACACATAAAATTTGTTGTTGTTCAGTAGCTAAGTCATGTCCAACTGCAAGTCCATGAACTTCACGTGAAATACTATATGTATTTTTCTTAATTAAAAAAAAAAATATCTCTAGCCTCCCTTGATCTCCCTGCTGTCCTAAACCACTTTGTACTTGTTCTTCTCCCACATAATAATCTTGGAGTTTGGCTTTTCCTGACCAAAAAAAAAAAAACACATTTCCTGATTAGTTTACAGAGGAGGGTGAAAGCCAAACCCCTGGGACTCTTCAGCAATTCCTCCAGCAAAAAGAGCAGTATGAAAGTGCAGACTTCATTGAAAACAGCATATATTAAAACCACCTTTCGTTATGCAAATATTCTTGCATAAATCACTTGTGGAATATCATGAAATAATATCAAAAAAAAGAAAAAAAATGCATTTTGAATAGATCCCCAGGACTACATCATAATACAAATTTGGTCAAGAGTTTTTATTTGGAAGAGAAGAATTAGGGTCCAGTGAGCTACATTCAGCACTGGTCTCCATGAGAGACTAATGGACTAATTGGAATAAAATACGTCTCAGATAGCCACTGTCCTTTCTAAATCTAAAAGGGGTTATTCAGCCTTTATTCTAATTTAGTCATCAAGCATATAAGAAATGAAGAGTGACCATAAATACAAGATGGTAGCATTTGTGACACATATTCAGATACACTGGTAAATGTAAAACAGGGTTTTGTTTTCCTCTGGATTCCTTTCTGAATAATGGAGTGATATCATAGATTTCCTCAAACTCTAAGCACAAAGAGAATCTCTGTGAAGGAAGATGAGAGACATTTTCTGATGATTATAAATATAGCTAATTTTTCCCAAAGACAGAATAATGAATTACATCAAAATTAGATTCATTTTTAATCATGGGTCAAAAATATATTAAAAACCATTATTTTTAATGCAAAAACAATTTCTCATTATAAAATTTTCTTTGTGGATTTATAATATAGGTCAAAGTTTCCTTAAAGAAGGAATCACGGAGCAATTTTATGAGGGACGTGAAGACTTTGAAGACATAAACACAGAGCCCATCGGAAAACAACAGTTACAGGCTTATTCCTTACTACCGATCTTATTTAGTCATTCAATGAATAGTTACTGAGCACCTACAAACTTGGTGGCAACATAATTAGACCCAGTACAATCCAATATGCTTGTCAATCACTGCAAGGTACCTCTTCGCCCCCTTCTATTTTCCTCCCTTTTACCCTGATCTTTGAGAAGTAAGAAAAAGAAAACTCAGAAAACATTTAAAAACTGTATCTGTGCTGGTCTGCTGCTGCTGCTGCTGCTGCTAAGTCGCTTCAGTCGTGTCCGACTCTGTGCGACCCCATAGACGGCAGCCCACCAGGCTTCCCCGTCCCTGGGATTCTCCAGGCAAGAACACTGGAGTGGGTTGCCATTTCCTTCTCCAATGCATGAAAGTGAAAAGTGAAAGTGAAGTTGCTCAGTCGTGTCCGACTCTGTGGGACCCCATAGACAGCAGCCCACCAGGCTCCACTGTCCACAGAATTCTCTAGGCAAGAGTATTGGAGTGGGTTGCCATTTCCTTCTCCATATCCTCAGTCTAACTAGTAAATAATTATTAATTAACTAACAAATAACTAATAAATAATTATATCCTGTAGAGTCTATAAGATGTAACTGGTTTTTAATCTCAGCTTCTCTGTATCTACATAGCCAGCATCCTACTCTGCCCACAGGAATCTTTTGTTTGGACTAATGAAATAGGCTACAGAAACACTGTTTTATGATGCAAATCTGACCCTGTCATTTTTCAGCTAAAATAAGCTTTTTGGCTTCCTTCTGTCAAAATCCTACACCTGTATACACAATTCTTCATAATCTAGCTGTATGTAGCACTCTACCTTATAAGTTAGCTCTCTGCCTCTCTGCTCTCTGGTATCACTACCCACAGTAGACTGACTCATCTCAACACCCACCTTTACAGGAACTGCTCCTTACCTGGTGGGATTCTTTCCTTTCCTCCCACTTTTCACTTAAGTACCTCCTGCTTCAGGTCCAATCTTAAAAAGGCTTCACAGGGATGACTTTTTTGAAGTTCAAAAAACTAGTTTTATAATTATGTGTAGTGTGAGATTGTACATTATAAATAAATATTTTTAAGTGAAGACCAAATAAAACAAATTAAGTTGATTACCGAGTTTAGATCATTACCTTATCATTGTTATCAAATCACACTGCCAGACACTTCTCAATTTCTGTATTCTTGGATTCATTTATAAGCAACATGAAAGCAGAGATTTACAAAGTTCCTAAGCTTCTCCTTCATAGTTTTGCTATTATTCCTGCTGCCACAGTTTAGAAATAAAGTCAGAGACCCCACTCATATACTCCTGCTTTGGTAAGGAGTCTAGTTGATTAATAATGGTGTTATAGTTCAGGTGCACAGCAAGGTCATTCTGCTATACATATACATGCATGTATTCTTTTTCAAATTCTTTCCCCATTTAGGCTGTTACCAAATACTGAACAGGGTTCCATTAAATTCTCGAATCTCCTCAGGGTCCCTCCCGAAAGAGACAATGAATCACAACTCCCTTTTGGATGAGTATGAACCATACCTACACGACTTTAACTTGGGAAGCTTAAGCCCCAAACCAAACTCATAGAAAAGTGAATGATTTATAGTAACACCATGTAGTTTGGTCAAATTTTTATATCAGTTGTTCCCTGCAACCCTCAGGTAAGCCCATATCCCCATGGCACTGTACCATTTTCCTGAGGGAAATACGATCCATCCCACCACATATCCCAGTCTCCTGTGACTTGGAGAAACATGCTTTACTATGGATAATTTTTCACTCTTTGAATCACTTTTGTCTTTTTGTAAGCATCCAGCCAACCTTGATTAATTTCTCTGGAGGTTCTTTCGGGGTTTTTTAGTCCCTCATCTTGACAAGCTTCTTTTCTCTTTCTAGCAGTGGTTTTTGCTGCTCTTGTCGGTGTGTTTTGTTTCTGTTTTTTTTTTGCTATTTTTAATATCATGTAGAAGAATATTTTAATTAATTCTTAGATGAATTGATTTTTAATTCATACTATTAGATATTGCATAAGTATTTACTGAGCAAAAGTTCTGTGTCAACCACTGTGCTAAGTAAATACTAATAGAGTACAGTGAAGAAACAGGCATCAACCTTTATTCTTTTCTCCTGTAGCTGACAATGAGGTACAGGAGACAGATAGGCAGTGAATAAGTAAACATAATGACATAAAATTATATAATTGTAAGCATACCAAAAAAAAAATGATGAAAAAACCACAGAGAAAAAGGGAAGGATACAAAATTAGATAGGGTGTGTGCATGTTCATTTGCTTGGTCATGTCCTACTCTTTGTGACCCCACGGACTATAGCCCACCAGGCTCCTCTTGGAAAACAAGAACCCATTAGACAATAAAAGGCAAACATTGCAACTGAGTCAGATCAGCCTACAACGCACTGTTTTTTAAAAATCTCCTATTCAAGTAAGTTATCTGAATCCCTGGCAATTTACTAAAGATATCATGCCTTGTTAAAAATCATTGGTTCCAAGGGGTTGGGGGACAACTTCTCCATCATCTCACAGTTGACAATCAACACCCGGCTCTACTTCCTTCCAGTAGTATTCCATCTGTATGCTGCTCTATAAGAAGTCACTTCCAATTATAAAGCACCGCTGAGAATTTCATCCCACATAAAGGAAGTGATTCTGAAAATTTTACAACAGGATTCCTGGAAAGGCACTTAAAGTTAACTAGTTAGCTAGGATAGCAAGGGAAATTCTCTAAACCTGACATTTTGGCAGAATCCTGAAGAATGAGAAAAAGCAGGATCTGGTGGGTGGCTGTCGGGGTGGGGGCAGTTCTACACAGCAGGAACAGCGTCGGCAAAGGCTCTGATTTGTGGACAGTGTTTGATGTGTTCCCATGTCCAAGCAGAGTGACATGTTCCTCCAAAACAGATTTGCAGGAGATGAGTGAGATGGTAAGTGGAGTGACCCACCGGGAAACTATTGCTAAAGTCCAGAAGAAAAATGGTGGAATATTCCTATTCTACCTATGCTACCTTCTGGTGGCAAAGGAGAAAAGAATAGAAGTGGAAAGCTTCAGGACAGAATTTGCACATAGAGATACTGGGCTTTACTGATAGATTTAAACATAATTATGCACATTTACCAGAATATCTGATGATTATTTATCTACATAAACATACAGTCATGACTTAACTTTCATTGTGATTTTAATGGGAATAATTAGTTGGATGGATGATACTAATTTAAAGCAAAAAATAGTTCAAAGAAAATATTGAAAATACATCCATAATGAAGTTGCTTTTGAAGGAACATTAAACAACTTTTCAGTTGAATAAGCCCTTTATTGTCATTAGCAACATATTAAGAGTTTAGTCTATGTCTCTTAAAAAGAAGTTGAGTATAATAGGAATATTATTTTTGTCATGGCCAATGTACCTTTTACTATTTTTTTTAAAAGAAATGCTGTGGAGTGTGTTAGCCACACATGTCATCGGTCCCGTATGCTAGCCCATTCCTCAGGAAAAAAAAAAAACACTTTTTTTTTTTTTTCTGACATATTCCTCTTCCATACTTGTAGCTTGGGTGTGAACTCAGCCCATGTCTGGCTCTGGACATGATCTTTGTGGCCACAAGACAGAATTGTACAGGGATGGGTATGTACCCGAATCAGGCCTTCTCTGGGTTTCTTTGTATCGTATACAGAGGGTAGTTATCCCTTTCTAATGGAGAACTGGAGCTGTTAGAATGGAGGACACCTGAGTACAGCCTAAGCCCAGCAATAAATCAGAGCAGAGTCAATTAGAAGATGATACAAAAGGAGGACAGGAAAACAGATTCTAAAAGCAAACCAGTTTAAATTAGTCTGAGTTGAGTTCGTTTTGCTAAACTGAGAGTCCTAGTTACATAAAGGGATACACTGAATAAAGGGAACCCAAAAGATACAGGGTGAAGAGTTTTAAAGAATGAAACTTAAAAAAAAAAAAGAGAATGAAACGGAAGATTAGAAAGATCGAAAAGCCAAGCATAGAGTGTGGGGGTTTTGTCCATTTGTTTTATTTTTAAGAGTAGAATTGTACATATTTATTTTTATATGCCCATGGTAAAATTTCAAACAAAAGGGGTATGTTTTTCTGTGTGTGTGTGCTAGTGTGTGTGTATTTAAGATTGCGTATAGATGGCATTTAAGATTGCATATAGATGGAAGGATATTCAAGAAACTGTTAACAGTGCTTGCCTGTGGAATATGCAAGAATAAATAGGGATAGGAGTAGGAGAAAGAACTATAGGATATGTTACAAATTTACCAAGGAGAAAGGAAGACAGATCTGAAATAACATATTCAAAAGCAGTGGTGTGGAAATACAGAGCTGATATATTCAAATGCTTCAACAAATTATGATATGAAATTATTATTATTGAAGACAACTATGAGTCTAGGGAGAATAATGTATGTGGACAGCATGTCTTGTGAAAGTCTGTTTAGCACAATGAGTAAGATACATATTGGGAGAGAACATGAAAGGCTAAGGACAATCTGCTTATCTGAACAAGAGAAAGGGCAGATGGTAAAAAATCATGCTCTATAAGAATCTCATATAAATCTGAATCAGCTCCAATCTGCTGGACTTTGGAATTCAAAATTTGTAACTTATTCATATATGGATATTTCATTTCAATTATTGAAGTTTAGTTAAGGATCGTCTGTTGGGAATGGCAGTGAAAGAAAGAGAAGTGTATATTTCCTGAGAGTAAGGATTATGGAAATGGGGAAGACAGAGCAGAAAAAAAGAAAATAAGTGAGCCCAGCACACTCCTCAGATCCTTAAAGAGAACAGGAAGCAGACAGGAGCCACAGTGATTTTAGTACTTCAAGGCAACACTGACCACTGTGCTCCTCTCCTTACCTTTTGGAGGCCTTTCCCACGTGGACTTTCCTCTTCTTCCTCCACACATTCTGCATGGGCAAATCTGCTTAACTCTAGGCTTCTTCAACTAGCAGTTATATCTCAAAAACAACCAAGTATGTGCATGTGTGTATGTGTGTGTGTGTGTGTGTGTGTGTGTGTGTGTGTGTGTATGCATGCACATATTCAACTCTCATTTCTATCCTAAGTGCCAGGTCCATATTTTTTACCTAGAGCTGTCTCTCAAGGTGACTTAAACCACTACCATCCATCATATTCACAAGTGACTCATTATTCTCCATTCTTCAGACCTATACCTTCTTCTGATTCCCAAAGCATCACCATTCATCTAATTATTCCAAACCAGAAATCTCTGAATTGCCTTCAAAAATTCATTGCTCTAGATTCAACTCCGAAGGTGATGCTGTTGTTGTTCAGTCAATACTTTGTGTCTGACTCTTTGCAACCCCATGAACTACAGCATACCAGGCTCTGAAACTTTTATCAGTCTCTTCAGAGACTGTACTCTTTCTGGGTACAACTACAGTTCTTATAAATGTCTTTATTAAAGCATGTACAACATGCTTTATAATGGTTTTATACATTTGATGTTCCTTGACATTAGATTGGCAGTTTCTAGAGGGCCAGAGATTTATCTAATGCATTTTTCAAAACCCAGAATCTAGTACTGCATCTATCATATAAGTAAAAGCTCAACTATTACTCATTGAATTTATTTATACCACTTGATTCCATTTCTCTAAAAGTAATCCTTTTATATTAAAATGCATTGCTAAACTAACATTTTAAACATGCAGCATTAACTTTAATATATTTATAATCTCACTGTAAGAATATGCAGAAGATGAAAATGTACAACATAAGTGAATATCAGGTGGATGATTTTAGATCAGCAGCTGCCATTATTCATACTTTAAGAATTATGAACTATGTGAGTAATGGCATATAGGATAAATTCATGATTGCCATGTGTAGGATATGTGCGAAAAAGAAAGGGAGACAGAGTGGTACACATCTGTGTTATTAAAACCGTGTCTATGTTTAAAACAAGCACTTTCAGACTTCACAGGATCACTGGGACAAATCCTCTACAGCCACATTTTGTCTACACTGAACTAGATTCTCAGCATTTTTTCTTCACTTTACCCCCTCTCATGTCAGAGGCTAATTCAGACTCAATCAAGTCCTAAAAGACTCAGGGAGCATGACCACAGCCTTGTTATCGTTTTGTTAATAATTTAAGAGCGGCTGTTTGCTCTACCATGCTATTGAGTTCCCTTCCCATTCCTGGCCCTCTTCAACACCTAATACATAGAAAAATTTACTTAGTTCAACTTAATTACATTCAGCAAAGACATATTGATCACACATGCACCAAGCATTCTGCTATGGGTTGGGATACAGAAATGATAGATTCAAACAACAGTCATTCTCAAGTAGCTTTCAATTAAGCAAACTAAAACGTTCAGGATAAAAATGTTTGACCTCTAATCTCATTACGCATACCTAGTGTGCAATCCAATAAGCAAATCCTTCAGCCATAGAGCAAAGGCTTCCAACACGATGACTGATCTGTTTTTTAAGGTGTAATGCCTTTTACAAAAACAATGTTTGTCTTACACTTTAGAGAAATAATTATATGTATGACTTTTTAAAAAATTGCATCTTTCACATCCTGTTCTTGAAGTTAGCACCAAAATAAATGTCCATCAGGGCTCACAGAAAGAGGAAAACACGGAAAAGAAAAGGAGGGTTCTTAAGGTTAAGTTACTCAGAAATATCTATATACTTGGACTGAGATCTTGAAAAGCAGAAATAATTTTCATTTTCTTTTTTGTTATATGCTGTGAAGTGATCAACACCATAAGCTTTATCATCATCCATCACACATACACATTTTTTTCCTGTGATGAGAACTTTTAAGATATACTCTCTTAGCAACTTTCAAATATCTAGTACAGCATTGTCAACTCTATTCATAGTTAACAAAATTATGTAAGAGGTTATATAAAATATTTTGCTTCAAGAGCATTTTAAACATCCTCACACATAAAAACTTACTTCCAATATTTTAATTCTAGTTTTAAAATCAAAACAAGTTTTAAAACCAACAACAGCAATATGATCACAGCAGAATGACGATGGGAAAAGTTACAAAATCCGCACAATAAATTTGAAATCCTGATGTTTAAAAAACTAGAATCAGACACTTCAAAGATGAGGACAAGAATAAAGGAAAAGCTAGACTTCTGTATTGCACACGTGCCCATCACTGGACTTCCCCGAAATGCCCATCACTGTCAAAAAAAAACTGGCCACAGGATCAGTCCACTATATCAGGAGAAAAGAATCCCTGCAGATGAAAATAAAATCAACGAGCTTTGGGATCCTAGAAAACTCGATAGTATGCTATGTGATACTATAAATGTAATAGTTCTTTAATATTTCTAATACCACAATAAAAGATAAAAATAGACAACACTGGTTGGCCTATTGGCTTTTTGCTTTGAAAACAAGGAAAATCAGATGCAGAAATGCAGAAAGTTACTGATGAGATTCTGGGTCTTGCTACTGTGAGCAAGTAGATCACTCAGGACAAGACACTCCCTGGAGAAAGAGTCACACACACAGCTTTAAAAAGTCATGAAGAAAGTTCAGAGTGGTTTCCTTTCATCCAGAGTGATCGTTTTATGAACTATGCTACTGCCCCAGACCCTGTCTAGATGTCAAAATTATCTGGAACATCCTCTACATTTGAGAAAAATAAAGAAGAGAGGACTTTGGTGTGAAATGGTTGGTGGGGAACGGATGGGGAAGTGCCTTCCCCTTTTAAGAGCAGCATCAATTAAACCCAAGGGAGGCGGGTACAGTTTACTAGTTAATTAGTCCAGGGATGAGCTGCTTTCATCTGTAATTCAGAACAGGAACACCTGGTGTGCGGCTCTTCAAAGCACAAGGAGGGGGGAACAGGGAAGCCAAACAATGCAGCAGAGGTCACAACAGAAAGCTATAGCGCAAGAACAAAAACTGTTTCTCTCTGACCTTCACCCTGCTGTAACTAAATGAGATTCCTGAGGGCCCCCTCCCCTTAAGGTCCGGGCAGAACAAACAGCTCCGGGCCCACTCGGGGAGTTCTAAAAAGACCTGGTGATAACTAATTGTTTTATAACCCAATTAAAAAGAAAACAGAGCACCAGAGAAATGCAAATATGGATATAATGATTATAATCACATTCTGATATATAGCCCACACCAGAAATATTGACATGCTCTCTCTCTGTGGTATGACCAGGGCTGCCCAGGTAACATTCAACAAAATTAGGAAAGGAGGCTTCTACTTTAGGACAAATTACTTTGTTCTCTTGAATCTGAAATGGAGCCCTTGGCTAATGGAACACCTTTCGTTGTGAATTCTAAAATGGTGAGGTCATTTTTTTTTTTTGGATTGTTGCTTCTAAACAATCTGGCTGCAGACAGGTTGATAAATGCAGGTAACGAAACATTAATGTTTAAATTGAGCCAAATAATATATGATTTCAACTGTGGTATCCAAGTAAAGAAAAAATAATAAATTGTTAGGGGTTTTATTAGTGGGTTTACTCAGAAGGAATGAGGGAAAGTATCCTGGAATGGATGGAATCTGGTACCTTTTAAAAATCACCACCATGAGAAATTCTACAACACAGAACACTGTGTCTAAAGACATGAAAAAGCCCGCCATAAAGAGTTTTAACCTAATTTTGAAGATTGCAGGATCAGAGGAAAATGGCTTAACAATTTCTAACATTGATTCTACTTGTTTCTGCTCTAGGGAAAACTTTAATAAAAAAAGTATCTCATATCCTCTTTTTCTTCTGTGTGTGTTGGGGTGGGTGTAAATGTGTTTTTATTTACACCACACACCCACAAACACTTACACATAACAAAAGCGGGCTTCTGATCCATTAAACTAAAGGCATTTGAGAGGCAGGGAGGTGGACAAGAATGTGAAGAAATTGTGAAAATGTTCTTAGCACATTTCTACAGCTCCATATCTATAATTAAAGACTAAACAATGAGCCAGAAAAGGGAGAGTAGAATAAAAATACAGAATTATCTGGTAGTGCAAGGAAAAGAAAGTTGTTCAAAGGAAAAGTACAAATAAGTGTCAATTCACTTGAGACATGTGGCTCATATGTGACTTGAGGCAGGTAGCGCTAGAGCTAAAGAACCCTGTTCCATACCAGGGTCACAAAGATTCCTTGGAGGAGGGCATAGCAACCCACTCCAGTATTCTTGCCTGGAGAATCCCATGGACAGAGGAGCCTGGTGGGCTACAGTCCATAGCATCACTAAGAGTCTGACACAACTGAAGTGAGTCAGCATATGCATGTATGAAGATTCAATTTTAAACTACTGAGCACAGGGAGAGTAATATCCTCCCAACCATTCAACAATTTTAGTTTCCGTTTCCAATTAAGTCATAATGCAAAAAAGTAAGAGTAATTTTCCTCTGTATTTTAAAAATTCACTTATTTATTTATAAATGTCAAAATCTGTCCTGAACAGAAACAAGGAAAATGAACTGAGGCTGAAAAGGAGAAAATGCAGCCCTGCCCTATGTCAGGCTTGGAGGACAGACACAGAAAAAGCCAAACACTAAAAACAGAAGACACTGTTTCTTCCAAGACCATGCCATAGTAGTACAATGCCCTTAGGACCTCTCTCATCAATGTCACCCCAGCCCTGTTTGGTATTTTCATTCTTACTAGGAATACCCAATTGCAGCTGACCTGCACTTGTCTAAACTATGACAGCGTCCAATCCCGAGTTAATTTCTACTTCAAATCCCACTTAAGAAATATCAGCTGACCTTCCTTCCCTTAGGTTCTCCTGAGAACCCTTTAACAGGAACCCCACCTCGAAAGTTGCTCCCTCCTAACTCTTGTCAATCCAATTCCATGGTTCTTTGAAATCCCCTCCCTTACTACAAGTCAATGTTTCTGATTTTGTCAGACTACAGACTTGTTCTTGGTGGTTTTCAGCTGGTTAGGTTTTTTAATACATTCAGTAAGCAATTCCACGGACAGAGGAGCCTGGTGGGCTACAGTCCATGGAGGAGCAAAGAGGGGCTGCCGTCTATGGGGTCGCACAGAGTTGGACACAACTGAAGCAACTTAGCAGCAGCAGTAGCAGCATTGAGCTTCTAGTCTCTGGCATACACTAATGTTCTGGGGAAGATAAATGAACATAAGACACATTCTTTGCTTTCCTAAGGACCTACTACCTTAGAGAGACAAGACACATGTAAAATAATGTAAATAAATACCACATATAATGATTACATTCCCCAATTCACAAGACTGATAGTATTAAAGAATGCGCTAACCATCAGACAGCTGCATTCATCTCCCATGCTAGTAAGATCAGGCTTAAAATCTTGCACGTTAGACTTCAGCATTACGTGAACTGAGAACTATCAGATGTTGAAGCTGGGTTTAGAAAAGGAAGAGGAACCAGAGATCAAATGGCCAACATTCGCTGATCATAGAGAAAGCAAGGGAATTCCAGAAAACTTCTACCACTATTTCATCAACTACACTAAAGTTTTTGACTGTGTGGATCATAACAAACTGTGGAAAGCTCTTAAAGAGATGAGAATACCAAACCATCTTACCTGTCTCCTGAGAAACCTGTGTGCAGTTCCAAACAGTTAGAACCCTGTATGGAACAACTGATTGGTTCAAGATTGAGAAAAGCATAAGACAGGGCTGTCTGCTGTCACCCAGTTTGTTTAACCTATATGCTGAGCACATCATGAGAAATGCCAAACTGGATAACTTACAAGCTGGAATCAAGATAGAAGGGAGAAACATCAACAAACTCAGATATACAGATGATACCACTCTAATGGCAGAAAGCACAGAGGAACTAAAGAGCCTCTTGCAAAGGGTGAATGAGGAGAGTGAAAGAGCCAGTTTAAACTCAGGTTTAAAAAAACGAAGATCATGGCATCTGGCCCCATTACTTCACGCCAAATAGAAGGGGAAAAGGTGGAAGTAGTGACAGATTTCCTCTTCTGGGGATCTAAAATCACTGCAGATGGTGACTACAACCATGAAATCAGAAGACAATTGCTTCTTGGTAGGCAGGAAAGCTACAACAAACCTAGACAGTGTGCTGAAAGCAGAGATATTACTCTGCTGACAAAGGTCCATATACATAGTGAAGGCCATGGTCTTCCCAGTGGTCATGTACAGTTGTAAGAGCTGGACCATCAAGAAGGCAGAATGCCTAAGAATTTATGCCTTTGAACTCTGATGCTAGAGAAGACTTCTGAAAGTCCCTTGAACACTAAGGGGATCAAACCAGTCATTCTTAAGAGAAATCAACCCTGAATACTCGTTGAAAGGACTGATGCTGAAGCTGAAGCTCCAGTATTTGGGTCATCTATTGTGAACGCATTGGAAAAGTCCCTGATGCTGGGAAAGATTGAGGACGGAAGGAGAAGAAGGAGAAGTCAGAGGATGAGATGGCTGGATAGCATCACCAATGCAATGGACGTTGACTTGGGCAAACTTTGGGAGATGGTGTGAGGAAAGGGAGGCCTGGCGAGCCACAGTCTAAGGGGTCACAAAAGAGGCAGACATGACTGGGCGACTAAACAACAACAATAGTGAATACAACAGGAAAGGTACCAAGTGCTCTGGAGGACAGAGGATGACTATCGTGATGGGATCCATGGGTACATAGAGAAAGTAGCATGTGGTCTGGTTAAAAGAGATTTCATGAGGACTCAGGGCAGGCAGTACCAGTGGAGGAGAAAGCAGGAACCAATACACAGAGACTGGGAAGACCTACATGTATTCAGGGAATGGCAACCTACTTTAGTTGGGACACAAAGTTCATGCTTGAAATTACTGGGAAGTCAGCCCACTCCAGTACTCTTGCCTGGAAAATCCCATGGACGGAGGAACCTGGTAGGTGCAGTCCATGGGGTTGCTAAGAGTCGGGCACGACTGAGCGACTTCCCTTTCACTTTTCACTTTCATGCATTGGAGAAGGAAATGGCAACCCACTCCACTGTTCTTACCTGGAGAATCCCAGGGACAGAGGAGCCTAGTGGGCTGCTGTCTTTGGGGTCACAGAGTCGGACACGACTGAAGCGACTTAGCAGCAACAGCCTGAAATATGAAACTAAAATGTTTTTTTGTAGATGATATGGAACCACTAATGGAATAGGAAATGGCAACTCTGTTTAGTATTCTTGCCTGGAAAACTCCTTGGATAGAGGAGCCTGGTGGGCTACAGTCCATGGGGCTGCAGGGCTGCCCATGACTGAGTGACTGAGCATGCGCACACACATGGAACCACTAAAGCCTTCTGAACGAGGCAACAGCTCCATCACAGGTATACTTTAGGATGATTTAACCAACATGAGTTATGAGAGACTCAAAAGTGTTAAAGAAACTATGTGATTCATGCCACTTGTTAAAATAGTAAGGCAGATTTTGTTCGAAGGAACTTCGAAAGAAGAATAGGGACTACAATACTACAATGGGATTTTGCAGTACAGGAGAGAGATTAGACTCAACACTGAATATGAAAAGGAAAAGTGGGAATGTATAGCCAAGGGAGTAGAGTGGGGGTCAGTGAATGGAAATTACTGAGAGGAAACATCAGGGATAAGGAGGGGTTTCTGTCAAGATCAACCAAATTGGATTCTTACTAAAGGCAGGCAAGGTGACCAGACATCACCTGGGGATTATGGAAGCTGAAGAACCTGATCATGGGAGGTGAGCTGATATTAAGGAGGGAGGGGTTCTGGCTAAATTGACTTAGTGAGATTCATGCTAAAGCTGGACAGGGCAAAGGCAGAGATGGAAGCCCAAAAGGCATAGCTTAGTGGATAATAGAGTTCAGAGGAGCCTGACAATAGTTTGCCCAAGGAGAGACAGTTGGAAGACAGAAGGCTACTATAAACAGTCCCAAAAGGAGCAAGGTGGCGCTAGTGGTAATGAGTGAGCAAAGTGAGTGTAAATCACTCAGTCATGTCTGACTCTTTGCCTGCCAATGCAGGAGACATAAGAAATGCGGGTTCAATCCCTGGGTCAGGAAGATCCCCTGGAGGAGGGCACAGCAATCCACTCCAGTATTCTTGCCTGGAGAATTCCATGGACAATGGAGCCTGGCAGGCTACAGTCCACAGGGTCGCAAAGAGTTGGACACGACTGAAGCAACTTAACACAAGTTGGGAGTTA
This sequence comes from Bos javanicus, assembly GCF_032452875.1. Taxonomy (NCBI): domain Eukaryota; kingdom Metazoa; phylum Chordata; class Mammalia; order Artiodactyla; family Bovidae; genus Bos; species Bos javanicus. Next base: position 86,462,010 of record NC_083872.1, on the reverse strand, counting down.
ACCAGGGTTTGAAGTAAGATGGTGAAAACAGGACTGGAAAGGAAAGAAGCATCTAAGACACTAAAGGCAAAATAATATTAGTGGTGATGGATAGGATACCAGAAGAGAGAAAAGTCAAGGAGGACTGAGGTGTGAAGCCCTTAAAGGAAGTGGGGAAATCAGAGGGGAGACCATGGAAAGGAGGGGAGGAGAGTCCTGGGTGGACACTCCCTCTCAATCCAATCTACAGAGGTCCAAATTCCCATTTCTTCTCTGTTCTGTATTAGTAGTTACGCTGGAGAGAGAGTGAGCAACAGTTTCCACTAAAAGAAGTGAATAACTTCCAGTAAACTGTTGGGTTTAAGTTGCACTTTCAATGATTACTGGCTATGTGACCTTGGCAATTATTAACCACTCCTCCGTGCAAAGATGGTTATAATGGTGCTTATCTTAGGTGCAGTGAATGACTAAATTAAATGAATGGGGGCAATGGAGTGCCTGACCAAGCGCTTCTAGTTTTTAAGTGAAATTCAGCCCCTCATGGCAGTAGGGCTGGCGGTGGGGAAGCAGTTCTGACTGATCAGGAGCTCTTTCTGGCCCCTTTCAAGCATACCCCAAGGGGAGGACTTGCTATGCCTATTTTTTTAGAAGCAGCTTTACCATCAAAGTTCCACTTTGGAAAAGACCCTTGCTTGTACTTCTCAAGTTGTTTTTTGTTTGTTTGGGGTTGTTTCTAAATGTGGATGTTATCTGATACATTCAGATGGATTAAGGGTCTTTAATATACCTCAAATAAACTAGTTTTAATCAGTCTATTATGCTATAAAAATCTTTTTAGATCTGTTTTCACTGGAAATCTTATGCTATACTTCAAAAATACCATTTATTTCTAAACAGGGCTAATCAAGGTCCAGAATTTAAAGTATCTGGGTTTTATAAGAACAGATAAGAATGAACTATACTATTTGCATTTCAAAGGGATTGTCTAGGTTTCAAAACCCAACCTCTTTTATGGGCTTGTAGTGCATGGGAAAAACTGTTAATTTATTAAACACCAAAATAAGTACAGTCATTGACAACTATAGGTGGCCTATGTGATCTAGTAAAATAAAATAACATGTCTTTTGCCAGTCACCTCCTCTCCTGAAATTCTGCTATCGGGTGGAGGAGAGCCTGGAGGAGTCTGTATTCAAGCTCCCTTCAGTGAGTCTCATACTCTGTTCCAGAACTTTTTACCATTAACCTTGACATACTATCATGCATACATTTCCAACCTGCGAAAGTCATGTTTCTTGATCTTCCATCACAATGTGAGAATATGTGAGAGCTGACCTGTAAGAATCAGTGACAAGGGAATATGTGAAGCCCAGAGTTGTCCTCATCCAGGATCATGATGTTGTTTGTGCCTTTTAACTAGATAAAATCAAATATGCCACAGCTGGTGAGGTGGAGCATCTCTTAGATTGGAGGGGTCCACTGTTGAGGGGTTTTGAATGGAAACTAAAAACAAACTGGTAGCTAATGGCACTTGTAAGAAAATAAGTGCACGGTACAAAGCAATTCCCTGGCTAGAAATCTAGCCTTGATACGCACAAGGCATCATTGCTATTTTGGAGGCCACTGGTAGGTAGAACTCTGCTTTACATCTCATTGTTCAAGATCAACTTTTAACTAAACCTTGCCACTTAAAACAGTATCAAAGTTTCAGTACACCAACTGAGAAAACAGAAGCACGTCACTTGTTTATCCTTGTGTTTCATAGCAGAAGCACCAAAGCAAAAAAGGAAATGTGCTTGCTTTTGACAATTGAATTTTTCTCATGTTCATCTGCTAACACTTTCTTACATTGTAAGTTTGCATTTATTTTGCAAGGACTATATTGATCCTACACACAGAGATGACACCACTCCCCTCCAGGCTGGCCTGTCAATCAGCATACCATCTCTTCACATACAACATGTTCCATATTTTCTTTGCTAACATAGCCAGTGGTGTTTGGGTTTAGTTGTGCATTAAATTAATCCTACATTTTCATGAACACTTAAGTACCAAATCTAAAGATTAGATGGAGAATGGGCATTTAAAATCAAAACCCAACCTTTGTAGATAGTGAGGGGTCGGGATGGGAAAACATGGTCATGGGACAGGTAAGAAAACACAGTTTCATTTTAAACATATTTACTCTTAAAAATACTAGTCTAAAATTCTCCTCATATAACACGGCCTTCTGGTCTCAGTACATGCAGGTGAAGGAGCAGATAATAATGGATACACTTAAGAGACATAAAAATTTATCCCATCAATTGCAACTATGTACAGGATGATCCGAGAGATATTTCCCACATTTAAAAAATTGCTGTAGATGTTTCAGCTATTGGAACTGTGTGTGTCCCAGGCAACATAATAGATTATACCTCGACTCCTTAAAGAGCACCCTGATAATATGCAAGGCTAAAATGTCAGAAGCTATTAGAAACTCTCAGATGCACAATATATCTCCATTCCTGAGTTTTCCCCTTACACTGCGAAACACCAGACAACAGGCATGCAAACTGCTCAGCTGCAACTGTTCCAAGTCGAATAATTACAACTTGTCAGAAAGAATTAATTTTCCCATTTCTCATAAAGATGTGTAAAAATTACCATGTTATTATACACTGACACTCTCTGGAGGCAGACACAAAATTTAATTTTGAATTCTTTCCGCATATTAAATTAAATCCATAAATAAGAGTTTAGGCATTCACTCGGAAGCATATGTTCATTGGGAGCGAAAGCCAACACGAGCCCGGCTGTAATGGCTGTTGTAATGTTTTAATAGCTCGCTTCTTCTAAGCACCAATAAATTTACATGATCATAACAGTCGTGGGCATACAAGAAGCCCATTACTGTCTGGGCACAGGCAGCAGCGTTAACAGGATGGAAAAATGGAAAAAGGAAAAAAACTCTTAAATAAAATTAGGCAACTGCACTTGTCAGCTGCTCCATGATTGAATTTTTAATATTGTGGTCAATTGGTCAAAACAAATAATGGGATAAAATATTTTAATGTATTTAGAACCTGCTTCTGTGGTTAGCCCACAAAACGGTTTTTTGTTTGTTGGTTTTTCAAATAAATAAATAAATAAACCATTTCAATCTTTCTGTTTTGAGCAATTTTATATTTAAAGATACATACTGTAATTTTTAATCTTTTGGAGGACATTTGCTCTCTATATGCTCATATTTGAAGTCAGAGCGTTTCAAATTCGGCTCAAAGGGTGATTCTTTTTAGCCAATGGAGTGCCTTAGGGAGACAGCTTAGGGTGCTAAGAAATGAGCTCTCAGGAAAGCATTGTGGGACACAAGAGTGCACTGCCTGCCCTCTGCCTAGATCAAAAAATCCTTTCCTTTCTAGACACAAATGAATACATGTTCCATAATTAGAATCCAAATTGAAAAGAAAACACCACAGCCTCAGACCATTCTTGAGGTGGTATAGCTTCCATGTATTAGGGTTTGTTGGATAAACAGCTTACTTCCAGACTTCTATAAGCAAATTCACCCTGGCTATGAAAACAAAACACAGAAAAACCTGTACCACATTTCATGTCACTTAAGTGTTTTTCAAGGATAAAGAGTCCAAAGTAATGGATGGTCTTACAGTGCAGGTCAGTGCTGGCTGGTTGGCATTTCTGATCCTAATCATACAGATGATGTCACTGATGGGAAGTTATACGGGTGGCGAAGGGGTGGGTGGGTAAGTGGAGAATTAAAGAAGGAGTGATGTTCAGAAAAAGAAAAGGTTTTGTTAAGAAGGATATATGAATGGGCCAAGGCTTTTTCCATGAAAGGATGATGAGTAATGCATGCCTAGAGAAGTCATGTAGAAGAATGTAAATTAGGAAAAAAAATAATTTTCTAAAAATGGTACGTGGAATTGATCATATTCACCCTCACAGAAAAAGACTATGATCATGTAGGTAACATTTATCCCAATCATGTCTTAATTGAAAAACCAATGCCATTTGAATACATTTTCATAGCTCAGCTTTGAATCAAGAGATGTCTTATACATATTCAAGTTATCAAAAAAAAAGTTACTAGTTTGAGAGTTCTCTCTTTGGGACAAAAGATCAAACCTAGTAGCTTGCTATATGAAGACAGATAACAAATTCTTACTCCTTAACAAAAGATCTTAAAAATCTCTTCAACAATATATGTATTCACTCCTAAGTAGTGTATCATTCATTGCTGGCATTGAATAGAAAGTAAGGATAAATCTACTTTTCCAAAACATGCACAAATGTAACCAAAATTTCTTTTTTAAATACTGAGGTTGCTTAATAACAGCTGAAATCAGCTCCAGATTTTCAATTAAATTTATAGAAAAATTGAACTAAATATCCTAAAACTTAAAGTAGCACATAATTAAATTTCTATCAAATCACACATATTTTTAAAAGATAGCTTTTAGAAATCACTAATCCTCAAAAGCTTTACCGGAAGGAATAGGACATATGCATTAGGTATTTCTTGATCCGAAATAGAACAAATATAAACCCACTGGCACATTCTGGGAAAAAAGACACCCCTTCCCAAAACTTTATAAATGGCTCTGAAACCTTTCTACAAACCTCTCCCTTTGCTTCTAAAAACAAGATATATATGGAGTGTTTTAAACCTCCTTTGAAATCTTTATTCTCCTACATGATTTAATTCAGGTTGTTATTAAAATGGCATACCAGGTGAAACATATTTATATCCAAAGAGTTGCAAAGTATTATTAAAAGAAGGAAAAAAATCTGTCAGCAAGAAGTTTTAAGAAAACAATTCTGGGAACTGTACTTGAGTAATGGAAGTTGATGGATATACTGAAAGAGAATTAGAAGGTTTTCAAACTTAAATATGTGTATAGATAAATTTTTAAAAGAACGGAAGTTTATTAATAATATTACCAGTGGTATGAAGAAAAATTTTGACTATGAAAAGAATACCGGTGGCTCAGGTGGTAAAGAACCCACCTGTCAATGCAGGAAACATAAAGGATGCAGGTTTGATCCCTGGGTCGTGAAGATCCCCTGGAGGAGGACATGGCAACCCACTCCAGTATTCTTGCATGGCTAATTCCATAGACAGAGGAATTTGGAAGGCTACAGTCCATGGGGTCACAAAGAGTCAGACAAGACTAAGCAACTAACACACACTCACAAGAGAAAATACTAGATTAAACAGTCTCTCTTTGACCAGTATGGTCTATTGCATTGTAAATGGTTGGAATAATCCTTCAGGGGCCGAACGACCCCCTACTCATTTCAGAAAGGGCACTCATTGTCCCAAAGGACATGTTCCTTCTCTGATACAGGTTAATCCTAACACACACAAATGGAACAGATTTTTTAAAACCCATTTGAATCACAAAGTATTTCTTTCTCAAATACTCTAAACTGGTCTGTTTGATTATTATTTATATGACTACATCAATGTGCCATATGTCCAAAATTCTAATAACAATGTAAACAGGTGGTAATAAAAATGTGGGTTATTAGGGTCTGAAATCTGATAAAAGGCAAGTTGGTATAGTTTTCAGGAGGCTCGGGAATGTAATTACCCAAACTGTTGAATTAATCACTGGCTGAATCATGTTTATATTTAGGTGCGGTGGACTTTGTGAATGGAAAGGAATTCTTAATTTTAAAATGAGGTAAGCTATTCAAAGTTTGCTGGAGGTTTCTTAGTAGTAAAATATCTGGGATTAAATTAACCAGGCTTTATTTTATATTTCCCCTTTCATGTGCTTCACTTTGAATCAAATTTTAAGAAATACAGAAAATCTCTTTTGTCCAATTTTTCCCCACTTTGAAAAAGAAGCGATCACACCCTCAACTAAGGTCAGCTTTTCCCAGGAACAGAAAAGAAGGAAAAGAAGGTGCTACCAGGTGCTGACTAGTATAATACAGAGAGAAAAGAAACCAGAAGGAGGGAAACGCATGGCACTGCCTCTTCTCTCCAGCTTCTTTCTCCATCCTATCACTTGGGATTGAGTTTAACACCGAGCCCCCTAAATATGGAAGGAAGATTTAGGATATTGATCTCTATGCCATGCCTCCAATGAGGTACAAAATTTGGAATAGAGATCTGTTCTAGCTATGTCCAACAAAGGTTTGATGCTAATAGTATTAACAGTGGTGTACAGAAATACCATCTTTTCCATTTCTCTTTGCCTCTCTAAAATGGAAAATTGGTGGAGAGGGTGTTGATAAAGATACTTTCTTTTGCCATCATTGTTGTGGTTCTCACTCATGTCCAACTCTTTGCCACCCCATGGAATGTAGCCCACTAGGCTTCTTTGTCCATGGCATTTTCTGGGCAAGAATACTGGAGTGGGTTGCCATTTCCTACTCCAGGGGATCTTCCCAACAGAGGGATTGAATCCACTGTCTCCTATGTCTCCTGCATTGGCAAGTGGATTTTTACCACTGAGCTACCAGGGAATTCCTTCTTTAATTTGAAAAATGTATTAACATTTGATTCTTATCAACATTTACTTTATTCACTTATGCATTTTTACTTTTCCTTTAAAACACATATTACTGGGACAAAATAAAGTAACAGGGATTAGATTTACTATCTCACCAGAAACAACAACAAAAAATAAACAAATATGCGAAATAATACTTTTTAATATATTGGACACCAGGCAACAGAGGATATTGATTGCTGAGAACCAGGGAACAAATGAAATGACCTCTATTATTGCCCCAGGCTAAAATCTTGAGAGAGTTTAGAGGTTGTGGCTCTGGAAAGGGGAGCTGATGGAAAGTTGCGGAGAGGGGAGGCTCTGGAAAGTTGGACCTGACAGATTCCTTGAGCAGATGAGACAGAAAGGAATGCAGGAAGACTAAGGCAGCGAGGGTTCATTGTACCAACCCTTAGAGAAGACAGAGTTGAACAGAGAGTTTGGAAGATGTAGAGGATTCCTTTCAAGTAGTTAGCAGAACACTGATTGGTAGATGTGTGAGGAAACTGCCCAAGGCTAGGAAAAGAGCCACCTGCCAAAGTGAGAGGAACGGTAACTAGGCTTCACACACGCTAATAGAGCCTATTCCCATCAGCCACACTGGAAAAACTAACAATTTGACAATTCACTGAGCTCTTTTAGAGTACTCAGAAGTGTCTTGTCTTCATGGCAGAAAAAATATTGATACGAGAAAAAACATCCTGGTTTGGTCCCAACTTATAAATCATAATCTACATCCAACAGGACTAATCTGCTTCCACTGAGCTCTAGAAAAAAAGCTAAAAAGAATTTACAGGAGTACAAAAATATCCAGCATCCTATGAGGTAAACTTCACAAAATTTGGCATCTGATAAAAATTACCAGGCATGCCAAAAAGCAGGAAAATTTGACCTAAAATTAGAAGAAAAACTGATCCTAAACTAACACAGACTTTAGAATTAGCAAAAATATTAAATAATAGCTAGTTATTTAATTTCCCCTGGAGAAGGGCATGGCATCGCACTCCAGTATTCTTGCCTGGAGAATCCCTTGGACAAAGGAACCTGGCGGGCCAGAGTACACAGGGTCATAAATAGTCAGACGTGACTGAACTGCTTTAGCATGCTTGCATGCGTTTAGTTTTATTTCATATGTCCGAAAACCTAGGAGAAAGATGGATAAAATTAACTAAAGACATGGGAAAATATACCAAGACCCAAACCTAATTTCTAGATATGAAAACTACTATATTTCTAGGGATAAAAAAGAATAATGCCTAAAATTAAAAAATACACTGGATGGAACAAATGACACATAAGAGACTAAAGAAAAAAAATGCATTAACTTGAATAGAAATACCAGTAACCTAACAAAAAAAGATACAAAAAGGAAAAAAAAAAAGAAAAGAACAGAGATTCAGAGTTGTGGGATAATGCCAAGAACCATACATTCTGATATATGTGCAGATGGGGTAACAGAAGTCAAGAGGCAAAAGTAGTATTTGCAGAAATAATGGCAGAAAAAAATTTCAAATCTTATGAAACATATAAACTCACAGATAAAAGAAGGAAAACAACTGACAATCTTGAATTCTATACCCCAAAAAAGTATCTTTCAAAAAGAAAGGTGAAATATCAAATAGAAATACAAACTTTAAAAAATTAACTACCAAAAGATACATGACACAGAAATTCTAAAAGAAGTCGTTCAAGCAGAAGAACTATTTCCATGAAATAAGATTTAAAAACCAATAGGGCAGACCAAATTACAGTTCTTTGAGAAGATCAATAAAAATGATAAATCTCTAGCTGGTGATCAAAAAAAGAGAGGCAAAGGAGCTAAAAATTATAAATATGAGGAATGAGAGATATGGTATCACTAGAGATTCTTCAGATGTTCAAATTATTATAATATTATTATGACCAACTTTATGACAAAAAATTTGACAACTTGTACAAAATGAACATATTCATTACAAGGTACAAATTTCCAAAGCTTACATAAGAAAAAAAAATTAGATAACACAAATAGCTTTCTGTTCATTTTATTTTAAAAATGAGATTTTTATAAACAAACCAACCAACCTTACCACAAAGAAAAATCTAGCTCCAAATTGCTTCACTGGTAAATTCCATCAAACATTTAATAAATAAATAATTTCTGTGCACACTCTTCCACAAAGTTGAAAAGGAAAAAATACTTTTCCAATTATTCTATAAGGTCAACATACCCTGATACCAAGCCAGACAAAGACATACAAGAAAAACACAGACAAATATCACTCACAAACATAGATAGAAAATATTCTTAACAAAATGTTAACCAATTGAATTCAAGTTGAGTTTATACTAGGAATGCAAGGTTGTCTTAAAGTTTTAAAAGTGGCCAGTAAACATGACAATATTAATAAACTGTGTGACCATATCAACATATTATAAAAAGCATTTATAAACTTCAATATCTATTCTCATGAAAATTCTGTGTCCTTAAAGTAAAAGGACTTTCTCAACATCATAAAGAACATTTACAAAATAAAAAAAACCACCTAGAATGTAGCATCAGACTTAAATAAGAAAGAATGAATTCCAAACATCAGGAATAAGACAAAGTGTCCACTATCACAATTTCTCTCAACCTTGTGTTGGAGGTTGTAAAATAAGGTAAGAAAAAGCAATAAAAGGCTGCTAGATATGAAAGCAATGAGTAATCTCTCTTTATTCGATGACAACATAATTGTCTACACAGAAAAGTATGAATTTATGATAAAGCTATAGAACTAATGAGTTATGAGTGTTGCAGAATATAAAAATAATACATAAAATCAGTCATATTCTATACCAAAAAGAAACATTCAGAAATTTAAATTTAAAATGCAGTATCATTTATAAAAATAGCACCAAAATTATAAAAGAAGGATATGACAGAAAAATAAGTGCAATACCTACACACTGAATATTATAAATCATTCTCAAGATAGAGATGTACATAAATGGTGAGGTCTACTTTGTTTGTTGCTCAGAAGACCCAATATTATTAAGGTATCAATTCTCAAATTATTCTATACATTACAAAAAGTGTTTGCAACAAAATTTCAATCAAAATTTCAGAAGGACTTTTTGTACAAATGGACCAATTCATTCTAAAATTCATATGAAATGCAAAGGTCCTGAGATTGCCATACAACTTTGAGGAAAAAAATACAAAACTGGTGTATTAACCTGACCTTATCTCAAGTCTTATTATGAAACTACAGCAATCTTCGAAAAACTGTGGTACTGGCACGAAAAGGGGCAAACAGACAAATGGAACAGGACAGAGTTTGGATACTGACCCACAGACATATGGAAAACTGACTTTTGACAAAAGCGCAAAATGAAAATTCAGTGGAGAAAGTATCAGTTCAGTTCAGTCGCTCAGTTGTGTCCGACTCTTTGCGACCCCATGAATCGCAGCACACCAGGCCTCCCTGTCCATCAACAACTCCCAGAGTTCACTCAGACTCACATCCATTGAGTCAGTGATGCCATCCAGCCATCTCATCCTCTGTCGTCCCCTTCTCCTCCTGCCCCCAATCTCTCCCAGCATCAGAGTCTTTTCCAATGAGTCAACACTTCGCATGAGGTAGCCAAAATACTGGAGTTTCAGCTTTAACATCATTCCTTCCAAAGAAATCCCAGGGCTGATCTCCTTCAGAATGGACTAGTTGGATCTCCTTGCAGTCCAAGGGACTCTCAAGAGTCTTTTCCAACACACAGTTCAAAAGCATCAATTCTTCGGCGCTCAGCCTTCTTCACAGTCCAACTCTCACATCCATACATGACCACAGGAAAAACCATAGCCTTGACTAGATGAACCTTTGTTGGCAAAGTAATGTCTCTGCTTTTCAATATGCTATCTAGGTTGGTCATAACTTTCCTTCCAAGGAGTAAGCGTCTTTTAATTTCATGGCTGCAGTCACCATCTGCAGGGACTTTGGAGCCCAGAAAAATAAAGTCTGACACTGTTTCCACTGTTTTCCCATCTATGTGCCATGAAGTGATGGGACCACATGCCACAATCTTCGTTTTCTGAATGTTGAGCTTTCAGCCAACTTATTCACTCTCCACTTTCACTTTCATCAAGAGGCTTTTGAGTTCCTCTTCACTTTCTGCCACAAGAGTGGTGTCATCTGCATATTTGAGGTTATTGATATTTCTCCCGGCAATCTTGATTCCAGCTTGTGCTTCTTCCAGCCCAGCTTTTCTCATGATGTACTCTGTATATAAGTTAAATAAGCAGGGTGACAATATACAGCCTTGACATACTCCTTTTCCTATTTGGAATCAGTCTGTTGCTCCATGTCCAGTTCTTTTTTTTTTTTTTTTCAAATAGTATCTACAGTCAAAACTTGTGGTATAAGTACACAGATCATAGACACACAGTGTGTGGTCTCTTCTATTTTTATTTTGTGTTGTAAATGGAAAATAACAGACTAGATGGTCTGGCCTTTACCCCCACAGATGCTCTGCTATAGATGGCTGAGAAACGCATGGTAGATTTGTTACCTATGTTGTTGTTCGGTCACTAAGTCATCTTTGACTCTGTGATCCCAAGGACTGCAGCATGCCTGGTTCCTCTGTCCTCCACTATTTCCTGGAGTTTGTTCAGATTCATGACCATTGAGTTGGTGTTACTATCTAACCATCTCATCCTTCCGCCCCCTTCTCCTTTCACCTTCAATCTTTCCCAGTATCAGAGGCTTTTTCAATGAGTCGGGTCTTCACATCAGGTGGCTAAATAAAGTATTGGAGCTTCAGGCTCAGCAACAGTCCTTCCAATGAATATTCAGGGTTGATTTCCTTTAGGATTGACTGGTTTGATCTCCTTGCTGTCCAAGGGACTCTCAAGAGTCTTCCCCGGAAGACAATTTGAAAGCATCAAATATGTTACCTAGGGGTTAGCATCTTTCTGGTGTTCAGTATTTCCCTTTGCCATGGCCCTGGGTCTCTGAATCTGATGACACTGTGATCCTATTCCAACCGGTGGATGCTGGGAGTGTCCCAACTAGAGGTTTTGTGAATTGCCACAGCAGATGGTAAATGGCTCAGTCTTCCCCAACAGGGACTGAGTTTATCGCTGGCAAATTGAAAACAGAGATAGATGAGATAATCACTGACAAGGAACTTCCTCCTCATTCCAGCCACAGTTCATTCCAGCATCTGTAAGCATTCATTTCCTTCAGCAGACTGGGAATTACTGGTTATGGGCGGCAGCAGTAACGATAGAAGAACTTTGTTGACTCCTTTGGATCCCTTAAGGAAATCCAATGAGAGAAAACTCCTATTGTGCCCTTAATCAGTGCTCGTTCTTCCTAAAGAAGCAAAAAAATTCATGCTAATTTCTGCCTTATTGCTGCTCCTAGATGAACATCAAGTTGATTAGGTATTTTTTGTTGTTGCTTAGTTGCTTAGTCATGTCCGACTCTTTTCGACCCCACGGACTATAGCCCACCGGGCTCCTCTGTCCATGGGTTTTCCAGGCAAGAATTCTGGAGTGGGTTGCCATTTCCTTCTCCACCATGTCCAGTTCTAACTGTTGCTTCCTGACTTGCATATAGATTTCTCAAAAGGCATATCAGGTGGTCTGGTATTCCCATCTCTTTCAGAATTGTCCACAGTTTATTGTGATCCACACAGTCAAAGGCTTTGGCATAGTCAATTAAGCAGAAATAGATGTTTTTCTGGAACTCTCTTGCTTTTTCCATGATCCAGCGGATGTTGGCAATTTGATCTCTGGTTCCTCTGCCTTTTCTAAAACCAGCTTGAACATTAGGAAGTTCACGGTTCACATATCGCTGAAGCCTGGCTTGGAGAATTTTGAGCATTACTTTACTAGTGTGTGAGATGAGTGCAATTGTGCGGTAGTTTGAGCATTCTTTGGCATTGCCTTTCTTTAGGATTGGAATGTAAACTGACCTTTTCCAGTCCTGTGGCCACTGCTGAGTTTTCCAAATTTGCTGGCATATTGAGTGCAGCACTTTCACAGCATCATCTTTCAGGATTTGAAAGAGCTCAACTGGAATTCCTTCACCTCCACTAGCTTTGTTCATAGTGATGCTTTCTAAGGCCCACTTGACTTCACATTCCAGGATGTCTGGCTCTAGGTCAGTGATCACACCATCGTGATTATCTGGGTCATGAAGATCTTTTTTGTACAGTTCTTCTATGTATTCTTGCCACCTCTTCTTAATATCTTCTGCTTCTGTTAGGTCCATCCCATTTCTGTCCTTTATCGAGTCCATCTTTGCATGAAATGTTCCCTTGGTATCTCTAATTTTCTTGAAGAAATCTCTGGTTTTTCCCATTCTGTTGTTTTCCTCTATTTCTTTGCACTGATCACTGAAGAAGGCTTTCTTATCTCTTCTTGCTATTCTTTGGAACTCTGCATTCAGATGCTTATATCTTTCCTTTGCTCCTTTGCTTTTCGCTTCTCTTCTTTTCATAGCTATTTGTAAGGCCTCCCCTGACAGCCATTTTGCTTTTTTGCATTTCTTTTCCATGGGGATGGTCTTGATCCCTGTCTCCTGTACAATGTCACGAACCTCATTCCATAGTTCATCAGGCACTCTATCTATCAGATCTAGGCCTTTAAATCTATTTCTCACTTCCGCTGTATAATCATAAGGAATTTGATTTAGGTCATACCTGTATGGTCTAGTGGTTTTCCCTACTTTCTTCAATTTAAGTCTGAATTTGGCAATAAGGAGTTCATGATCTGAGCCACAGTCAGCTCCTGGTCTTGTTTTTGCTGACTGTATAGAGCTTCTCCATCTTTGGCTGCAAAGAATATAATCAATCTGATTTCGGTGTTAACCATCTGGTAATGTCCATGTGTAGAGTCTTCTCTTGTGTTGTTGGAAGAGGGTTTTTGTTATGATCAGTGCATTTTCTTGGCAAAACTCTATTAGTCTTTGCCCTGCTTCATTCCGTATTCCAAGGCCAAATTTGCCTGTTACTCCAGGTGTTTCCTGACTTCCTACTTTTGCATTCCAGTCCCCTATAATGAAAAGGACATCTTTTTTGGGTGTTAGTTCTAAAAGGTCTTGTAGGTCTTCATAGAACTATTCAATTTCAGCTTTTTCAGCGTTACTGGTTGGGGCATAGCCTTTTCAAAAATTTTTGCTGAAATAACTGGATACCTATGTGGAAAAATAAAAACCTTGATCTACACTTTGCACCATTTACTAATATTAACTCAAAAAGACCTAAATATAAATCCTAAATCTACACAACTTCTAGAAGAATCCATACCAGGAAATCTTTGTGACTTTGGATTGTATCTTTAGATACAATACCAAAAGCATAAATCAGAAGAAAAAAAAATACTGACTTCATCAAAAATATAAAGCTGGATTCCTTGAAATACACTTCCTAAAGAATAAAACAGTCAACTCATGGGCCACAGCAAAATATTTTCAAATCAATATACTGATGAAGGATTTGTCTCCAGAATATATAAGGGCCTTTCAAAACTCAATAATAAAAAGAATGAGAAAAACAGATTTAAATCAGGCAAGGCATATGATAACAGACATTTCAAGAAGATAAGAAGACAGTAAATATGTACATATAAATCCTCTCAACATAATTAGTCATTTGGTAAAAATATCAAAACCAATGTGAGATATAACTACACATTTATTTGAATGACTAATGATTAAAATACTAACCACACCAAAGTATGGTGAGGATGTAGAGGGACTGGGACCCCCAGACACTGTTGCTGGGTAAACAATGACAGTGTTTTAAAATGTTAAACACACATCTATCCTATAATCAGTCCATGGGGTCGCTAAGAGTCGGACACGACTGAGCAACTTCACTTTCACTTTTCACTTTCATGCACTGGAGAAGGAAATGGCAACCCACTCCAGTGTTCTTGCCTGGAGAATCCCAGGGACGGCGGAGCCTGATGGGCTTCCATCTATGGGGTCGCACAGAGTTGGACACGACTGAAGCGACTTAGCAGCAGCAGCAGCATCCTATAATCCAGCTATTCTACTTTTAGGCACTAACTCCAGATACATTAAAAAATAATAGCCATAAAAAATGTAGATATGAATGATAGTAGCAACTTTATTGGTAATAGTCAAACTGGAAACAACCTAGACATCTATCAACAGGTGAATAGATAAATAAATCATGTATATTTGTACAGTGAATACTGTTGTTGTTGTTGCTGAGTTGCTAAGTCATGTGTGACTCTTTTGTTGACCCCACGGACTATAGCCCATCAGACTTCTCTGTCCATGGAATTTCCTAGGCAAGTATACTAGAATGGGTTGCCATTTCCTCCTCCAGGGGATCTTCTTGACACATGGATCAAACCTACATCTCCTGCACTGGCAAGCAGATTCTTTACCACTGAGCTAGCAGGGAAGCCCAGTGAATACTATTCAGCAATAGTAAGGAATGAATTATGATACACATAATAACATGGATAAATCTAAATAGTTATGGCAAGAAAGCAGATCAAAGAAAAGTGTATAGATAATGGATGATCCTGTTTGTATAAAATTCTGGATTATGCAAACTAATCTACAGTGACAGAAAGAAGATACAGACATAAGAAAATTTTTGGACATAATATTCACTATCTTGATTGTAGTTAACTTTCAGGGGTGTATGCATACGTCAACATTTATCAAACTGTACACTACAAAATGTGCAAATATATATCAATTACACCTCAATAAAGTTAGAAACTATCATTATTGTACTTTTTTATATATTATTTTTCTTCCCTTCTACATGAAGAATGCATAAAGAAATTCCCAACCAACTGCTGCTGCTGCTGTTGCTTCAGTCATGTCTGACTCTGTGCGACCCCACAGATGGCATCCTACCAGGTTCCTCTGCCCCTGGGATTCTCCAGGCAAGAATACTGGAGTTGGTTGCCATTTCCTTCTCCAATGCATGCATACATGCCAAGTTGCCTCAGTCGTGTCCGACTCTGTGTGACCCCATGGACAGCAGCCCACCGGGCTCCTCTGTCTACAGGATTCTCTAAGGCAAGAATTCTGGAGTGGGTTGCCATATCCTTCGCCCAATAAACAGTTGGTTCTAAATAATGTTCTGCATGATAAGCTGTCTAGGAAGACTCTCAGGCTCTGACTCAGCCAAAATGCAGAAGGAATGGGTTGATTCACAATGAAATAGACTATAGAAATAAGAAAAGGTTTTGGTTGGAGTGGGACAAATAATATCAACTTAGAAATGTTAAAAACTGAGGTATTTGTAGTACCTTCAAGTGCAGATGTTCAGTAAGCACATGTAATAGATGAGTTTACAGGCTAAAGATAAAAATTTAGTGACCACTGGCATTTAGGTGGTAGTCAAAGCCACTGATGTCGATAAAGTTACTCCAAGAAAGTTGACAAAGTAAGAGGAGAAAGAGCAAATAGAACCTGTAAGGAAGCCATCATTAAGGGGTGGGCAGGGGAAGAAAAATGCTATTAAGGATGCTAAGGTAAGGTAGGTAGAAACATGGAGGAAAAGCTGGCTTATCATTGTCTTAAAAGCCAAAAGAGATGAAAAAAATTTTAAAGAGAAATAGTCATCATCTCACTTGAAGCACAGACATTGAGTAAAATCAGGGTTCCTAAGCACAGGAACTGAGATGATCTGGGATTCTGGCTAGAACAGAGCTGTAGCAAGGTTGGTTGGTAGTAGAGGCAAGAACTCAGAGGGAAGTAAGGAAATTCTCAAACAAAAAATCAACAAAGAAAAGGCTTTGTTTCAGGAAGATATCATGGTAACTGCATGAGAGATGAGTTTAAAGAGAATTAGGAAAAAAGACCACTTGTAAAACAAGTGAAATGTATTGGAGAGAGCTAAAAAGGGTCTATTCAAAAATGGTGTCCATGGAATAGCAAGGGAAATCATTGAACAACATCACAGAAAAAAAATCATATAACTTATGAATGCATTTGATGCCAAGGAGACCAAGAACTAAAAGGAGATTCCACATTCAAAGTCATGGCAGATTGGAAAAATAGGGATATTAATAGCAATGAGAAAACAGGGAATGAAATCTAATTGGAGGAAGAAAGAGGAACATTCTAATTTAGGAAGTACTTTTATCCTTTTATAGTTTCTTATTCCAAGCTTTAGAGATATCTGTGAAGGTGTACATAATGAATCCATAATTCATGAAAAAAATCCTACACAGTCATGGAAATTTTTATTAAAATTAGATATACCCACTTAGTGAGACAAGGTATAATCTGTCATTTATTTCGGTGTTATTGGTAAAATCATACCCATCATTTCAACTGCATAATTGCAGAAAATTCTCTGGTATGTTTGCTAAAATTTTAACTACTTGGTGATGATGATGATGGTGACAATGATGTGTGTATGTGTTTTAAATCAACTTTGATGTGACAGCAGTGTCCTGAGGGCATCATATTAGTTGCTTGCTGTTTGAAAGGCAACTCCTTCCTCAACTACTCAAAGAGCAAATGAACACAACACTCCCCTGCTACTGCTATGGCCTCAAGCTTGGGTTAGAAGTAGAACTTTTCATTAAAGTTCTTTTTACTTAGGACTGCAGAGAACCAATTTCTCTATTTCTTTTGTAAAAAGTATGATTTCATAGAATTTGAGAAAAGGCGTAAAAAAATGCACTATTTCTCAAGATCACAGAAAATAATATATATTCAGTCTATCATAATACCATTTGATACCTATTTTCCTATACTTTATATTCTTAATCATAAATAGCTTTTAAGAAGCTAAGAAATGTATCATCTCATTGAATTCATTAAGAAGTAAACATTTAAAACCCTTGGTTTCCCTCTATCACTGAAAGGCTTTCAACTAATTTGTTATCCAACTGCAAGCATTTTCTATTCTGTAGAAATCTTATCTTGCATCTTTGTGAATTTCTATAGGCTTCCACCAGGCTTCTGTCTTTGGAATTCTTCAGGTAAGAATACTGGACTGGGTAGCCATTCCCTTCTCCAGGGAATCTTTCAGACCCAAGAATCAAGCCGGGGTCTCCTGCATTGTAGGCAGATTCTTTACCATCTGAGCCACCATGGAAGCCCATTAACATACTGAACACACAAATAAAAATGTAAATTGTCATATGAATGGATGGGTAAAACTAGTTTTTTTGAGTTTAAGATCTTTCCGGTCATTAGTTAAAAGTATACCGCAGCATTTCTTATGTCATCGATTAAAGAGGTCTCATGTCTATTTATTGCCAATCCAGTATGGCTTTCACGAATATTTGATAAGTTTTTATCTGGTGGATTTTAACTGCCTTGAGCAAAAGTACTTTTCTAGCTCTCCTAAAGGGATGCTCCCCAGAAACAAAGCTCTGAATTGTGCATTTCAGCCAGTCTTGCTTTGCTTCGGAACCTGCTTATCCTGTGTCCTGGATTCCTCATCTGTGGAACTGAGATATTTGTGGCTTGTATCAACCTTATAGGTTTGAAATAAAAAAATAAAAGAATCCACCTTTAAAGGGTCTCAAAAAAGACCATAAGTGGGTATAAGTTATGTTAACATGCCTTCCTACCAAGAGGCATACAATCCAGTCTATCATTGTTGTTACTGCTGCTGTTCTTTGTTGAAATCATCTTAAATTTGGTAAAGGCTTTTCAACTCGTCAACATGCTGGAATGAATACCACAAGGAAGGACAGCACTGCGTTATTTGGCAAAACTCGGTTACCAAATTGAGCAAAGGAAGCAAAATGAAGGTGCTTAGTGAAGCTCTGCCTCAGCACACAGAAAAAAAAAGCTGTAATCATATCTAATTAGTGTTAAAATAATGTTTCCCTTTGAAATGTTTAATTAGCTCTGTTTTAGAACATAAACATTCTTGACGTAGCACACACTGTAGAACTCAAAGACTCTGATGAGTTAAATGTTGCAAAGTGCCCTTGCGCCCTGTGTGGGGCAGAACCTGACAAGGAGTTGCTAGCAGATGTCTGGCCCATTGCTGGAGCCAGGATGCTTGCTCCAAACAGCAGGCCATCATTTCAACCATTGTTGCTTCTACCACGTCTCCCAATGTGCTTCCAATTTAACAGCATCACCAGCAGACAAAGAAATTTCTGACAATTTGCCCTTCAGTTCAGAGAGGAATTCTATTTAAACTTGTTTAACCTCTCATAACGTATTAGTTATTGTTGCCAGCCTGTGTGCATCCCCTGGCAAGGAGCTCCTCATTCTGGGAGGAGGAGGGGGTGCCCTTCAGTCTGATAAAGCAAGACCAGATTTACTGGCACACTTACAGGATGCTTGTCTCAAGATTGCAGCAAATTTAATTAACCTTATTATAAATATGGTTTTCTTGATGATTACATCACAGTTTGGTCTTGCTTTTGCCTACTGCTGTTTCAAAGTAGTATGTCCTTTCTAAAAGAGTTTTCTAGAAAAGCACAGACTACTAAAATAAGTAAACTTATCCTGACTATGGCCTCTCCTATCCATGGTCCTGTTCTCAGATCAACAGCATCTTCCCGGGATCCTGGTGTCTTTACCTTTGTTCTTGCACACTTTGCCAAACTCATGACAAGGAGCAACCTTACAATAAAACTAAAATGATTCTAAGACATTCAACATAGGTAAAAATTCTGGTGTGGAATTCTGTGCCAGACTAATTACTGCCCTAAATTCTCACCAAAGAGATTATCCTGGTCTGTGAAAAGTACAAGGGATTTCATTCCTTTCAAAGCACTAGCCAAGCCTTTCACAAATACAGTGTTCTCATCTAAAAGTACATGCATACACATACCTCCATGCGGGTTTATTTCCAAAGTACTCCTGCCTCCCTGCTTACTGAGATCCTCAGTCTCTAGAATTAAACTGGGAGATGGGGAAGGAACATGCAGCCTACCAGACTAACCCATGCCCAGAACACCCCACATCCCCACCTTCTATTTAGCATTTCTTCCTTTATATAAGCTGCTCATGGGAATCCTCCTCTTCTAGAAGATCTTCCAGGTAAACCAGGAGAATGGCAGGAACATCCACTCTGTGTGTGCAGTGTTAGTCACTCAATCATGTCCGACTTTTGTGGCTGCATGGGCTGTAGCTCACCAGGCTCATCTGCCAATGGAATTCTCTAGGCAAGAATACCGGAGTGGTTTGCCATTCCCTTTCCAAGGGATCTTCCCAGACCCAGAGATGGAACCTGGGTTTCCTGCATTGCAGGTGAACTATTTACCCTCTAAGCCACCAAGGAAGCCCACAGGAACTTTCACTCTACTCAAGAGTGACTCTCAAGGGTCTTCTGATATCAAAATACACAGTGCTCCTTCACTACTATGAATAGAAAATCTCCGCCTCTGGAAACATCTGTCAAGTGTAAGCTCTATAGGGCCATTCAGATCTAGGTTGCTTGACTCTGGAAATGGTCAGGGACTCCTGAGGGCTTCCCAAGTGGTTCAGTGTTTACCACTGCCTGCAATGCAAGAGACACACATTCTCTTCTGCCTGCAATGCAATGACACATGTTCCATCCCAGGGTCGGGGAGATCCCTGGGGAAGGAAATGGCAGCCCAGTCCAGTATTCTTGCCTGGAAAATCCTAAGGACAGAGAAGCTTGGTGGGCTACACTCTGTAGGATTGCCAAGAGTCAGACATGACTGAGCACACAGGCATTAAGGTGCTCCAGGCCTAGTCAGCCCTGTCCAGGGCCTACTCTGACATAAAGTTTTCTTCCAAGTAGATGGCTTCAGTTGGCAGGAGAAGGAAATATAAGAGAACCACAGAAGCTTCCCTAAACAACAAAGGACTTTGAAGTGTAAATACACCTTCTGCACGGCTATCTGGAGAGGTCTGATCACTGAAAGTCCAGCTGATTACCCTTTAGAAAGGGTAAGAGAGGAAATTTGTAAACAATTAGATGCCTGATAATTAGGGAATTGTTAGCCTAATGACTCATTCAGTGAAACACTTGGGAGGCATTAAAAAAGATTCATGAAGAGTTTACAACAGAACCATGTGTATATTTTAAAGTTAAGTGAAAAAAAAAAAAAAAACTAGGACACAAAAATGTCACATATAAAGAGTAAAATGTTAGGCAGCAAAAAAAAAAAAAACATTTAAACTGGTTATGTTAGTGGGGTAAAATGCATTCATGTTTCTCTTCTTTCTTCTGCTGATTTTTTGTAATATAACAATATATAAGTTATAATTAATATATTATATTATTATAATGAAAAATAAAATAGTAAAGTGCTGTTTTATATTGAAAATTAGTATGTACTTTATTTTGAAAATAGAAAAAATTTAAAATTTTTCTTATTTCTATTTGATCCTTTAATCTTTGCAAAAAATTTGAAATTGAATAAAAATGAGTGTATCCTCCTTGAGAACAAGTATCCTCATGCTCTGTTTGTGTGTTCAGTCGATAAGTCCTGTCCAACTCTCTGTAACCCCATGGACTGTAGCCCACCAGGCTCCTCTGTCTATGGGATTTCCCAGGCAAGAATATTGGAATGAGTTGTCATTTTCTCCTCCAGGGGATCTTCCCTACCCAGGGATCGAACCCATGTCTCCTGCACTGCAGCCGGATTCTTGATCCACTGAGCCACCTGGGAAATCCTATCATGCTCTAAGCATTACTAAATGGGGTCTCCTCATATTGAAGCATCTCTACAAACATCTGAAGAATTAATTTAATGAACAATTCCAATATGTATTTTTCACAGCTTTCTTACAAATAAATTACATGCATGTCAATCCTAGATAAGACAGGAGAATTTAATTAGCCATACTCTACTAGTACTGTTGGGAATAGAAAAAAAAAATATTCATGATTTCTATGATAGATGAAAAACGAGTTATAGTTTTTTTTTTTCACTCATCATTTGTTGGTTAAATTGAGTATTTCCAAAGAATTTCCAAAATTTCTTAGTATCAAACTCTATTTTTTGGACACAGCTTCCTCAGTGTTACTATCATGACATGAAGTCATTTTAAGACAAACCAAAAAAAAAAGTTGCAGCTACTGAAAACCTTTTGGGTTCAGAGGTGCAGAAAACAAGTCTAACATGTAGGGCTATTTCTGCCCATGTGGTGGCCTCCACAGTGGAAAATCTCTTCCCTTGTACGGTGTCAAGTTCTCTTCACTAAATGGTCTAAAATTAAATAATATGACTAAGATATTCACTTCAGTTAATACACAGCTGTTAAAAGATAATGTGAATGCATTCAAACCAATCTATCTTCAATGCTTAGCTGAGCTAAGAAAATGAGACACGGGACTTCCCTGGTGGCTCAGTGGCTAAGACTCTGCACTTCCAATGAAGGGGGTCCAGATTTGATCCCTGATCAGCAAACTACATCCCCCCTGCCACAACTAAGAGTTTTTATGTGGCAACTAAAGATCCCATACTCTGCAAGGAAGATCAAAGATCCTATGTGCCGAAGCAGCCAAATAAATAAAAATTTTTAAATAAAGAAATATTTTAAAAAGGAAATAAGTCATTCATTCAGCTGTAGAAAAGAAAAGGTGGAACCAACTGAGAAAAGAGTCTGGACCTGCATGGGAATGGCAGCTGTAAGGTACTAGGGATTTGAAAACTCTCAAGAGCAATAGCAAGGGATAGGAGTAGATGTAGAAAGAGCAGGATAGGGGGTAGAGACACAACAAAAAAGAGCTTATATTTTGAAATTCTATTTATGGACCCTATTGTGTCCCCTTAGGCCAGACCTCTTCTTTAGTGGTTTTAGGGACCCAATTCCCAGCTTCCGTGGGCTTTGCTTCTCCTGTTTAGCTCCTGCAACTTTCTTCTGAGGATTCCCCTTAGACTACTGGGGACCCTTGTATTGTAGGAGCAGGGAGCTGAAAGTGCCTGGAAATGCAGGTCTCACCCCCTGTCGGTTTAAAATCCATGACTGTCTGGTAGGGCAGAGTGACATCCAACTCCTTTGCCTTGAGAAGGTTAAAACTCTAAGGTTTAATTTATATCCCAAGTGCCCCACAAGACTAGTTCAGGACTTCTCTTGAAATCACACCCTCTCTGAAATCATACTTCTGAAATCAAGCCTTCCCTGTCCTTTTTCTTCCACTCTCTTACTGGTTTCTCCTGGGAGCACTTCTTTAATAAATAACTTGCACTTGAATCCTTGTCTCAGGATCTGCTTCTGGAGAGCAGTACTAATACACACCTCAGAGGCAGGACACATCACTATTTCTTCTTCCCCTGCTTTACCTTCTGCCTTTTCTTCCCTCCTGTATTCATTCCTCACTGACATCCATTCCCAGAACTTATACTAGATCATATTCTCAGTGTTTACCTGTTGCGTATATGAAATCACTGGTACCCAGAATAATTCTAGCAGAACTTAGCACTTAATAAAATCTATGCAACTAAATCATATTTCATATATTTCACTGCAAGAACAATCTTTTTCAGACATTACAAAATGGTACAAATGGAATGTGGCCATAAGATTAAACATTTCAATTGTGTCTTCTTTGACTCAGCATTCATAATTTCAGAAATTTTTCAATAATGATAAATCACACAATTTTGTAATGACAGGTAAAAGTAGGGAGTTCTTTGCAATTTTTCTTTCAGATTCTTTTTGTTAAAAACTTTATATTTTGTATTGGGGTATAGCCAATTAACTATGTGACAGATACAGGTAAACATGAAGAACATTTTTTAAATTTATTTTTCTTGGATAATAATAATAATAATAAGTTCTATGACTGATTCTTGAAAGAACAGCATCAGTTGTGCACAACAAAAGAACTAGAGCATTCTGAAAGTCTCACCATATTCTGTCCATGGACTTAAATTTCTATCAATGAATAGTTCATTATGAAGGTAAACTTTGTGGGTATGTATGTTTTTATAAGTAATAGTGTTTGAGCACATGAAATGAGAGATCTATGTGGTATGGAAACAGTATTAAGTTCTGTGAAGTGTCCCTAGCTTCTTTGATTAGTCTAAAGACATTATACTTCCCTTCATATTTCCAATTTTTCATCTCCAGTGTTCTCCTTCCATTTTCATTGTATTTCATGTCATTTTATTTCACTGAATTTCATTTCAGCTTCATGAGCTATTTGACCAGTTTTTTCTTTCATTCTTACACATAGTTAAGCATTTTTTGACTTCTTAAAATGTAGAAGTTTTTGATTAAGTAAATATAAATTTCAGTATTTAAGTAAAAATAAGTATGTGACTTATATTTATATAAGTAAATATAAGTATTTGATTAAGTAAATATAAATTTTTCAACTCCAGTGTTCTCTTTCCATTTTCATTATATTTCATTTCATTGTATTTCATTGAGTTTCATTTCAGCTTCATGAGCCATTTGATCACTGTTTTTGTTTAATTAGCATTTCTCTGGTATTCTGGCATTCTTACACATAGTTAAGCGTCTTAAAATGTATAAGTATTTGATTAAGTAAATATAAATTCAAAACAAAAATCTTCATTGAACTAAATTAATGCTTGGAATTGCACACAATTATCATAACACATTTAAATACTACTGTACTAAGTTCAAAATAGGTGAAATATATTTAACATTACACTCTGTAGAAATTATAAGCTTAATTAGGACAATAATTAAACAAATGCAGAGAAACAAATGTAACTCATAATTAAAAGTTGCTTCTCACCTTTCAATGTCAACAGGTATAACTTAGTAGGTATATTTTTTCATTTAATTTCATTTAATCTTCAGTGAACCATTTGTTCACTGGTTGACTAAAAATTTTAAGGCAATAAGTCTGTATGTTTTAACTAGATATCTAGATATTGGGTAGGCAGACTGCAGATCCAACAGTAAGCCTATAGGCAATCTACTCTGAATTTCAACAACTGATTTGCAAGTGAACTCTTGTTGGAGGACCTGTCTGGACAGAAACCTAACAAACACACTTTCATATAATGTAGATGAAAAAAATTAGTTAGCCAAGTCATTCCCCTTGAACCCATCAGTCACATTAAGTGAAGTACCAATATTTATTTATCGAAACATATGTAAGGGATTTCCCTGGGGGCCAGTGGTTAAAACTCCATCTCCCCAATACAGAGGGCAAGGGTTCAATGCCTGGTCAAGGAAGTAAGATTCCACTTGCCACATAATGTGGTTAAAAATAAAATAAAAGATGAAAACAAAACTTTAAACAATAACAGCAAAAAACAAACAAACAAACCTCTATTTACTCAAGTGCAAATAGAGTAATAACATGGTAATTACATGAGTTCCAGTATTCATTCACGGACAAGGCAATGGCACCCCACTCCAGTAGTCTTGCCTGGAAAATCCCATGGATGGAGGAGCCTGGTAGACTGCAGTCCATGGGGTTACTAAGAGTCAGACATGACTGAGCGACTTCACCTTCACTTTTCACTTTCATGCACTGGAGAAGGAAGTGTCAACCCACTCCAGTGTTCTTGCCTAGAGAATCCCAGAGACGGGAGAGCCTGGTGGGCTGCCGTCTATGGGGCTGCACAGAGTCGGACACGACTGAAGCGACTTAGCAGCAGCAGCAGCAGCAGCAGCAGCAGTAGTCATCAAGCCAGTTCCACCTCTTACTAATCTTTTATACTTAGGATGTGCTCTATATAACAATTCCAAATGTTCCAAAATAAAATGATATATGTAATTTGTTTTTATACTAATTACTAACTGAAGATATCTTAATTATTTCATTTTTGTTCCTTTCCTAAGGAGAGTTTTTAAAGACGTGGTTAAAGATGAACTAGTTATTAAAGCAAAGGCAGTTTTACCAAGGTCAGATTTAAAAAAAAAAAAAAACCCCAACACATTTAAACAACCAAAACTTTTCAAATAATTTTATAATATTAATTAGCATGTAGGTCACATTAACACTTCCATAAAAGAAGTAGTAGAAAAGGCAGCATATCATGTCATTGTTTTATACCACAATAGCTAACAAGATAAAAATATGTATTCAATGAAATAAAAATCCTTAACTCTTTTGGAATCAACGAAGCATTAGTGCTACATTTTAAAATTTCAGAATTTCATTCAATACGGGGAAATAGTTTACAGAATAAATCAAACCAAATTAGCATTGTCCAAGATGCCACAGGAATAATTCACACTTAGAATGAATATGTATTTAGAAAAAATATTGATTCTACAGAAAATCATTGATACATATTTGTAACTTTCTTAGTGGGTCAAATCACAGTATCTTTATGTCATTAAACATAGCTTTAAGGTATGGACAACAATTTAATGAGACTGTTTTTTAAACATATTTGAAATAAATTTTTCCCCTTCGAAGTAGTCTCTTTGGAAACAACAAACTTATTTCAGTAATTCCATTGCTTTGTTTTTGGAACTGTCATTCAGAAACTGCAACATACTTTTGAGATACATCTCAATAAGCAAAACTCCTCTGATGGCATATGTGGTTTCAGAGACACAAAAGTCATCTCAAGCCTGTTTTTGGGTGAATTGGGTGAGAATACTTGGCAAAACATCTTGTTAAAGTACTGTGATGTTCCTATAAAATAATGAGGTATAGTGGCTGTTTTATCATATAACTTCATAATTATTATGAATTTAAAATAAGATAATATTTTCAAAATTAAACAGTAGCAATCATAGACCAAAATAAATAATCTTGAAAAATGGCATTCATTTGAAGGGATATGATGCAGTGCGGTATGAAATCATTCTTGGGTATATCATATATATAGGGCTTTGTTAAAACCATTGTTTGTATTTATTATAACTTTTTCCCTGACTTCTGGACAGATCTTTACTTCATTCACTCATCCATCCATCCAACCCACTCTCCCTCTCTCTGTCCAATCATCCCCTTAGGCATTCATTCATTCATTAATCAGTTAGTGAATTATTACAATGTACCAAACTAAATCCAAAGCCACAAGATGAGTAAGATAGAGTCCCTGCTTCTCTTTTATGTTCTTGGGTTTTCCCTATAAACATTACAAATCAATTATCTTTTTCCTAAATAGAAAATTGCTCAAAATAATTTGAATCTTAAGGAAAACATTTATTTTGTTACAAAGACTATTCTAAGAGAAAATACTCTGTGAATTTACTGACTTTGAGATTCTTGTTTTCCATGTTACTGCCAACAACTAGAGTAACCTGTCACTTGGTTTTGAAACTCAATAGATTTCACCCAATAAACTCAATATCCATAATTTAGGCATAATCACTCAGCATCTCATTAACAGCTCTTAATCATATTCCCATTCCCTAATCTTAATTTTAGAAGACAGCATATGATAATAAAACAAATTCATATTATCAATTATTTTAAGGAACAGATTCCAGGGAATATTCTGGAATCAGTAGCATTCGAACTAACACTCTAAGCATTCAACACTCATATCCAAGTAATTGACAAGGTGAATAATTATGCAGAAACATGATGCCAACAGACTGCAAAGATCTGCAATCCTTATGGATGTAACATTATTCAGGATATTGTACTTGGAGAGAAAATTATATTCACACCAATATTTTCAACAACAAATCATTATAAATAAGATGCTTTTATAATATTTTTAGAATTTTTAGATTTTATAATAAACTATTTTACACCAGGACATTTCTTTAGGCAAAAATTCTTATCCCAATAATCAACTTTTTCCCCAATAATCTTAGTTTTAATGTAAATAACCATACATCTAGAAAAGTACAGGCAAAATCTACTGATTATTGCCATATACATTGTTCTTTCAATCAAGAGACAAAAATTAAACATCTTAGCACTTAGCTTTACATACCATTATGTTTTCTAACATGAAGTCACTGAAATAATAAAAATGTCAAAGGTAATTCTGTTTATAAAATGGCTGGCAATTTTCAGTGATTGAGAGTGAGTATATAAGAAACAATCTGAATATAGTTAGATATGTTCGATTTTATAACATTCATGGAGCTTTCATGATATATCCCTGTATTGGAAGTACGGAGTCTTAACCACTGGGCTTCCAGGAAAGTCCCAACAATGTTGAACCATTTAATATTTATAATCAGTGCAATGAAGTGATCAAATCTCTCTTATTAGAATGATCACTCCATTGGCAGTTTAGAAGACTGATGCAGGAGAGGAGACTGGATGAAGGAAAATTAGTTAAAGACTACAAGGTGAATGATAGAAAAAAAGTATAAAATATTATCATGGTTACATTGAAAGAGAGGGAGGAAAGCGTGCACATGAGACATGCATGCATACATTTATGCGTGCTAGGTCATGTCCCACTCTTTGGGACCCCATGGATTGTAGCCTGCAAGGCTCTGCAGTCCATGGAATTCTCCAGGCAAGAATACTGGAGTGGGTTGCCATTTTTCACATGAGACACTCTGACTAATATACACAGTTCAACCTCACTGAACTGTTTTCTTCTCTATATTTTTCTGACCCAAACTGAATTAACTAAACAGCACATCACTGAGAAGAATAGCTTAGTTAAAACAAATTCTAGACAGTGAAGACATGATGTATTTCATAGAGGAGCTGTAAAAACTACTTTTCAGGAGAGGACTCATATATACAGCCTCAGGCACAAACAATAACAACACAGTCATAAAAATACATACTCCTCACCTACAGAGCTTTAAAGTTAACAAGGCATTTTCATATACATTCTTTAATGATCTCCACAGCTTTGTTGAAATAGACATCATCATTCCCACTTTGCAGTTGAGTAAACTGAAGCTCAGAGATGATAAGGTGGGCTCAGCTCCAGATCTTCCCAAGACACCCTCCATTGGGTACCTTTTCTAGAAAGTCTTGAATCTTCTAGTTATTAACCATACACTCCTGGCCAAGAAAATTACTTCCTGCTGAGCCTCAGCTGTTGTGGTTGAGAAAAAAAATATTTTTTACTAGAAAATAAAATAATTTTCCTAAAGTGGCTTTGGCATTGCTAGCACTCTTTTAAGTCCCACCCTGTATCAAGTATTTGAAGATAACTACTATTTCCTGGGCTTTTTAGGTGGTGCAGTGGCAAGGAATTCACCTGCCAATGCAGGACACTCAAGAGATGTAGGTTCAGTCCTTGGGTCAGAAAGGTCTTCTGGAGGAGGAAAGGGCCACCCACTCCAGTATTCTTGCCTGGGAAATGCCATGGTCAGAGGAGCCTGGCGGGCTACAGTCCATGTGGTCACAAAAGAGTCAGACATGACTGAGCATGTACGTGTGCACACACATACATACACAAACACACACCCACACACTATTTCAAGCAGAGATATATTCTGAATATATCCATAGGATTTATTTCCTGAAGCAGAGACTATAAATATCAGAGCATGAGTGTCAGGGCCTGTAAGTTTACTATTAATGAATATTAGCTAAAGAGGACAAACATGAATAGTAGCCTAAAAACCAATTAAGTGTAGGAGAATAAAATGTGAGGAGATGAAAGCTTAAAGTAATTGCTATGCTCAACAGAATCAAATATTGAAAAGAGGAAAAGGAGGGTGATTACTAACAGCATTTCATTGAATTTTACAATTCAAAATGTTATTGCTCATAATTATAAAAATTATCATCCAGAAACTTCCCAAAACAAAACAAAACTAAACAAACAAACACAATACAGTTTTTAGGATCCAGACCAAAGGCAAAGTCACACTTTGCTCTTTGGAATATCATTTGGAGTAGTAGAGTATTAAGTAACAAAACCGACAAATGTGTATCTTTCTTTCCTAATAACTTAAAATTTAAGAACTTTACTCATTTACAAAAATCAGAATTCCAAAAACTAAGAATACAAAAATATGGTTTTGAAAAAACTGTATGGTTCACATGAAAACGATGGAAATCATTGGTAAGGAAACTGCTGAACATTGTGAAAACACTTATACCCTCAATAAAACTGTCATTAATAAAAATTCAAAGTTTTGTTGTTTTTTTTTTTTCAAAAAAACTGTTGTTCAGCAAAAGCAGGAAGAAAAAGATAGGTAGAGGAAACAGAAAAACCCTGAATCTAGGGTTGATCACTTTAATTTTTGAGAGTAATTAAATTACTAATAATCCTACTGGAGTTCAAGAGCTTTTGACACATGTTCTCCAGGATGCTTTTATCATAATAAGTGCAATAGACCAGACCCTCTTTAGTAAAGAGACCAGGTACTTCATAATCTCTAGCCAGCCCAATAATATACAAAGGTTGAGGATGTTTCTAGATTAACTAGCTAGTGCCTATGATTTATGCACGCTCATCTCAGTGTAGCCAAAATCATCTTCATAAAAGAACAAACACAATGGTTCCTAAATACGTTTGATATAATGAGAGTTCAACTGTTGTGGACTTTTGCCCATAACTATTCACATCTAATTTCCCAATTGTTGTTGTTTAGTTGCTATGTCATGTCCGATTCTTTGCAATCCCACGGACTGTAGCTAGCCAGGCTCCTCTGTCCATGGAATTCTCCAGGCAAGAATACCGGAGTGGGTTGCCATTTCCTTCTCCAAGGATCTTCCCAAGCCAGGGATCAAATACCCGCCTCCTGCATTAGCAGGTGGATTCTTTACTGCTTAGCCACCAAGGAAGCCCAATGTGGATACATTAATGTAAATGGCATGTATCAAAGTGGAATTATAAAAACAGTCATGAGAAATAGGAATGAAGACAGTGTTGAGCAGTTTTCTTGGAAAACTACAAATCACCATACTCTGCATTTCTGAATAGGGAAAAACTATTAGATTAGAATTCCAACAGGGCAGAGGCAATGGCCAAATTGTCCTTTATCTTCTTGTAAAATAAACTCTCTGGCTAACTAGGTTTATGTAAAGGACACATCTTGTTTTGGAAAGGAATCCTTTCTGTTATCACTTTTCCTCTCAAGGTTTATGGGTTACCTATTTTGTCCTGCCAGATCTTTAACAACAAAGGTACTTGGAGACACATTTTCAACAGGTCTCTTTCAGCTTAAAAGAGATAAGAAGTCACCGCCTGGTGGGTCATCCACTTCTGACAGAGAGAGGTGACCCAGATGATGGGCACTGATGCCCTCAGCCTTCTTCACTTCAGCAGGATTTGACTGGCCTTTTTTTGGTTTGTTTCCAATGTAGGTAAATGAGCTCTGCAAATATTAACCAGTGTCAGGCATGCTGTGAACTTCTTCCTAATGAGACCCTAAGGATGTGAGCTGGAGGAACTACTTCAGCTAGTCTACAGGCAATACTGAACAGTCAGACTTTTAATTTCACTTAAATGCAAACCAGAGAAGGATAGCCCTGGAAAGCTTTTTAAATATGAAGAAATAAGATCAAATCATAGCATCATCTAGTTAATGACACAATAGAGCTTTCATAAATGACCTAAAGCAAATGATTAAGAACATTCCAAACTAACCACACAGCATTAAGAAGGTCTGTTATTTTGAATTGCCCCTTTGCGGACACATCTGCATTTGTCTTCACAAACAGTAGGCTTTCTGATCCAGGTTCTGGGAGATAGCCTTATGATCTTGGTGCCAAAGCTACTTGCAGATATTGCAATAGAGAAGATAAAACTTCAGCAACATTCTTTTTGTCTACCCTCCAAACTCCCATATCTGGGCCTTCTCTTAAATTAATTTCCTTTTCCTGTATTTATTCTATGCTTTATTATACAATCTCTGCCTTGTAGATTTCAGGCTGGCATTATCTGGTTTGACTTATAAGCACCTAGAATACAAGGATTCTGTTAGTCTAAACAACTCTAAAGAGTGTGAATGCCGCATGAGCCTTCAAAATATTTTCAGATAATGATGATTAATCCCTCTAAAATGTTAGTGGGATGAAAAGGTGGAAAAATATCTTTTCTTTAACTTCTTTTACAGCAAAATGCTTTCTTTTACATGTCCCCTCATCTGAAAAAATATATGTATGCATGTATGTATGTATATCTTTCATCTATCAATCATCTCTCTCTCCCTTTCTCCCTCTCTCTCTTCTCTCTCTCCCTCTCTTTCTCCCTCCCCTCTCTCTCTCTCTCCTCTCTTTTTCCCCTCACTGTATCCCTATATCCCCAGTCAGACAAAAGGTGCAGGAAGCCTTGGATCTCCAATTTATAAAATGACAAAAATGGCAGACATGTTTCAAAGCATTCATCATGATAAGATTATTCCAATCAAAGAGAAATAATATACTAGAAATTAAACTGTATGGTATACATTGCAGATTGGTGAGTGGTTTCTTATAAAAATAAACATGTATCTTTGCCCATGGGTCAACAATCCTTCCCTACATATGGTTTCAGAGAAGGACCTCTATAAGGAAATATTCCATACATTTGTACCGTTCACTCTGTTTTCTTCAGTGAGTCCCCTGGCACACAATAACACCATATTCTGGGATACAGAATGCACTAGCTGCTATGAGATAGAAGTAATACCCATCAGCAGCAATTGTGATTATGCTTTATTGCTCACATATACACACTTCAGCATGTATAAACTTAAAACTTTCTTCCTTAAATTACTGTCAAAATTAAACATTACAATAATATATGCTTTTCTTTTAAATTGAGAAAGCTCCAATACACATATATATTTATACTTCTCACTCCTATGCATGTAATATTCAGTTTCGAAACCAAAATGATCATTTAACTTATTTATCAAAAAGAAAAATAGTGATGCTTTCTGTTTATTAAACTGCATGCCCTATGTCAAGTGTTCAAGTGTAAATTGTAAATTAGATTCACAAGTCCCAGTTGCTAATTATTCTGGACATCCATGAATGGAAACAAGTAGTTAATTCACAATAAATCACTAGTAATGTGCTAACTAGCAAGCCCCTAATTCTGTGTATCTGTAAGTATTTACAGCAAGAAAGTGAAAACCAGGGGAATAGATGGGAAAATATTTAAAGGTTACTTTTCACCTGCTTCCTCAATGCTTCCTACCTCAAAATGTTACTTCTCTGTCCCCCTACTTTTCTATTTTAAATTAGAAAAATTATTAGTAAAAGATAGTTAACGTGCCATTTTGTTCATTTCCCTTCAAAAAAAGAATTGCGTTCTATGACATAATTTTAGTGTTAATAATGAAATGCGCACAAGAAGATATTTTTGCAAGTCATATTTTTTTTAAATCCAGTGTATAAGCAGTACAGATTATTTTTTTAATATACCATCTTTTTAGTATAGAGGAAATTGAATATCATTCTAGATAACTTGTAAGTATCCTTTCCTTTCATCATTTATTTACAAAGAGAACACAAACGTAATGACTTTAAACCTTTCAAGTGCTATTTCAAAGACCTTTTGAGTACACTCAGCTAATATTTGCATTACTTCCACAATGTAAAATAATATGTACTATAATATGTTATACTAACACATGTTCCCATCACTGTAAGATTGTCACTAAACTGTGTTTACCCCAGTGTTTGGCAAACTTACTTTGCCTACAAACATCTTCCAAACACACCTATTAATTTAGAGAACTCTTGGCCTGTTGAACAAGTTGAAAGAGATGAGCTTAACTCAGTGGTCACTGTTGGGCTGGTAACAGCTTCAGAAGCAGTACTGTGATTCCAGCAGGGCCCCTGGACTTGTCCTGGGGATATGGACTTCCTCCTCTCCCTGTTTTGCTAACCCTGTACCACACTGTGGGATTTTTAGTTAAGGATATATTCCAAAGGAAAACAATTTGTTATGTCTCAAAATGCTGAATTCTAAATGGATCTGGAGAAGTTACACATTTTCTCTATTTTACTAAAAACGCGTGTATGCGCAGTCACGTCCAATGCTTTGCAACCCCACAGACTATAGCCTGCCAGTCTCCTCTATTCACGGGATTTTCCTGGCAAGAATACTGGAGTGGGTTGCCATTTCTACCCCAGGGGATCTTCCCAACCCAGGGATCGAACCAGTGTCTCCTGCATTTAGAGGCAGATTCTTTACCACTTACCCCCCTGGGAGGCCCATACTAAAAATAACAATTTGTTATTCGAAATAACATTTATTTTCTTTCTTATCATCTCCAGCTACTGAGATCTTTATTAAACAAACACAATACAAAGCTTACTGTGTATCATGCATTATTTTCTCAGTGCCTTACAAATACAAATTCACTTAAGCCACTGAAAGACTCTATAGGGAAAGCACTCTATCCCTACTATGCAGATAAGCAAACTGAGGCTCAGAGAGATGAAGGGAATCAGTGGAGCCAGCATTGAAAACCAGGCAGTCTCTGGCTCCTCTGTGTCCTCACCTGCCAAAAGCCTCTCAGGCAAAGCACTGGACTGCTATCTTTTCGGGGGAAAAAAAAGATACTGCTTTTACTGACATTATCCCTTGTCTGTTTTTTGGTATCGTTACTGGTTCCAAATAGGAAAAGGAGTACGTCAAGGCTGTATATTGTCACCCTGCTTATTTAACTTATATGCATAGAACATCATGAGAAATGCTGGGCTGGAGGAAGCACAACCTGGAATCAAGATTGTGAGGAGAAATATCAGTAACCTCAGATATGCAGATGACACCACCCTTATGGCAGAAAGTGAAGAAGAACTAAAGAGCCCCTTGATGAAAGTGAAAGAGGAGAGTGAAAAAGTTGGCTTAAAGCTCCACATTCAGAAAACTAAGATCATGGCATCTGGTCCCATCATTTCATGGCAAATAGATGGGGAAACAGTGGAAAGAGTCCCCAGATTTTTTTGGGGGGCTCCCAGAATCACTGCAGGTGGTGACTGCAGCCATGAAATTAAAAGATGCTTACTCCTTGGAAGAAAAGTTATGATCAACCTAGACAGCGTATTAAATAGCAGAGACATTACTTTGCCAAAAAAGGTCCATCTAGTCAAGGCGATGGTTCTTCCAGTGGTCATGTATGGATGTGAGAGTTGGACTATAAAGAAAGCTGAGCTTTCATAAGAAGCATCAGAAGAACTGATGCTTTTGAACTGTGGTGTTGGAGAAGTCTCTTGAGAGTCCCTTGGACTGCACGGAGATCCAACCAGTCCATCCTAAAGGAGATCAGTCCTGGGTGTTTATTTGAAGGACTAATGTTGAAGCTGAAATTCCAATACTTTGGCCACCTGATGTGAAGAGCTGACTCGTTGGAAAAGACCCCGATGCTAGGAAAGATTGAGGACAGGAGGAGAAAGGGACGACAGAGGATGAGATGGTTGGATGGCATCACCAACTCAATGGACTTGGGTGTGGGTGGACTCTGGGAGTTGGTGATGGACAGGGAGGCCTGGCATGCTGCAGTTCATGGGTTCGCAAAGAGTCAGACACGACTGAGCGACTGAACTGAACTAAACTGAACTATGCAGTATTTAAAAGATACATTATATAACTTTTTTAGATTCTGGTTGTTTGCTTGTTTTTTAAATTTGTACAATATTCTGTTGGTTTCTGCCATGCAATAATTCAAATCAGCTATAATTATACAAACATACCCTCCCTCCCAAGCCTCCAGCCTGTCCCCACATCCCTCCCTCCAGATCATCACAGAGCACAGCTATCCATCTTGCACCTGAAGGTGTGTGTATATATAGATGTATTATATTATTAAACATATATAAATATGTATTATTTAAAATATACTCCAACGTGCATATATATTCATATATTTTATATATTATAGATATATGCTGTTTATATAATTATATATATATTTTATTATACATTATAGATTATATTTTATGTCTAAATCTATGTCTAGATATATGCAAGACATTGAACTGACCAGAGTAATTGAATGTAAACTTTTAGAATTTAAAACTGTCCCTCCATGCTGAGACTTTAGATTGACTCAGAAGTATACTAACCTAATCACTGCTACACTTTATTTTCTATTGTAGAGATTTAAAACAAAGCTAGGTTTTATTATGCTATTTTCCTACAAAATAATGTGTTGCTGCCATTTACAAACCATTTTGTACTATTCTTATCATCAAGGTTTATTTGCTTTTTTTTAATACACTGCATTGTTTTACTTTTTTAAAAATTCAATAAAAATAATTGCAAGGAAGTGGGGGAAAAGATCAATGACCTGTAATTTATATTTCAATAGAGATACTAAAATAAGCAGCTTTTATTTTTGATTTATTTTAGAGGATGGTTTTTAAAGCCTTCTTTTGACAGCTACTACAACCCTATACTAAAGCTGAAACTGCTTGGAAAAAATCTCACTCTCCCAAAATACCAATAACATGAGCAAGAAAAATTAACTTCACAGCAGGCCACTTTAATGAGCACAGAAGCAAATCGGACAAGGCAGATAATATGATGCCTTTTGGAATATAATAGAGAATAGAATTAGCAAGTATAAAAGAAGTCCTATCACTGTGTAACTCAAACTCCTAGGGTGGGAGGAAAATCTTACATATCAATGAAAAGATGGGCAGGCAAGCATGTGTGTATTAATAGGGACTCATTCTTATCTATGTATTTATGTGTATGTATGCAAATGTATCCATATATATTATTCTATGCAGAGTCTAGTATGTATCACTGTTGTGAATATCAGAAAATAAACATTATTACTACAACCTGGATTTCTGTGAAAAGAGTATGTGCAGGTTTGAATGTAACATTTTCCATGTAGACACATCAACCACTTTACAAACATAAAAGTGAACTTTAGAGGAAAATGAAATGATCCTTATAATGAATGGTAACGAGAAGGAAATGGCAACCCACTCCAGTGTTCTTGCCTGGAGAATCCCAGGGAAGGAGGAGCCTGGTGGGCTGCCATCTATGAGGTCGCACAGAGTCGGACATGACTGAAGTGACTTAGCAGCAGCAGCAGCAGTAACAACCACATAAAAATGAAGGATCTTTCAAGGTTAAAAAGTTCTTCTCAAGTAAATAAAAGTCATTTATTTATTTTTGTCTGTTCCACATGGCTTGCAGGATCTTACTTCCCTGACTTCGGACTGAACCCAGGCCCTCACCACTGAACCACCAGGGGATTCCCTAAAACCATTTTAAGTATGATACGAGCTTCCCAATGTTTGCTACAGTCTTGCTTTAAAAAGAAGGTACTGACATAAACTGTACTATTTAAAAATGTATACACCTAAAAGATACATCTTATAGAAAATTACGTGGACATCTAGGTTGCTTCCATGTCCTAGCTACTGTAAACAGTGCTTCGATGAACATTGGGGTACATGTGTCCTAGATGACCATCAGCAGATGAATGGATAAGAAAGTTGTGGTACATATACACAATGGAATATTACTCAGCTATTAAAAAGAATGCGTTTGAATCAGTTCTAATGAGGTGGATGAAACTGGAGCCTATTATGCAGAATAAAGTAAGTCAGAAAGAAAAACACCAATATAGTATATTAACGCATATATATGGAATTTAGAAAGATGGTAACGATGACCCTATATGCGAGACAGCAAAAGAGACACAGATGTAAAGAACAGATTTTTGGATCCTGTGGGAGAAGGCAAGGGTGGGATGATTTGAGAGAATAGCATCGAAACATGTATCTTACTATATATGAAATAGATCACCAGTCCAGGTTTGATCCATGAAACAGGGCGCTCAGGGCAGGTGCACTGGGACGACCCTGAGGGATACAATGGGGAGGGAGGTGGGAGGGGGGTTCAGGACGGGGGACACATGTACACCCCTGGCTGATTCATGTCAATGTATGGCAAAAACCACCACAATATTGTAAAGTAATTAGCCTCCAATTAAAATAAATTAATTAACTTACCAAAAAAAGAAGAAAATTCTATGGGATTTGTTTGAGTCTCCAAAAAAATTCACTTCAAATACTTCTTGTCAGAAACCATCATCAACTCTGAGGCAGATCATAAAGACTCTCGGTTATTTTTTTTTTTTTTTGTCTTTAAAAATTCAAGATTTTATAATAAATTCTAACTCTACATCAGTTCTTCAGAATTAGATTTTAGTAAATGATATTTTTAAATAAACCCTTTATACACAATAGTGTTACTTGTGCATTGTCTTCACAGTATTTCCAACTTGCCAGGCAATGCATGTGATGCTGATATAAACAACATTCATCTGTTCATTCAACATTTATTTTATACCTACTACATGTCTTCACCTAGGCTAAAGAGGTATCACTTTCCCAACAAAGGTCCACTTAGTCAAAGCTATGGTTTTCCCAGTAGTCATGTAAGGATGTGAGAGTTGGACCATAAAGAAGGCTGAGCACCAAAGAACTGATGCTTTCAAACTGTGGCGCTGACAAGTCTCTTGAGAGTCCCCTGGCCTGCCAGGAGATCAAACTCGTCAATCCTAAAGGCAATCAACCATAAATACTCATTGGCAGGACTAATGCTGAAGCTCTAAAATTTTTGCCACCTGATGTGAAGAGGCAACTCATTAGAAAAGACCCTGATGCTGGGGAAGATTGAAGACAGGAGGAGACGGGAATGACAGAGAATGAGATGGTTGGATGGCGTCACTGACTCAATGGACATGAGCTTGGGCAAACTCTGGGAGATAGTGAAGGACAGGGAAGCCTGGCGTGCTGCCGTCCATGGGTCACAGAGAGTCAGACATGACATAGCAACTGAATGACAAGGCTACAGAGAGAGAAGAACAGAGAAATACTAAAAATATAGGACTCTGGAGATAGAAAGACCTAGACTAGAGTGCCCAATGGGATACTGTCTAATTATAGCTTGAACAAATGATTTCCCTCAAGGACTCTGTGGGTCTTCCAGCCCTTCATCTATATAACTGTCACTATAGGTAGAGAGTAAGTCATAGATCTGACTGACCTAAACCACTCTCACCCACAGAGTCCCTTGGCTGCACAAATTCATATATATCCTGCTGTCCAGAGGACAAACAGGCTATGCCCAACAGGCGTATATTTGCCTGAAGCACCAACGGCATCCTGGGAGAAAATAAGAACAGAGGCTCATAACTGAGTCCAAGGCAATGAGTTCATTTCAGAGGAGAGTGTCACATCTTAGTACAGTGGGTTATACGGCTAAATATTGTTTTCTGACCCCACGATTTCTCTCACAGACTCATGTCAGAGTCCCAGGGAAAAGAAAAGACAAATATGAAATAAAAGGGTTGTTTCACAAAATTCATGGGTAACACTAAAAACGCAAGCCAGCTCTCCTTTGCCACCTAAGAAGTAGCAGACAGACCCAGTGCAAAGGAACTTGCACACTTTTGCAAGGAGATCATAGGGTGGAAGGTGACATTTCTGCTGTAGTCAAAGAGGAGAAACAGGGCAAATGCCACACATAGCCAGGTGCCATATTTGGGAGCACGTGTGAGACACATTCTTGGGTAGGAAAAAGCCAGAAGAAAGGATGGGAGTTGATTTGCTTTCCCAGGTAGGGGAAATATTTTTTTCTTTAAACTTCAGACATACATAGTGACAAGGGATGCAGTCTTAAAACTTGCTCTTAGGACCTCTGTCTTCTGAAGTTTCTCTGAGCCCACAGAAAACCCCATCTCCCCACACATGGACACAAGTATTGAATGTAAGCAATACAATTTGAAAAGCAATGGAGATCTATACTACTCTAGAAAAAAAGATTTATACTATCTAGTTTGCGTTTAAACAAAATATCCATGTGAGTTTTTCATACATAAATTATCAAGCACATATGAATACATATGGCACAAAATACTCCTCCCAATTACCAAAAATAATGGAATTTGGCTTTCAATCTTGAAGTTAATCTATTAGCTAAAGAGACGCTCTGTGTTCACAGGACACAGCATATTGGGATATCACTAATGAGAAGGCTTTGCCAAGTCACGGCACCTTCTTTACTTCATCTACGACCTCACATGCATTCATGTAGAATTTGGGGATAATCACTCCTCCCTTTTGGGCTTTAGTGGTAAACAATCCACCTGCTAATGCAGGAGACACAAGAGACGCAAGTTTGATCCCTGGGTCGGGAAGATCCCCCTGGCATAGGGAATGGCAACCTACTCCAGTATCCGTGCCTGGGAAATCCCATGGACAGAGAAGCTGGGCAGACTACAGTCCATGGGGCTGCAAAGAGTCGGACATGACTGAGCATGGACACCCCTCCCCTTGAGCCACCAAAACAAAGAAATGTGGCTTGGCTAATAGCTATCCCACTGAAGTATCCTTTTCAGCTCTTTTTGGTCTACTAGAATTCCAGAATACAGTGGATATTAGTAAGTCTGGTTATGAAACTAGGGTGCTTTAGAAACAGGACAAAGGTGAATCAGTTTATTCTCCATATATTTTACCCGTAAGCCTTTTCCTCTGCCCCCGAAACGTATGTTTGAGCAATTCCTAGCCCTAGTTTTAGGTTTTGTTTTTTTTTTTTAAAGTCAGCCAATAGCTTCTAAGGCTACTTGATTGGTCTTCGCTCAGCATTTTTTGATGCAATGTAGTAAAACAAGAAAGACCCAAAACTTGCCTTCAAACAGTTATCTCTGGGGACAGAACCATACAATGCACCAACACTGCATGATTACTGGTAGACCGTATAAGAAGTAAGACTTTTCAGGTGGCTCCACAGTAAAGAGTCTGCCTGCCAATGAAGGAGATGCAAGGGGCTCAATCCCTGAGTTGGGAAGATCCCCTGGAGTAAGAAATATCAACCCACTCCATTATTCTTGCCTGGAAAATCCCATGGGCAGAGGAATCTGATGGAGTACAGTCCATGGAGCTGCAAAGAGTCAGACATGACAGAGTATGTATGCACGCATGTATAAGGAGATATCCCTGACAGGTTGTGACCGAGGCAGAAAGCTTCCATTTTTACAGAGAAAGAGGTATTTAAGGAGAGTCTCAAAGTTAGGGTTGGTGTTTATGATGTCTACTAGAGGGAAAGAAGAGAATGTGAATAGATAGGGAAGAATATGAAAAGATGGCATTTTGAGGAATGACAATAATTCATATGGCTTGAAAACTACGTGTGCGTGTATGCATGTTCACACACATGTATGCAAACAGGCTTGGAGGTTGGAGTAGGAACAGATTCTCGGTCCTGAACATGACTTGTATCCTGCTCTAAGTTTGGATTTCATACTTCCTGGAGAATCACAGAAGGATTCAAGCAGACTAGGATCATGGTAGTATTTCCTCTGAAAAAGTTTCTGTGTGGAATGGAGGAAGTGAAGGAGGGAAGCCAGTGAGGAGGGAAGTTCACAGAGACAGGCAGCAGGGTCTCTCTTGGCAGGAGAGAGAAAAACATCTGAGGGAAAAGCAGAGAGACGCAGGGAAATTACTGTCCCTGCTGTGAAGAGAATGCGAGATTTTAAATATCAGAAATTTCAATTCAAATATGTCAGAAAGCCTCACACAGGTCCAACATAGTATAGTTCCTTTTGCTTTGAAAGGACAGTTTTCTCAAGTTGCAGGGAACAGGGCTCCTAAATCTTTTTTATTACACCCTCAAGAGGACTTTATTAAAAGCACCCTAGGAATCTTTTCATAAAAATTAGGTGCTTCCCTTTGAAGTCTTATTTTCTATTTTAATTTCCAAGAGCAGAAATTCCCAGAAACGAAATATAAGGTTCACTGGAATGAGAGGAAGGAAAAAAATAAAATAGAGAAAGTGGGACGGGGAGGTCGAAGCCCCCAAAGGGCCTGGTTCCTGGTAGCCTCAGGCCTTTCCTTTCCTCTCACCTCATCCAATGGGATCAGACCCATCGCAACATCCCACTTCTCACACACATGTGGACACTTGAGTTTTGAGCCATAAATCTTGCAAAAGTCTGTCAACTGACAGCCTAATAACATGAAAGGAATATCTGCAAACAAGATGGTTTCGAGCCATTGCTCCTGACCCTGAACAAATCAGGGCGCAGTTCCCTTTGCAGTTTAGAGCTTCTCCTTTAATCACTTAAGTGGGCAGACTGACGTGACACTTAAGAAATAAACCAAGAGGTCTCTGTGTTCCAGCTATCTGCAGGTCTCATTTACTCTTTCCCTAAAAAATTAAGTCCAGCTTGTCATATTTGGAGACTAAATCAATGCCTGAATGAGGGACAGCTGATAAAACGGCCTTTCCTGCCCTGTGTTCATTATTTACAAGGAATGCAACCTTTTCCAGCTTTCTACCTGGTAATCATTGAGGAGTATTCAAATAACGACACACCGAGGTTAAGGGCTAAGGCAGTGGTTATCAATCTTGGCCACACAGAAAAAAAATCACCTGTGGAGTGTGGTGGTGGGGAGAGAGTTACTTTAATATTTTAACAGAGATGCTTAGGCTGCACATGAAACCTAATAAATCAGAATTTCTGGGTGTGAGGTCCATGCTTTTTTATAAACATCCACTGTAAATTCTGATGTTCAGTCATATTTAAGAATAAGATTGTATCAGTTACATACCCCAAGTTTCTACCAGCTGTGGAAATGATGGATCCATAAAGCAAAGTGTCACTAGGAAAGCAGGCAAAAATGCAGCTTTTTAAGAGCCACTAAACACCTACAGAATCAGAATTAGAAATCCAAGTTTTGACACAA
The DNA here is from genome assembly GCF_032452875.1 of Bos javanicus. Classification (NCBI taxonomy): domain Eukaryota; kingdom Metazoa; phylum Chordata; class Mammalia; order Artiodactyla; family Bovidae; genus Bos; species Bos javanicus. The sequence continues at coordinate 86,420,146 of NC_083872.1, read as the reverse complement.
TTCTTAGATGACTTTTAGACTCACCCAACTTTAGAGGACCACTCAGAAAGAATTACAAACAGCTGCCTTTTTTTTTGTTTCCCCATGTCAATTCTAGCAGATATGATCATCGCTTGGAGAGTTCCAAGGAGCCTGGGGGAAAATCATTGGGACCATGCCAAATTACTACTCTAGGTATTAGTGAGGAAAAAGAATAGGGAAAAACCACAAAGAGAAAGAAATATAAACAAGTTTCCTGCCTTAGAAGCAGACACAACTCAGTGAGAAAATAATAACCAAGCAACCAACTAGTGATTACAGATTAACAGAAAGCAAGGTGCAGAAATGCTAAGTGGATGCATAGAGCCAACTTTTTTGACTAGCTGTACTTCTGGAATTACTTGCATAGAGAACGAAGAGCTTTTTGATTATGAAACATTCTTGGCTAACCCTACCTGAAGGTCCAAAAACATGCAAATATCCTCAACTTTTACAACTATCTTTAGACTTATACCTTAAACCCTTTACATTCTGTCTTCTTGGCATCCCTTTTGTTTAGTCCTCTAGTATCTTTCATGTAATAGGACAATTTTCCAGCAGTTTTCCAAGTAGTACTTTCAATTAAACATGATGATTAGGTGATATCTAACTTTGGAACCCCAGAAAGGGGAAAAACAACCCCAACGCAAAATAAAAGTAGGACATATCAAAATAGCAGTCATGATTTGGGTTGACAGTATTTCCATGGAAGCCATATTCTGTTCTTGGAAGCTCTGTTTCCACAGTGGTGTATAAACCATCAATTTTCTCCACAGAAAGCACAGAAAGTTCCCTGGAGGCAAAAATCATAGTCTTTTGCATCTATAGACTATGTATTCATACACAGTTTCCTATATGCCCCCTCCCATTCACTCTGTTTGCCCTCAGTGGGCACGATACATGCCACAAGATCCCTGGAGCCATCATGACAAGGGTCAATTGCCTAAGAACTATAAGAAACAACAAACCTCATGTGAAGAGCTGACTCATTGGAAAAGACTCTGATGCTGGGAGGGATTGGGGGCAGGAGGAGAAGGGGACAACAGAGGATGAGAGGCTGGATGGCATCACTGACTCGATGGACATGAGTCTCAGTGAACTCCGGGAGTTGGTGATGGATAGGGAGGCCTGGCGTGCTGCAATTCATGGGGTCGCAAAGAGTCGGACACGACTGAGCGACTGATCTGATCTGATCTGATACTAACAAAATTTAAAATATCTTCCCTGGAAAGGACTCCTCTGATGTCACAGATCATGTTATTACAGATGTCTGGTTTCTCATCTTGGACACCCTGTCCTAGGCAATGACCCCTCTATCATATAACTAGCTGATTTTTTTTCCCCCCAAAGGTAATGTCTGCCAGGTACCATTAAAAACAATTCCATTGAGATTCCTCAGACAGACAAAAACTGTTGTTGTTGTTGTTTTTAAAAAAAAGCTCAAAAAAAAATACTAATGGAGAATAAATTTACTGTGGAGAAAACACACATGATTAAATCTTTAAAGATGAGAGGGAAAAATTTACTAAAGACTATGTTTTAAATATTTTATAAACATATAGTAGTTTGTGTTACACTAAATAACTGGCCAAGTATTAGGGCCACCCACAGACTGCTAGGGTTTAAGGAGACCCCTGATACGAGCAGGGCTTCCCTTGTGGTTCAGCTGGTAAAGAATCAGCCTGCAATGCGGGAGACCTGGGTTCAATCCCTGGGTTGGGAAGACCCCTGGAGAAGGGAAAGGCTACCCACTCCAGTATTCTGGTCTAGAGAATTTCATGGAATGTATAGTCTATGGGGTTGCAAAGAGTCGGACACAACTGAGCAACTTTCACTTCACTTCACTTCACTTCTGATATGAGCAAGTTTCATACCAAGCGAGCAGATAGGTAGTGCAAATAAGCGTAGGGCTCATAGACTATAGAAAGCTTGAGTTTAAATGAAAAAGGTCCATTGCCATATCCAAGGTCATCACTGCAATGAGAAGTCTCTTCCTGTTCCCTGGTATTACTGTGTGTACTGTACTAGAGTGGGGAAGAGATAGAGCCCAAGAAAATCTTTGACTTAATTGTTCTACATGTCTCATATTTTCAACTTGCCCATCCTTCCTAATACCTCTAAAAGTCCCTTTTCCCTGGTATCTGGATTTGAAGCTTCAGACTTTGGACAAACAGCTAATTTCTGATGATTTGTCAGTTAGCAGACCAAATGATCTTTTCTAGGTGTGATAATTTACAGTAGGTGTCTCTAGTGGTAAAGAATCTGCCTGCCAATGCAGCAGATATAAGGCCTTGGTTCCATGCTTGGGTGGGGAAGATCCCTTGGAGGAGGGTATGGTAGTCTATTCTAGTGTTCTTGCCTGGAGAATCCTATGGACAGAAAAGCCTGGTGGACCGTGTCCATAGGGTCACAAAGAGTCAGACATGACTGAAGTGACTTGGGCTCCCTGAGTGGCTCAGTGGTAAAGAATTCGCCTGCGATGCAGAAGTTACAGGAGAGGCCATGGGTTTGATCCCTGGGTTGGGAAGATCCCCTGGAGGAGGGCACGGCAACCCACTCCAGTATTCTTGCCCTGGAGAATCCCATGGACAGAGGAGCCTGGCAGGCTACAGTCCATAGCGTCACACAGAGTCAGACACAACTGAAGTGACGGAGCACACATGCACACACACTATATTTAAAACATCCCAGGCGAGCTTTATTTTCATCAATTTTGTTTAGATTGGGTGACTGGGTTGAATAAACATAGAGCACTTCTTTATCTAAACCTGGGTTGTGTTTGAAGTGCATCTTAGACCAAGGTAAGAATCGATAACGACTAACATTTATTGGGCCTTTCTGTGGACGGAGAGTATGATCATTTATTTTTCTCATGAACATTATTAGAAAGGTATTATTGCTAATTGCTTTTTGCTAAGTCGCTTCAGTCGTGTCCGACTCTGTGCGACCCCATAGACGGCCTCCTATCAGGCTCCCCCGTCCCTGGGATTCTCCAGGCAAGAATACTGGAGTGGGTTGCCATTTCCTTTTCCAATGCATGAAAGTGAAAAGTGAAAGTGAAGTCGCTCAGTCATGTCTGACTCTTTGTGACCTCATGGACTGCAGCCCACCAGGCTCCTCCGTCCATGGGATTTTCCAGGCAAGAGTACTGGAGTGGGGTGCCAAAGGTTTTATTATTATCCCATTTTTTTAGCTGAGGAAAGTGAGGTAACCTAGAGGTTAAGTAAGTTGCTTAAGCTCCCATAACTGGCTAATAAATGTTGGCGCCTGACTTCAAATCCAGGCAATCTGATTCTAAAAACCTCTCTGAACCTTGCACTGTTATGCCTTTCTAGAGAGCACACTCAGAAAAATCATCATAAAAACCCTGGAAAAATACAAATGTGACATTTTGTCATATTCACTGTGATACTTTATGGTTATTTCCTAAATAGAAGATTATGGGGACAGCGAGTGTCAGGATAATCTTGAAATAAAATTCAAGGTTTCTGTCTCCAGAATATTCTCTTCCACAGATTCTACAATTGGGATTTATAGCCATGTCACTATTTCTGTATTTAATGATTGTTTCTATATTAAAAGAATGACTGTGCTTATCTCCCTCCCCCATAAGTATATTCTGTGGGGTTTACTTAAGATATTATTCATATATACAATGGTGTACAATTGTAGCTGGAGGGCTAAACAATAGGTTCTATTTTCATTATTCTCTCGGGACAATAAAATTAATAACACTCAGCAGGTCACCAGACTCTTGTCAAAAAAGTCATTGAGTCTTTCTTGTTCAAAAGATACACTGCTATAATTGACCCAAGACTATGTTTTAATTTGTGTGTCCCAATGGGATCCCTGCCAGAGCCATTAGATTAAAACCAATCCTAAATAGCTTTGCCATTTGTTTCAAGGATGAATGTAGCACTTCAATTTTACAAATGGAACATAGTTGCCACCAGACTCCAGGGCATCCAGACAAGGGCGATAAAACTGACCACTACCTTGAAAATCCTTGGTAATCAATCAACAGCATTAACTGGCTATGGTTCAGAGTCATGGTAACAAACTTTCTTTATAGAAGTTTCAGTTTTGAATACTCAGCATCACCTTCAGATCCTGAGTCAAGCTAGTTATCAATTTGGAAAGTACGACCGCCTTACATGTAGTACCAAAATAAGAGCTTGATTTTTTTTTTTAATTTAAGCACTTAAATATCTATTTCTACTCACCTTCTTTTGTTATTCTTTAGTCAAAATATCATAAAATGAAGAGTTACTGGGTAAAGGATATTGTATTGAAGGAGTACCAGATGCAAAGGCGTAGAGAGGTAATTTGAAGGACTAAATTGGGCGAGTGGTCTGCAGTGAACTCTTCAGCAAATGCCCCTTAGAAGTGGTGTGCTAAAGTCACTTCAGTGTGTCCAACTCTTTGTGACCCTAAGGACTGTACTCCACCAGGCTTCTTTGCCCATGGGATTTCTTAGGCAAGAATACTGGAGTGGGTTGCCATTTCCTTCTCCATATTATACTATATGAAACCTATAAAACAGGTTTGGTTATTCCTATTTTATAGATGGGGAAACTATGAGAGAGATCAAGTAATATTCTAAGATCATTTAGCTAGTGTTCACATATAGATCTGCCTAACTTCAAAAGTTGTGGTTTCCTCACTATACCTATCATTTACAGGCCCAAATAGAAACAGAATTTGATGACAGTCTCAGAGCACATAACTTTTTGAAATGAAATTTAATAGAAATCAATATAAAACATCCCCAGGGGAAAAAATGACTTAGAGAAGTGTTTTGTTAACATATAAATGGTATCAGATTACCGCTTAAACCTAATTCAGATCTTCAAATGTTATCAAGGAATCTAAAAGATAAGTAATGCAAGTTATTTAAGCTGTGAGCTAAATAAACATTTAAACTTAGAGAGGACTCTTTATATAACTGAATGGTATCTAGAAAAACAAAATACAAAGGAGCCAAAAGAAGAGAACTATTTATTTTTCAACACTTTTCACAGAAAAGAGGCTCTGTAAGTTATCATTGATAGTTGGCTGAGTAGCCTGGTCTATTTAGTGAGTTAATAAGTTAAATCTTCTAGGAGAGAAGAGAGCATATAAGGCCTCAGAGCCCAGTGACTTCAGTTAAAACCATCTTACCGACTCCCTCCTCCAGTCGAGTTCATGAAACAATCTTTAGAAATATATTAATAAGTGGCCCAAGGAAGTCTTTCTACTGAGGAAATTTATAGTTATCAAATGTCTCAAATTAACTGTATACATCAATTTCTAGTACATTTGGTTAACAGGAATTAGTCCTTGGGATCCAATCATTCCTAGAAGAGCCATTGCAAGTCTCTAAATCTTAAGTTTAAGGACCCGTGGCCTTCCCAGATAGCACTAGTGGTAAAGAACCCACCTGCCAATGAAAGTAGACATAAGAGACACAGGTTTGATCTGTGGGCGGAAAGATCCCCCTGGACGAAGGCATGGCAGTCCACTCCAGTATTCCTGCCTGGAGAATCCCATGAACAGAGAAGCCTGGCAGGCTGCAGTTCATAGGGTCACACAGAGTTGGACAGGACGGAAGCGACTTAGCACACATGCACAAGGACCCATGGTGACTATAGACCTTTCAACATCCCAAACGGCCCAGTGTGGAAGACGGCAATTCCTTAACGACAATGGGTGTGCGTGAGGCCCTTTTATGCCTGGCATTTCTGTGCCACTCTAATCTGTTCTCTTAGTTAACATTCCTTTGGGTTTCTTCTTCATCCTTCCCCTCATCCAGAATTTTATGGAGCATAAATTCAAGCTTCATAGAAGTTAAAGCAATGCTTATGTTACGAATTATAAAATTTCCTTACTATATATATATATATATATATATATTTCAAATTGCATGGTTACACGTGCACCATACTTCAGTGTCACAGCATCCATGCCTTTTCTTATGAGAATTTCAATTATTTTAACATAGCAGAAATAGGAGAAAGTTTGTTATTAAAATAACTATATATTATTCTACTCAGCTCACTCACAGTCCAGGGTAAGCATGACATGGGAGATGTGAATCGGCCACGTTCCAGGCCTCGAATCTCCTGTGTCTCCCACGGTGTGAGCATCTCACATTAAGGCAATACCAGTATTTCAATGAAGTATTTCCATGTTGCATAGGTTCTCAGGCCAAGCTGTCTACTTCCCCTGCTCCTCACCTGCAGAGGCAGCAGAATGTTCTGACGTTGAGGCTGCACCTCACTGAGGAATGGTGTCTTGGTCTCAGTGACAGGACTTACTGGGCTTGTCAAGGATTCATGATACTAGATATTCACCCTAAACATTGATTCTATGACTTGACTTCTCTGTTTGGGTTTGGTTCTACTGAAATGCAAATTAGATAGTGCCTAGTCAATTACTGTTCCACTCTCTCTGCTTGGAGGTTTAACCATCTTTCCCTGCTGCTCAGTGTTCTGTCAATCAATCCCACCTCAATTTTCAGTCACCAAGGATAACCATGGCAAAATGAATACAGCTAAATTAATCACAGAGTAATAAATTATACCTTACTAATAATACACCAAAATATCAGACATAAATTCTCTTCCCTCATTTACACTGTTCTAGTATATAAATCTCTATTTACTTTGTAATCATGAGCAAGGTACTCAAGATATTTAAGATCCCCATGCCTCAATTTCCTCTTTCGTAAATGAGATTACTATATGACTGTCTTATAGAGTTGTTATGACAAGTGAATGATATAACACGAGGGAAGAACCTAGAATACTGCCTGACACATAGCAAGCAATTAAAAATATTGTTATTATTATATTTTTCAATTGTCCTGAATATTGTTCTAGGTTGTTCTGGGAGGCAACAATGAGTAAGCTTTCACCCTTAGACATCCAAAAGTTCAGTGGGAAAGAAAAATAAAATGAACAATAATAATTCAAAATAGCTTTCTCTGTATATATACCTCTTAGAATTTGGTCTATATTTGCCAAATGGGTATGCTTACAACCCCCTTAGTTTTCACCTCCATGTATGTACAATGTAAAATAAATCCAACTTTTTATTCTTTTGTAGAGCCAGATTTGTTTTCTGCAAAGTACCTTCTACTTAGAATTTTTCAATTAGAAAAGCACAATAGATTTTACACTCAAATAACCTTCTTTGGTGCTTAACTTCATGGGAAATAGATGGGGAAACAATGGAAACAGTGAGGGACTTTATTTTTCTGGGCTCCAAAATCACTGCAGATGGTGACTGCAGCCATGAGATTAAAAGATGCTTGCTCCTTGGAAGGAAAGCTATGATCTACTTAGACACCATATTAAAAAGCAGAGATGTTACTTTGCCGACAAAGGTCCATGTAGTCAAAGCCATGGTTTTTCTAGTAGTCATGTATGGATGTGAGAGGTGGACCATAAAGAAAGCTGAGTGCCAAAGAACTGATGCTTTTGAACTGTGGTGTTGGAGAAGACTCTTGAGAGTCCCTTGGACTACAAGGAGATCCAACCAGTCCATCCTAAAGGAAATCAGTCTTGAACATTCAATGGAAGGACTGATGCTGAAGCTGAAACTCCAATACTTTGGCCACCTAATGCAAAGAACTGACTCATTTGAAAAGACCCTGATGCTGGAAAAGATTGAAGGCAGGAGGAGAAGGGGATGACAGAGGATGAGATGGTTGGATGGTATCACCGACTCGATGAACATGAGTTTGAGTAAGTTCTGGGAACTGATGATGGATAGGGAAGTCTGGAATGCTGCAGTCCATGGGTTCACTAAGAATTGGACATGACTGAGCAGCTGAACTGAACTTATTGTCTCCCAAATATTTAAAGATAATAGCTATAACTCAAGGAGATTTCAGGGCATGACAAGTGAAAACAACAGTAAAAACATACTTTCCTAAAGAACAAAAAGGCATCTGTGGACCATAACAAAGTGAACCAAAAAGACAAGGTATATAATTTAAAGGAATAGGTCTTCTTCAAATGCCCGGAGTCAAGGAAGCCCATTCGCAGCTTTGGGCTTATTTAATACCATTAAGCGAGAACACTTAGCTATCTGCAAGAAGGACCAAGAGCATAAATCAGGCATCACTCCACATATTTCAAGATCAAAGCTGTACAGCAAAATGATTTGTGGGAGCAACTAAACAGTTCAAATATATTGTAGCTCTTTTCAGAGAATACTTAAGCATATTAGTTGCCCAAATTAGGGTTTTGTTGTTGATGATGGAGAGAAAAGGAAAAACATATGCTATTGAAATTATTTTATTCTCACCTACAGGATACTTTCAATGAAGGTAAAACTTTCTCAATACATCTTAATGGCAGATCATTTGATATAGATATAATTCACTGGGAAACTTCTAAATGAATGATTAGGAAAAAAATCTAAATTTCCAAATGCTAATTCTTATAAAGGTAGTGCCACATTCACCAGCATCATAATTTACATCGTTATGATATTTGTTCCACAAAGAACCTAAGATCCATATTCCAGCATCAAAATGCAAGACAACTGTGTTTGCTATTGGTATTCAATTTCTGGAAGATTATGTATTTCTTTTGGGCCATACTTAGGCTATATTTTTTATGTTCCAATATACTACTCTACTACTGAAAAAATATTTTGACTCCTAATTTTCTTTCTATTTCATAAAGAGCTAACATTACCAAAAATTTAAAAATGTATTGAAAACAGTATGCATGAACTTTCTTGCATTCAATAAATGACTGCAAAGACCTCCCTGTCTTTCTCCAGAGCTAAATTTATTTTGCATTTGCTATTGTGAAATCAGTGCACTACAAGGAACAGAATTAACCTGTCCCCACGTGTAATTCGTCTGAATCCAGGTTTCTTCATCTATGTGCTCACTAGACAGTCAACATCCAGTGACTGTGTGATCATAAAAACTGCGGGGAATCCTGAAAGAGACGAGAATACCAGACCACCTGACCTGCCTCCTGAAAAATCTGTATGCAGGACAAGAAGCAACAGTTAGAACTGGACATGGAACAACAGACTGGTTCCAAATAGGAAAGGGAGTACGTCAAGGCTATATATTGTCACCCTGCTTATTTAACGTATATGCAGCGTACATCATGAGAAACGCTAGACTGGAAGAACACAAGCTGGAATCAAGACTGCCGGGAGAAATATCAATAACCTCAGATATGCAGATGACACCACCCTTGTGGCAGAAAGTGAAGAGGAACTCAAAAGCCTCTTGATGAAAGTGAAAATGGAGAGTGAAAAAGTTGGCTTAAAGCTCAACATTAAGAAAACAAAGATCATGGTATCCGGTCCCATCACTTCATGGGAAATAGATGGGGAAACAGTGGAAACAGTGTCAGACTTTATTATTTTGGGCTCCAAAATCACTGCAGATGGTGACTGCAGCCATGAAATTAAAAGACACTTACTCCTTGGAAGGAAAGTTATGACTAACCTAGATAGCATATTCAAAAGCAGAGACATTAGTCTTTTGGACTCTGTGGGAGAGGGAGAGGGTGGGATGATTTGGGAGAATGGCATTGAATATGTATAATATCATATATGAAACGAGTTGCCAGTCCAGGTTCGATGCACGATACTGGATGCTTGGGGCTGGTGCAATGGGATGACCCAGAGGGATGGTATGGGGAGGGAGGAGAGAGGAGGGTTCAGGATGGGGAACACATGTATACCTGTGGCAGATTCATTTTGATATATGGAAAAACCAATACAATATTGTAAAGTTAAATAAAATAAAATTAACAAAAAAAAAATAGTTCAAAAGCAGAGACATTACTTTGCCAAAAAAGGTTCGTCTAATCAAGGCTATGGTTTTTCCAGTAGTCATGTATGGATATGAGAGTTGGACTGTGAAGAAGGCTGAGCGCCGAAGAATTGATGCTTTTGAACTATGGTGTTGGAGAAGACTCCTGAGAGCCCCTTGGACTGCAAGGAGATCCAACCAGTCCATTCTGAAGGAGATCAGCCCTGGGATTTCTTTGGAAGGAATGATGTTAAAGCTGAAACTCCAGTACTTTGGCCACCTCATGCGAAGAGTTGACTTATTGGAAAAGACTCTGATGCTGGGAGGGATTGGGGGCAGGAGGAGAAGGGGACGACAGAGGATGAGATGGCTGGATGGCATCACTGACTCGATGGATGTGAGTCTGAGTGAACTCCGGGAGTTGGTGATGGACAGGGAGGCCTGGCGTGCTGCGATTCACGGGGTCGCAAAGAGTCGGACATGACTGAGCGACTGAACTGAACTGAACTGAAGTCATTTTAAATATATGGTGTATGAATTATTTCAGACATAACACAACATATTAGAAAATATTTCATATATGAAATATTAGGAAAAAAACAAATTTCAAAATAATTCTTACCAAAAAACACCACAAAGTTTTCACTGATTTGATTGAGCTTTTCTATAGCACATAAGAACTTTCCATCCCTGAGTCAACATTGTTTGATTACAGAATCTGGAGTCAAACTGCAAGACTCTACTACTTTCCAGGTACATGAAGTTGGCAGGTGGTTTTAATTTCTGTGCTTCAGTTTATTCATCTGCAAAATGTAGACAGCAATAATACTTATTTCATTGCTTTTTTATGTGACAATTAACCAAGTTAATATATTAAAGCATTCAAAAGTGTGCTTGGCACAGTTTCGACTCCTTAGGTGAATGTTGTTTCATTTACTCACAATATATAATTTCACATTCTTTGTATTGCCCTGGTTCAAAAGGTTTATTTAAATCTGGGAATCAGAAAAATGATTTATTTCCAGCAGGGCTTTTAAAGGTAAGATGAAAAAATTACAGGATAGATAAATAGACAATAGATTAATAGATAATAAATAGTGATATAGATTTATAGTTAATCAAATGACATCTAGCAACTTTCCACTGATGTGGAAAATGTACACTGATCTTTACTAAAACAAGAGTTCTAATTTTAAGTTTGACTTATTTGATAGTATTATCAACAACAAAACTGAAGTTGTGAAAAATTTTATGCAAATATGTACAAAACAAGAAATAACTCAGTCAAAGCAAGATCCTCTATGACCCACGTCCTAGAGTAACAGAAATCAAAACAAAAGTAAACAAGTGGGACCTGATTCAGCTTAAAAGGTTTTGCACAGCAAAGGAAACCATAAGCAAGAAGAAAAGACAACCCTCAGAGTGGGAGGAAATAATAGCAAATGAAACAACTGGCAAAGGATTAATTTCTAAAATATACAAGCAGCTCATACAACTCAATACCAGAAAAGCAAACAACCCAATCAAAAAGTAGGAAAAAGACCTAAACAGACATTTCTCCAAAGAAGACATACAGATGGCTAATAACACATGAAGAGATGCTCAACATCGCTCATTATTAGAGACATGCAAATCAAAACTACAATGAGTAATCACTTCACACCAGTCAGAATGGCCATCATGGAAAAGTCTACAAACAATAAATGCTGGAGAGGGTGTGTAGAAAAGGGAATGCTCTTGCACTGTTGGTGGGAATGTAAACTGATTCAGCCACTATGGAACATGGTATGGTGATTCCTTAAAAAACTAGGAATAAAACCACCATATGACCGAGCAATGCCACTCCTAGGCATAAACCCTGAGGAAACCAGAACTGATAAAGACACATGTATCTCAACTCATTGTTCATTGCAGCACTATTTACAATAGCTGGAACATGGGAGCAACCTAGATATCTATCAACAGATGAATGGATAAAGAAGTTGTGCTACATATACACAACGGAATATTACTCAGCCATAAAAGGAACACATTTGAGTTAGTTTTAATGAGGTGGATGAACTCAGAACCTATTATAAGGAGTGAAGTAAGTCAGAAAGAGAAAAATAAATATCATATTCTAATACATATATATGGAATCTAGAAAAATGGTACTGAAGAATTTATTTACAGGGCAGCAATGGAGAAACAGACATAGAGAATAGACTTATGGACCTGGGGAGAGGGTAAGATGTATGGGAAACTTACATTACCATACGTAAAATAGATAGCCAACGGGAATTTGCTGTATGACTCAGGAAACTCAAACAGGGGCTCTGTATCAACCGAGAGGGGTGGGATAGGGAGGGAGATGAGAAGGAAGTTCAAAAGGGAGGGGATATATGTATACCTATGGCTGATTCATGTCGAGGTTTGACAGAAAACAAAATTCTGTAAATCAATTATCCTTCAATAAAAAAATAAATTAAAAAAAAAGAAAGAACTATTACATTAGATAACAGAATCACTATTTAAGAAGATTTCAACAGGGCTTCCCTGATGGCTCAACAGTAAAGAATCCACCTACCAATGCAGGGACATGGGTTCTACCCCCGATCTGAGAAGATCCCACATGCCAAGGGGCAACTAAGCCCATGTACCACAAGCACCGAACCTGTTCCCTAGAGTCCTGGAGCCACAAATGCTGAGCCCATGTGCTGCAACTGGTATGCCCAAGAGCTCATGCTCTGCAGCAAGAGAAGCCATAGCAATGAGAAGCCCACACACCACAATTAGAGAGTAGCCACTGTTAACCGCAGCTAGAAAAAAGCCCATACAGCAGTGAAGACCCAGCTCAGCCAAAACTAAAAAATAATTAAAATAAATAAATATTTCAACAAAATGATTACATTTAATGTTGATAATCCTAAAGTAGCATAGATAAGCTCAAACAATCCACAGCTCAAGTATGGGCTATATCACTTTCGAAACATTTCATGTAATTTTGAGCTGAGTGAATTATAATAGTCACCTTGAATACTTAATGGCCTCACTATTACTGAACTGGGTGGAATACACGGGGTGTTCTGACTCAGTGCTACAGCTGAAGAAATAAGGGGCCTCAGGATGGCACGCAGAATGAGGCAGAGTCTGGGTGATACATTATGTGGCTGAAGAATGTACAACAGAAATATTTCAAACAACTGTCTTCAACTACTTGAAGGATTATCACAGAGGAGGATTTATACTTACTCTACCCAGGTCCACAAGGCAAAATTAAGTAGAATTATAGGAAGTGAGCTTTTTGGCTTGAAAAAATAGCTTCTCACACATAAAGCTGTTTAATGGACTGCTTCGTGTGGCACAGTTTCCTGCTTCTGGAAATCTTCGAGAAATATATAATGATCTATTGATTCATTCCGTCAATCAACAAGCAGTTATTGTCTTACTACATTTTGCAAAGTAGTATATTAGATCTGATGGATATAATAGTGAAAGAAGAAGGACACCAGCATTTATAAAGTGCCCACTGCAAACCTTATACTCTACTAAACACTTTCCCCTAAGTGTCACTTTCCCCTATACAGGTATTCTATTGCTGTCTTTATTGCAAAGCCTCCTCTATACTACAGGCACACAGACCTTTATAGAATAAAAATATGCTCATGAAATCCCCTCCTTAAAACATGTAATCACTTTCCATTGCTCCTACAATAGATAAGACTTAACACGGCCTAAAGGACTCTGGTTCCCACCTAATTGTAATCTCAGCTTCTCTCCAGTCATGCCAACTGTTCTCAGGCCCCTCTACAGGGCATATAGAGTTTTTAACCTACATTCACTCAGCTCAGAGTCTTTGCACATTTTGTTTGCTGAACCTGGTGACATTCTTCTCTCCCTTCCTTACTTGGTTCACTCCCACTTTCCTTCTGAACTAAGTTCAAATGGTTCATTGTTATGAAGGAAGTTAGGAAAAAGTCTAACTCCCACAAGTATGTAAAATCTATTATTGTGTCTCTTAGTACCGTGCACGTCCCCTTCAAATCACTTACCATTGTATAATTTTATATTTGTTTGCATTATATCGTCATATAATTTTATATTTGTTGTTGCTATTTATCTGATATATGCCTCCCCCACTTGCTTGAAAGTTCCAGAAAGGCAGAGTTTGTGTGTTTAACTTTGTTTTAGGAGACACATATCGACTATGAGAACAGATTCTGCAATCAGAACACCTGGGTTTGAATCCTTGTTTTGCAGATTACTAGCCATGTGACCTTCACAAATGCTTAACTGCTTGGCACCCTAATTTCTTCGTTCATAAATGGTAGTTAGGAATAGAACCTATTGTCACGATTAAATGAGTTCACACATGAAAAGTACTTGGTACACAGGTACCATATAATAAATATTTCCCATTATTAATATTATTTGTTGTTGTCTCTTAGAGTTCCACTCAAGGCCTAACACATAGGAAGCACTTACTTATATATGTTGAATGAATGAATAAATGATGAAACTGAGATGGAGAAGTTTTAAGAGCTAAATCTTGCCTTCACACCCAGGACTGTCACAGTCCAAAGACTATGTGCTTCTTGTTATATCATGTCTTCCCATTAGATGACACAACAGGGGAAACAGCAAAACGCTCTAGGAGCCCAGAGGAAGGAGCAATTGATTCGACTGAGCGGATGAGGGAAGCAGAGCTGAACTCACTTTTAAAGAATGAGTGGGATACTGCCAGGAAGAAACAAAAGTAAAAGGTAGTCTTGGCAAAAGAAAGAGTACTGGCAAAGAGGGGGCAAAATACTCAGGAAATCAAGAACAGTATGAGCTGAGTGAATGTAGGTTAAATTATGACTAAATTAAAGGAGAGCCAAACATAAATGCTAAGAAATGTAAACTTTAATCTGAAAAAAACTGAAACCATTAAAGCCTCTATTCAAGTCACAATCTTATGAATCGTTCATTTTTTTGCTTTTGCTTTTTAACTTATTTTGGAAGTATTAGATAGTTCACTGGACACGAGCAATCATTTCAATTAACATTAAAATAGTCCCAGCAAGGTAGGATGAGAGTGTTGACTCTAGGAATGGAAATGGGAATAGAAAGTAGGAAGGAAAAAGCAAGACCAATTGCTCCAAGACAAGGAGTTTGACACATTAACTCTGGTATATTGATGTAGTTGAATACAGAACATTATGTAGTCATTAAAGTGATATATGAAGAATATTCAACTACATGAAAAGATGTTCATACCATTAAATGTAAAAAGTATGGTCTAAAAACATTACAGTATAAAACATTTTCTATAGAAATATTAATATACTCTATATGTCTTTATTAGACAAATGTATTTTTAAAATAAGAGACTGTATTCCAAAATCTTACTGGTCATCATCTTTGGATAGCAGAATGAGAGCTGTATTTTCAACATTATTTTCTTCTTTCCGATCTTTTTTTCCTAGCATTTCTCCAATGAACATGGCATGCATTTATAAAAACAAATAGTAAACCATATTGATAAAAAGTAAAAAGCACAGGAAAACTCCAACAGTAATCTGGGAATTAGAAGCATCAAAACCTGGAAGCAGTTAGATAGGGCTGCTGTGGAGAAGGAGAAGATGGAGAAAGAGGATTCTGAATTGTCTCAGCATAATTAGGAGCCCAAGACACTGAGACCGTGTGATCAATTTGTTCTATAGTGCAGTAATATTGTTTCTTGTCAATGCTTTGATGGTTTTCTTCTCTGACCATACACCTTTCTCTCTTGCAAACACAATGCTTGTTACCAGCATTTTTTTCATCACTGAATTAACGTCTTCGTAGGAAGCAAACCAGACATGAGCTTTCACAGAAGAATACAAGAAAAAATTATAAGTTGTATAATTTTCCCTGGATCCTTCTGAGGCATTAGCAATGAATGAACGAACACTCACAACCTGACTGTAACACCATATTAAACTCAGATATCCCTGGGGCTTTGGACATTTGAAAGACTTGAGCAGTTTTAAATAGAAATAAACTCTAGCTTAAAAAAAAAAATCAACCCAATATAAGGATATTGTATCCAGGACTTTACTTTGGGGGGCTCAGAAGAATCTGGGTATCACACACAGTAGAAAGATAACAGGAAGAAATACTTAATAGTATCTTAGTGTAATTGATTGATCTAAGACTTGGTGATGAAAAAATCACCCGAGAAAACAGGGAAGCATAACATTCTAACCCACTGAAGTCTTGCTGCCTTCTGAGCGACAGATATGACATCTCAACATTGTATTTAATTCTTAAATATCTGCAAAGATGGTAAGATGCTGAGAGCATGATAATTTGCAGAAAAAGTATAAAGCATCACATTCAAAGAAAAGCATCACTTTGAAAAGGCACAGACAGGAATACATTTTCTTCATGTCTGCACTTTATCTAAGTGCTTCTATAAATTGGTCATTGTGATTTTTGGTTACTGTTAATCTATATATTAGCTTATTTCTACATCTTTATCCTTGACCTCTAATCCCTTCTCCTGTTTCATTTTTCTCACTATCTACGGGACAATTACTTGGGCACTTTCTCTCTCTCTGAATCTATTATCACCCCTTCCTAGTATGTTCTTTGCCAACTATCCTCATTACCACTTATCCTTGAGATTGTCTGCTGTTTGTTAATAGAGTCTAGCATTGTCTTTCTGACATGAGAAAAGAATCAACTGTGTCTCAGTCATCTGTCCAAAATGCAATTGCATGGAATATGGGAAGCTACTCCTTGTGCAGTCTTCCATGCCTTAAGGACAAGCCAAGTTTGATTTTGAAATGGCCTATTAATATCACTACTTAGGAACAGAGTTTTAATGTAAAATCTTTCAGAAAAATCTTTACTACAGCAAAAGGAATATGTAACTTCAGCTTTCGTATAGATTTTAATGGATTTTTAATCTACTGATGGTAGTCTGTAAATTCAAGCTCAAAGGAAACACAAATGCAACTCAATGGGAAGTTTTATTGGATTGCTTACAGAGAATTATGGTTATGATCAAAAGCCAGGAGTGAACAAAGGCTGAATGCGTCTCCTCTTTTTCAAGTGATTTGAATCCTTCATTTCTTCCTTTGCACTTCCTAAGGTAGAATTTAAATGAATAAGGCAAAAAGCCTGAGACAGGTAGCATGAAGATGAAGCAAGAAAGCACAGTCTGGGGAATTCTCTGGTGGTCCGAAGGTTAGGATGCAGCACTTTCACTGCCTAGGTCTGGGTTCAATCCCTGGTCAGGGAACTAAGATCCCACAAGCTGCACTACATGGCTAAAAATAAATTGAAAAAATTGTTTTAGAAAGTAAAGTTTTGGAAAACTCACACGTGATAAAGAGCTCTCAGAATAATCAATATTTTGAGAAATATATAGCCAAGGACTGCTAACAATTCATCCAATGTATTCTGTTCTTTGTAATAGCAAATGCATCTATTACGTATAGACTGCGTGGAGAAACAAGATCAGTCCACTAATATATATTTATTTAAAGAGAAAAATGAAAATAATATTTTGAAAACAGAGTGAAAATTTTATAAATAGGAAGACATTTAAACTGGGCCTTGAATGCTGGCTAATAGCTCACTAAACATCAAATAAATAAATATTTTAATAATGAAAACCAAAAATGATTTGTTGAAAATTATATTCCATTAGCTTCAATACTACTGCATGAGTTGTATTCCACAGAAAATATTATCTACAAGGATAGAAAACCTAAAGGGAATGCCTATCCTAAGTCAAGTACACCATATCCTATCTTGCTTCTGCTACAATAACTTTTCCCCATACATGTCTCAGTTTCCTCTTACTCCCTGACAGTCACTGGAAACTAGCTCAGTAGACAGGGCTTTGAGACGGCTGTTAGACCTTAAACTCCAATAGTACAGACATTCCGTATCCAAGTATCCACAGAAGTCTCTCCCTGACTTCTAATTGCTGAAATATACGATGAGAGCATAATAAACAGGAACATCCCTGTTGTCAAATACTTCAAAGGCCTAAGAGCCTGAGATCTCTCCATATTAAATAAAATCGTATTTGTCTTTTAAATTCTTAAGTTTGAAACACTATGGAAATTACTTTTTGTAAGAGAGTGCTTTCTCACATTCATGTAATCACCAATATTCAGAATACACACACTTCTTTGGGATGCTGTTGAGAGGTGACTTCAAGTATTCTCTAACACTGTACCACCTATGAGTATAGTGTAAAATGAGTGTGTAGTTTTTCTAAGTGAGGACACCAAGTAAGCACAAGTGTCCTCAAGTCTCACCTAGTAGAGTCTCACCCAGGAGTCTCACCAAGTCTCACTTAATATCCAATTCTCCCTCAGTGGAAGCCTGCTATTGCCTTCAGATGAGGTCTTTGTCTTTGAGAAAATCAGAGTATCAAAACCTACAATGCCTTATTATTAACTAGCTGTTCTTTTTTAGTCTATAATTCTAGTTCTTACAATCCCTTCATTTCTCAAGTCCTACTGTATTTCTTTTTCATTGACACTATATACTATTTTCTGCCTATGAAAACTTTGTGTAAAGAATTTTATGTATATATACTTTATAAAAAATGTTATGTTTATATGCTTTATTTATGAACTTGCTAGAGGAAACACTGATTGAAATCGCTCAACCCAGCCAGGCACCATAGTAACTCTTTGCAAGAGTTATTTTACAACAGGAAGTCCTGGTAAGGAACATGGAACTAACAAGCCACCACCAACCCCAAAAGTTCAGCAAAGGTCAAAAGGAGACACCACATGTCCTACTACCTCCCAGAATCCTCCTCCCAGGATCCCACTTGGCTGAGAAACACATGTATCACTAGGAAAGATTCTGAGTCAGAATGATGGGCCAGAGACTACCCAGAAACTAATCCTTTCACCATAAAACACAAGACTGCAAGTCACGTAGCATAGCAGTCTTCCTGGGTTCCCTTATTCTCCTGCTCTACACTTGGGCGTCCCTTCTCAATAACGTCTCTTGCTTTGTCAGCATGGATGTCTCCTTAGACAATTCACTTCCAAGTGTTAGACAAGAGCCCACTTTTGGCCCGTGGAAAGGGTGCCCCTTCCTGCAACAAAATCAAGACATTGCCCAAATATTAAGACATATTGAGAAAGGTTGAGAGCAAGTGGAGAAGAGGACCACAGAGAGTGAGATAGTTGAAAGGCATCACAATGGACATGAGTTTGAGTAAACTCCAGGAGATGGTGAAGGACAGGGAAGACTTGTGTGCTTGAAGTCCATGGGGTCATGAAGACTTGGAGACAACTTACGGACTGAACAACAATTGAAACAAGTTTCTAATACTGGGACACATTCCAAACATTCAGCTTACCAAATGGCAGATATCTTACAGCTCTTAACAATAAGAAAAGAAAGCCTTCTACTTGGAATAGAACAATGCGTATGTTAATTCAACAGCAAAACTTTAAACAATGATACAATTACCGTGCAAATATATGTTTGTTTGTTTTCAGGTAGGCAATGAGAAAAAATTTAAAGTTCCATGTATTAGTCAACTGTCCTGGTCAGAAAGTTATGCTTCTTTTAGAAATAAAGATTAGCATTTTTGGAAGATAGTGTGACCAAAGAAATCAATATTGAAAATGCCAAATTAAGCCTCAATCTCAGGAAACTAAGCAGAATTTCTGTATTGGGATAGAACCCACTGAAGAAAGGAGATTCACTTTTCTTTCCAAACACCAGGACATTTGTGGACACATGCATGTACATAGATAAAAGGAGAATACAGGCATTACTTAAGCACTGGCTCATAACATTCTATGAGGGGAAAGATGTCAGATGCAAAAAAATCCTGCTCTGAAGACAAGAGTTCATAAAAACCTATATGGAGTCTCCTGTGCAGAGCCCTCTCTGATGGCTCTTTTCCTCTATCATGAGAATGTGGCAAGATGGAGAATAGGTGGCTTAGTCTCTGAGGGGATTTTTCAAAATACTGTGGCTCCTTCAAGCCCCAGTGACAGTCAGTGTCTGTGACATCATGTGCTATCAGCGATATCATATGTCTTTATGACTCAGGTTGTCTTTGAAGCCACTGTTGGCAACAATTGACTCAGGTAAGCTCTGTATTTCATCCAGGATTTGAGGACAACCCAATATTTTATACATCACCAAGAAAAAATTTCTGAGTCAATTAAATTAAGTCATAGATTCAAGGGGCTTCCCAGGTGGTAAGGTGGTAAAGAATTCACCTACCAATACAGGAGATGCAAGTTCAATCCTTGGGTTGGGAAGATCCCCTGGAGAAGGAAATGGTAACGCACTTCAGTATTCTTGCCTGGGAAATCCCCTGGACAGAAGAGCTTAACCGGCTACAGTCCAGGGGTCAAAGATTTGGACACAACTGAGCATCTGAGCATGCACACAGAGATTTAAGATTCATCACAGTGTCATATGTTTAAAAAGTGCTAAAATGTGTCTTAAGCCAATGAATTTTTATGCAACTTTTGTACAATGATTACAGAAACTTGAAGAGGAAAAGGGGGAAAAGGTACTTGATGGCTGAGGAAAAACAGAAGAAAATAAGGTAGTAATAACCTTTTAGTTTGAGGTAAAAGTGAAGAAAAGAGTGAAGAGAATAAGAGTCATGTTCTCAAATTGATGTAAGTTCTCTCTTCTCCTGCCCTGTGTGAAACTGGGAGTGAGATAGGAGGTAGCTGATAAGAGATCTTAGAGCAGGAAAGCCAAAGAGAGTGATATTGATATCAGTTACTTCACTCTCTGGTCTCCAACCAGGCAGACTCCAAGGTCTGAGTCACCACAATCCCACTTTTTAGTACAGTTTTGTACACTTAATGTTTGTGTTTGCTTCCTTACTGAGTCCACACTTAGCTTCCATGGTCTCTGTCACCAGGTTCTTTATCTTGTTGAAAATAGTCTCCTGGGATTGTCTGCTACTTCTGTCAAGGGTCTCTGGTACTCAGAGCCAGCTTATCATTTTGATCATTCCTAATATGTGTTGATGGAGTTACCAGTCATGACAGGACACCCTTACCTCCAGGAAAACTGCACTGCCCACAGCCAGTTTGACAAGATTTTTTCCTACCCTGAGGTCACTGATGCTTCATAGGTATGAGCTTCCCCATATTGCTAAGATCTGCTCCAATCACCTACTCTTTGTGGCTGACTGATACTCAGTTTTCAGCCTTCTGCCATCCTAATGACAACTGATTCTGTCAGGTCCAGATACTCTCAGATTAACTGGGCCTGGCAAAGAAGTATTACAGTCTTTCATTTATTTATCTTACATGATTTAGATGTGGTAAAAAGATGAACGAGAAAATAAAACTATCTAGTATTGGGAAAAGAACATTATAGAGGCTATAACAGAAGAGAATTGCTCTACCACACAGAACCCAGAAAAGCTTCAATCTCAAACTAAGATTCCAGAAAATCTATGAAGAGTGATTTCTAATTGAGGGTTATATGTAGAGTCAATCTGATGAAAGATAAAACATTAGTGAGGTATAAACCACAAAGTCCTACTGTATAGCTCAAGGAACTATATTCAATATCCTATGAAAAACCATAATGGAAAAGAACATGAAATTATATATATATATATATATATATATATATATATATATATATATATATAACTGAGCTTTGCTGTATGGAAGGAATTAATACAACACTGTAAATCAACTACACTTCAACAATATTTTAAAATATAAATAATATTAGTGAGGAAAGTACTATATTATAGATTAGAGTTTACTTCAAAAGGGAATGTGTTTTTTTCCCTTTGATTAAAACTGTTTCTGTAGGTAGGTCAAAATATTACAATCATGCCTATTCACAATGAAAAAAAAAACTGAGACAAGTTAAAGCAACTTACCCATTTGGAAATCATAGACTTTGTAAGAGCCAGCATTAAAAAACAGCTCTTTTGACACATGAGCTTATGCTTTTTCTACTATATAATGCTGTTGGCAGGATAAGTTTTGAGACTAATGGATGAAATTTATGCTTGGTCTAGAACTAAATTACTCTGAATTTTGTTTTATCATTTCCTTGTTGAATAGATAAAATAACAACAAAACCAAAAAAAAAAAAAGCTTTCAACCCAATAGGGATATAATAGGATAAATACTTGGTACAGTGTTTTTTGGACCAAATAAAGTATCTTCAAGAGTAATACATCAAATGCAGTTCTTTTAATATGGATGGCATCCAGTAAATGTTGATTTGATAGAATTTTATCTTCCTGTAGATTACAAAAAAAATGATCATGAGTGAAATATCTAATTCAAAACATGGCCATCAAAAGTATGACATATCAAAATATTGCTCTTAAAATCAGAGACATATCCTTCTGCCTTACAAATCCAAATTTAACAAGCTTATCAATGGGAGAAAAAGATTGACATTTAACATGGAAATGAACCATGTCATTCTTGGACTCAAACGAAACTTTACCAGTTTTTAATTCTAAGTGAACTAACACTTCTCATGTTCTCTTGTGATTCCCTCCTCAAACCCAGCAAGTGACATTCATCTTCTCTGCCTTCTGGAGTTTTCCTCCAAGGTAAAGGAGGTACACTGGGACCATATCTCAAAGAGCAGCCCATGTCTGTCACCGTATTTGTTGATCCTCACATCATTATTCACTTCTTTTGTTCCTTTATACGTGTCTCTTCAAATATGAAACTAAAACCATGTAAAAAGGATGGAACATAAACCATTAAGGCAGGCTAAAGTAATGTGTATCTAACAAAACTATTCAGTTCTATTCCTGTACAGCCTAAGGAAGACTAAAAGCACACAGAGCTTAAAACCAAGGAGAGATCCACCCCCCAAAACTACAGCCCCATATATGCAAGCAAAAATAACAATAAAACCCCAAACAAACAAATAAACAAAAACAGAACCTGCGGGAAGACACTGGAAGGCATAATGCAATTACCGGATTTGGAAACTGACCAGGACACTGTGGTTAAAACCCTTTCTGCTACAAAGGTTCCGAGGAATCTTTAATGACTACAAAATGGTTAGGACTTCACGTCCACACCTCATCTGAAGGATGATGACAACCAGCAGTTAGTCCTCCCTGCCATCACCCAGGGACCAGAGTCAATTCTGACTCCGAAAATAAAGGGCCACCTACAGAAATCACTAGCAACATTCGCTATCCTTGGCTGCCTTTGCTAACTGACCTACGTGAAACAAATTACTTAAGTATTTCAAACATCACTGCCATATTCTAATTAAAATACACAGTGGTATCATTCCTCATCTCTCTGTAGATTTATGAATTAATGCCATGCACACTCCTTGGGTAAAAACTGTTAAGTCCTACTCCTCGGCTAATTCTGAGTAATGAGTATGCACCTATCAAGGAGGCTTTAGATGACTACTGTTTAAACTCTATGTATGCTTACTATCACACTACTTTATTTTTTCCTCATATTTTTTAAGAAACTGACTCAAGTGCAATAATTAAAATACATTACAGTAGTGCAAGTGAAATTTGGAGCCTTGCCAACATTTTCAAGAACTTATAATTTTCTTTCTCAGAGGAAAAAAAGTAGTTTTGACATCTTTGTGCAAAACAGTCACTAACAGTTACTTACAATTTCAGGAAAATCACTGTTTTAATCATGACCTTTCAGCTGTCCTTGATTGAAAAAAAATTGGCCACCTACAGAAATAATTCTGTCGGGCCTTCATCTCTCTTCTGATTGATGGCCTCATGTGGTTCTACATGTTCACAATTACAAATAAAACTATATAAAACTGGCAGAGCTTAGCTTCCATCTAAGTAGATAAGAATAAAGGATTTCTAACTGACGATAATGGGGACATTCTTTAAGTGACATCTTTCCCATGTACCTGTATCAGAATCAAACAGTACATTTCTCTCTGATTAAATGTGCACTCTTTTGGACACCACTCACTACAACCACTAATTTAGCAACCATTGTGTAAAAGACATTGTATTATACTCTGTTGGGGGTGATAAGATGTGAATAAAACAGTTTCTGCATTAGAGAATCTATTATCTGATGAAACCCTCAACAGACTAACTACTATGTAGTAAATATGGACACTATATATATATACAGAGGAGCCTGGCATGCCATGGGGTCACAAAGAGTCAGACACAACTGAGCGACTAAGCACATTTTCATAGCACATACATATATGTGTGGAGATGTCTGCTTTCACATACAAAGATACAGATAAAAATCCAGTTTGCTTAACTATATTTATATAAAAAATATACTTCGGGGGCAACAGATCAATATATATTTGCTGCTATTTAGTCGCTAAGATATTAGAAGTCCCTAAGTTGTGGTCATCTCACACGCTAACAAAGTAATGCTCAAAATTCTCCAAGCCAGGTTTCAATAGTACATGAACCATGAACTTCCAGATGTTCAAGCTGGATTTAGAAAAGGCAGAGGAACCAGAGATCAAATTGCAACATCTGTTGGATCATCAAAAAGCAAGAGAGTTCCAGAAAAACATCTACTCCTACTATATTGACTATGCCAAAGCCTTTGACTGTCTGGATCACAAAAACATGTGGAAAATTCTTCAAGAGATGGAAATACCAGACCACCTGACCTGCCTCCTGAGAAATCTGTATGCAGGTCAAGAAGCAACAGTTAGAACTGGACATGGACCAACAGACTGGTTCCAAATTGGGAAAGGAGTACGTCAAGGCTGTATATTGTCACCCTGCTTATTTAACTTACATTCAGAGTTCATCATGAGAAATGCTGGACTGGGTGAAGCACAAGCTGGAATCAAGATTGCTGGGAGAAATATCAATCACCTCAGATATGCAGATGAAACCACCCTTATGGCAGAGTTGAGAAGAACTAAAGAGCCTCTTGATGAAAGTGAAAGAGGGGAGTGAAAACATTGGCTTAGAACTCAACACTCAGAAAACTAAGATCATGGCATCCCATCCCATCACTTCATGGCAAATAGACGGGGAAAAAATGGAAACAGTGACAGACTTTATTTGCGGGGGCTCCAAAATCACTGCAGATGGTGACTGTAGCCATGAAATTAAGATGCTTGCTCATTGGAAGAAAAGTTATGACCAAGCTAGACAGCATATTAAAAAGCAGAGACATTACTTTGCCAACAAAGGTCCATCTAATCAAAGCTATGATTTTTCCAGTAGTCATGTATGGATGTGAGGGTTGGACTGAAAAGAAAGCTGAGCACCGAAGAATTGATGCTTTTGACCTGTGGTGTTGGAGAAGACTCTGGAGAGTCCCTTGGACTGCAAGGAGATCCAACCAGTCCATCCTAAAGGAAATCAGTCCTGAATATTCATTGGAAGGACTGAGGCTGAAGCTGAAACTCCAATATTTTGGCCACCTGATGCAAAGACCCTGATGCTGGGAAAGATTGAAGGCAGGAGGAAAAGGGGACAAGAGAGGATGAGATGGTTGGATGGTATCACTGACTTGATGAACATGAGTTTGAGTAAACTCCGGGAGTTGGTGATGGACCGGGAGGCCTGGAGTGCTGCAGTCTATGGGGTTGCAAAGAGTCAGACACAACTGAGTGACTGAACTGAAGTGTTAGTCCATGAGTTCTTCAATGGAAATTAAAACAAAGACATCCTGCTAGTAAAAGGTTGTTCATGCATCTACCTTATAGGCAACAAAACCAGAGCTGGCATTCAGGACCCCATTAGAAATTTTATTGTAGCTCTGTGAGGTTGGAAAGCTTTCAGGAGTTCAGTATTAGTCAATATACCAAAAAAAAAAAAAAAAAAGACTTGAAAATATTTTCTCTCTGTATTCAATTTCTATGAGTAATCCTCAATTTACAACATTATGCCTAACCCAGAAATTGAATTAATCAATACAATTATCTTCTTAGACATCCCTTTTGTCAACTATAGGAGTTTATAGACTAGAAAAAAAAATTAGATTCCTTAGGTAGTATATGTGATTGCAAGATTCAGCTGTATTGAAAGGCTGGCATTAGAAATGGCCATGGTATAGTCTTTAATATTATGTTTTGGACAATTACAAAAATTAAGTGATCCTTATCTCTAAAACACAAATCAATTATCTACAAGCTACAATTTAAAATAAATTGCTTTATGGAAGACAACACTAAAATATGTATGTGGTCAGGTCATGAATACTGAATATCATGTGAAATTCTACACTTAAAATAGTCATCTTTTCAAAAACAAGTAAATTCATATTTCTGGAAATAACCAACTTGTTCATAAAGACCAAATCTTAAAAATCCAGCTCACTTCCTGTTGCTGAAAAATTCTTAGCAATGGTCTAAAGTCATGATTTTAACATATAAACTAAGAGGAGCTAACAATTATTCAGTTAATTTAGGCCCATTTAATACTTTCACATGAAATAGTAAAATAAATAGAGCAAAAGATTTTATACTAATTAGCTTTAACATACATATTTACTTTGTGCGTACAATAATCGTTGGCATATTTATTATTAAGAAAGGAAAGAGAAGAATGCAATACACCTGCCCAATTAAAATTAAGAACAGTTAATCAGTATGAGAGAAGGTTATACACCTAAATGATCCTAACTGCTTAACTCTCTAGTTTATATTCACAGTTTCCCAAATTTTCTCTTATGGAGCTAAACCAAATTGGATGGGAATATATACAATTGATTTCAATGTTAAAAGTCTATAAATCCTTGCTTAAAAAGAATTCAATTAACCAAATTAGGAAACACTGGTGTTAGGGATTTATTAAAAATAAACCCAAAACCCTCAAGAAATATCTGGAGTGAATGTAGTCAACCTAATTGTTGACACAGTTTTCATACATAAAGCCACTGATAAGTGTTTATTTGGTTTGTCCCGGCTTTGTACTACCTACTTTGAAGCACATGGTTCTTATATATAAAGTATTTGAAGATCAGTTTCTTACCACAACAATAGTTTATATTAACCACATTCACAATGATATAATAAAACAATTCTCTGTACCACAGATATGTAAAAACAGAAGAGCATGGCATTAGCACTGAGCTAGTCAGAATTCCTGTGAATTATCATTGTATTGCAATGTATCTTACTGACATCAACTCCACAAAAAAAGCCTTCATTTTCTAAAGGGAGAAACTGAGGTAGCAGAGAAAACACTAGTAAATTTTTGTCAAAGACGGATCAGATTTTTTAAAAATCCACACTACAATTTACTATAGTTTTCAACCAAATACTCTCTCACAACTTAAATGTCAACCTCTTGTTTTTATTCAAATGTTGGGATAAATGAATAAGTAGTTTCCTGGGATTATAGCCTCATAAATGCAAAAGCATACTACTTCCTGCATATAATACTCTGACTAGCAATTTTTTTTTTCCATCATGGTACAAGATGGAACATATACAACTCAGAATGGTCTATTCTACAGGAAAACATTTCTATCCCTATAACGAGTCATTTGTCAATTAGCATTTTGGAAGATAGAGGCAAGGTTTAATCACTTGACAGTTTCTCTAAACTTGGGTAACGTTGCCTCAGTTCCCCATTTCCAGACCAGTTTAATATCTCCTTATAAGCAGGTGTGTGCTAAATATGTGCTGAAGATTCTATAGAAAATATCCCATCCGAAGATGGATATCTTTCCATTCAAGAGACATACGTGTGTGTGTGTGTGTGTGTGTGTGTGTGTTTTAATAAGCATAACCATGCAGGAGACCTGAAGAAACAAAGAAACTGTCAGTTTGAAAAGAAACAAAGAAAATTTGGTTTATTTTAAATAATAAAAAAGAAAAATTTGGTTTCTTTTAAATAATTAAAACACTTCCTGTTCCTATTCTTATGCTATAGGAAAACGCAACCTGTCAGGGAGATAGAGAAGTATGGTGGAGAACTCTAACTGACCATCTGATATGCTTTACCAGTAATCAAGTAGAACAATTAAATGCATAAATAGAACCCTACTAAAAGCACTCAGATACAAGTAGAACTTGGGGGAAGATTCAGTGAAAGTCCTTTCAAAGGGGACAGCTCTGGCTGTTTTGGTCGCTTTGTTCTTTGCTGTTTGTGCTTTTCCTATGTCCTGCCTTGATGTGAGATAGAGCTACACTGCTAAAGCCATACCCGGTCTCTTGTGATCTTTAGAATGAGGATGTAGCCTAAGTGTGGTGGAAGAGAAAACTAGAGGGAGTCCGGATGCCTCAAAGGATGGTGAAGCAGCTTGCACTGCATCTGATCCTCTTGTATGGTTAAAGAAAAACTATCTTGTTCAAACTACCATCACTCAGGTTTCTATTATTTGAAACTGAATACAATTCCTAAGCAATAGAGACTCAGAATTTGGTGGCATAAAAAATCCTATGGTGCCCACATATGTGCTTCAGGGTTGCCTGCTCTCTTATTTTGCATCAACTTGCTCATCTGTAAAATAAGGATAATAGCGATACCTTTCCCAAAGGGCTGCTCTGATAATTAAGCAACATAATCTATCTGACACCATAAATCAAGATCTAAGTGTTTAATGATTATTATTCATTATTATTAATTGTATCAGGCTACCACCCTAGAGGAGGGCAGCTCATTCATGATTGAAAAGGAGGCAAAAGTCAGCCAACAGGATATGGTAGACAGGGAGCCCAGACGTTTTACCAAAATGACTATACAACACGGGGACATAACAGTGTTGAAGAGAAAGGGAGAGACAGAGAGAGAAGAGTGGTGGTTTGAATTTATGGAATCTGGAACTTTCATGATAATCCAGTAATTAAGAAACTACCTTGCGATGCAGGGGACATAAGTTCAATCCCTGGTCTGGGAACTAAGATCCCATATGACGCAGAGCAACTAAGCCCGTGTGCTACAACTACTGAGCCCACATACCACAACTAGAGAGCTCATGCTCCACAAGAAAGATCCTGTGTATCACAACTAAGATGCAACATAGCCAAATGAATCAATAATACGTATCAGTCGTGTCTGACTCTTTGTAACCCTATGGACTGTTGCCTGCCAGGCTCTTCTGTCCATGGAATTCTCCAAGCAAGAATACTAGAGTGGGTTGCCATTTCCTTCTCCAGGGAATCTTCCCAACCCAAGGATCAAACCTGCATCTCCTGTTTGCAGGGGGATTCTTTACTGCTGAGCTACCAGGGAAGCCCATAAATAAATAATAAATCTATGGAATTCTTTTCTACTTGGATAACGATTTGCTATTTTTCAACCAGACCTTCAGGACGTGGTATACACTTTGAAGCCCTTCTTTCCATAAAATTTAAACATATTCTCTAGTTGTTTATTAGAATCTCCTATTTGTGAACGTGTTTGTATCTATTGTGTTGAAGAACAATAATAACTAATAAACTCTGTGTGATCTCACTGTGCACCCCATGAGGACAGTCTGTGTCTTTTCTCTTTACCATTGGGTTTCCTGCATAATGATCTGTGAAATAATAATACTATATGTTAACCCCCCATTCCTTGTATGAAAGAAAGTGAGGAAAGTGAAGTCACTCAGTCGTGTCCAACTCTTTGTGATCCCATGGACTATAGCCTGCCAAGCTCCTCCTTCCATGGGATTTCCCAGGCAAGAACACTGGAGTGGGTTGCCATTTCCTTCTCCAGGGGATCTTCCTGACCCAGGGATGGATCCTGGGTCTCCTGCATTGCAGGAAGACCCTTTACCATCTGAGCCACCAGGGAATCCCACGTATAGTCTTTCTCAAATGAGTCACAAGAAACCAGAAAAAAAAAATATCTGCTTTTACGTATGGAAAACCATTATTTATGTCAAATAGTGAAAGAATTTGAGTGTTATGGGCACTTTTAACTTAAAAGGAAGAGTCACCAGGGAGAAGAGACCTCAAATACTAATATGAGGAACTCACATTCCTGCTCCCACAGGTCAAGTGCAGGTTAGGTTAGGGTAAGAATGGGAAATCGTATAAACCCCTCTGTTTCTGAGGCCTGCTTTCTAAATGGCCCTCTGTGAGACAGCAGCCTTGTAGCAGACATCCCATGACAAACTGAAGTAGGGAGAAAAGGCACAGATATGGCTACCTAGAGGGTCAAGGTTACAGAGGCTGTGATGTCCCCTCTTAACTTGCCGTGGGATGGGAGTTAGCCAAGAGGGAACGCTGATGCTCTGATGGGGGTCTCACTGAGGGTTCTGATAAAGAGATGCAGATGGAAGCCTCAGCATGACCAGTGTGACTGAGGGCCTGAGAGACGCATTCAGTGATGAGTGCCCATGACTAGAGATCATGACAGGACAACTGTAAAACTCATCTTCCCCAGTAATGAACAAGTGAGGGCTGCAGAGTAGACATCACTTCTCACCTTTCCTTCCACCCTTGAGCAGTTAAATATATCAATAGCCATTTCCCAAAACCAAAACACTGGATTGGTTATTTCATAACCCACAATTAAAGCACACCACAATTTTCAGTCATAAGGGCCAATTCTCTCTGAGTCATATATCGAACCAATTAAACCTAGAATCTCTATGTCTGAAAGGATGGCTTCTAATGAAAAAGGTGAACGCTCCTGTCCTCTACATCCATTCATCTCTCTCTCTGTTTGGTAAACCAGGGGGAGAAGTTCAACTGCATGGCTTGGAAGGGAGCCCATGCCAGCAGATTGTGCTGGGTAGAAATAACACTAGTCTGTCTAGGTAAGATCAGTGCCAATGGTTCCAACTAAAATTAGAAAAAAGAAGACAGTACCTTGGCTCATGCTTATGTTGGAGACAAGACTCTAACTCCTACTAAAGCCAAATGATGGCAATTCAATTCCTGCCTGCCAGTTGCAAATCCCTACACTACCACTGCAGTGCTATCAAAAGACATTTGCAATCCAGGGCACCTCTCAGGAGAGAAGTGATTTCTCAGGTTAGTCACTTAATGGATTAGCAGTTCAAGTGCTAGCAACTCAAAGGTATGCATATATTCGTTCTGAGACAAGAAAGGATTTTCCAATCCTATGGGCAGACCATCAAAAAAAAAAAACAAAAAAAACACACACACTAATAGAACCTTATCTATCTAAGGTAGGCAGAGAATATTATTCATTTATTAATTGCAGTGTTAAACAAAAAATAATCAAGGAGGGAATAAACTCACTCTATTCACAAAACATCAACAAAAGACCCGCAACACTTTTCATGCATTTCAACAAATATAATTTTGCTCTAATCTCATACGTGTCATAAGGCACCACGCCGTAGTGCAAAGAAAGCTGGGCCTGAAATCAAGAAATCTGGGTTCATTTTCTGGCTCTGTCGCTTATTAACTGTGTAAAATGATAAAACATTTAACTTCGCTGAGCCTCATTCCTTGTCTAGAAAATCAGTGACTTATTAATAGGTAAGCATCATCCAGCACTTAGATTCAGTATTAATCTCTAAATCAGTGATTAGACTAAAGTTTACATTTTATATGGTCTTTATAAATCTCTTAAGTCTTTAATAAATCCTAGATTTGGAAGTCAAATATATGTAACAGACAAGGAACTCTTCAGAAAATATGTTAGTCACTCAGTAGTGTCTGACTCTTTGTGATTCCCCTAGACTGTAGCCTATCAGGCTCCTTTGTCCATGAAATTATCCAGGCAAGAATACTGGAGTGGGTAGCCACTCCCTTCTCTAGAAGGAACTCTTGATCTAACAGTAAAGAACTAAATAGGGTTTTGTTTTGTTTTTTTATCTACTCTGTCATGGCAATACACACATTCCTAAATAGGAACAATATTTGTGTGTCTTAGTAGATACCATCATCTTTTTGGCAAATGTCAGTCATATAAAGCAGAGAAGGCAAAGGCACCCCACTCCAGTACTCTTGCCTGGAAAATCCCATGGACAGAGGAGCCTGGAAGGCTGCAGTCCATGGGGTCGCACAGAGTAGGACATGACTGAAGTGACTTAGCAGCAGCAGCGGCAGCAGTCATATAAAGACTCTGACATCACTCAAAGTATTCTTCAAAGGGAAGAGAGAGGAACTTCTTCAATGTCCCAGAGTACTTTAGGAAGCTAAAACTCTCAGGGGCTGGATGAGATAACACACTCAGAATATTCATCCCAAGGTCTCTAACAGATTTCAACTGCTTTTCATTCTACATAGGTAAGAATGCTTTTCATTCTACATAGGTACTATTGCTTCTAACTCTACTCCCAGGATTCTCAAGCAACCCTACAGAATTTTATTCAAATTACCATAATGCTCAAAATGCTAATTAACGTCACAACAGAGCATCAGAACTCCACTGCTTGCTATTCAGGCTCCTTTGGACCCATCCTCTTCCAGTGAGTGTTACCTAGCCTCGGAAGCAGATATCTAGTCTCCTTGGTTGGTGCTGGACTATCAAAGAACCATCTTCACTGAAGACAATTCATAATCTGGCCAAAGGATAATCTCTATCAGGACTATTGGCAACAAAGTTCACATTTTATTTTCAGCACTTACTCTTGGGATTCTGGGCAAGTACTACAATCTCTGTGTTAAATGCTACTGATAATGATGCTTCTTGAGTACATTTACTAGCAGAGTTATATATCTCCAAGTTTGCAAAAATACTTCCACTCCATATTGTACACTAGTGTGGAAGGAAAAATCTATTCTTTATTATCTTTTAAGTCACAGATCCCTCTGAAAAATCAAAGAGAATAAATCGATCTAGTCTTCCATCAGGAAAAACATGTCCCTGAATAATCTTATTTGCAAAAATGCCATGTATATTAAAGGGTTTCTCTGATGCTAGAAGGAGGTAAATAAACTCAAGTGAATGCTCTGGACCAGACTACACATTCTTTTTGTATTTATTAGCTATAGGATTTTGGAAATGTTGAATCTGGGTTTCCTCATCGATAAAAACATAGGTAATGAAATCAATCTCCTCACCTACATCTTCCAATGATGTTAAACATGAAATTTTTGAGTAGGAATGTATGTGAAAACAAGGTGCTTGTACACAGAATTCCATGAAACCACACGTTGCAATCGACCCTTCATCCTAGCCCTTTAATGCTGTCACCAAGCATGTCTCATCAAGCAAGGCCATCTCACTGGCATCATCAAGTTCACCATCATTGCCAAGCCCTGTTTATAACTTAAGACTCTGGACTCTCAGAAACCACTGACTGGCTGCACTATGTACTCTGCTCGTACTTCCTTTCTAGTTTTTGTCTGATTACTGATCTCTTCATACACATCCACTGAACTGAATATACTAGCTCTATCTTCCCTCTCTGGAAATATTTTTATACTCTGGAGTTTGACACCTACCAGAAGATACTAGGTCCTTCACTGGCATTAAATCCTGATCTGTACTTGAGTGCTTCTTAAAATCATTGTTGTCGGGCTCCACACTTGACATCTCTGCTCTACTCTATTGATGTGAATAGTTAGAAATCATAGTGCTAAGATCATTATCCCTATTTTATTGGCAAATAGACTATAACATGCAAAGGCATAGTAAGTACCCACAAGGTTTACACAGAGTATGACAGAGTCAGTTAACAGAATAAGACCAAATTCACAGTGCAACATACATGATACTCTATGATGACATTTTGTTCTGAGAGCCCAGAATGATGAGCCCAGAGCCCAGTGATGATATCCTCTTACAAAGCAAACTCTTTCTTTTATGATAATAAAGAAGAATGGATAATATCTACATACATCTTATTTAAGGTACATATTTTAATTTTTATTTTTCAATTTAACATTTCATTTTGAAATAATTTCACATTTAGAAAAAATTTCAAAAATAGTACAAAATTCCCAGCTTCCTTGCATATTGAAAGTGAAAGTGAAGTCGCTCAGTCGTGTCCGACTCTTTGCGACCCCATGGACTGTAGCCTACCAGGCTCCTCTGTCCATGGGATTTTCCAAGCAATAGTACTGGAGTGGGTTGCCATTTCCTTCTCCAGCGGATCTCCCCAACCCAGGGATGGAACCCAGGTCTCCCGCATTGTAGACAGACGCTTTACCATCTGAGCCACCAGGAAAGTCCTCCTTGCATACAAATATCAAATTCACAGCACAATGAGCAAAAGCAAGAAATTAACAGAAAACAACTGGCTGATATACAGACCTTATTGAAATTTCAACAATTGTCTCACTCATGTCCTTTTCTTGGACCATGAGCTGATATTTAGCTATCCTGTCTTCTTAGTCCCTTTTCATTTGGGACAATTCCCGTTTTTATTTGTTTTGCATGACCCTGACACTTTTAAAGAGACCTGCTCAGTTATTTTGTAGTGTGTCTGTTGGTTTACAATTGTCTGGTATTTCCTCATGATACAATTCATATTATGCATTTTGGGTAAGAAAATAACAAAAATGATTTGCTGTCCCTTTCTCAGTGAGTCACACGAGTGGCACATGATGCTGGCTAGTCTCCTTACTGGGGATACTTTGATCACTTGTTTTAGATGGTGTCTCGCAGGATATTCCACTCTAAAGTTGCTCCTGTCCCCTTTGTAAATAACAGTCATTCTGAGAAGATACATTAATATTTGGACACTATGTAAGTATCCTATTTATCATCAGATTTTCACCACTGATTTAGCATCCAGTCTGACTCTTGCCTGGGAAAATTATTAATGTGGTATTTACCAAATAGTCATTTTCTATCTCCATCATTTCTTGTACAGTTATTAATTGGTATTCTACTGTTATAAAAGAGCTTTCCTTTCTCTCCCATTTATTATTTTTTTCAACATTTTTATAGCATCATGGACTATACTGGGTATAATCCATTACTATCATATTTCCTTGCTCAAATGTTCCAGATGTGGCCATTGTGAGCCACTTCAGTTTGACTCCTATGTCCTTTCCACATGCTTCATCCTTTTTAAGTCATTCCCTACTTTCTTGAACCACAAAATGTTCCAGTTTCTCATCATATAATTTTCCTGTACTTGTCCTAAAATCATTCATTTCTACAAGGGTTCTCAGTGTCCTTTACTGGAAAATGATGCTTAGAAACCAAGATCTAGGTACTAGGAGTACTCATCAGTATTGAGGTATTATTGCTTTCACATCCTTCCAACAGACAGAGATAGAGAATGTACAAATGGATACACACACAGACACACACACAATTACTTCTTTATAACACACGCCATGAGCAACTGATAACTCAGATTCCAATTCAACATCACAGGGTTCACTTTAGCCTTCTTTTATGGTGAGAAAAATAACCCTTATTATCCACAAGCCCAGGATATAACCAAGGGTTCAGAAATGTTCACTTTCACCCCTGGTTCTGAAAAACAGAATCATTAATCTATACTGTGTGAAAAATAAATTTTCCTATAAGACTACAATAGTTATTTTTTTTAATCTTAAGTTATAAAATCAAAACTCTGTTTGGCAAAGTTATTCAAATGAACTCTTTTCCCCCTTCCCTCTTCATTTGTAATTTGTATGAATACAATTTGCTACTTTTTTGGGTTTTTGGTTTGCGAGGCTCCTTGAATATCCAAGCTCATTTTAATTACTTATTTTTGAGTACGTGAAACTCAGAGATATGTTAAAAAAAAAGGATATTCAGATAAAGTACCACCCTCCTCTGTCACAATTTCTACCTTATTTTCATTCTATCAATACCCATTCACTGAGCCTAACCTCTATAAGTAACAGCCAATTTCAGGAGTCTCTGACTTTTGTTTCCTATTTTCTCCAATTATCAGATATAAGTATGTTTTCTTATTCCCCTTTAATTCTAGATATTATTTTTCTGTATTTTTTCTCACTTAGTAGTATAGGCTGAAAATTACTCTCTATCCATTTATTCTTTTCACAGCAACATGGTACCTCATCATGAGGCGATGCCATAGTGTAATCATGTATTCAACTATTCTCCTACGTAGGAACATTTAGATAACGTTTAATATTTTACATTTATAAACAATGCCACAATGACTAACTTTGGGCATGTGATTCTACATTGTTAAAGACATATCTGCAAGATAAATTCCTAATAATGGGATTGCTGGGTTACAACGGTATATATATGTAGGTTTGTTAGCCATCATCTAATTCCTGTCCTAGATCAGATCAGATCAGATCAGTCGCTCAGTTGTGTCTGACTCTTTGCGACCCCATGAATCGCAGCACGCAGGCTTCCTTGTCCATCACCAACTCCTGGAGTTCACTGAGACTCACGTCCATCAAGTCAGTGATGCCATCCAGCCATCTCATCCTCTGTCGTCCCCTTCTCCTGTTGTCCCCAATCCCTCCCAGCATCAGAGTCTTTTCCAATGAGACTTGTACTAATTTTCATTCCATTCAGCAATGTATGAGAATAAAGTCTATGTTTTTAACTGTTCCTCCAAATTATTTTAGCAGAGGTGCTGAGCAGCATTTGAGTATTGATTTATGCTTATCTCTTCTCTCTGACTACAGGTATCATCTAACTATGGTACTAACAATCAAAGAGAAAGTTTACATAAATGTAAAAGAAGAAGAAGAGAAAGAAGGAGGAGCTGGGAAATTACTCTTGGAAAAAAACAGTTGGCTTTGACCACAACATCTCAGAGTAGAAATGCAGAGCATCATCCCTTTAGAAGCTTAATAAACAAAGATTTTACAGTAGTTTTTTCCCACAGTCAAGATTAAGCCCTGCCCCCTTTATGTGCACAAGACCAATAAGAATACAGCAACAAGTGGCAGGTACACTGTATTTGAATTACCTGCTAACATTTCTGTCTTGCATTAGATTTAAATTTTGAAGTGGAGACTATATATTGATCAACCTATTTATCCCAACTCCTTGCACAATATTTAACATGTAACCTTCCTGATAAAAGTGTGTTAGAAGTTCATTAATATAAAAATAAACAAACAAACAAATTAAAACAAACCTTTTCCAAGTTCTCACTCTGTGCCAGACACCATCCTTAAGGTTTTACATGTATTGTCTCATTATGTCCATGTGACAATCAGACAAGGTTGGTTTTATTATTTCCAATTTATAGATGAGAAAACAAAGACTTAGAGAAGCCGTATAACTTGATAAAACTGATACATCATGAAAAGAAAAGAGTTGGAATTTGAGTGGGATTTGAATTGAGGTCTGCCCCAGTCTAAAGCACATACGTCTGGCTGCATGCATGCTCAGTTACGTCAGCTCTTTGTGAACCTATGGACTGTAGCCTGCCAGGCTCCTCTGTCCATGGAATTCTCCAAGCAAGAATACTGGAGTGGGTTGTCATGCCCTCCTCCAGAGGATCTTTCTGACCCAGGGATCGAGCCCACGTCTGTCTCTTAAGTCCCCTGCATTGGCAGGCGGGTTCTTTACCACTAGTGCCACCTGGGAAGCCCTTTGCCTGACTGGCACTTAGAAACAGGAACCTTCCTGATGCTCTACATTTCACATTTATGTAGGTAAGTTCTTGCTGTGCCCTCTGTAAGGCCAGAGCTAGTTCTATATTATGGATTTCAGGCCAGCGTGTCACTATTAAGAAGGGAAAGAAAGGAGGTAGTTTAAATGGTTTCCGAATAGACTCTTAAAAAGCGTTCTGAGACTTCTTTACCTTTTGGCAAACAAAGCTTTGGCCCCTCTGATACAGGCACACATTTATTACACCCTTGCGACTGTGGTTTATGTACAAGTATCCTATTAAAAGAGTTTAAAAAAAAAAGAAAAAAAAAACTGAAATGTGATTCCCTTTCCGACAGCAAAAGGAAAAATAAAAAGATGTTCTTTGCCCTCCTGTTCTAATCTGTGTTTGGAAGTCAAGCCTGCAGTTCCCAGAACTCTATCACCAGCTTGTTACATTTCCATAAATCTGTCCAAGAATACAACACTGTTCACCCAAAAAAAAATGTAATATAAACTGTAAAACACATGCACTTGATACCTGGATCCAATTTGCCCTCATTTTGTATATAGGTGAAAATAAAGTGACGCTTTAAGTCTTTGAAACAACAATATCACATTATTTAGATAAGGTCCACCAAATCATTATTGAAATTCTGATAGCATTTGCCTTACTGGTAAAAGAAAATTACCTGTAATGCATAGTTTAAATAATTACTTTTAAACAAAAGCTTCTTTTCTACGTTGCTTATTTATCTTTTGAGACCAGCTCAGCAGGGCTATGTATTTTATTAAAATTGCCTTCAGACTGCTAATGGCAGGGCGTCTGTTAGCACAGGAAAAGTGATGGCAGTTTGACTCCTATTCCTAATATTGGGAGTTAGTCCAGACACTTAAGAGCCAGAACTCTGCTGTGCATTTGACTATGTTATCAACACTTTACTTGCTAATGATACTAGTGACAGCATTTCAATATGATGGGTCAGACTTAAATAGGAAAGCTTATAATTGTGCTTGCAGAACCAAAGAAACTCCCTCCCCCACACACAAAACAATCCCTTTTATCAGCAGATCAGCTGGTGTTAAGCTTCATGACTGGGAATTATTTGGTAAGCTTCTGTTCAATATTTTCTCTCCTTCACCACTCCCCACCTTGAATGGAGAGCCTCCATCAGCACCTGATATCTACCCGTTTAGAAAATGACAACTGAGAGCCTTCCTGTGGAGCAGCAGTGTGCCAACTACCCAGCAGAAGGTCACACTGATGACTTCCCTGTGGCTTTTATTTTCCCCAGGGAAATCCGCAGCCAGGACTGACTGCTTGCCAAATATGCTGAGTGCCACAAACCAGCAGCGCTAAGAACCCCCCATCCTACTTGATGGGAAGCAGTAAGCAACTGTGCTGAACACCTGTGTCAGCTCCTGTTCCTGGGGACACCCCAGGCAAGCACTCATTCAGCATTCAGGGAACGAGCTCCCCTCTTCAAACTGGCATGCCTGTCCAAAAACTTCTCGGTAGTCATATGATAATAGCTATGTTTGTCAGATCTCTGTACCATCAGTGTGTTTAACTACTGTTAAGGAGGATGATTTAAATCATTCCTGAGTTAAGTATTTCATTACCAGCATCCAAAGGGAATCAGCACGATGAATGTATTTCCTATTGTGATAAATGTAAAAGTAACGTTCTCCATCACTTCCCCCAACCAACTTGAGGAAAAGCAGACATCGTCCAAAATCTGGATGCTGCTAAGTAGCTTCAGTCGTGTCCGACTCTGTGCGACCCCATAGACGGCAGCCCACCAGGCTCCCCAGTCCCTGGGATTCTCCAGGCAAGAACACTGGAGTGGGTTGCCATGTACTTCTCCAAATCTGGATGGTGTGATTCTATAGATGGACAAGATTTAAATCAATCAGCATTTTTCCTATAACTTATGGAGAATATATGCTAAATTGAGCCAGTGGAAATTCTAGTCAAGAATGGACAGAGGAAAACTTAATATAATTAAAAGATTGACATGTGCCACAGGTTAGGACTCAGGAAGAATATATGAATGAATGAACCAACAAATTAAGGAACACCTAAACAATTTTCAATATATCAGAAAAGTTCCATAATCCGGAAATGATTATATTCTAGGGGCCAACTGACTGTGCACATAGTGTTGATGATTTGCAGACTACGCAGGCAGGACTTGTGCAGAGAACCAAAACACATGAATAAATAAACCAAAGCCTACTTCAGAACGACCTAGTTTGTCAAGCAGCAAACTACAAGTCAAACATCAGAGTTTTTTGCATCCAAACCATTCCATTTGGTCTTCTCCAAAATTCCACATGGCATTCAAGACTGTTGGTCTTTCAGGCTATTTCCTCATTCTAAACTGTTCTTCTAAGGAGGCAACTTTTACTATTGTTTAATCTCATAGAGCTTCATCCTCAACTCCCCCTGCCTGGTTCCAGTATCTTCAACATATCAACACTGATATTTCAAAGGTACAGACTCAAAACAATTCATGTACTTCCCATCAATAAAAATACATAAATAAAGACAAAATTTTTCTGGATTTCCTGTACCAGTGAATTGCAAAACTTTTATTTCAATCACTCACGGTTAAAATATATCCCTTATTGCACCAGGAAATCTAGCCCTATTGATTCCATCTTAGGATTTCCGCTCCTGTCTGTCCCCAGGTTTTACCATCTTGGTCCTGACTTTCTGGATCTCTAGCTTAACTACCACAATAATGTCCCACCATCCCCTTTCAGCTTCTCCCCTTTTAATCAACCTCACACTGCCACTATATTAGTTAATTAATCCAAGGCACAGACTATATCACCACCCACATTCCCTTAAAAACCAAAAAAAAAAAAAAAAAATTAATGGCTCCCCAAGTCCTGTTGAACTAAGTCTAATCACTAGCATGAGAGTCCAAGTCCTCTTTACAGACTTTGAATTGTAAAGTCTCTTTATGTTGTAAAGAGCCCACCATATCTTTACAGTCACCATCCCCCTTTTGTATATACTCTGTGCTGTATCCAAACAACCCAAGCTGAAAAAGACACTTAAGACAACAGGACCTTAATATATATGTGCGTGTATACATATATATATAATTATATTTATATATGCTAATACACTATATATACTAATGTATATTAATGTATAATGTATACATACTTTATATATACTAACTAACTAACTAACCCCTACCAGTATCTAACATCTCTGCTAGGAAAATCACACACATCCTTAAAGACTCAGCTCAAATACTGTTTTGTCTATGAAACTTTATCTTTTCTATAAACCCTTATAGAATGCCAGGTTGCAGATCTTATGTAGCCTTTTTGACATTATGTCTCACACTATAATATTTGGTTTTGGATCTTCTAGCTAAATTCACTTAGCACGTGCTATGAGCAAAACACTTGGGAAGATATTTTGGGGATACACTGGAAACTAAGATTCACTCAGCAAAAGGCAAATGAGAAAAAAAGTTTAAGTGGAGTGGAAAGTCATTCAAGCAGTTGGATGAACTCAAGGGCCAAATGAGATAATGACTGATAATAACCACATGGATTTAGTATAAAGGCAATTACTGATGACTTTAGCAAAGATTGGCATGAGAGAAGTAGAAGAGGATTGAAGAGCAAAAGAAGAAAGAAAATGGAGACAATAAGTTAAAACTTTAAGGATATATATATATATTTATTTATAAGAAAATAGATTTTATATATTCATTTATAAAAACAAAATGTATTACATGAATATTCTAATAGCTATATAATGAGAATCTAAGCTTATATTCCTACTTATAGTTTTAAAATACTTTTTCATGCATTGACTCAGAATTCTATGTCAGAATTCCGGTATGCTTGCCTGGAAAATCCCATGGACAGAGGACCCTGGTAGGCTACCGTCCATGGGGTCACAAAGAGTTGGACACAACTGAACAACTTCACTTTCTTTCTTTTCTTTCTCAGAATTCTGAAACATTTCTAGTAAACAGTCATTGGGCAGTTGGAAACTGCTGCTGTCAGACAGCTAGGAGAAGGCAACCCTACTTCCTAAATTCCTTTTTAAATAATCATTTTGATTCTTTGGGGGCTTCCCTGGTGGCTCAGACGGTAAAGCGTCTGCCTGCAGTGCAGGAGACCTGGGTTCAATCCCTGGGTTGGCAAGATCCCCTGGAGAAGGAAATGGCAACCCACTCCAGTACTCTTGCCTGGAAAATTCCATGGACTGAGGAGTCTGGTGGGCTACAATCCATGGAGTCGCAAAGAGTCGGACATGACTGAGCGACTTCACTTTTCACTTTGATTCTTTGACATGACAGCAATGAGAATTTTAGAAACAACCTTGCCTTCCAAATGTCAACATATCTTTTTTGACTTTTTCTGAAAATAAATATGAACAATTTCCTCTGTTATTTATAAGCATCCTTATTTTTCTTTTATATTAAAAATGGTCACATCTAACATGATTCCTAATTCAACCAAATTTGATTTACACACCATGCATACTGGTTCAACAAATGTAATGGAACTGCAGAGATAATGGTAGCAATACAATTCTCCTTATGGGAGAAGCAGTGCTGGTCACTTAGCAGGCAAACACAGGTTAAAGACCCTAAGTCATCTGGCTGGTAAGTTTCAAAGCTGATTCCAGAATTCATGCCCTATATGTCCTATGAAGGTTTTAATTTTTTTAACTATTCCACATTTTCTTCTTATAAATAGCCTCATGGGTCATGTGATCATTACAATAAACCATAACATAATTTTCAAAAAAAAAAGCTGAGATATTACTTTGCCAACAACAACAACAAAAATTCTCCCTTACAACTGGAAGATAAAAATTCATGACTTTTATGGACTTACACAACCTAATTTCAGCTTAAATTAAAAACAACAAACAAATGGAATTTCAACTATGCAAAGCAACTAACCAAAGTTACACAAACTTCTTTAGAATATACAGAAACTTCTATTATATATCCTTGTCATTAATACACCTATTATGAAACAATAAGTTATTATACAAAACCCAAGAATATGATTATAAATCAAAGGAATTTTACAAATTAAGGACACAAAAACAAAAAGTGATAGCTATACTATTTAACATGAACTCCTTGAACACAGTCATCAGTCAAAATCATAATCAGATAATGTTGCCCTAATCGTTGTTAAAGTTTATTTTCATTCATAATTTATATTCATACAAAGAGTCAGACACGACTGAGCAACTGATCTGATCTGATAAAGGAAAAATTTTTTAATGTGTTTCCCAACCTGTAAGTCCAAGTGATCCTTAAACCATGCAAGCCACATCATGCCCTTTTATTGGCTAAAGTCCCCTTAATGATCCCCATGTCACTCAGAATAATAGTCAAAATCCTGCTGCGGTATACCAGACCGTATATAATGAACATCACATCATGCTTTTTCATCTCTTACTTGTCCACTCTTCACTCTACTCTGACTGTACTTGTCCACTCTTTACTCTCCTCTGACTCTACAAATACCTTTCTTGACAATCTTTCAACATAGCAAGCATGCTCCTTATACTCGCTCTTCCCAATGACTATATATCTTCACTCATATCTCTAAACACTTCCCCCTCTCATGCTGCACTCAGGTCTGTGCTCCACTCTCTCCTTAGCAGAAAGGCTTTCCCTAGACATGGTATTGGATACAGTCTCCCATCATTCTGTATTTATTCTGCTTTATTTTTTCCTTAGTATGTATCCCTATTAACATGTACATAAAATTTTTCATTTTAGGTGTTCCTTCATTAGAATGAAAGCTCCAGGAAGGAAGGAACTTCTATTGTATGAATGAATGATCATCTTTTCATTTCACCCAACTAAATAGGAAACTTCTCCAGAGACACAACAGTAAAAAAAAAAAAAAAAGAACACCTTAATGTTCTTGAGTTCTTTGAATATCAGTGCAAAGTGAAGTACAAGTATCAGTGGCATTCCTTATCAAAATACATACTGGTGAAGATGACATAGGACGATGATAGTTTCTTATCTGCATGTACAATGTTGGGTGCAGAACTGTTTGAGTTCCACAGCTGTAAAGCACACAATGCACTATATTTGCATCATGTCAAGAAACACAGATTTATCTCTGCTACTAATATTTCCTGTGACAGTGGGAGGCAATGTAGGTTTGTAAAACAGGTGAATTAGACTGAGGCTCTCTCTATCCTTCAAGACTATC
Organism: Bos javanicus; assembly: GCF_032452875.1. Classification (NCBI taxonomy): domain Eukaryota; kingdom Metazoa; phylum Chordata; class Mammalia; order Artiodactyla; family Bovidae; genus Bos; species Bos javanicus. The sequence continues at coordinate 86,376,833 of NC_083872.1, read as the reverse complement.
AGGAATCTATGAGGTATTTGTCTCTTCCTTCTTGATTTTGCTTCTAAACATGCAAAACTCAAACAACAACTGTGTTCAACTTAAGGTCAATATATACATAACAGCCAGTGTCCAAGAAAATTCACCACCGTTGGGTTTCAGTATGCTTCTTTCTAATGTTTAGTCCAATGATAGTTACAGATTGAAAGTCAAGAGATGTTAACTACCAGAAAACTCCTTATGAAAGTATCACCCAAAAGTGCTTCTCAACTCTTTAAGAATCACTGCAGACATACTTATAAACCCAATTTCTTGGGCATATCATTGTAAACACAGCTTTTTGAAGGACTCTTACCTAATTTAGCTAAGAGCAGAGATCTGAGTATATACGATGCATCAAGATGCACTTGCAATTATCTTTCCTTTAAGCTGGAGGGTGGTATTCTCACAAGATACATAATAAAAATCTGTCTAGTTCTTAATGCTAGAAAATGACTAAATCTCTGAAGCATCCAAGCAGAAGAACTTTAAGCTGAGCTCCATTCTGAATAAACCATTTCACTTGAAGAGATGTGATCAGACTGAAGAACAAACTCATTTATCTGGGTGATGAAACATGAAAAAAAATACTGGTAGCTGCTCTCCAGGAGACCTGGGTGTGGAGACACTAAGTCAAACTCCAGGAGACTTGTGGAAGTGGTAACACTGGAGGGCTTATAAGAGAGGACCACCAAGCTTCTATAAATAACTAAGCCATAGTAGCAAGACTTATCACCACTGATTAAGACAACACAGGGAGGATTCCCTGAAGCAAGAAATCAGTCATCACAGGTCGTCAGTCATTCATGGTGACTCTCAGGACCATGGGGACTGCAGAGACCAACATGGCTGTGCCCAGCTTACTGAGGAGTGTGACTTACCCTAAACTTTCCATATTAGATGACAAAAGCCCACAGTAGACCCTTTGACTATTGAGATTGTTCTATCTACAGATAAATTATTTAATTAACCTTCACTTTATATATGGCAGCCAACATTCAGTAGTTAAAATTAGCATTAGTAAACAGACTCTAAGAATATTGTGAGTTCTTAGAGGTGTCCTTGCACCGAGAGAATACAACAGAAAAGAAAGGAAACTTGACTTTCATGACCCAAGTGTTCTCCCATTACAATTACATAAGTAATGACATTTTATATGTTTTAAGGTTTTGATTCTGAAAAAGTCGTGGAAAAGTCTTCATTTCAAAACTATTCAAATAATATTCACATTAGATAGATAATAGAAATCAGGGTAACTCTGAATCTTATTAGGTAAGAAAATTTCCTTTGTTCCTGAAAATCTCTTCAAAAGAGATTTTCAAAAGAAAATCTCTTTTAAAAAGAGAAGGCCCAAGTGCTGGACCTATTATACAAAGGCTCCAGTAGGTAGCTGCAACACTGAAGACCACACCAAATAATCACAGATAAGAAATAAACAAGTGGCAAGAGATCAAAAATTCCAAAATTAATGACAAGAATGATCAGCAAATGATAATGTAATATCCTGACCTGCTGAGTCTCCAATCTCTCCCACTCCTGATGTCCTTGATATTATCTACTTCTTGCAATGCTGAGAAAAAGAAAAAAGAAAGAAATGTATTTAGTGACAAATCAAAATAATTTCAAAAATACTCAGGTGAAAAAAAATAAATTTTACAAAGGGAATTAAAGAAGATTTCTACTACATAACTTTGGAAGAAATATTAAGTAATTTCACTGTAAAACTTTTTTCTAGACCAGATTTATCCTAACAATGCAAAGTTGATTTTGCATCTAAATATCAAATAATATAACACATTTAATACTATATTAATAAAAGATAAAACCATATGATCACTTCTATAGATGCCGAAAAGCATTTGAAAAATACCAATACCCTTTCATGAAATAAACATTCAAAAAGCTTCCCTGGTGGCTCAGATGGTAAGGAATCTGCCTGCAATGCAGGAGACCTGGGTTTGATCCCTGGGTTGGGGAGATCCCTTGGAGAAGGGGCTGGCTATACACTCCAGCATTCTTGCCTGGAGAATTCCATGGAGAGAAGAGAGTGGCAGGCTACAGTCCATGAGGTCGCAAAGAATCGGACATAGCTAAATGACTTTCACTTTCACTCCTCAACCTAACACGGAGCAACTATGAAAACCTCACAACTATCATACTTAGTAGTAAAAGACTGACTGATTTCCCCCTGCTATCAGAAATAAGACAATAGTACCCACTCATATCACTTCTATTCAAGATTAAAAGGGAGGCTACGTTCAGGTATAAATCGCATCCAGATTGAAAAGGAAAAAGTAAATTATCTCTATTTGTAGTCAATGTTATTTTTATCTAGAAAATCCTAAGTATTGACATTTTATTTTTAAAAGATGATTAAAAGTAATGAACACTATTAACACTAATGTAAGGTTGCAGGATACTTGATCAATACATAAAAGTCAATTGGATTTGTATGTACTAGTAATAAACACTCCAAAAATAAAATTAAGAAAGCATCTCCCTTACAACAACACGAAAAAATAAGATGCTTAAGTATAAATTTAATAAGTGGAGGATTTGCATATTAAAAATTAAAACACTACTGAAAGAAATGAAAGAATATCTAAGAAAGATGAAAAGGCACCCCACATTCATGCATCAGAGAAGTTAATATTCTTAGCATGAAGTAATCCACAAACTGATCAGTGTGTCTAACACAATCTCTATCAAAATTTTAGCTGGGCTTTTTGGTAAAAACTGACAGACTGTCCTTAAAATTCATACGGAATGCAAGGGATCCAGTACACCTAAAACAATCCTATGAAAGAAAAAAAGTTGGGGAATACATCCTTCACAACTTCCAAACTAAAGCCAAAGCTACAGTAATCAAGACAGTGTGGTACTGGTATAAGGATACAAATACAGATAAACGACATAAAGTTGAGAGTATAGGAACAAACCTTGACATTTATGGTCAATCAATTTTGACACACTTGCCCAGACAATTCAATGGGGGGCGGGGGGAGAGGTAGGGAACAGTTACAGTATGACAAAAAATAAATAAATCTAGTCTTTGTTCCTGGTTCTTTACAGGCAGCTTTGAAAACCCTTGGAATTCTCTGAGTAATAGGTATGACTTCGTTATGCTAATGACATGACCCTTAAGAGGATTCCCAGACCGCTTCAGGCTGGGGTAGGATATCAGAAAAAGCAAGCAAGTGATTCGAGGGCTGGAACACTGAGACACCTCCCACCCCCAACCCCTGACCTTCTCCCCTACACTGACTTCTAGGGGGAGGAGACCGAGAGGCTGGAGACTGAGTGTACTGACATGACCAATGACTAAGCCAGAACACATCTATAATTATGTCAATAAAAGCTCCAAACAACAATCCCAGAATTTCCTTCCTGTGAACAGAATGATGTTCAAGGAGGATGGCACACCCTGCCTCCACAAGACAGAGACTCTTCACCAAAACCCTTTTAGACGTGTCCTCTACCTCTTCTGTTCATCTGAATCCCTTACAATAAAAGTCATCATAAGTAAGCACATTCATGGATTCTATGAATCATTCTAGTGCATTACTGAGCCTGAAGAAGTGTCATGGGAATTCCTAAGTCTATATCCAATTCACCCTGGGAAAAGTCTTCCTTGCCTGGGGACCCCACTTGTAGCTGTCTTCTGAAGTAAGGGTAGTCTATCTGGGGACCTTACCCATTAGCTTGTGACTGGTGCTAACTCTAAATAGTTAGTATCAGATTGATTGGAATGATGAACACATTGGAATATAATCATTTTTCCAACAACTGGTCCTGGGAAAATTGGATATCCATATTCAAAAGAATGGAATTAGATTCATACTTCAAAATCATATAAAAATTAATTCAAACTGAATCATATAAATAAATGTAAGAACTAAAAATCATAACGCTATTAGAAGAAAGCATAAATTTTTGTAACCCTGAGTTTGGCAATGATTTTTCAAATATAACACCAACAGATAAAATAAATAACAAAAGAAAAAAATTGATAAATTGAATTACATCAAAATACAAAATCTTTGTTTCAAAGTACACCATCAAGAAAGTGAAAAGGTAACCTACAGAATGGGAGAAAATATTTACAAATCATAGATCTGATACAGGACTTGTATACAAAATATAGAAAGAACTCTTACAACTCTACATTAAAAAGTCAAACAAACCAATTAAAAAATAAGCAAAGAATCTGAATAAACATTTTACCAGAATAGGTATAAAAATTGTCAATTAGAACATGAAAGATACTCAACATTAGGTAAATGCAAGCCAAAATCACAATGATATGCTACGTCACATCAACTGGGATGGTTATTTTTTTTGGGGGGGGGATGGTTATTTTTTAAAAAAGATAATAACAAGTGCTGCTAAGGGTATAGAGAAATTGGAAAAAACATACATCACAGATAAGAATGTGAAATTCTTCAAGTGTTTTGCAAAATAGTTTGGCAGTTCCCAAAAGGTTATAGAGAGTTACCATATGAGCCAGCAAGTCCACTCCTATGTTCATACACAGAGAAATGAAACATATGTCCATACAAAAACTTGTACTCAAATGTAATCCCACTTAGAATAGCCAAAATGTGGCAACAGTCTAAATGTCCATCAACTGATGAATGAGCAAACAAAATGTAATATATCCATACAGTGACATATTATTCAGTCATATAAAGGAATGAAGTATGTTACAACATGGATAATCTTTGAAAATATTATACCAAATGAAAGAAGCCAGTAACAAAAGACCATACATTGTATGATTTCATTTTTAAATGTCCAGAATAGGTAAATTTATAAAGACACTGAGCAGTTAGCAGTTCCTTAGAGTTACAGGGAGAAGAGACTTGTGAAGTAATAGCTGCTGCTGCTGCTGCTGCTAAGTCGCTTCAGTCTTGTCCTACTCTGTGAGACCCCAGAGACGGCAGCCCACCAGCCTCCCCATCTCTGGGATTCTCCAGGCAAGAACACTGGAGTGGGTTGCCATTTCCTTCTCCAATGCATGAAAGTGAAAAGTGAAAGTGAAGTCGCTCAGTCATGTCCGACTCTTCGCTACCCCATGGACTGCAGCCCCACCAGGCTCCTCCATCCATGGGATTTTCCAGGCAAGAGTACTGGAGTGGGGTGCCATTGCCTTCTCCGGGGAGTATGTTAATGAATATGTAGCTTCTTTTTGTTAGATGAAAATGTTCTAAAGTTATATTGTGGTAATACTGAACTTCTCCTTAAATTTACTGAAAAACACTGAATTGCACACTTTTAAATTAGTGGATTGTATAGTATATAAATTATAAATCAAAAAAGCAAGTTTAAAAAATTTCATAGATAAAGCAAAGGCACATTAACACATTAATCCCACATTTAAAAGGAAAATTACCCACATCTGTCTTGAAAAGTCTATGTTCAGATGATACAAAAGATATTTAATATTTTGATAGGTATTCCTTGACCAATAACATTAATAGCATGTCAAGATTAAAAACCAATAATAAAATAAAAGGAAAGCATTCTACTTTTAAATTAGTCTTCAGAAATTAGTCTTTCAATAGGACTTTCAAGTGTGGCTACTGAAAATTAAAAGTGGTCCAAATTTTTTGAAAAAATATTTGAATCATCTATACCAGCAATCTTATACATGTTCATCCCAGTGTGATAGTTGCTCAGTCATGTCTGGATCTTTGCGATCCCGTGAAGCGTAACCCCTTAGGCTTCTCTGTGCATGTAATTCTCCAGGCAAGGATGCTGGAATGGGTTAGTCATTCCCTTCTCCCAATGATCTTCCCAATCCAAGGGTCGAACCCAGGTCTCCCACATTGCAGGCAGATTCTCTATGGTCTGAGCCACCAGGGAAGCCTGCACACGTTCTTATGTAATTTCATTTCTGGAAAATACATACTGAATAAAGAATTCCAAAAACAAGAAAAGGTATGCACAAATATATTGATCTAGAAATTATTAGCAACATAAAAATAGAGTGAGTCAAAGTGGCTAACAATAGAGCATTGGTTAAATAAACTACAGATTATCTCCTTACTAATTTGCTGAGGAAAAGAGGCTTAATAATTAGCATAACCCAGATTCATATACAAATTCCTTTGACTCCAGCATCCAAAAGTTTCTAAACACTAATTTTGTTCCAAAATATTAATGTTCTGAAAGATTAATTCTGGTTAATATACCGAAGATCAGTAGTTTATATAACTAATGATACATACACAGGCTCACATACAAGATACAAAAACAACTCAAAAAAGAAATGCCAAAATGTTACAATGTTAGTTTTAGAATAGAAAAGTTTCTTAGTTTCTTTCGCTAATTTACATTTTTTAAACATTTTTCCAGTAAATTATATAACTTTCATAGTAACAAAAAGGTTACTAAATAGAATATCAAAACTTTTATACAAAATGTACACTGCTATTTAAGTGTGCCGATAAAACAGCTTTGAAAAGGTTCTGAGTTGGCACCTAGTGCCCTTTTAATAACCCCATATTCCTCCCCAGAACACAGACATCCACTGGAGTACTCCATCCAGGTCTATTTTCTAAATATTAGCCAAGACTTTAAAAAAATAACTAACTTATTTTTATCCACTAGACACTTCATCTACACTGGCTCTTTACTTCACAACCACTCTATGAAATGTGCATAATTAGCACATAGCAAAGGAGGACACTGAAACTTATTTGCTCATAGTCACATGGTCAGCATGTGGCAGAGATAACAATGAGGTATCATCTCACATCTGCCAGAATGGCTATTATCAAAAAGTCTATGAATAACAAATGTTATTTGTTATTTTCCAACAAATGTTGGAAAAGGTATGGAGAAAAGAGGACCCTTGTACACTATGGAGGTGCCTCAAAAAACTAAAAATAGAACCACCATATAATCTGGAAATTCCACTCCTGGGTATATATCTGGGAAAAAAAGGACAAGACTAACTGGATAAGATACATGCACCTCAATGTTCACAGCAGCACTATTTAAAATAGTTAAAACACAGAAGCAACCAAAATGCCCCAAAAGATGATTGGAATATTACTCAGCCATGTAATTTGAGTGATGTGGATGGACATAGAAAATATTATACTTGGTGAGAAAAAGACAAACACTGTATGGTATCATTTATATGTGGAATCTACAAAAATGCAAATGAGTGAATATTCAAAATGAAAACAGACTCACAGATACAGAAAATAAACTTGTTGTTACCAAAGGGGAGAAGGCAGGGGGAGCAACAAATTAGGGGTATGTGATGGCATGACCGACTTGATGGACCTGAGTTTGAGTGAACTCCGGGAATTGGTGATGGACAGGGAGGCCTGGCGTGCTGCAATTCATGGGGTTGCAAAGAGTCAGACACGACTGAGCGACTGAACTGAACTGATTAACAAACTACAATGTATAAAACAGATAAGCAACAAGGATATATTGTATAGCACAGGGAATTACAGCCATTATCTTATAATAACCTATAATGGAATATAGTTTGCAAAATTACTGAATCACTATTCCTCTCTTTACACCTGAAATAATACAGTATTATAAGTAAACTATACTTCAACTAAAATTTCTTGAGGTGCCATCGCCTTCTCGGAATAGACCACATGCTGCTGCTGCTGCTGCTAGGTCGCTTCAGTCGTGTCTGACTCTGTGCGACCCCATAGACAGCAGCCCACCAGGCTCTGCCATCCCTGGGGTTCTCCAGGCAAGAGTGCTGGAGTGGGTTGCCATTTCCTTCTCCAATGCATGAAAGTGAAAAGTGAAAGTGAAATTGCTCAGTCGTGTCCGACTCTAGCAACCCCATGGACTGCAGCCCACCAGGCTCCTCCGTCCATGGGATTTTCCAGGCAAAAGTACTGGAGTGGGGTGCTATTGCCTTCTCCATAGACCACATAGACAACTTCAAAAGATACCTGTCCATGTATCAGTTCCCTATTGCCTTCTCAAGTGCTGGCCAATATATCAAACAAAGTAACTGTTACTAACATGGATGTGAGCTAGTCAGATTAAACTGGGAAAAGTACAAAAATTGGAGGCACTCTCCCACCACCTGTTACTATCCCTTCTTCCTTTGATTTGCTGCATAGCACATATTATCTCTAAAACTGTTGTTTTTTTATCTTTTAATGACCTTGCCAATTTTGTTCATTGCTTTACCTTTTGCACCTAGAACAGTGCCTGATTTAAACTGGAGTTCAAGAAATACTTAGAAGATGAATAAACAAATGTACTTAGAAACAGATGCAAATTTCTCTCTTTCCGAAGCCATATGTCTCTTGCCAAATCAAATAGCCTCTCATTTTTTAGTTTTTTACTTTAATTATGCTTGATGGCACCAGTACATGTCAAATCTTTAGTTTCCCCAACCAGGAATCAGACCTGTGCCCCATGCATTGGAAACTCAGATTATCAACCACTGGACCACCAGAGAAGTCCCCGCCATCTCAGCTTTTATATGTCTGCTTCTTTAACGCAATACTGCTCAAGGTTGTTATGAGTTTAAATTCATTCATTCAAAAACTATTTGTTGAGCACCTATTACACGCCAAACATTATTCTAAGCAATGTAATAGTAGCACGGAACAAAACAGACAAGAATCGCTTATGCAGCTCATAGTCTGGTGAGGAAAGATAGACAAGAATGTAACATAAAATATTAGATTCTGACAAGTACTCTGGAGACAAACAGCTTTGGGTAGCAATCTGAGAGGAGGAGTCACAGTTTTAAGCAGAGTAACTGAGAAAGAGGACATTTGAATACAGAGGTGAGGGAGTGAGAGGTACATATCAGAAAAGGAACTTTCAGTCAACAGGAAAAGCATGCTGGCATGACTGTATTTTCAGAGTGGTTGCAGTGCCACGAGTGATGAATGAGTATGAAGAAATGAGGTCAGATAAGTGAGGCAGGGAAAAGGACAGACTGCATCAGGCCTATATGCCATTGGAAAGATATTAGCTTTTATTCCTAGAAAAATTAGCAGTCTTTGGAGGGGTTTGAACAGAAGTAGGATATTCTATGGCTAAAGTTTTTTAATGGGCTCAGTATCTCTCAATAGAATTGCTACTAGCATTTTGGGTGGCCAGCTCCCCTCTGTCCTGACCTTCAAGCACACAGCATGTCATTTAGCATCTCTAAGCTCAGCTCACCTACTGCCAGTAGTAATCCCCAGAAATTCTGACAACTAAAAATGGCCCCACTTATTTCCAAAGCTCTCTTAAGAATAGACCATGGTAGTGGAGAGTCTGTTTTAATATTCCATACTTTATGTCATCTTGAGCTAAAGCAAGAGTGGTAAATTAGAATACATATTTTTTTAGAGATAGGATTTGCAAATGGATTGGATATGAGTGTGAGTTCTGTTCTTCACTGAAATTATGAAGACAATGTATGGAATTGATCTGGTGAAGAAAGCAGGCATTCAGTCAAGAAAAGCAAAAAAACTGCTATGTAAAAGCAGATATATCTATATTTTATGCAAAGAATTTTGTGAAATGAAATAATGAGCAGTCCTGAACTGATGGATTTTGTTACATTTTATGAAGTGTATTTTACGAAGGAATAGAGTTAACAGAAATAAACATTAGATAAATAAATGAATAAATGGTTGCTAATTAATAGTAGTCTATTAACTAGTCTACGCAATTTGATTATATCAAGAAAATTGTCGTGTGTTTTTTTTTATATATAACCCAAAGGAATGAATTTAATTGTGGGATTTAGAACAATAAATGGTGTGTGAGTAGGCAGGCTTTTAATGCTGTTAAAATCCCACCAGGCCCTCGTTGCTTGGAGTAGATGCCCTACAGTGAGATTAGACACTGCCTTGGGAAAACAGTGAGTGCCACAACTCTCCTGTGTGAACCACCAATTCCAACCTATGGAGTCAACTAGTCAATACATGCAACCTTTACTACATTCATGGCCATTTAAGGATTTCAGAGAAAAGCTGTGTTCAAACGTTGTTCAGCTCCTCTTTACTGGTAGAGTTGAGTCATTCTTCCATAGACAGAACAAATGATTGGAATCAACACAATAACTGATAGACGCAAACATACAATTTAGAGTTGCTGGGAGGAAGTGTCCAATTGCATCACCACTAGAACCTTATCCCTAGGAGTAGCATCCTGCTTGCTTGCCAAAGTAGAAAAGCAGCATTTTGAACAGCAATGCTCATCGCATAAATCTGAAGATTCTTTCTAAATGTGTTAAATCACCAAACCCACATAGTTAGAACAATTTTATTCTCTTTGGATTTATACCACACTTAGGAACATTCTGCTTCAATATTTTCTATCAATATTCCCTATGATTCGTTACAGGGGAGGGATGTGTCTTCCAACAGAAGTCTCTATACACACAGGTACAAATGCATGCTTCCTTCAGAACACAGCATCATTTTCCAGCCTGTTGTTAGACACTCTCTTATTCTCAATAACATTAGTGGAGGGGAATTGAATGTAATTCTTCAGTCAAGTTCCATCTCCAATCACCAGTTAGCGAAAGAAGTCAGAAGGTTCATACAAAGGTGGTTGCTTGAACTAAAGTGGGAAGGAACATGATAAATAAGTACCAGTGGCCGACAGATGCCCTACAGGCTTCACATTGTTGTTTGAGGGGAAGGACATAGTGTGTCATAATGAATTACCATTAATTTGAGCCAGCAGTACTGTTAGATTGAGCCCAGCAACCCAGGATGACAAACAGCGCCTGCAAGATCATCTAATGAGGGGACAAGACTGCTCCAGTAGTGCCGCTTCACTCAATTAGTGGACAAGGCTTTTAATGCTGCTCTGCACAACTAAAGCAATTTTGATTACTTAGAGCTAAGTCTCCATTTAGAATGTTTTGGAAGCTGAAACAGGGTTTCTTCCTTTTTTTTTTCCTAATATAATTTAGCTTGAGAGTATTTGAATGGTAATAAGCTATTTGAAAGCCAATCACATTATTTCTTATTTTTCCCTAAGTAATATTGAAATATATTTTTTAAAAGTTCAAATGATAGAATTTACTCTAGTAAATGAAATGTAAATAAGATAGCAAATGATTAAGGATATGCAGAGGGTGTTTGTGTGTGTGTGTGTGGTGTGTGTATGTGCGTGTGTGTGTGCGTGTGTGCATGCAGCACTGTGTGTGTCTGTGCCAGAATTACAGTTGGTGAATTTCATTTCATCAGCCAACATTATCAGGAGGGTTGCATATTTATTCTATATATCCACATTTTTAAAAAATTCCAGATCTTGCCTTCTTTGGCTGGGAACACTTATATTTCAGATCTTTTGATATGGGGAACTGACTTTTCCACTTCATTATTTTTTTCACTATGTCACTGCATGATGAAAAGCACTGAGAAGCACAATGGTACGACTTTCTTTAATAACGTGATCATTGACTTATAACTAAAACCTTACCCTCCCAGAGTCTCCTTAGGCTTCCTAAAATTCCTTTCATTCTCATTAGAAACATACAGGGTGCTCACTCTATACATCATTCTATTATCTTCCAGCTTTTTACCCACTATGTGTATTTAATCCTTGGTCTGCTTATACTGTGTGAAATTCTATGAAATTTTACCTTTATAGACAGAAAGTCATTAGATTAAAAAAACATGACTCAAGTCCTTAATGAATTATGCAAGACACACAGTAGGTACTCATAAAATTTTATTACACTGAACACAAATACTACAGATAAAAAAAGTGAACATCAAGATTTTTCATAGAGAACCCTTCTTCCTTTGCTTCCCTTAGATGAGGAGTAACATCAGGATCAAGAGTTAATAAGGAGAAACCATAGCTATATCTACCCATTGCCAAAATCAAAGCAAGGGTGGGGAATTTTTTAAAAATCCATGGCCTAAAGTAGGCCCCATAAAAACCAACTTTAAAATGATACACATCTTCATATCTTTGTTTACAAAATAGCCCACATGAACACGTAGAATCAGAATCATCCAGGGCAGATGCTAACAAATTTTTAAAAATTTCTTTAATACTTTGAACCACTGGAAAACCAACTGGTTGAATAAATAAGAAACAATCAGATATTTTTTCTTCTTCCTTTCCATAGGCATATTTAATTTTCTCAAAATAATTTTAATAATTTCTACTTTCTTGACTCCTAAAGGATTAACTTGTAAAGCATGTTGCACTCCTAGGGAGCTACTCATGTATTAGTAGAAAATGGTATATTACTAGCATTGTTTGTGCTGTAAGTACAAATTAAAAAGAAAAAACAATATGACTCAGGAATCAAGTAATACTTTCAATAATGTGTTACATTGTTAACAGTCTCTCTTCACTTAGACACTGGCAAAATATACGCCCTGATTCTGTACCGGACCTTGTCCCAGAGTACATGATATGAAATCACATCATTGATTCAAATTATTGCCAAGGTTGATAAAACCTTAGTCACTAAGTCTGTCCAACTCTTTGCAACATAATGGACTGCAGCATACCAGGCTCCTCTGTCCTCCACTCTCACAAAGTTTACTGAAATTCATGTCCATTGAGTCGGTGATGCTATCTAACCCTCTCATCCTCTGCCAAACTCTTCTCCTTTTGCCAATCTTTTCTAGCACCAAGGTCTTTTCCTATGAGTTGGCTCTTAGCATCAGATGGAAAAAGTAATGTTTCCTAAGGCCCACTTGACTACACACTCCAGGATGTCTAGCTCTAGGTGAGTGACCACACCACTGTGGTCATCCACGTCATTAAGACCTTTTTGTTACAGTTCTTCTGTATATTCTTGCCACTTCTCCTTAATCTCTTCTGTTTCTGTCCTTACCACTTTTGCCCTTTATCATGCCTGTCCTTTCAAGAAATGTTCCCTTGATATCTCCAATTTTCTTGAAGAAATCTCTAGTATATCCCATTCTACTGTTTTCCTCTATTTTTTTTTTTTCATTGTTCATTTAAGAAGGCCTTCTTATCTCTACTTGTTCTTCTATGGAACTCTGCACTCAGTCAGGTATATCTTTCCCTTTCTCCCTTGCTTTGTGCTTCTCTTCTTTCCTCAGTTATTTGTAAAGCCTCCTCAGATAATCAGTCACTTTGCCTTTTTGCATTTCTTTCTCTTTGGGGTGATTTTGGTCACTACCTCCTGTACAAGGTTATGAAATTCTGTCCATAGTGCTTCAGTCACTCTGTCTACCAGACCTAATCTGTTGAATCAATTCATCACCTCCACTGTATAATCATAAGGGATTTGATTTAGGTCATACCTGAATGGCCTACTGGTCTTCCCTACTTTCTTCAATTTAAGCCTGAACTTTGCAATAAGGAACTCATGATCTGAGCCACAGTCAGATCTCGCTTTTTCTGACTCTTGCTTTTACTGACTATACAGAGTTTCTCCACACTCTGCTGCAAAGAACATAATCATAGTTTCACTTATTCTCCTCTCTTGACAAAAGGAGTAATATGAGAAAGGGAAAATGTATCCATATTAGTTGTAGAAATTAAAGATAAATAAAATGTGAAGATTAAATAGGAAAGTAGCAGTAATATTTATAATTCAGTAAGTATCAATCTCTTAAATGCTTCCCCCTTCACTTTCTCTTTGTCCTCTAGTACAGTAATGGTCCAAAGTATCACCAACAATGATCACCATTCAGCTTTCCATCAATGTTAGTAACTAATACCATACATATTTTCCATCCTTGTTGATTAAATTTTATTTCTTAAATATATATGATATTTGCATAGCCAAAACTATATATACAGGTAACTCCCATGTGTGAGTGTGTATGTATGTGTGTGTGAGCACACTCAGTCATGTCTGACTCTTTGCAGCCCCATGGACTGTAGCCCACTGGGTTCCTCTATCCATGGGATTTTCCAGGCAAGAACACTGGAATGGGTTGCCATTTCCTCCTCCAGGGGACCTTCCTGACCAACGATCTTCAGGACCTGGGGATTGAACCAGCGTCTTCTGAGTCTCCTACATTGGCAGGCAGTTCTTTACCACTAGCGCCACCTAGGAAGATCTTAGGAGACTTAGTTCCATCTCTATCACTTCTATTTATTCCCTCTAACACATTATATGCAATTATTTTCATTAATTCTGGCTTATTCTTCCTGTATTTCTTTTTGTAAAAATAAGCTAATATATGTATTTATTCTTATTTGCCCTTCTTTCTAATGCAAAAAAAAGCATATTGTCTCCAATCTTTGAAGTTTCAAAAAAATTTTATATAAATATATTCTAGAAATGTCTCCATGTTCATGCATAGAAACCTTCCACATTATTTTTTAGAATTGCATGTTACTTGTATGGACATTCTTTAATTTATTAAACAGGTCTTTTATGAATGGGGATTTAGGTTATTTCTAATATTTGGAATTGCAAATAATGTTACAATTAATAAACTGAAATAATCTTGTTAACTCCTCATGTAATTCTCAAGAAACCACTGGTGGGTCAGGAGGTTGCCTTGATCTACTTCAGCTGGTGTCAACTGATATCACATTTCTGACATGGGAGAGGAGTACAGTTAGGAAGCCTGAATTAACTGTGATGCTTTTACTGAAGCTCAAATTTATTCCTAGTCTTGAATATAGATATTCATGAGTAAAACAACCATGAAATAGTTTTGGTTTATATGAAGGGACAGAAAATGAATTTTAGAACTTTTTTAAATTTTTCTTTGTTTCACAAGACTTTCTTGATATGCTAAAGTAATCTAAATCACTAGAAATCCTAAAAACATAAGAACCAGAAAACATTCTCTTTTATACAAACATCTAGGTAGCAAGGAGCAACCCTTAACTTTCCTTACGTTTAGAATCTTAGGAGCTTGAAAGTAGTCATTGAATGAATGAATAAATGAGTGAATGAATTATTGAATCTACTGGACCCAGCAAAAGTCTGACATTAAAGCTTGGAAACAATCTCGAGGAAATATAAGCCTGAGCTATTGTTCTGAAGGCAGGCATATGTACTTAGCAATAGCTTTGTTCCACTCTTCCAAAAATAAGGCAGCCTATAAATAATACCGGAGAAGGCAATGGCACCCTACTCCAGTACTCTTGCCTGGAAAACCCCATGGATGGAGGAGCCTGGTAGGCTGCAGTCTATGGGGTCGCTGAGGGTCAGACCCGACTGAGCGACTTCACTTTCACTTTTCACTTTCATGCATTGGAGAAGGAAATGGCAACCCACTCCAGTGTTCTTGCCTAGAGAATCCCAGGGACGGGGGAGCCTGGTGGGCTGCCATCTATGGGGTCCCACAGAGTCGGACATGACTGAAGTGACTTAGCAGCAGCATGAATAGTGCTCAGGTCGTCTTTGCTGCAGCCCTGATGTAATGGATGGACATGAGTCTCAGTTTGTGGCTTGAGGTCACAGTGGTCACATTCCCCACTGTTGTTGTAACCATTGAAGGAATGATGACTAATGGCTTTGAGAAAGAGTAGAAGTTAGACAATAAGTCCAGAGAAAACTTCCAGCAGCAAGAAGATGTACTTGACAAGTGCCTTTGAGGCATCACACCCTTGCTGGAGGGACCAGAGATTCCTCAGAGGAGAAGAAGAAAAAGAGAAGAAAAAAAGAATGGTTGTGTTAGTGTCTGCCAAAAAAATAAAACTCTGAGAAATGCCCGAGAGAACCCAGAGGATGGTAAAATGTACCTTTCCTAAGACTGCCGCTGATTTTACCTTTGCCCTTGAAGTAGAATGAAGTGAAGTGAAAGCCGCTCAGTCATGTCCAACTTTTTGCAACACCATGGACTGTAGCCCACCAGGCTCCTCTGTCCAAGGAATTTTCCAGGCAAGAATACTGGAGTGGGTATACATTTCCTTCTCCAGGGGATCTTCCCAACCCAGGGATCAAACCTGCAATGCAGGAATCTCCTGCATTGCAGGCAGATTCTTTACCACCTGAACCACCAGGAAAGCCCTTGGTAGAATGGAGTAGAATGAAGTACAGCTAATGTTCAGAGGAAAACCCAGGGATTTTAATAAAGATGATGAAATAGGTTAAATCTTTTGCAACAAGACTTGATTTTTAATACCAGATTTTGTTATTCACTTGCATCATTTTTAATTCAAGTATCTGACTCCCCTCTCTTCCTTTAGGGAGAAAAAAACCTGGGGTGTCAATGGCTCCTTAAGCAGCAAGATCATGGCTAATATAAGCATTTTGTTATATCATCATCTCATTATCACATGCAGGGCATTAATCGAAGCACCTCATTTAAGGTGGGAAAGAATTTGCTAAGGGAAGATGATTCAACACAGTCTCTTCCGATGAGTACTGTCATCTCCAATCCCTTTTAGGAATAGGTGGAGATGTAACTAATAATAAAGTGTGAACATTTATTAAGTTTATTCATCAATAAGGTAACATGTCCCATTTTTCAAGGGTTCTAAAGTCACCATCTCATCCGTTTTTCTCTGGAACTGCCCTGTCACATCGTGATATGTACATACACTGAATTTATTTCTTTTTTAAAAGGCATCCCAGAGAGACGAGATGTGGACGGGTGTGAAGAACGGATCTGGGGAACCAAATGGGTGCAGATGCCTCCATTGACAAAGGGAAAAGGCATATGGCTTCCTTCCTTCCTGGTGTACCCAGGGCTCAGAGAGCGCTCTAGATTTCCCTGTGATAAGTGTCTGCTTGCGAGCGCCACTGGGAAGATATTTTGTATGCCACAGAAAACCAAGATGTTTGCATTCCCACCAATCCAGGGATAAGGCATTTTCCTCATACAGACACAAAACATACAGTATATGAATGTTTAATGGAGGCTAAAACTGGGAGAGGAACAGAAAACAAGAACAGAGCAGGTTAAAAAAATATCTGGTTTCTCTCTATCAAAATACTAATTAAAATTCATGTTCATGGGGATGATTATACATATGTTTTTGAACTAAAAGTCTAACCTGGCACTATTTTTTGGCCTTATTTTTGTGACAACATTTTTGTCCATATGGCATGAAGTGAATCATTTTACATCTTTTTTTAAGCTCTATGTGTTTTTCTTGTTGTCTATTCCCTCTTCTCCCACCACACACACACTGGCAGCCGCTACCAAGTTGCCAAATGCCAACTCAACCCTGCAAGCTGGCTGCGTAGAGCTATATAGTACTGGCATTTTCCTTTCTTTGCAGAAATATTCTCTTTCTTTCCCCCTCTCTCTCTCTCACACACACACACCACCAAAGCACCCTGAATATTCCTCCTTCATTTCCATGCAGATCTCATGGTTTCTCGGATTCTGCGCAGCTCCAGTGTGTGTGGCACTGGCTGCTGGTCTGTGCGGCGGCCTCCCCCAGCTTACGCAGTACCTCTGGCCTGCCTTCTCTATGGCACTGCGACAATTAGTGGTTCACTTAAGAACTGCTAAAAATTAATGGTTAATCAAGCCCATGTAATTAATTTAGTCACAGCAAAGTGCAAAAACCAGTATTGTCTGGTTGTCCCCTTTTCTTGCTCTCTTTTAATCATCATAATCCAGGCTCCTGCTTTCTCAGACAGAAGAATACTTCTTCTCTGCAGCCCAGGCGTGCTGCCTGACCAGTCAGGTCCCGGATGGCACACGGTTCCTGCATGTGTTGCCTCCACAAGTAGCAGGCGCTGCTTGAGTTTTGTGTGGAAGGGCAGCTACTCTACCTAACAAATGTAACTTTAACAACAGTAAAACAACCTAATAGCTTAGCATGCCAGGGGGCTAATGTGGCGGGCCATTTACTGCTGCACTAAATAGCCCCGGCTTGATTCTCATTGCCAAGTGTCGAACTGAGAATTGCAAGGCAGGAGTACCTCCTAATTCATTAGATAAAGGGGGTCATTGCTTATAGGGCCCGGGAAACTGTAGAAGGGTAAGAAATTGAACAAAACATTCCTCCTTTCAAGCGCCATCAAAACCTGGGCTCCCTTGATCCTCAGAGTCACTGAAACATGACAGCTCTGTTCCTGGCATGCATATGCCAACTTCTAACTTTGGGCAATTGAGCTTTATTTGGCGATGTTCATCTGGAAAGAGGCTAAAAGGGGGAGGGCTCCTAGTACTACAGCTATTATTTATTCTTTGTAAATCACTTTGACACCCTTGAAACAAAAGTAACAACACAATAACAAAGTATGATTTAGCCTTGGCTGTAAAATGAGCCACTACTAAGCTGTCCTAACCAGCTATCTGCCTCCTGTGCCCTGGAAAATTCACTGTGGACAGTTGTGACCCGGCTAATAGGCTGGGCAGGAAAATGACTACTAACAATAAAAGAGAGACTCAAATTCTTGTTAGCATTGTTACATCTCATAATATTATTTGTCTTTTATTCCATTTTTTAAAAAATTTCTTCCCGATAGTTATAGAGTTCTAAGTTCAAACTGCCCTGAATAGTCACGGGAAGGTTATGTGGACAAAAATTCCCTGATCTTGTTGTCATGAATAGAAAAGAAAAATCATCAAAAATTTCCAAGGAGATCTCTAAAATGGGACATCTTTATTTCCTGAACGTTAGCCCTAAAACAACTGATTTCTCTAATTCCTGCCATCACTCAGATTGGCCTTGAATTACCTCCCAATAGGCCTCCCACATGCTTCTAGATGAGACTGTGTAATGGGGGATCTGTTAATTAACTAGAAGCAAAGTTGCGCGGTGGGGATCAAACACTGGATACGTCCTAAAACTCCCACAGAGAAGATGAAATGCAGCGCAAACTTTAAAGACTTCCCGTCATTAGCTGAGACCTTGCTGCTCCTGGCCTAGACCCCTCCTGTTTCAGAGAACAATGAGGACAATGATGGCAGAAATGAAATAGTGTGGCCAGGAACAAAGGAACTAGCTATTTACCCGTAGAAAAAGAAAGGGCTGGGGGAGGGGGGGCGGGGAGAAGAAGGGAGAACTTTCTTTTCCTGTGGTTCCTGTCTACTTTTAATTAATTTATGACTGCCAGGGAAATGCACAGAGAGCACACCCAAATGCATGGCACGGGAACACACTGTTAATATCTGTAATATCTCCTGTTTACTTCCAGGAAAAAACATGCAATGGGCTGGGGCAGAGAGAGAAATTGAGGAACAAGAGACAGGACAGGGGGCACTGAATGGAAAAGGACAAATTGCTGGACTGAACTTTCACTCCTACGATCAGGGTTCAATCTGGAAGATGATAAAAACAAAAGAAAACAAAGCAAGACCATCCCAGGAGTAATAAATCCACCTAGATCAGATCTCAGGAAAAGAAAGGAACCTCACACAGAGGCTAAATTTTGCCATTTTTAGAGGTCTCCTAGTAATGTCCGTAGACATATACTTAAGTATTTTACTAACAAAAAGCACACATCATATTAGCAAAAGTACACACAATATTGACCTGCTGGGGTTTTTGTTGTTGTTGTTTCTTGAAGATGTAAACAGAAAAATCAAAAATCAAAAGAACTATCGAGCACTACTGAAGGACCTTGTGCTCATTTTGCATTATTTATTTTTGAAGAATTCATAACAGGAGTTTTTCCATGTATCTAACCTTCAAGGCTTCCATAGGGTTAAGAGAACAAATAACAACAACAATACGGTGCACAGAGATGACGCCTTGGTTCTCTCTGCCTCGTGTAGAAGCTCTTGCTTTGAGGTGGACCAACAGGATGCACAGGGAAGCCTGGTGTGCTGCAGTCCATGGGGTCACAAAGAGTCAGACACAACTGAGTGACTGAACTGAACGGAACAGGATGAAGGGAGCCATTCTTTCAAGAGGCTGAAGGTTCTCCTCCCTTTCTTCAAATTTCATTTGAAAATAGTCACAGTAGAATTATTTTCTTTTGAAAGGTCAGTGACAAGTCTTACTTCTCTGTTTCCAAGCCCCATGCTTAGAACAATCAGTGGAAACTCAGCACATGGATGAAACAAGAAAATCCCCAGGATTATGTTTTGTGACTACTTCCCTTACTTCTCATTTATTTAATATGAAGGGTTTAGACTTAATAAGCTCAATCACAAACATAACTTGGGAAAAAAATTCTTAAGCACATAGTTCACCCAACTGAAATTACTATGTAATCAAAAAGGAGTGTAGGTTAGAGGTTTATCATTAGCTGCCTGTACATTCTAACCAGCATTAAAAACAAACAAAAAGACTCAAACTTGAAGTGACATACACATTGTCAATTATTGAGAATCTTGTCTAGCATCCCCACACATGAACCCTCAAGAGTAAAGGATTCCCCAGTATGTTTCATGTTTGATGACCACGCCAGCAACCAATGATAATATGGCAGAACAGCATGATAGAATAGGAAGGAAAGGGCTAGAATTATATTAATGACATGTAAAAACTAATGGTGTGTCTTAGGAAACATTATTTATTCTCCTCAGTATCAGTTTCCATGAGGATAATGTCTCCTGATTACTCTATAGGGTTGTTCAAAGTATCTAATGATAAAACATATTTCAAACACTTAAAAAACCTTCATTTTCACTTTGACACTCTCACTATTTCTAGACTAGTGAAAGTGAAAGTGAAGTCGTTCAGTCGTATCCGACTCTTTGCAACTACATGGACTGTAGCCTACCAGGCTCCTCTGTCCATGGGATTTTCTAGGCAATAGTACTGGAGTGGATTGCCATTTCCTTCTCCAGGGGATCTTCCCAACCCAGGGATTGAACCCAGGTCTTCCACATTGTAGACAGATGCTTTACCGTCTGAGCCACCAGGGAAGTCCTTTTGGGTCCAAAATACAAAGTATTTAGGACCTAGAAATCTATAACAGGATTACCAATTCCTTTTAGATTTCATAATTCTCTTCAAACTTTTTTAACAAGTCTAGAAAATCGATCTATGAACAATGACTTTCTGTAATTTATGCTAGTTAACTTCATCTTGTGTTCATTCATTTTTTCATGAGTTTTTTTTCTCTTGATCAATTTACTATGATATCCTGTAAGCAAGATTATACTGTTGTTTCCAAAAATACTCATGATTCCCCTAATTTCCACTTCATTCAACAATTAGCATATTTCTATTTATTCAACACTCAATTTATGCAATATTCTCTAAAACACTTAATATCTTTTGTTAATCTTTTTGCCCTTATGATAGTTTGGAGAGAATTCTAGAAATTTCCTTTACATTTAATAAGAATTCTATAGGTGGTATTAAAATAAAAATAACAAAGAACAATAAGACTGGGCCACACATGATGGCTGTTAATGTTTAAGGGCAATTTCTTAATACAAAGAGAAATCTTCTAGTACTTAATACCTTCAAAATTCAAGTAAAAAAAAAAATAAAGTAAGTATATTCCTAAAAGATGGAGGAATCCTGATCATTAAGATTTTAATTGCTAGGGGACTTCCTTGATGGTCCAGTGGTTAAGACTTTACCTGTCAATGCAAGGAGTATGGGCTTGATGCCTTATCAGGGAGCTAAGCTCCCATATACCTCTCAGCCAAAAAAGAAAAAAACATAAAACAGAAGCAATATTATAAAAAACTCAATAAATACTTTTAAATACTTTTTAAAAATCACCAAAAAAACATTATAACTATTAAAGCAGCACTTAGAAGAAAAAGGCAGGCTTGTTTCTGACTCTAAGAACAATGATAAGAGTGAACCTCTTGATTTAATTAAGCATTCTATTGGATAGCAACATAATCTGACCCCCTGGAGAAGGGAATGGCGACCCACTCCAGTACTCTTTCCTGGAGAATTCCATGGACAGAAGAGCCTGGTATGCTACAGTCCATGGGGTTGCAAAGAGTCAGACCTGACTGAGCGACCAACACACTCTTAAGAATTAGCTGGATACCACCGTCTGGTGTTCTGTTTGACATATGCTGCATTAATAATTTTAAAGCACTTTCCAGTATTTAGAAATTAAGAGAATCCATATTTCTGATACCTTTCAAAAACTTGGAAGACCTGGCAAAGTTATGCCCACCCTCTCACATGGCATCAATCTATTGGTATTACATGGAAGTTGCCCATGTGACCGGGACACATATCCAGGCCTCACCAGTTCTGTCTGGCTCCTATAGTCAGTTGAATTTTCGACACACAAGATTTTAGAGTAGGCTTTAGGGTACTGAAGAAGTAAAATATTCAAAACCTCTTTCTCAGAACTTATTGGGTTGGCCAAAAAGTTCTTTTGAGTTTTTTTGTAATGTCTTATGGAAAAACCCAAATGAGCTTTTTAGCCATCTCAACCGATTTTATGGTTGTTCCTCTTATGCCAAGCCTTATTATAAAAGAGAAAAATGCAAAAACCAATAGAAAAATACAAGCTAATAGTCACACAAAAGAAATGAGTAAATGAATATAATGTTTAAAGTAAATGCAAAGAAAATACAATAAGGATACAAAACTTTTATGTAGTTGTTGTTTAGTCACTAACTTGTGTCCAACTCATCTGTGATGACATGGATTGTAGCCCACCAGACTCCTGTGTCCCCGGAGTTCTCCAGGCAAGAATACTAGAGTGGGTCGTCATTTCCTTGTCCAGGGGGTCTTTACAACCCAGGGACTGAACGTGCATCTCCTGCACTGACAGGAGGATTCTTTACCACTGAACACCTGGGAAGCCTATAAAGCTTTTATAGAACATACTAATATGTAAATTACAATGAAAAAAACATGAGATACACAAAGAAATTATAACCAAAAATAAAAGTAACAAAATAGGAAAAAATTGTATATAATTATGAAAACAAAAAAAATATAAAGAAAAATTAGTAGCCCGCCAGACTCCTCTGTCCATGGGGATTCTCCAGGCAAGAATACTGGAGTGGGTTGCCATGCCCTCCTCCAGGGGATCTTCCCAACCCAGGGATCGAACCCAGGTCTCCTGAATTGCAGGTGGATTCTTTACTGTCTGAGCCACCAGGGAAGCCCATGAATACTGGAGTGGGTAGCCTATCCCTTCTCCAGGGGATCTTCCAGCCCAAGGAATTGAACCAGGGTCTTCTGCATTGCAGGCAGATTCTTTACCAGCTGAGCTACCAGAGAAGCCCTTAATATACCAAAAGCATACCATAAAACAATAGATTAACATCATAAACTAAAATACATTAAGCAAATGCAGATACAAATTACAGAACTAGAGGATCAAAGAATAAGAGTGAAAATGTAGCAAAGTAAAAATAATATACTTAAGTTGGCAATGTAGGATCCAAAGTCTACCATTTTATTACATAAGCAGACTTTAATCTGAGGCAACTGTGGACAGGGAGCCAATCCTCCACAACCTTTGTTTTCTTGAAGGGACTACCTACTTGGTAAGGTTTGAGAGTTCTCAGAATTTGAAACATTCAAAATATGAAAGCAATAGAACAAACTGTCAACTATGCTATTTGATCCTACTTGGATGCTATGTAACCAGCACAAGGCAGGCCTATATGCATATTTGGCATTAAATAACCAGATAGATTTTTAAAATAGATCCCTAGAAAGAACAAGCTGGAGACTATAAGCAATCTTTTCCAATATGTTCAATTATGAACAGATCAAAGACTGGAGCTTGTGTCATG
This sequence comes from Bos javanicus, assembly GCF_032452875.1. NCBI lineage: Eukaryota > Metazoa > Chordata > Mammalia > Artiodactyla > Bovidae > Bos > Bos javanicus. The sequence goes on along the minus strand of NC_083872.1, from coordinate 86,353,320 downwards.
ATTTTTATGTAGGAAAATATACTCAGTAGAATAAAGAAAGGTACACCTTGCTTTTCAAAGAATCAGGAACAATCTTTAAGGAAATTTTCTTTGTTTCACAGGCTCTTTACCCGTATCCAGTTTTGGCTGTCCAAATCTAAATATGGAATCCCAGGCCAACTTCCTCATCCTTCCTATTGTACTAGGGCTATTTCCACCTTCTCTCCTATAATATGTGCTCACAAAACTAGGGATAACTTTAGTATCCATTTAAAGGGTCCTGCCAGAGGACCTATAATATTTGACTACATAATTAGGCAGGCAAATATTTCATGGATAGTGATATTTGAAGTTTTATTTTTCCAGTGGCACAGGAATATAAAGGATTCTTTGTACTTGAAATTCTCAAATCACTGACATTTATCACATAAACAATATCAATTTTTTTAACAGTCAGTAGAATATAGAACTTTCTAATATATATCACACATGTACCTGTCATCTTAAAGACAGAGAGCTAAAGATAAACTTTGATGACTTAGAGTTATAATAAGAAATATCACAAACATTCTTTAAAGGACCATCAAGGTTTATACATTTGTTAAATGCTACGTCAGTGGTTTTCAACAAGAGTAGATTTTGTGCCCCCAACCCAACCTTTGGCACCGTCTGGAGACAATTTTGTTTTCACAATTGTGGGGGAAATGGGGGGGCACCTAGTGGATAGAAGCCAAGATTGCTGCTAATCATACAAAAACGCACAGAACATCTCCTCCTTCAGATGCACCACATCGTTCCCCCCCAAAAGAATTAACCAGTTCAAAATGTCAACAGTGTGGAGGATGTGAGTCCTGTACTACACTAAATGGGATCAATCTAGTCTGACTGCAGCACTTGCATTGAATTTTTATGTTTTATTTTGTTTAGCTTTGTCTCCTCCCCTGCACCGGCTCACTCTATGACACCTATGGAATGGCCCTTCATCTTCATGATTTGCTACATTATTCTTCTGTGGACCTGGAAACCCTTTTTTCAAGCTTATTCAATCATGTAACCTATGAAAAAACAGGCTTTAGAACTATCATATGCGTACAGATTAGTAGCTCAGAGACATAGGCTAATTAAATTATTTTCAATTTTCTAAGCTTAATTTTGGCTTATATCTATTCTAATTACTAGAAATCACCAGACTTCAAATATGTATTGCTGCAGTTTATTCAAAACTAAGAATCAATAAACAAAAAACACATAAAATAAAATAATAACAGAATGACTGTATTAATCTGTATACTACTAATACAGGATTGATGATATCTTGGAAAAAAGCTGATCTAAAATATGCCTTTCGTCCTTAGTTACAGAATTATTGTAGCCAAATGAACCTCATAAACAAGACCTGGGGGAGGAAGGGCAGAATGTTTACCTTTTTAAGAGTAGCCTTTATTGTATGTGCTTATTTTTTATGTATTTAATTTTAACATGAGATTTAGGTTGATACTTCAAAATGCTAATGATATAATTTTCATCTAAGTTTCCACAGTTAGTCAAATTTAGCTATTTAAGGTAGTCAAGAGTAAAAACTGATTTTTTTACTTACATACAAGATATATATAAGGTAACTTATACATAAGGCTTCCTTTAATTAGTTAAAAATTATGAAACTGTAATAGATTACTTAGCATAACCCATCCTGGGTAATAGAGAAGATTAACTGTATCACGTGATAGGACTTGTACCATCCTTCTTGTACTCTGTTCATCTGTATACCTAGTGCTAAGGAGCACTGCTTTGGTCTTCTAACCCCAAACATTAGTCAGTCTGAAATTAATTAACTTAATGACAAAAGAGTTATCAACTGTAAATGTGAGAAGGCTCTGAAGATAAAATTTAGAAATTCCACAGGAAGAAATTTCAAATTCCAGATTATTGCAGGCCAGCCAGAGAAAACTGGACCAGGAGCACAAAGAGCTGAAACCTGATTCACTGCAGCTGCCCCCACCTCAGCAAGTCTCTACCTGATTTATATACACAGGGCTATTTGGTTATTGTTTCCTTATCTTCTACTTAGAAGGATCTGAAAAGAAGCCATGGAAACCAGGGGAGGAATATATGCAAGAGGCAGAGTTGGACAAGTTTGCAAAGCACTTGACTGGCAATAAAAGACATTTATCAGACACCATTTCTTCTTTGAAAGTTTTCAGCCTCTAACCATAAGGACACTAACCTGTATTTTTGTCATTATTCAGATAGAGTGCTACAAGAGCATTGAAGCAGGTGAAAGTAATAAACACATTGGGGAGTTCAGTGAAAGGTCAACTTCTGCCAAAAAAATAATAAGTTGGTATCTATTAATACAACTCCCCAAATAAGGTAGATGTGGAATGCTCAGTGAGTCCAGAAGTGAATCCAGAATAGGGTATCAGGTGGGAAAAGTAACAAGGAACTTTGTCAAGGCCTCTTGAACATTAGAGGTGCAAATACCTTTTGAAAATGAAATGTTTGCCAATAAATTGCTTATTTTCTTTAGAAACTGGTGCAATAACTCCAGAGTATATCTCCTGGTGGTTTATGTATATCCTGAATTAAGTGCGTTATTGGATCTGAATAAATGTTTTCATTTCAGGCATCCATGGGAAGTCAGGGCAGCTGAATCACTTCACTGGTTTGAGCAGGGTGGTCCTGGGGTGAGTTGGAGTTAGAGAGGTGTCCATTAAACTTTCCTGAGGCACAGTTCACCAGAGCTACACTAGATCTTGTCTATCCAAGACTTGGGGCATTATGATGCTCCAGTATTCCACAATTTTAAAAAGTAAGCTAACTAGGTTACTTGATGTGGAACCAAATGAACCTCAATTTATTAACTGAACTTTAATTGGTCAATACCAAAGTCATTAATAAAGCAAGTTTAATTCATGTATATATAACATTGGATACTAACAATAAACATTCTAACAATTAGAAGTTCAACTTTATTTTGTAATATTCTTCCAACTAACTTACAATTTGAACAATTCAAGCTCTAAGCCTATAGACCTTCCTTAAAGTTGCTTTTAATAAGTAAAGTGACAATCAATAAAAAAAATTATTAAATACTTAAAATAAACAAGCTGTACTTTTCAAAACAGGAAGAAGCTTTTTAAAACTCATTTACTATTTCATTTAATTATTTATTTCATATGTAAGAATTTTGTTCACACAGCTACCCTACAAGGTCATTCTGGAGCATCTTTGTCCAGTACTTCCAATATCCTCCACAGCATCATGTGCAAATGATGATCACCTTGTAAGCTGTATCATTAAAGTGAAATTATACATTTTAAGTAAACTAAAAAATTTTTGACATTCATAGTGGAATGATGACCAGAATGGATCAAGTCAGTCCATCCTAATTTGAATTTAGGATAACAAATATAGCAGCTATATTTTTTTAATGCAAAGTATGGAACATTTCCACATGTTTAAATGAAGAGCAATGGCCTCTTTTCTCTTACTTTCTTTTCCCTTTTTACCACCCCTCTCCCACTCTCACTCCCACCTCTAATGGGACAGTACTGCCATAGATGTACGCATTCTGCACCACTGTGGACAGTGGCGACTTTTGAGACTATGAAGGAAAATGATCGGGTAGGGGAAATGGAAAGGCCAGCACAGTCTCTAGGCAGATCTGATCCTTCCTCTTCACAGCCCAGAGAGGACCCTGCTGGCCCACAACAACTAAGAAGCAACTCAATGGCCATGATGTTGGCAACTTCAGCTGAAGAGGAACAAATCTCCCTGTAATTCAAGGTACAAATAGTACAAGTTGAAACTGCCCATTCCCTTTTTGGTGAACTCCTTCCAGAATGACAAAGAGATTCAGTATAATTGCTAATGCACCAAGACAGGAAGGTTTTGGAAAACATAAGGTTAGTGGAAGAATGGATTACAGATGAGGACACTTTAAGAGTGAAATAGAGGGCCTCCCTGGTGGTCCAGGAAGACTTCACCTTCTAATATGGCAAGGGGTGTGGGTTCCATCCCTGATCAGGGTGCTAAGATCCCACATGCCTCAAGGCCAAAAAAAAACAAATCATGAAAAAATAACAGAAGCAATATGGTAACAAATTCAATAAAGACTTTAAAAATGGTCCACACCAAAAAAAAATTTTTTTTTTTCTGAGTAAAATAGTACATCCTTTCCTGCCGTGATAGATAGTAGAGAGGCAGAGGGAGGCAAGGAGGATGAGACGAAAAACTGGGGAAAGGAATAGGAAGCAAGGAATAAAAGCTATCTTACAGGAAGCTAAACCCTATGCTAAGCACTTTGCAGAGGACAGTCTTAGTGCCCTGAGGTGACTTGTTATCCTGAATGAAGCCCAGTGCTTAGGCTCTCAATTTCTGCTTTTCTGTCCTCTTGCTGCTGCTGCTGCTAAGTCGCTTCAGTCGTGTCCGACTCTGTGCAACCCCATAGATGGCAGCCCACCAGGCTCCCCCATCCCTGGGATTCTCCAGGCAAGAATACTGGAGTAGGTTGCCATTTCCTTCTCCAATGCATGAAAGTGAAAAGTGAAAGTGAAGTCACTCAGTCATGTCTGACTCTTCGAAACCCCAGGGACTGCAGCCTACCAGGCTCCTCCGTCCACCGGATTTTCCAGGCAAGAGTACTGGAGTGGGTGCCATTGCCTTCTCCTCTGTCCTCTTAGATCCTACATACTTTACATTGTCCAAATCCTGAACTTAGCCTTGGACATAATAGAATCCTAATTCCCATGTGCACGTGCCATCCTGAAGTGTACTTTAAAGCAGGACTTCTACCCATCTCTAACATCTGATGAGAGAATAAAAAGGCTTAATCACATATAAACTGCCTTTCCTGGATGTTGTTTTATTTCCCAGTTGTTCCTCAGCCTGTGAACCACAGGAGCTAACAAAGCTTTGACAAATGAAGAGATGTGCCTTTTATTTATAAGCATCTGTTTTTATATTAACTACAACAGAACTACCAAATTTTGGTCAGGGTGAGAGATAAAGGTAACAACCTTCAGAATCCCAACATTATAATTATTTAATATTGCATTACAACTGCTCTTCAGAAGAGGTTCTGAGTGGAATAAATATGGAAAGTGAATTACTGCACTCCACTAAAAGGGAGCATCCCTCTAAATAACTCAGAGTAACTGCAGTCATTGATTAAACTATTTATAAATGCTTGGAGTATAGCTGCTATGGCAGGAGCTCATTTAAACAAAAAAAAAGACACAGTTTTCAAATTCTATACTACATTTTCTTAAGAACGGTAAGGGATAAAGCAGCAGCTAATGCCACAAAGATATCAAATTTTATCTTTGGCAAAAGATTTAAGGTTTCACATTGTTGCCCCAAACTGCATAGTCTACTTTTCTTTTGTCCAGACTTAATCTTGGCCTAGTGTGCCTCATTTTTATAGGACTTCTGAAACTCAAAATCGCCAGCATGGGGAGAGACCATTAAAGGCAGAGGCAGAGGTGTCTCCTATAAGCACAACATGTGACTGGGTAATATTGTCTGGATTAGCAGCTTTACAACCTAACTAAGCCCTGGAGCTACAATTATCTGGTTGCATTAAACTGAAATCACCTGAAAAACTTCACACCAGACAAACGCTTGGAAATGTCTAATCTAACACTCAGAAGAGAAATGGCTAAAGACAAGAAACAAAGTTTTCTACTAGGAAAAGTCTTATCTCAGAGCCCGAAGATGGTTCAGAATGTCTGAAGACATCCCTACAATTTATTTTTATCCCATTTTAAATTTTTTTTTAAAAAAAGGAGATTTAACCTGCCCATTCCCTTTCAAGCCAATGTCCCAAGTATATACGCTTGATGAGGGTATAGAAGGCATAAGAAATAAAGCTGTATTGCCACAGAGGGAATACGCAGCCCCAGATAAGAGGCCTTATGCTAATTTTAGCAAAATGTATGTATCTTTTTATACACATAAAGTTATGGCACTATATAAAGAGATCCTTAAATGTGACATAGCCTGAAATCCTATTTACTGCCTGCCTATTCATTTTAAAAAATAAAAACTCCAAGTAGTGGCTGTATTCGTATTAACCTGTCTCAAAAAATCATTTTAGTTTATCTAAGGTGTTTTTTTTTTTTCTTTAATGTGTAAGATATAGTAGCCAAATTTCAAGCTAAAAATTTAAATTCTGATTTTAGTAGGAGGTCAATGGTAATTCAATGGCAGACCATAACACCTCACTCACCACTGTTTGCTTCTTGCTCTTCATTTGTCAATACTGAAAATTCACTGTGTCATGTTGCAACAAATTCTAAAAAACTACATGTCTCCAAAGAACAATCAGTTTTCTGTACATAAACACAATGTATAGTGATTTGGCTACACTGTGTCTTGAAGTCAAAAGCCAACACTTTCAGGTGATGAAATTAAATCCTTATACACATGCACGTATTCTACTTCTTTATTTTACACATTACTGTTTCACTGGCCAAATTCCTATTTAGATTAGCTCTCTTTCCCTCCCCCAATAAAATCAGTATAAAGGCAAACTTCACTTTCTATCCCAAACTAGTGTCTAACTATATATCTCAAGACTGGTAAGACTAAAAGCTAAATTTCACCCCAGATCACTTATTGTCTGGTGGCAAATAGAGGAAATTCACATGTAAAATACTGTGATTCCACTAAGTGGCTGTTACTATTAAACAACATCTATGGTAACGGGGTTGCTTTTCATATGGTCATTCTGTTTGTCCAGAAAAATTAACAGGCAATGCACATTTTTAACTTAAGATACTTATTACTGTATTGATTTTTCTTAATGGCATGATTTAAAAACAATGTATAACTCAAGTATTCACTGAGAATAGATTACTAATCCTCTTTGACATGGTTACAGTTTCACTTAAGCATAATGGTTTATGTGTATTACCACGAAACAGAAATACTGATTAGATGAACTTTGAATCCTCTCCTTCAGTTTTAACAAATCTTTAACAGTAGAGAATGCCCAAGCACACCTGGACATTACTGCAAAGGATATAAGGTCCATTATAAAGATTTCCCTTAGTTATAATTAAGCCATATTATTTTGTAATTAAAAAATAAAGTATAATACCAGAATATATCAATACATCTAAAACAACAAGATATTTTCTTACTAGTTCAATAAACATAGCTTTGGGCACAACTTAAAATAATTTCAATATAGATAATCATATTTGAAATACAGGAGGGACTTTGCCTGATTTGATTAGAAAATCCTCCTTGTCCCTATTTTATGATTTAAAATAATTACAATGAAAATTTAAAACTTAAAATACTTTTCACATTAAGAACAAAATTTAGGAGAATTGAAAACAAACTCCCACTCTGTTACTGGCCATGACTTTGGCAGGAAAGCCTCTTAAATCAGAACAAAGGTTCACATCCTGAGATTATCTAAAATGAAGCTCAGTGACAAATAAAAGCCATATTCTACTTTTACTATTGTTGTATCAGGTATGCTCCATGGATCAAAGCTTCATTTCTAGTTTTCAGCATTCAGATGACCAGAGAGGCCCCTGCAGAAGACACTGGGGAAAATTTACTTCACTTTCAATCTCTACAGAATATTCAAGCTCATTAGGCTGCCACTCAAAAACTGTGTAGCTAAAATCTATAACATGCAGGTCTGGCAAACAGCAAAATTACATTTGCAGGATATCAGTATTCTGGATTTCCCTTCAATTTATATTTCTAAAATATAGCAAGTATTGGATGATTCACAAAAATCAACCAGTTGCTAAAAATCTCTGGCTGTTATTAAAGCCACTGAAAAGAAAATAAGCTTTCTTACTGTAGACAGTGTTAATTTGGTAATGAACTTTGGGACACTTAGGAAAAGTAATATTAAGAAGACCAGAAGTGTTGGTTAAAAACCTGTGAAATCATCTCTGTAAACCAAAGTAATTTATTATTGTTAAAACTGCAATCTTCTCTTTGGGCCTGTTAGCTGGTCATCAAAAGTCATCTCGTCTATTTTGTAAACTTAGGGGAAGAAACTCAAAGGTTTGCACAGAGAAAGAAGTGTCATAAAGATGGGAAGAGTATTAATAACATTTGAAAACCTTAAACTGAACTAATTGATTTAGAGCTAGATACTGGTTAGAAGCTATTTTCTGATATAGAAATGGAGAAAAATGTTTAACCTGGCTGTGGCTATAAATACTGCATCTCTTCTAAATTAAATCAATGTTCTTGATGAAACTAATTTCTTACCTGAAAAGTATTAAAATAATTTCATTAGAAAAGAGGTTTTGCTACAGTTCTGCACATTGGTCCACTGAAGCAAATGCTTCAATGTATATGTGATGATAGGCAAACTGTTTTTACAAATAAAAATGAGGTCATTTTGTAAACACTAGAAGATATGAAATAGACTAATATGAAAGGCCCATTTTCAACTTTCTATATCAACCTGATCTTTATTCCCACTGAACTGTATAAATATAGCTTGTTTCCTCTTCTTAAACCATCCTATTCTATTCCAAACATGTATATACAGTAATAACCAAAGTAATTAAAACCGCAATGAGATATCACTTTTCTATCTAACTGATAAAATTTTAAAAGACCAGACACAGTGCTAATAGCTGGGAGGGTAACAAATCCTCATATATAGTTAGTGAGAGTATAAAGTTGTACTCTTTCTGAGGGCAATTTGGCAGCATGTGTGAAAATTCTAAATGTATATGAGTTTAAACTCAGTAATTCTTACTTCTAGTAATTTATCCTATCAAAATAATCACCTAAGTGTGCTAAGATACATGAATAAAAATATTCATTTGTAACATAATTTGCCAAAGGAAATAATGGAAAACAACTCTTATGTCAACACAAAATTAAGATTATGACACCATTTTAAAGTGGGGGGAGATATCTTTATATACAGTAACAGGATATAAATCACACTACTAAAGTGGTTATTTCTGGAAAAAATGCAATTGTGAAGACTTTTGCTTTCTCATTTGTAATGCCATTACTTTGAATATTAGTTTTACAAGTTTTTCTTTTACAATCAGAAAGAAAGCAACAAAAATTTAAAAATACATGTATAGCCCCATGAACTGGGGACTCTAGCTAATTTACTTTTATATCATAAAACATAAATTATTTAGATAAATGCATGATTTACTAGAGATGTGTTATAAAGGTTTTAACAACCAAAGCTCTATTTCTCTGTTGCCAGCTTATAAATAATCTCTATTATTTCTTTTGTTTCAGAGTCTATAATGTTTAGTGTAAAATATATTTTTCTGAATGTTCAGTTTCTGAATGTTATAAATATATAAAATAATACTCCAATTTAAGGTAATAACAGCAATTTCTGTCTTATATTTATCTCAACCATAACCAAACCATTAAAAGTAGGAAATGCTCAATAATACACTCTTTAGTAATTCAAGAAGAAAAAGAATTAACATTAAAAATGTTATTCCAAACATGAACTATTTTACTTTAACTGGTTAATTTCTTAATTTTGCATTTTCTATGAATGATCCTCTTTTCATGTAACCAATCCATGTATTACTCTTTATGTATTGCTTGCAAATAATACTTAAATAAAGATCATTCTAAAAATCCTAACTTGTTTCATAGAATAGTAATATTAATGATTTAACTAACCACTTAACATAAGAAAACAAGATTTTGCATGAAGTATACATGTAGCTATTATATAATTTTAAGATATAAACATATTATGTTTATAACTATATCTACCAAAAGTCCTTTAACATAACCCCAGAGTAAGGTCCCAGTATTATTTAATAACAGTTTATACACTGAACTGTACTTGGAACTTCCACCTAACTAGTAATATTCCTAATTCTGAAGTAGCCAAAACTACCTCATGTTTTTCTTTTCCACTCATGATCTGTGTGCCTCTGTTACTAATTTGCAAACCGATCAAAATGACCATCCAACAATGTTGCACGTGTGTGTGTTCAGTCACTTCTGTCATGCGTGAAGATTTCAATTGTGAAGGTAGCCAAGTTGGTATAAAGGTTGATGGTTTTATACCAACCATTGTTTCCCATATTTGGAGGCAGAAACAGAGAAAGAAGAAAGCTCTTCCACACTGCTTGTTGTGTTGTACTTCACTAATCTTGAGTCTATGAGTTTGCCATATAATTTCAAGTAGATCTGGGTGGAAAGTCCAGGGGTGCTCTGTTACGGCCTAAATAAAGATGACTTCCTGGGGTTGATTTGAGACATGCAGATAGTAATGGAGTCTAGAGATACATATGAAGCCAACGTAGGCAGCTTTGTACTCTGCTGGCTTCCTTTGCCTTTAGTGACAGAGAGAAGGAAATATCCATTTTAGACTTTTTTTTGTCTTAACCTATGAAAAATTCAACATTCTATTTAACCAAAAGATAAAATGGATTCAATGATGAATTATATATGTATCAAGTATTTTGTGTTTATTAGTTCATTGTGAAGCACTAATATCAGTATCTAGCATTGAGTGAACATTTCAGATTTGAGCCAAGTTCAGCCTTTGGCCATGACATCTATGCCTTCAACATTATGTAGTTGGTGTGCATATACATTAAAAATTTTGGTTTTATCTTGTTCAAACTTACATTTTAATAATATTTCTCATAAAACATCTACTTAGGTATCACATCATGTTGACTGTTAAAAATTGCTTATTTTAATTTTTTTGAATATTGTTTTTCCTATTTATTTTCTCAAATTATTTATAAATACTGATTTTTCGAAAAGACTGTTAGAAGTGCAATATTTTATAATGGTCATATCAGTCACTGTCAGTCATATAAAATTTCAATGTTTCAAACTAGAAAAACAGCTCAAGGAAATTAAAATAATAATTCCACATCAATGATTACCACCCTAGTATCATACCACCTGAGTGAAACTGCAAGAGACTAAGAGCCAGGAATACATTCTCATGTTATCAACTTTCTTTTTTTAATTCTGAAAATTTGGCTCTTCTTGCCTCAGTTCCTCCATATTATAAACACTGAATGTTGGCAGCTAATCAAGTAATGATTGGAAAGTGCTTAAAGCTTAAATATTCTTGGAAGAGAAGTAGTGTACAGGTGCAAAGTAAAAGATATTTTTTAAATGTTTCCCACAAATTGAGGGAAAAAAAAAAAAAATTCTTCTTGGGCCATGTTTACAAAAGAATAAAGTATTAAAACACCACTATAATTGTAGGGAGATGAGCTTGCCTGGGGTGGATTCACCTCACTTATTTATTATCATATACCCCTAAATATTTCCAAAAAGTTTTGAGACAGCTTGTAATGAAATACAAAGTAAAAAGACTATAGGTAAAAGAGGAAAGATTTATGAAATAGTCATGTCAAGACATGAGAAGTTCTAGCAACTGGGAATAAAAATTATAAGATTCCTACCAATCATTTTCAAAATAGAAATATAGTGGCATATGAAAAGAGCATTAAAAATAATAAAAAGTATGCCTATTCCTCAAGAAAAGAGAAATGTATCAGCTATCAACAAGAGTGATTTACTTTTGGAGATGCCACAGAAGGAGTGGTCATTTGTACAATGTGTGTGTGTGTGTATATATACACATTCTGCCAACACTGTGCTGGGAGGTAGAAACGACAAGGGGAGAAAGAAAGGCCTGGTCTCTGCTTGGAACTCAAAGTACCAAGGAAGGGAGAAGGACATTAACTCACTAACCACACAGCAAGATAGTTCTGGTGGAAAGGAAGGTAATATGAGGGTGGATAATAAGGAAACCACAGCTAGACTCAGACTTAAAGAAGTCTCCTTGAAGAACTTAGGCTCAAAATGAAATCTGTTTGACGACTGTGAGTTCACTCAGAACAAAGTGAGAACAAAGCATGAGAGAGAGATAGGGACAGAGACACATAAATAGACAAATAAACAAAAAGACAGAGACAGAGAGACAGACAGAGACAGGGGGAAAGAGGCAAACAGAGACAGAGAGAGAAATAGAAAAACACGCAAAGACAGAGACAGAAAAAGAAGAGTTCGTGCTAAGTCCTGGGGCAGGAAAGAGCTTGAGACTCTTGAGGAGTGGAAGCAAAGATCACAGCAGTTGAAGCAGAGAACACTGTAAGATAAGGCTGAGCCAGAGAAGCAGAGACTTGTGGGCATATTAAGGCTTTACTAAAAAGCAATAAGGAGCTCTTAGAGCATTCCAAAAAGCAAACCACGAGTCAATTTCTATAAAACCTCTTCCCATATTATCTCTTGAAGTTTAGGGTCTGGGAAAAGTCTTTCTGGAGCTAATTGTTCCAGATGAAGTTTTACTGAACTTGTTAGAAAATAAATGGTTGAGGAGAAATTGTGTTGCACCTCCCTTTTCAGAGGAGGAGAAATGGGAAGAACAGAATTTTCTGGAAGCCCTTTTTGTGGACTTTGGACAGGAGACTTGCAGAGGAGATCCAGGTTTGGCATGTGGTGATTTACCTCTGGAGAGTAAATTCTTAGAGTGGTTCCCCAAACACCAGGCTCAGAGAACCAATATTCCTGAGGTGACAATTGACTACCCATTCCAGTATTCTTGGGCTGCCCTGGTGGCCCTGATGGTAAAGAATCCACCTACAATACGGGAGACCTGGGTTCGATCCCTGGGGTGGGAAGATCCCATGGAGAAGGGAACAGCTACCCACTGCAGTATTCTGGTCTGGAGAATTTCATGGACAAAGGAGACTGGCAGGCTATACATGGCATACATGGCAGACTCCATGGAGTCACAAAGGGTCAGACACCACTGAGCCACTTTCACATTCAAATAGATTGTAGCAGTCAGGGAGCTGGGAGGCAAAAATAGATGGAACCCACTGCTTTACTAGTAGGAGGAAATAGGTAGCTGGTTTCTTCTCTTTTTCTTCTTTTCCTCTGTTTAGCCTTGCTAGGTCCACTCACTGTCTCTCCTCGACAGTCATCATCCGACTGTAGCCTCTTTATGTCTCTCTCTCTCTCTCTCTCTCTCTCTCTCTCTCCAGAGCGTTTCTCTCTATCTTGGTTAAGACTGCTTGACTGTGTTTTCCAGAATATTTCATTCTGAGTGAACGTATGAAAGCTGTGAAGGACATAATGAAGAGGATCTTTTTGTTAAAATGATCAAAGGCAGGTGGTACGTGGAGCTGGTGGTTAAAAACATGTCCCTTCAGTATAAAAGATGCTAAAGAATGGCTTGTGCAGCCTTACAGGTCCAGGATTCCCATGCCATTGATCATCTCTCTGGACTGACAATATCTGTCCCAAAGCAATACTTCCACATTTGCCCATCATAATAGAACAGAGCCTAAGAACACAGCCTGGTAACTGCTTTGTCTTGAATGAAACTTTTTTTTTTCCTTCTGTTCTGTGGAGGGAAGATTGACTACAAAGAGTTCTTTCACAGGCTTGTGTTTACCCTACAAACCAAATGCCCTCCCATTTAAATGTCCCCCTGGGCAATCACTGGTTCTGGTCTTGGATTTGTAAGGTTGATAAGACCCTTTCCATTCAGTTCAGAGTCAGGCATGAATGAGCAAAAATTTTCTCATACAGCGAAAAATGGGGTCTATAGAGAAATAGGGGGCACACGAGTGTTGATTCCCACAAGCCCCTTAAAAATAGAATACCTGTTTTCGACCTTTCAGGGGTAGGTTTCACTGTTGTTTCTTATTTCTGTTCTGACATCGAATCAGAAAGCAGCCTGAAACTTGACTCATCATTACATATGGCCTATTGACAGTTGACAACAACTTTACTCATCATTACATATGGCCATTTACAGTTGACAGCTGTCAGCCAGGCAAGTTCACATACGTTGCTTCACAATCACATGGCATCACAAAGAGTGGGGTGAGATCCCAGGCCAACATGCCACTGATCAGCCTAGAATGAACCACTGCAGCTGGAAACCACCTCTCTGAAATAAAACAGGTCCCATACTTGCACATTTAACCTCAGTATCTCACCACTAAAAACCTACCATCACATTCAAATTAAATGGTCTTTTATTTCACGCAGTACCCTTAGAACACTTTTGTTCTGGTACTTATTTCTGATACTAGTGTTTTTCTTCCCTTTCTATTCAAGTTAATTTCCTACAGGAAAAGAAAAAGAGAAGGGAAATGGTATTGTGGTCTTTAGACCACAAGGAAACCCTGTTTCTTAAGATACATAAGTAGGCATATGTCCAGTTTAAATTCAGAGAATGAGAGATCATAGGAGTTAGGAAATAATAAAATCACAAAGATATAAGACTTCAGAAATCTATCTAAACTGCCTATTTTCAAAACCAACTCCAGTTTGAAGTACAGCAGAATAAAGTTGCCGTCAGTAGCACAAATTGAAAGTTGAAAGTCTGTAATAGTAAAGTTTTGTTCTCTGTGTGTATGTGTGTGTATATAAATTTATGAGGCAGCATCTTCCCCAATATAATTTATTCACCTCGCACATTTTACATCATCACTGCAGTATTTATGGCTACCTATTCCAAGCAGGTCTCAGGGAAGGAATTTTAGTCAAGACACAAATCACTTGCAGCTAGTGATTTCTAACCTTTATTACCCCTGTAAGATAGACAACTTTTGAGACACAGCCTAAACATGTCAAAAGGTTGGTTTTCCATTAATATCAGCAGGAGCAGAAAATGACACTGCAGTTGTCCTTGGAACAGAGAAGCTGACAGATTTGCTGAAAGGTTCAGCCATTGTAGGATTTTGTTAAAAATCTAAAGGCTGCAGCATTTCCTTTTGAAGTTCTGAAACATCTTGGAATTCAAAAAGCTCAACAAAGAATAACATGGACAATTGGGTTTTTCAAAACTCATTTTAATTTAGTTTTTCAAATATGATGCCCAGTCATTTACCATGTCAACTTACTCAAAGATACAAAATAAGTTCATTAAGAATTATCACTGAAGGTATCCAAACAGATTTCCAATTCTGAGAATATATGCCAAGGTCTAATATGTTTAATTTAAACGTTCTACCTTTCCCCTGGGCATTCCCAACAACTCTAATTGAAAGGCACTTAACAGAGGCAGGCCTACAATTCTGAGTATTGTATACAGGGTCTCAAATTGAAGGTCTTTCCATTCAGAGTGTGAAAAATCAGATTCCAGATCACTTGTCCTTTATAATTCCTGTAATCTTTTCTAGTTAAACTTAACATCTGAGTATTACAGTAAAAACCAACATCCAGGACTAAATCTCCTAGAGTTGGCAGCTATATTGTTCTATACTGGAAGGCTCAAAAGAGAACTGTACACTGTTTGGGTAGCAGACAGAAGCTGAGTGAGTCAACTGAGATTAACACAAAGACTTACTTCTACTAAGATTTTGTATAATTAAACCTACTGTATGTATTTCTTCAAGATAAATGACAGTTCTTAGCTATTATTCCTATCAACCTGGTATTTAGGAAACTATCTTGGTTCATTCTTATCCTAATTTTTATGGAGCTGATAAAATTTTAACTTTTTATCTAACTCACAGCCAAAAGCATACAAATGTTGAACAACAGCAATCTTGAACTATATATCAGAGGTATGACTTAGAACAGCAGTTAAGTTCTTTCATTCCCTCACTCAATATTTAGATGACAACTGAATTCCAAAAACAATGACTCTCTATATTTAATAAATCATAATAAAATAGATACCACACATATTGCCTTGTCTCCTCTGGCCTGACAGTCTATATTAAATTTTACAACTAAATTTGAGGGTTTTCCAGATGGCTTAGATGGTAAAGAATCCACCTGCAGTGTGGGAGACCCGGGTTTGATCCCTGGATTGGGAAGATCCCCTGGAGGAGGGCATGGCAACCCACTCCAGTATTCTTGCCTTGAGAATCCCCATGGACAGAAGAGCCCGGCGGGCTACAGTCCATAGGAAGCAAAGAGTTGGACACAACTGAGCGACTAAGCACGGAGAAGGCAATGGCACCCCACTCCAGTACTCTTGCCTGGAAAATCCCATGGACGGAGAAGCCTGGTAGGCTGTGGTCCATGGGGTCGCTAAGAGTCGTACACAACTGAGCGACTTCACTTTGACTTTTCACTTTCATGCATTGGAGAAGGAAATGGCAACCCACTCCAGTGTTCTTGCCTGGAGAATCCCAGGGACAGGGGAGCCTGGTGGGCTGCCGTCTATGGGGTTGCACAGAGTCGGACATGACTGAAGCGATTTAGCAACAGCAAAGCGACTAAGCATAGCATAGCACTCAAGTCTTCTTTGGGAAGAGATCCCAGTCCTTATTGAACTCAGCTGGTCATTTATTTTTTTTTTACAGATTAGATCACCGCTTTGTTTTTGTTTGCTTGTTTGTTTGTTTTTGGCTATGCCAAAAGGTATACGGGTTCTGAGCTACCCCAGCAGGGATTGAACCTGTGCCACCTGCATTGGAAGCAGGAGTCTGGACCACTGACTGGATAACTAGTGAAGTCCCTGTCAAATATTTTAGAAAGGAATCTACAAGGCATATATTCTATCAGAGCACAATATACCTCATAACCCAAACCCAGTTCTTCAAGGAAGTGCTGCTTTAAAAAAAAAAAGTAGTTTTCTTTCTAATTTACCAACTTAAGTTTACTATTTGTTTCCATTGTACAGATCTCATCATTATAAAATGAACAAATATTGACAATGAGAAGAAAAGAAGATGGGGAAAAAAGAAAATATCTTCTCTATACTCAGAAAAATGAACACAGTTCCCTAGAATATAGACTCATTTCTCTCATTCCATAAAGGATAAAAAAAAGACCATAAAAAATTCTAATTGTATCAGATCTATGGAAAATTCAGAAGACAATGAAACCAGTTAATTTCCTAAATTCCAGGCTTACAAGAATAAAAGCAAAGACCTATGAAATTTTACCTCTAAGTATCTAAGCCCAAAACAGTTGCTGTTAAAATTTGCCACACTTGCCTTAGTTTTTACATAGAGAATGTGTTTGGTTTCACAGGTAATTGGTAGCCTTGAGCACATGTAACTTACAATCACTGAATGAAAAGATTTGCTTTGGTGAATTAAAATGGAACAATTTCTCTAAAATAAAGGGGAAAAAGGCCAAAAAAAGTTAAGGAGATTAATAGGCAAGTGTTTCATCTATTTTTGCATTTAATTTGATGTTCTGAAGGCTCTAGGCATCTAAAAATATAACTCTTTTATTCTTATAAGTCTGCAAGATTTGGCTTTTGGAATAGAAACAGTTTAGGTGGAGAGGGAATTGTTGAATTCTGCGTCTATGTTTAAAAAAAAAAAAAAGAGGGGGTTGACCATAACCCGAGGCCCTAGCTCCTGCAGAGTGCCTGTTGTTATGAAAGCAAGGTGCTCCACACGATCTAATCATAGCACTAAACCTTGTTACAAGCCCTTTTACAGCTCCAATATCTGGGTTACATGGAAACACGCTGGAGAGCCTCCTTGTACTATGAAATAAATGTCATTCTGACTGGCATCCTCTCTTCCAGCAAGTAATTTCCCTCCGCTGATAAATCGATACAGCAAAAACAAATGAGAACGCACAATGGGCACAGTGAGGATTACATTTTTATTCATTTCAGAGCCCCTGCAGCCAAGTTTTTTAAGCACAATAGCAGAAAATGATGCACTTGAGCTAGGAAACAAGAGAGATACATAGAGACATTGAGATAAGAAAAGAAAGACCAGAAAAAGGAAAAGGGAAAGAAATGGGAACAAAGAGAAAGCCAGGAGACAGAAGGCAATTGTGTCCCTACCAAGCAGTTCAGACACAAACTTTTGTTAGAGAGTAAGATTATTATTTAAATTCCTGCCCAGCTCCTCATAGACAGGATTGGAGAAACACAATTACATCTCTCTTTTTTTTTTTTCCACTTCTTTATTCTGAAAGTTTGCAGATAATTTGAAAAGGATCTGAGATCTTATCTTTCTTTGATTGATTAATTATTGATACCAACATGGGACCCACACATGAAAACTTATCTAGTAAACTCTGAACTAGAAATGGTACAAAAGACACAATAGATCCTTATTCATCTCTGGAAGTCCCCTCAAGTCTTTTTTTTTTTTTTTTTTCGCCTTTAAGGCAAAGATGGAAAAGGCAAAACAAAAGAGAAGCCAGAACACAGTGTCTATTCAAACAGGAATGGGAAATTCCTATACAGATATCTTTAAGATTGACTTTATAACTCCCCAATTAGTTGAATGCATTATCAGATAAAAAGAATGTGGCGCACACTTTAAAGTAAAAATCTGAAAATCGTTTGTCTTCAGAAAGGAAAATAAAAAGATCATTTCATAAAACCTTGAAAACCCTATATTTTCCTGTAAACAGCTAGTATTATATTTTCTGTTATTCATCATGGGGTATTTAATCCTTCCTAAGACAATGGAAATAAAAACAAGATTATAAAGTCCTAATAAAGCTTTGTAGATGATGCACTATTGTAATCCTTAAACTCAAAAATAGTTCTTTGGCAAGTTGTTCAACTATCCATGCCATATCATCTTCATCAATAAAAACAGGGGTGATGGCAAAAGGGACTATCTCAGGGTATTTGAGAGAATTAAACTAGCTGGTATAAGTATAGTGTTTAAACATCTCCCAACTCAGAGTTCACGTCAGTATGATCACCACCATTTACCATCACCATTACCACTACCATCATCATCATCATACCATCCATTGCTTCCCAAGCTACAATTAGTTATCTGGGTGTTATCAACATTTTCTGTTTGACCTATAGGCTAACAATGTATTCATATAATATATTCTTGGTGCCACTCCACAATACTGAACTAGATAGACTCAAGGTCTCATCTGCCCACAGTTTTTAAATATTCTTAACTGTTTTGTGATCTTCCAGAGTCAGTACACTCTCTTGGAAGAGAAAGTCAGAAAATGCATCACTATATTCAACCCATTCTTGGAATTTAATTTATTCTTTTTATTGTTTTCTTTACTAAAGTCTAGAAAATTATGCGTACTTTTTCTTCCTTAAAATATCTATGTAACTAATATTTCCTACTATCTTTACAATGCTAATTCTAATATAATATAGGATTTAATATATTATACTTTTAATGTTGTTTGTGATCTTTCTCCTTGGCTCTAATTTGATTACCCCTTTTCTATTAAGTGCTTTCATTAGCATATATCTCCTCCATCATTCATCACTCCACTCCATGGACCAACCATGTCACTTTTTGAGAAGCAGTAAGAAAGAGTAATAGATCACACTGGTTCTTCATTTGTATCACAAACTTCAATGACAAACAAAGAGAAACAAAAAAAAGAAAGCAAGCAAAAGAGTAGAGGTGGGTTCTTCTGGACTCTGTCATTCTTTCTCTCTGGTATAGTCATTAAACACAGGTGTTTATAGAGCTAAATCAATGTCTCAATATTTTTTTTCATTAACATCCTCCAGGATGAACCTTTCTATACATTTTTCTCTTAAGGCTTCGCTGTGAAATTTTAATACACAAGATATATTGTATATTTACTGTATATGTATCTGCGCTTTTAGCACTCAAAGGGTAAGTCTTTTTAGCTCCTAAAAACCAAGTTTTGCCTGTTTAGTGCAATACCATCTTGAGAATTCATGGACTAATTCTTCTTATGAAAACAGATTTCCACTTAGCAAACTGGGTCCCATGTTATTGTGGAAGGTGAGTTGAAATTCAGTTAGAGCTATGTTTGTGTGTTGTGTGTTTGTGTTTTGTGTTGAGCAAACCTTTAAGTACTCATCTATGGCTGTATAATTCATTTTATCCCAAATCCAAAAGAGTACTCTGAAGGTCGAAGATCTATGGTAGTTCATGAAAGATGCCTAAGAAGCTACAAAGCAGTTTAAGGACAAGAAGAAAGAGGGATGCAGAGTAGAGTGGAAGTGTTTCCAATTAAAGCAGCTAGGGAATTAGGTAGGTGGAATGTAATTATCTACATTGGAGTTTGGCCAGGCTTCTGGGCTCTTTAAAAAAAAAAAAAGCTCTAAGATCTTTAACGAATAGAGAGGTAGGTCCAAGTTTAACATCTCATCCAAAAAAAAAAAGAAACAAGATTTCTAAGTCCTTATTTCCCGGAACATAGGTGGTATTCTTCTTTAATGAATGTGAAACTGCTGATACATCCCATATTTCAATTTGAAATAATTATTTCATAAAGCAATGACCTTGGAAATGGGAGTGTTGAAGAAGAAACAGTAAAATAGCTCCAGCAGTCAATAAAAGCAGAGGCACAATTTATAGCAAATAAAAATCAAACCTGCAGTGTTTTGAGATACAAGTATTTGCTAAGTCATAGCAACAGCTATCTAAAAGTGAATGTGACGTCAGTTTATGCTTTTTTTTTTTTTTTGGTTACCTGAAGAAGTAATTCTTATAGCAGGTTAGTTTTCTTCCAAGTGTACAAACCCTTCCCCAATGATGGGGCCGCCAAGGTGGTGTAATGAAAACTGATACCCTTTGCAAACCCAGGAAGCCCAAGATGTGTGAGCAACAAATGTAAGCAGACATTATACCCTTCATAATCAGGCTGAATGAAGATGTGAACTGAATAAATGCTTGAGAAAATTCATAGCTTCTATTAGATGCAAAGATCGAAGTGTTAGACACCTTTTAGCTCAACTTTCATTTAATTTGCGGCTTTCGTTTCTGGAGTCTGAAGAGAGTGAAAAATTCTTCTCTAATTTTTTTCCTCTTTCATGACTTGACCAGAAAGATGAAATTGGGGTACTTTAATTACCATTCAGAGCCAAAGCTTGCCCTTTGATATGGAAATCCCACTTCTGCGACCGCCTTTTCCTGGCCCTTCTCCTCTCAGTTGCCCACCACGAATTTTAAGTAGCTTTGTCACCAGCTGATCCTGCAAGCTAAACTGTAGCTCTTTCCTGTTAAGTTTTGTTTAAGTTACACTATGCATCTTCCACCAGATTGGAAGAGCTGAAAGCAAGGAGGGAGGAGAGAGGGGAGGAAAAAAGCAGAGAGAGAGAGAGAGGAGAAGAGAGCATGAATGAGAATATGACTGACTCAATCCATTAGAGTTGCTGAATTATAGTTCCTACCCTGTCAGCATGAAGCGTGGCCCATTCTGCACAAAGCCTCTCACTTTAAACACACACCCAGAGCACACACTGATGAAAGCTGCCATGTACAGCTACCCCGTGATTGTCATCTGCCTGCTGCATGACTCCCGGCTTTGCTATAATTATTAATTGCACTTGTCAACTGTCATTAATTCCTCTTTAGCATCCCTGTCTTTGAGTAATTAGACAGAAAAGCCTCACTGAGCTCATTGTTTAGAGTCCCCTAAAAGAGTCCACTGGGCTTTCCTTGGAGAAAACCATCAGGAATACAATAGACCACTTCTCAGTTAACCCTTTGGAAGTGTGAAGAGAAGTAGAGGGCTTTTTACAGGTTTGGGTGGCCAGCTTGCCTTGTGAGTACAGAAAGTCATGCTCAGCTATCTTATACCTTGACCCATATTCTCAATCTCACTTGCAGGGAAGAGGTATTCAAGGTAATCAAAAAGTCAGAGAAAGTTCTTATGAAAAACAAAATTTCCAAATCAGCATCTTCAAATTTCTAATCATTTTCTCATTTGATCTTATGCTTTGTATTTTGCAGAAATCATGTTCTTCAAAATAATATGTTCCTATGTTTACCATATAGCTTTATGTATACACCACATGTATGTATACATGAATGATGCACAAAGGTTTTCCAGGTGTCTTTTGGTTTCTCTATGTCATAATTTGGCTTCTAAATTTTAGATTGACAGGATAGAAGCTCCAGTTTTTATTTAGTCCTTTTTCCAACCTTCCACGCAAGGAGTTGGGTGACAATGCTTTTAATTGTACAACTGGTGACTTTTGAATATATTTTTAAATTTTATTTTAAAAGCCCATGGCCTCCAAAAGTTCCGTGAATTTGGCTAGACTCAGCTGATAAATGGAACGTGGTTTACATCAGAGTAGTAACTATAAATGAGAATTACTATGTTAGCATGTTGAATGACATAATGCATAAGAAAGCACTTTAAAAACTGCAAAGTGCTATAAAACATCATAATAGCATTTCATCATTATTGGCTTATAAAACTAAGCTCCTTTGACACTTTTAAATTTATGTGTAGCTTTAAATGCTTGGGCAATCAAAAATAAGTCAAGATTGAGGATTATTTAGCTGTTTTCTAAAAATAACATTGATAATAATATCAAGATAGATATTAGTTGTGTAAGCAAATAATAGAAATACTAAACAAATAGAAATGTTAAATAAATATTAGAAAATGTCTAAACAGTAAGGTTGATTGAACTAGCTGCTCCACTGTAAAAGAAAACTCAAAAGAATTTCTCTGAAAAATAAACATGTATAGAGTTTTGAAAAATGAACTACAGTAAATATGATCACTAGGGATGATTAGAGCTCCTTCTTATATTATCTTAGCTATAATATTTCTTTCAGATGCTAGGTGAGTTCTTTCTACCAGTAATAATACCACTTATTGAAGTCTAGATATGTGTTCTATGTACCTTATACATCAATCCATTTGATGCTCAAATGCCCACGAAATAGGTACTATTATCTCAATTTTAGAGATGGAAAAACTGAGCAACAAGTAATTGAGGAAGTAGTTCAGGATCTCACAGCTAGTCAGGGACTGGTAAGTCCAAAAGCCCCACTCTTAATCACTCTTCTAATCCACCTCTCTAGACGTTAAGGTACTATCCTATGTAGGTTTCCATTCACTGGGTAATGGATTGCGATTTCTGGTAGTTTTTCCTAAAGAGAAAAATACATTAAAATATTTCACATTTTGTCATAAAAGGGTGATATAAATATGTGCTGGACACTGTAGGGACCTGCCATCCCATACATTCAAAGTGGAAGCTGTGTATATGTGTGTGTGTGTGTAGGGGGAGACAGAGAAAGAAAATAAGTTAGGGATTACTCTAACTATCCTTGGGCACTATTATTATTGTGTGTAATTGCTAGGTTAATACAAAAAAATCCACTTTTATTTGCATAACTATATATATATATTATAATATATATATAAAATACACACATATACACATGTGCTGAAGAATTGATGTGATCATACTGTGGTGCTGGAGGAGACTCTTGAGAGTCCCTTGGACTGCAAGGAGATCAAACCAATCAGTACTAAGGAAATCAACCCTGAATACTCATTGGAAGGACTGATGCTAAAGCCGAAGCTCCAATACTTGGGCCACCTGACGAACAGCCAGCTCACTGGAAAATACCCTGATGCTGAGAAAGACTGAAGGCAGGAAGAGAAGAGGATGACAGAGGATGAGATGGTGGGATGCATCACAATTCAATGAGCATGAATTTTGGCAAAGTCTGGGAGATGATAGGGGACAGGGGGGCCTGGCATGCTGCAGTCCATGAGGTTGCAAAGAGCTGGACACAACTTAGTGACTGAACAACAACACAGGCACATAAATTCAACTCTTAGTCTAGTTCGATGTACTGTTTATTGAGTATTTACTGTATATCCAGTCTATGCTAAAAAGTTTGTAAGGCACTGAGTGAAAAAGGAAAGCATAAATTATGATTTTTAATTAAAAGGGGTTTTCAGACTTACTGGAGAGACAGATCTCAAGAACCATACAATTAACATACTACAAAGTGCTAAATGGAATACAATCAATGAAATAGATTAAATAAAAGCGCTATGATCAATGACAAGCCATTACTGGGAGGGAAAATACAACTTATTAAAAGGAAAAACTTTCTAAGTATCAGAGGTGTCCAACACTGAATCTGACTGAAATGAAAAGAAATGAAATACCCATGACCAAAAACATTCAACTGAGATTCAACTGAGATTCAATGAAAGAATTTCTGCATTGGTTGTGAGGTTGAACCAGCCTAAAAACTGTCCAGGGTCATCTTGCATGTCTTAGATTCTCTAATTCCATAGGATAGGTTTTTAGCAAGGGAGGAAACTTTATTTTGTTTGTTCTCTTGAAGAAGTCTGGTATTCAATTAGACTCTGAAAGAAGAATTGAAGTTTAAAAAGTGACAAAGAGAGTAAAGAAAAAAAAAAACAAACAGAATTCCAAGTAGAATTACAGGTGCAAAGATACAGAAGGAGAAATAATAAACTCTTGGGGGAAAAACTTGAAGAAAGCTACCTCACTGATACAAACAGTAACTTGAGGGAGTAGGGGTGCTGTAGGAAGTAACAGAATAAACGCTGTCTCAGCAAAAAGGAGACAAACCCAAAAGGCATGATCAAGAGGCTTTTTTTTTTATTGAGTCAATGGTAAGAGATGGGTTGATTGAGGGCAAAGAGTATGATGGATAAAAGGTAACTCAGGAGACAGGGCTTGGTACGAGCTATATGGGGATAGAAGGCTGGTTTTGTCTATTAACTGTGGACTCAGGCAAATTACTTGACCTCCCTCTCACTTAGTATCCACGTCTCTGGATTGTAGATAACGGTCAGAGTTAATCCACAGAAAGAATTTAGAAAAACCCTAGCACACAGTGAGTACTGAATAAATGTTAGCTATGATTATTATTACAAAACACTCACTGCTAACCAATATGTTTTCACTCATGTCTAATTGATGTAAAAACTATGGTAAAGGAGAGAAGAGATGTTTTAGGTTGGTATTTTTCTAATAGAGATGCTCCAAAGTAGAATGAACTTTCTTGGGATGCATTAAGCTTTTTTTTTTAAAGGATCTACGATGAGGAGGGGAAATTATCTATAATAATGTTGAAAAGAGGTTTTCAGCAATGAATGGGAAGGTGGATCATATGCCTCTTAGCTCTCAAGTGTTGGAGTTCTGATGATAAATCTGGAAAGTTAATCGAGGATTCATATTTTAATCTCTGGAGGGACATTCAATTTAGGTAATAATGTCCCTCAACTTTGGGTTCATGAAATAGCATACTATTAAGAGTATAAGATCCAGAATAAGACTGTCTAGATTCAAATTCAGAAGCTGTCTTTTAATTCTCTTCTGTAAGCCTGAGCAAGACTTTAAAAATTTTTGTGCCTCAGTTCTCCCAAATGCAAAATTGAGATAATAATAAAACATCCCATAGAACTGTCTGAGAGCTAAAACGGTTGACACATGTAAAATGCTTATAAAGTGCTTATGAGTGTTCAACATATGTTAGCTATATCTAGTCACTGAGATTTAAAATATAGACTGTGACAAAATGGGAAACACTAAATTTTAGAGAGAAAAAATTAACTGCAGTATATCTAAAACAAGAGTATATTTTTAACTCTCTTTTTATACTTTTACTATTCACTCTCTATAACGCCTAAATCAATGTGGCTAAAATTTTTAGAAGAAAAGTTAGCTGAAGGAGGTCCAAAGGCAGTAACTTACAGAATAAAGAACTAAGTCATGAGGATGTAATGTACAGAATGGTGACTGTAGCTTGTACATAATGCTGTATTGTATATTTAAAAGTTGCTAAGAGAGAAGATTTTAAAATTCCTGGGCGTGCTATGTCGTTTCAGTTGTGTCCAGCACTTTGCGACTCTATGATCCATACCCGCCAGGCTGCTCTGTCTGTGGGATTCTCCAGGCATGAATACTGGAATGGGTTGTCATGCCTTCCTCCAGGGATATTCTTAAGTCAGGGATCTAACCCACATCTCCCGCGTCTCCTGCATTGGCACTAGAGTATTCTACCAGTAGCGCCACCCGAGAAGCCCTAAAATTCACTATAAAAAAAAATAAATACATACATACATATGGGGATGGCTGTCAACTAGGCTTACTGTGGAGATCATTTCACAGTATACAAAATATTGAATCACTGTGTTGGACATTTGAAACTAATATAATACTGCATGTCAATATATACCTCATTTTATTTTAAAAATGTATACTCAAAACAATGACAATAGAGAAAGAGAAAAGGATGAGAAGAAAAAAAAGAAAAGAGAAAAGAAGAGATGGACTCAGCTAGACTTTAGCTGATGGACTCAGTATAACCGTTTGGTAGTATATCAGCCATAAAGCTTTATAATAAAGTGTCATTCAGATGAATTTGTAGAATCACCGTGGTTACTAGCACTATTCTCATCAAATGCATCTATAAAGTTACTATTGTGGAATTTATATTACATTTTATTTTTGGTCTCTTGAATTCCAACATTTCCCCCTCTCACCCAAAATCTATATCATGCCACACACCATATAAAAGCTCTGTTGTAGGGGGAAAAGCATGCTAAATATTGACATTTTTCTTAGGGAGAAAACATATCAATGGACTCTTACTATTTATTAAAATCAGATAAGATTAGGCATAATGTCCCTGGATTAAACAATCTGAAATTTACAGACTGATTATGTGACTGCTGTCTTAATATTTCTGAGCCAAACTGAACCTCATGGTTTTTCTCAGCCCCTTTGCTCACATTGTCTCAAGTTCTCCTCATTTCCACCACTCAAGGTCCACCTCAGATATCACTGTCTTCAGTTCAGTTCAGTTCAGTCACTCAGTTGTGTCTGACTCTTCGCAACCCCATGAATCGCAGGACGCCAGGCCTCCCTGTCCATCACCAGCTACCGGAGTTCATTCAAACTCATGTCCATCGAGTCGGTGATGACATCCAGCCATCTCACCCTCTGTCGTCCCCTTCTCCTTCTACCCCCAATCCTCCCAGCATCAGGGTATTTTCCAATGAGTCAACTCCTCGCATGAGGTGGCCAAAGTATTGAAGTTTCAGCTTTAGCATCAGTCCTTCCAATGAACACCCAGGACTGATCTCCTTTAGCATGGACTGGTTAGCTATGTCTTTTGGAATTCTCACTTCTTCTCCACAGCTTGTCCCTCTATCATTCCCTGTGTGTGCAATATCTGTCTTCTCTGATACATGAAATATAACAGAGGACACCAGTTAAAAGTATATGACATGGTGGAAATAAAAACAAAAGGAGAGGTACAATGATGGTAAATACATTCCATCTATATCTACACCTTTGGCTAGGGAGACTCCAATCTTGGCACAAAGCTTCTTGTAGTGAATGACTAAAGGAACGTTGGTCAGTTACACAATACACAGGCATCATCGGACAAAAACAGTCTAGTAACTATAGTCATCATCCAGTACACATCCAGTACATCATCCAGTACACATCCCCACAACTTAATTTATAACAGTAAGTTAGTATCTTTGGACCTCCTTCAGCTAACTTGTCTACTAAAAAATGTAGTCACCTTGATTTAAGCATTAAAGAGGATGAACAGTAAATGCATAAAATGCATAAAATGCATGAAAAGAGTTTAAATGTGTACTCAGGCTTTAGATGGGCTTCCCAGGTGGTGCTAGTGGTAAAGAAGCCACCTGCTGATGCAGGAGACTTAAGATATGCAAGTTCAATCCCTGGGTGGGGAAGAATCCCTGGAGGAGGGCATGGCAACCCACTCCACCATCCTCGCCTGGAGAACCCCAGAGACAGAGGAAAGCCTGGCAGGCTATGGTCCATAGGGTCACAAAGAGTTGGACATGACTGAAGCGACTTACCAGGCACACACACATGCTTTAGATATATGGCACTTACTATTTTCTATAAATAAATATTTTATATATATATCAGGAATAGCATTTGATAAGAGGAGTTAGAAAATTCTCGCAAGTAGACTTGAAGAATGGATATGGTAGGTTGCAATGAAATATTTCTGCATCACAATTCTTGGTAGACATAATGAAATAGGCAACTTCATTGTGACACAACTCTTGGTAGGCATAAAATACCCATAAGGGATTCTTCATATAGCAGCCCTCAATGAGGACCAGTGATACTTCATTAAAACATAAGTCATAAAAATTGCTTATTTGGAGTCATCAGTATTCAGGGACACAGCTCTTTGCATCTCTGTCTTAGTTCAGAGGTGGATTTCAGGGTATCTCAAAAGAATTACATATCTCTCAAACCATATTTACTAAATACTATATGTCATCATAATCAATCTACCAATCTAATCACATGGACCAAAGCCTTGTCTAACTCAATGAAATTATGAGCCATGCCATGTAGGGCCACCCAAGACACACGGGTCATAGTGGAGAGTTCTGAAAAATGTAGTCCACTGAAGAAGGGAATGGCAAACCACTTCAGTAGTCTTGCCTTGAGAACTCCATGAACAGCATGAAAAGGCAAAAAGATAGGACACTGAAAGATAAACTTCCCAGGTCAGTAGGTGACCAATATGCTCCTGGAGATCAGTGGAGAAATAACTCCAGAAAGAATGAAGAGATGGAACCAAAGAAAAACAACACCCAGTTGTGGATGTGACTGGTGATGGAAGCAAAGTCCGATGCTGTAAAGAGCAATATTGCACAAGAACCTGGAATGTTAGGTCCATGAATCAAGGTAAATTGGAAGTGGTGAAACAGGAGATGGAAAGAGTGAACATCAACTCTGGAATGGGTGAATTTAACTCACATGACCATAATATCTACTACTGTGGGCAAGAATCCCTTAGAAGAAATGGCATAGACATCATAGTCAACAAAAGAGTCCAAAATACAGTACTTGGATGCAATGTCAAAAACGACAGAATGATCTCTCTTTCCAAGGCAAACCATTCAATATCACAGTAATCCAAGTCTATGCCCCGACCAGTAATGCTGAAGAAGCTGATGTTGAATGGTTCTATGAAGACCTACAAGACTTTCTAGACTAACACTCAAAAAAGATGTCCTTTTCACTACAGGGGTCTGGAATGCAAAAATAGGAAGTCAAGAAACACCTGGAGTAACAGAAAAATTTGGCCTTGGAGTACAGAATGAAGCAGGGCAGAGGCTAATAGAGTTTTACAAAGAGAACAAACTGGTCAGAGCAAACATCCTCTTCCAACAACACAAGACAAGACTCTACGCATGGACATCACCAGATGGTCAAGACCGAAATCATACTGATTATACTCTTTGCAGACAAAGGTGGAGAAGCTCTATACAGTCAGCAAAAACAAGACCGGGAGCAGACTGTGGCTCAGATCATGAACTCCTTATTGCCAAATTGAGACTTAAATTGAAACAAGTAAGAGAAACCACTAGACCATTCAGGTATGACCTAATCAAATCCCTTATGATTATACAGGGGAAGTGAGAAATAGATTTAAGGGACTAGTTCTGATAGAGTAAGTGATTAACTATGGATGGAGCTTCGTGACATTGTACAGGAGACAGGGATCAAGACCATCCCCAAGAAAAAGAAATGCGAAAAAGCAAACTGGCTATCTGAGGAGGCCTTACAAATAGCTGTGAAAAGAAGAGAGGCGAAAAGCAATGGTGACAAGGAAAGATATACCCATTTGAAAGCAGAGTTCCAAAGAATAGCAAGGAGAGATAAGAAAGCCTTCCACAGTGATCAGTGCAAAGAAACAGAGGAAAACAATACAATGGGAAAGACTAAAGATCTCTTCAAGAAAATTAGAGATACCAAAGGAATATTTCATGCAAAGACGGGCTCGATAAAGGACAGAAATGGGATGGACCTAACAGAAGCAGAAGATATTAAGAAGAGGTAGCAAGAATACGCAGAAGAACTATACAAAATAGATTTTCACAACCCAGATAATCACAATGGTGTGATCACTCACCTAGGGCCAGACATCCTGGAATGTGAAGTCAACTGGGCCTTAGGAAGCATCACTACAAACAAAGCTAGTGGAGGTGATGAAATTCCAGTTGAGCTGTTTCAGATCCTAAGGGATGATGCTGTGAAAGTGCTGCATTCAATATGCCAGCAAATTTGGAAAACTCTACAGTGGCCACAGGCCTGGAAAAGGTCAGTTTTCATTCCAATCCCAAAGAAA
Source organism: Bos javanicus (assembly GCF_032452875.1). Classification (NCBI taxonomy): domain Eukaryota; kingdom Metazoa; phylum Chordata; class Mammalia; order Artiodactyla; family Bovidae; genus Bos; species Bos javanicus. The sequence goes on along the minus strand of NC_083872.1, from coordinate 86,323,540 downwards.
GGCAATGCCAAAGAATGCCCAAATTACCACACAAGTGCACTCATCTCACACACTAGTAAAGTAATGCTCAAAATTCTCTAAGCCAGGCTTCAACAATATGTGAACCATAAACTTCCAGATGTTCAAGCTGGATTTAGAAAAGCCAAAGGAACCAGAAATCTAATTGCCAACATCTGTCAGATCATCAAAAAAGCAAGTGAGTTTCAGAAAAACATCTATTTCTGCTTTATTGACTATGCCAAAGCCTTTGACTGTGTGGATCACAATAAACTGTGGAAAATTCTTAAAGAGATGGGAACACCAGACTGCCTGACCTGCCTCTTGAGAAATCTGTATGCAGGTCAGGAAGCAACAGTTAGAACTGGACATGGAACAACAGACTGGTTCCAAATAGTGTAAGGAGTATGTCAAGGCTGTATATTGTTACACTGCTTATTTAACTTATATGCAGAGTACATCATGAGAAACACTGGGCTAGATGAAGCACAAGCTGGAATCAAGATTGTGGGGAGAAATATTGATAACCTCAGTTATGCAGATGACACTACCCTTACAGCAGAAAGCAAAGAGGTATTAAAGAGGCTCTTCATGAAAGTAAAAGAGGAGAGTGAAAAAGTTGGCTTAAAGCTCAACATTCAGAAAACTAAGATCATGGCATCTGGTCCCATCACTTCATGGCAAATAGATGGGGAAACAGTGGAAACAGTGGCAGACTTTATTTGGGGGGCTCTGAAATTACTCCAGATGGTGACCTCAGCCATAATATTAAAAGATGCTTACTCCTTGGAAGAAAAGTTATGACTACCCTAGACAGCATATTAAAAAGCAGAGACATTTCTTTGCCAACAAAGGTCCATTTAGTCAAGGCTATGATTTCTCCAGTAGTCATGTATGGATGTGAGAGTTGGACTATAAAGAAAGCTGAGCACCGAAGAATTGATGCTTTTGAACTGTAGTGTTGGAGAAGACTCTTGAGAGTCCCTTGGATATCCAACCACTCCATCCTAAATGAAATCAGTCCTGAATATTCATTGGAAGGACTGGTGTTGAAGCTGAAACTCCAATACTTTGGCCACCTGATGCAAAGAACTGACTCATTGAAAAAGACCCTGATGCTGGGAAAGATTGAAGGTGGGAAGAGAAGGGGACAAGAGAGGATGAGGTGGTTGGATGACATATCTGACTCAATAGAGATGAGTTTGAGTGAACTCCGGAAGTTGGTGATGGACAGGGAAACCTGGTGTGCTGCAGTCCTTGGGTCACAAGGTGTCAGACGTGACTGAGCGACTGAACTGAACTGAACTGATTTGTCCTCTCTGGGTTTCTCCAAGACATTGTGGAACAACACATTTTAAATTATTGTTTATAAAAGATGTGAAGTTCAGGTTCTCAACATGGACAAACGGTACAGTAAATGCTTATGATTAAAGCACTGGCCAGCTGATACCATCTTGAGAAAAGTGGCATCTATGGAAGACAGCATCCAGGAGAAGTTCTCAGAAGTGATTTATGAATCTTTGCATTTTGCCTTTTACTAGAGGTACTGATGCACTCACCCTCAACTATACCCTGATACCTTATAATATTTTTTAGGCCCAGTATCCCTCTTGCCCTAGTTGGGAAAATTCCCCTAGCTACCCACTCCAGTATTCTGGGCTGGAGAATTCCATGGGCAGAGGAGCCTGGCAGATTACAGTTCATGGGGTCGTAGAGTCAGACACAGCTGAGCAACTTTCACTCACTTTCACTTATCCCTTTTAACATGTTGCTGTATCCTCTGCCACCACCATCAACATGCTTGACATGCTGATGATACCAACAACTGCAACACAGAGATGTCTTCTGCTTCCTTTTTATCCAACCAACTCTTGATACATTTACAACATACTGGAATGGAAAGATGGTAGGCATGTTTAAAATGGGTCTGCCATCAACACATTTGGTGTGCATCACATATCACCTCCAAAATGTCTCATAAGGAAGGAAATTACTAAAAAGACAAACCAGTACAGAAGGTGTGGTACCATATTTCTATCCATCATCAGTGATTTTGTTCAAAGGGAACTGAAGCAGGTAGTTAAAAATTTTAAAAGTTAGATTAAAACCCCAGTTAATGAATTTCTTGGAGATTCCTGTGCAAGTATTTAGTACATGTTTAACTAAGACAAGCTTGCTGAGCAACATTTATATATTTCTCAAGACTACTGTTTCAAACGAGAGTTTCCTCAAAGAAATTTTCAATCAGATTTTACCTCTGGTCACATTCATGGACACTTATACTTTTCTAGTGCCATGCAGCCTTAATCCTCCTAAAATTTTAGATTGTAATTCCAAGAGTTATTAGGTTGGAAAACAGCTACTGGGCAAATGATGTTATTCAGAAAACTTTTTATACCAGAAATAATAGTTGGATTATTTCTGCCTCACAGATATCTTAAGGTCTGGTTTTTAATGTAAATTGGGTATTCTGACATAGACATTTCTTGCACTTAAATAATAGTACTCTTGAAACAAAAGAGAGAGTAGGGATAAAGATAATAAATACAATGGTTTGTTAAATAAATACAAATGCTAAAATTAGCTTTGATCTTCCATTTTGGTTTAGTTTACTTCTGTATTCTAATGGCATTACATAAACATTTTAATATTTTTTATTTAAGGGTCTATCAACATTGTGGGTTCTATTAAGTCAGCAACTGTTACTCCTTTCTAAAATTGTTAGTGTTAATGGATACATTTTCTTTTAAAATCATATTGTTTACTGCTGAAAACATACTGTTTACTGTTGAAAAACTATTCCTAAAAGTAAAATTCTTTTATGCTTTTAAATATCAGTACATATAAAATTTTAAAATAGAGTAAATGGTCAAGCACGAAAATTCATGTATCTACCAGAGGTATGTTGGATAGTGGAAGAATATAGAATTCATTTTGTGAAGGATTTTTTTAATCCAAAGAGATGAGTTCATTTGAACAATCTATCAAATATACTTTATTTTATTTTAACAAATTGCTTTGTCTTCTGGATTATCTTATGGTAATAATCACTTTTTTATTGGATTCAGTTATGAAAGTGAGAAAAAGGGAGAAATGCAGGAGAACTTTTTAAAAACCCAACTGCAGTTACATCTATGAATTCATAGATGAATTATGATCATGATAATGAGATAACTGCTTCATTTTTTTAAAAGGGACGATGAAAATGCCAGGTGAGTGGTAGAAGAATTTAATGATGGTTTTCAAAAGTGAGTATCTTAATAAGAAGTGATTTCTATTGTTCATTACACAAAATATTCTAAAAATCTGACTTCTAGGATATTATTCTCAGTGACACCGGGACAACAAGTGGAATTCAAACAAAGGCAAAAGTTGGCACAACATGAATGATCGAATGACGTAACACCAGACAACTCTGAAGCAGTATAACCCCAAACCCACCACTGGCATTTTGTGAGTAAATCCCAGATAAACTTGGTGGCAGTATTATAGTATATTATCCTAGTCACGTAGACATTAATATATTGAAAATTCTGAAAAACATTTGGTCTTCCTAATTTCTTCTCTAATTAAAATAGCAAAAATATTTAGATATGCCTATATAGCAATCTATGTCTATAGAAATGACATAATTAAAAAAAAAGAAATGCTATCACTAGAAAAACATTTGGCTTCCCTTGTGGTTCAGCTGCAATGAGTGAGACCTGGGTTTGATCCCTGGGTTGGGAAGAGTCCCTGGAAAGGCTACCCAGTCCAGTATTCTGGCCTAGAGAATTCCATGCACTGTATAGTCCACTGAGTCCCAAAGACTCAGACATGACTGAGTGACTAACTCAACTTTTTAATACAATTTCTATCAAAATTCCAATGGCCATTTTTCACAGAAATAGAAAAAACAATCCTTAAATTTATATGGAACAACAACAACAACAAAAAATAGCCAAAGCAATCATGAGATAGAAGAATAAAGCTGGAAGTATCATACTTCCTAATTTCAAACTAGTATAGGAGAGTTCTGACAAAACGTGGTCCACTGGAGAAGGGAATGGCAAACCACTTCAGTATTCTTGCCTTTGGAACCCAATGAACAGTATGACAGGGCAAAGAGAAAGGACACTATAAGATGAACTCCCCAGGTCAGTAGGTGCCCAATATGCTATGGAAGATCAGTGGAGAAATAACTCCAGAAAATATGAAGAGATGGAGCCAAAGCAAAAACAACACCCAGTTGTGGATGTGATTGGTGATAGAAGCAGGTCCAATGCTGTAAAGAGCAATATTGCATAGGAACCTGGAATGTTAGGTCCATGAATCCAGGAAAATTGGAAGTGGTCAAACAGGAAATGGCAAGAGTTAACGTTGACATTTTCGGAATCAGTGAACTAAAATGGACTGGAATGGGTAAATTTAACTCAGATGACCATTATAGCTACTACTGTGGGCAAGAATCCCTTAGAAGAAATGGATAGCCATCATACTCAACAAAAGAGTCTGAAATGCAGTAATTGGTTGCAATCTCAAAAACAACAGAGTGATCTCTGTTCATTTCTAAGGCAAACCATTCAATATCACAGTAATCCAAGTCTATGCTCTGACCAGTAATGCTTAAAATTGAAGTTGAACAGTTTTGTGAAGACCTGCAAGACCTTCTAGAACTAACACTCAAATAAGATGTCCTTTTCATTATAGGACACTGGAAAGCAAAAGTAGGAAGTCAAGAGATACGACAACAGGGAAATTTGGCCTCAGAGTACAAAATGAAGCAGGTCAAAGGCTAACAGAGTTTTGCCAAGAGAATACACCGGTCATAGCAAAAATCCTCTTCCAACAACACAAGAGACGACTCAACACATGGACATTACCACATGGTAAATACCAAAATCAGACTGATATATTCTTTGCAGGCAAAGATGGAGAATCTCTATACAGTCAGCAAAAACAAGACCAGGAGCTGACTGTGGCTCAGATCATGAACACCTTATTGCTAAATTCAGACTTATATTGAAGAAAGAAGATAAACCACTAGACCATTCAGGCATGACCTAAACCAAATCCCTTATGATTATACAGTGGAAGTGAGAAATAAATTCAGTGTATTAGATCTGATAGACAGAGTGCCTGAAGAACTATGGAGAGAGGTTGTGACACTGTAAAAGAGGCAGTGATGAAGACCATCCCCAAGAAAAAGAAATACAAAAGGGCAAAATGGTTGTCTGAGGAGACCTTACAAATAGCTGAGAAAAGAAGAGAAGCAAAAGGAAAAGGATAAAAAAAGAGACATACCCATTTAAATGCAGAGTTCCAAAAAACAGCAAGGAGAGATAAGAAAGCCTTTCTCGGTGATCAATGCAAAGAAATGGAGGAAAATAATAGACTGGGAAAGACTAGAGATCTCTTCAAGAAAATCAGAGATACCAAGGGAACATTTCAAAATTTCATGGAAAAATGGGCACAATAAAGGACAGAAATGGGATGGATCTAACAGAGGCAGAAGATATTAAGAAGAGGTGGCAAGAATACACAGAAGAAATGTACAAAAATCATCTTCATGACCCAGATAACCATGATGGTGTGATCACTCACCTAGAGCCAGACATCCTGGAATGTGAAGTCAAGTGGGCCTTAGTAAGCATCACTACAAACAAAGCTAGTGGAGGTAATGGAATTCCAGTTGAGCTATTTTAAATCCTAAGAGATGATGCTGTGAAAATGCTCCATTCAATATGCCAGCAAATTTGGAAAACTCCACAGTGGCCACAGGCCTGGAAAAGGTCAGTTTTCAATATAATCCCAAAGAAAGGTAATGCCAAAGAATGTTCAAACTACCACACAATTGCACTCATCTCACATGCTAGTAAAGTAATGCTCAAAATTCTCCAAGCCAGGCTTCAACAGTATGTGAACCAAGAACTTCTAGATTGTCAAGCTGGATTTAGAAAAGGCAGAGGAACCAGAGATCAAATTGCCAACATCCACTAGATCATCAGAAAGTGAGAGAGTTCCAGAAAAACATCTATTTCTGCTTTATTTACTATGCCAAAGACTTTAAGTGTATGGGTCACACCAAACATGGAAAATTCTTAAAGAGATGGGAATACCAGACCACCTGACCTGCCTCTTGATAAATCTTTATGCAAGTCAAGAAGCAACAGTTAGCACTGGACATGGAACAACAGACTGGTTCCAAATCATGAACGGAGTACATCAAGACTGCATATTATCACCCTGTTTATTTAACTTATATGCAGAGAACATCATGCGAAATGATGGGCTGGATGAAGCACAGCTGGAATCAAGTTTGTTGGGAGAAATAGCAATAACTTCAGATATGCAGATGACACCACTCTTCTGGCAGAAAGCAAAGAAGAACTAAAGAGCCTCTTGATAAAAGTGAAAGAGGAGCAGATGACATGATCCTCTACAGCAGATCAGATCAGTCACTCAGTGGTGTCCGACTCTTTGCAACCCCATGAATCGCAGCACGCCAGGCCTCCCTGTCCATCACCAACTCCCGGAGTTCACTCAGACTCACGTCCATCGAGTCAGTGATGCCATCCAGCCATCTCATCCTCTGTGGTCTCCTTGTCCTCCTGCCCCCAATCCCTCCCAGCATCAGAGTCTTTTCCAATGAGTCAACTCTTCACATGAGGTGGCCAAAGTACTGGAGTTTCAGCTTTAACATCATTCCTTCCAAAGAAATCCCAGGGCTGATCTCCTTCAGAATGGACTGGTTGGATCTCCTTGCAGTCCAAGGGACTCTCAAGAGTCTTCTCCAACACCACAGTTCAAAAGCATCAATTCTTCGGCGCTCAGCCTTCTTCACAGCCCAATTCTCACATTCATACATGACCACAGGAAAAACCATAGCCTTGACTAGACGAACCTTTGTTGGCAAAGTAATGTCTCTGCTTTTCAATATGCTATCTAGGTTGGTCATAACTTTCCTTCCAAGGAGTAAGCGTCTATTAATTTCATGGCTGCAGTCACCATCTGTAGTGATTTTGGAGCCCAGAAAAATAAAGTCTGCCACTGTTTCCACTGTTTCCCCATCTATTTCCCATGAAGTGGTGGGATCCTCTACATAGAAAACCCTAAAGACTCCACCAGAAAATTACTAGAGCTAATCAATGAATAGAGTAAAGTTGCAGGATATAAAATCAACACACAGAAATCTCTTGCATTCCTATACACTAATAATGACAAAATAGAAAGAGAAATTAAGAAAACAATTCCATTCACCATTGCAACGAAAAGAATAAAATACTTAGGAATATATCTACCTAAAGAAACTAAAGACCTATATATAGAGAACTATAAAAAACTGGTGAAAGAAATCAAAGAGGACACTAATAGATGAAGAAATATACCATGTTCATGGATCAGAAGAATCAATATAGTGAAGATGAGTATACTACCCAAAGCAATCTATAGATTCAAAGCAATCCCTATCAAGCTACCAATGGTATTTTTCACAGAGCTAGAACAAATAATTTCACAATTTGTATGGAAATACAAAAAACCTAAAATAGCCAAAGTAATATTGAGAAAGAAGAATGGAACTGGAGGAATCAACTGCCTGACTTCAGGCTCTACTACAAAGCCACAGTCATCAAGACAGTATGGTACTGGCACAAAGACAGAAATAGAGGCCAATGGAACAAAATAGTAAGCCCAGAGATAAATCCAGGACCTACGGCACCTTATCTTTGACAAAGGAAGCAAGAATATATAATGGAGAAAAGACAATCTCTTTAACAAGGGGTGCTGGGAAAACTGGTCAACCACTTGTAAAAGAATGAAACTAGAACAACTTTCTAACACCATACACAAAAATAAACTCAAAATAGATTAAAGATCTAAATGTAAGACCAGAAACTATAAAGTTCTTAGAGGAGAACATAGGCAAAACACTCTTGGACATAAATGATAGCAGGATCCTCTATGACCCACCTCCCAGAATACTGGAAATAAAAGCAAAAATAAACAAATGGGACCTAATTAAAATTAAAAGCTTCTGCACAACAAAGGAAACCATAAGCAAGGTGAAAAGACAGCCTTCAGAATGAGAGAAAATACTAGCAAATGAAGCAACAGACAAAGAATTAATCTCAAAAATATATAAGCAACTCCTGCAACTCACTTCCAGAAAAATAAACGAGCCGATCAAAAAAAGGGCCAAGAATTAAATAGACATTTCTCCAAAGAAGACATACAGATGGCTAACAAACACATGAAAAGATGCTCAACATCACTCATTATCAGAGAAATGCAAATCAAAACCACTATGAGGTACCATTTCACACCAGTCAGAATGGCTGCGATCCAAAAGTCTACAAGCAATTAATGCTGGAGAGGGTATGGAGAAAAGGGAACCCTCTTACACTGTTGGTGGGAATGCAAACTAGTACAGCCACTATGGAAACAGTGTGGAGATTCCTTAAAAAACTGGAACTAGAACTGCTTTATGACCCAGCAATCCCACTGCTAGGCATACACACCGAGGAAATCAGAATTGAAAGAGACACGTGTACCCCAATGTTCATCGCAGCACTGTTTATAATAGCCAGGACATGGAAGCAACCTAGATGTCCATCAGCAGATGAATGGATAAGAAAGCTGTGGTACATATACACAATGGAGTATTACTCAGCCATTAAAAAGAATACATTTGAATCAGTTCTAATGAGGTGGATGAAACTGGAGCCTATTATACAGAGTGAAGTAAGTCAGAAGGAAAAACACCAATACAGTATACTAATGCATACATATGGAATTTAGAAAGATGGTAATGATAACCCTGTATGTGAGGCAGCAAAAGAGACACAGATGTATAGAACAGTCTTTGGGACTCTGTGGGAGAGGGCAAGGGTGGGATGATTTGTGAGAATGGCATTGAAACATTTATAATATCATATGTGAAACGAATTGCCAGTCCAGGTTCGATGCATGACACAGGATGCTCGGGCCTAGTGTACTGGGATGACCCAGAGGGATGCTATAGGGAGGGAAGAGGGAGGGGGGTTCAGGATGGGGAACACGTGTACACCCGTGGTGGATTCATGTTGATGTATGGCAAAACCAATACAATATTGTAAAGTAATTAGCCTCCAATTAAAATAAATAAATTTGTATTAAAAAATTGAAAGGAGAGTGAAGAAGTTGGCTTAAAGCTCAACATTCAGAAAACAAAGATCATGGCATCCAGTCTCACCCTTCATGGTAAATATTTGGGGAAACAGTGGAAGCAGTGACAGACTTTATTTTGGGGGGCTCCAAAATCACTGCAGATGGTGACTGCAGCCATAAAATTAAAAGACGTTTGCTCCTTGGAAGAAAAGTTATGACCAGTCTAGACAGCATGTTAAAAAGCAAAGACATTACTTTGCCAACAAAGGTCCATCTAGTTAAAGCTTTGTTTTTTTCAGTAGTCATGTATGGATGTGAGAGTTGGACGATAAACAAAGCTGAGTGCTGAAGAATATATGCTTTTCAACTGTGGTGTTGGAGAAGACTCTTGAGAGTCCCTTGGACTGCAAGGAGATCCAACCTGTCCATCCTAAAGGAAATCAGTCCTGAATATTCATTGGAAGGATTGATGTTAAAGCTGAACCTCCCACACTTTGGCCACCTGATGGGAAGACCTGACTCATCTGAAAAGACCCTGATGCTGGGAAAGACTGAAGGCAGGAGGAGAAGGAGACAACAGAGGATGTGATGGTTGGATGCCGTCACCAATTCGATGGACATGAGTTTGAGTAAGCCCCAGGCACTGGTAATGGACAGGATAGCCTGGCGTGCTGCAGTCCATGGCATCGCAAAGAGTTGGACATGACTGTGCAACTGAACTGAACTGATAGTTCTACAAAGCTATAGAAATCAAAACAGTATGGTACTGACATCAAATAGGCAGACAGCCCAATGGAACAGAAATGAGGGCCCCAAAATGGGAAAACAATAGACTCTTTGATAAATGATGTTGGGAAAGCTGGACAACTGTGTATGGGAATATGAAATTGGACCCCTATCATATACCACTCACAAAAATAAACTGGAAATGGATAATAGATTTGAATATAAGATCCCAAATCATTAAACTAGAAGAAAACATGGAGGGGGGGAAGCTGCTTGATTGCTACACTTACATTTATAGTTTAAAAAATATGTATTTCTTCTTAAAATAAAAATGTATTTTTAATGTAGAAAGGTGGCTAATACATACAATTAAAAAGGTGAAATTCTTAAAAAATCAGATTACAGATACTTGTGTAATCTAGCCATTTTTTATTTATTTTAGCATGTATTTTGTCAGTATTTTGTGTATGCATGATACAAACCCTTTGTGTGTAAGTGTGCATACACATCCATGTATCCATTCAACAAATATTTCTTGAATATTTATGATGGTTCTTTTTTCCCATGTCCATATACCATTTTTACATGAAATTAATATTCCATCATACAAAAATACTACAATATTTTTAATGCAAAACCCATATGTTTTATAAATTGCTGTTCTAAATTTTGTTACTACACACATTTTATATATATATATACACACACACATTTTATATATATGTGTGTGTGTGTAATATAAGGTAACTCTCTAGAGCATAAGCATCAACATTAACAAATTTTAACAGGCACTGTGTGAACTAAATCTTTGGTGCAGCAGTACAATGGACACTACTATCCTCAGTAAATGAGAGGCTTCATGTCACTGAAATTTCTTCAGTAATCGGTTATGGTGGTATTTTTAATCTTTGCCAATTTGCTAAATGAACTAGGCTCTCACAATTTATTTGCATGCCTCAAATTTTAGAAAAAAATTTTATATATCTAGCCCCCATCTGATTTCCTCCTTTTAATTCAATATTCAAGTTATAACTCTATTTTCCCCTTAATTTGTAAGCAGTTTAAATTATATTTTAATTTCATAATTAACATATTAAATTGCCAATCGTATTTTTAAAAAATAGCAATTTATACCATTAAACCCAGTATATTGTAAATACATTTCTCAGTTTCTCATTTGTTTGTCTCTTCTATCATTTAAGGTGCAAAGGTTTTATAATTTTGTGATCAAACCTAGAAAAAGTTTTCCTTTGTGATTTCTGCCTTTAGTGCGATGCTTAATAATAACTCAAGTCTCCCTCCACTTATATAAATACTCACCAACACTCTCTTAATACTCTTATAGTTTCTTTTATTAAGAATTTAAAATTTCAATCCTCCGGGAATTTATTTTGACAATGGTATAGAAATTTAACTTTTCTTCTAAATACTTAGAAGAAAATTGTTCATTCCTTTCACACAGATTTGAAATGCCTAAAACAACACTGTATAAAAAAGCTTTACCGTGTTAGGAGGAAATAAAATTTCCTAATTACAGGTCAAACATCATGTTTACATTGCTATGCTATGCTATGCTAAGTCATTTTAGTCATGTCCGACTCTGTGTGACCCTAGAGATGGCAGCCCACCAGGTTCCCCCGTCCCTGGGATTCTCTAGGCAAGAACACTGGAGTGGGTTGCCATTTCCTTCTCCAATGCATGAAAGTGAAAAGGGAAAGTGAAGTCGCTCAGTCGAGTCCGACTCCTAGGGACCCCATGGACTGCAGCCTACCAGGCTCCTCCATCCATGGGATTTTCCAGGCAAGAGTACTGGAGTGGGGTGCCATTGTCATTTCATATCATATTATGTTATAAAACACCAATTATTCACTATAAAGTATGTATTGTTGTTTAAAATTCTCTAAAAGATACATAGATACATGCATCACCTAAGAAGATTAAAATCATGGTTCCTAATGACTTTAAAAATTAGAATATATTTATTACATTTTATAAAGAGTCTCAGCAATTCAACTTCACTAATTTATGCAAAATGTATTTTCATTTACAGAATGTGACTGTGGGCAAGACTTCTTCCATTGAAAAGAGATATAACCTAATTATGCAAAAAGTTTTATGGAGATGGTTTGGGTTCAAGGTTTTTTTCTAAAATTAAATTATTGTTGTTAGAACTGCTTCCTTATTGCTTAGTATTCTAAAGAAAGATACAAAACTACTGAGGAATTGCTTGCTTATATACATTATTTTAAAGCCTTTTGGTCAACAATTCAGGCATTATTTTATTTAGAAGGAAAAATCCTCTTAATTACAAACAATTGCTGAATAAGGGAATACTATTCAAACAATTATTATTAAAGGATTTAGATATATTATTATCTGACTTTTAAATAAAAGTAATAAAATTCTAGTTTTTCTGTGATTTTTCCATGAATCTCTCTCATTATTTTTTATCAATCAAGAAGCTAAAAGCTGAAGGTTTGGTCCCGGTTTGTGTGCGCAGCGCGTACCCAGACCCGCCAGGGCGGATATCTTGGCACGGGCTTCTTTACGCCGTGGCCCTCGTGCATTCGGGGGCTTAAATCAAAAAAAAAAAAAAGAAGAAGAAGCTAAAAGCTAGCCAAAGGAATTCTACATAAACTATTATTTTCTCCCAAGCTAGTATTTTAGGTCTGCTTCAAGAGGATCAGTATCGGCTACTCAAGTACCAATATCTCGTTCCAAGACCAGTACAATATCTCAACGGTGAATGCATTATGTTACTTAGGCTGATGTACATTTTGAAATGAACTCTGCAATTCAAATTGTGCTAATAAAATTCTCCCAGTGCATTATATGTACATACACTTGAAACACCCCAGAAAACAAGCTTAATAACTTTATGCTAAACTATGCAGATGGAGCTTAGATATTTGTAGGTAGAGCATAAAGACAATCAAGCATAATTAGGCATTTAAATAAATAACTTTGACTTGAGAAGAAATTATGAGTCTAGTGCTATTAGATTTAAATACGCATGGTGTTACTTATAAGGTTAACTTGAGAAAACTAGGCTGAAAGTATATTAAAAAAAGGAATTTTACTCAAGAGACTGAGGTGCAACAATAAAAGATGACCTACAGTGAGTTATAAATGGTTATGATGAAGGAGATATAGAAATTTTATACAATTCAGGAAATATAAGATCACATAATGAGTGCTTAATTAAGAAATGAGGTTTTCATATCAAAGACCATACTTTTAGGAATGGATTCTACCATATGTCAGTAAAGAACTGTGGATTAAATTATAGAGCAAGGACCATTAGTTGCACAGGTAAGTGACATCACAAGCCTGTTATTCGTATTTACTATGAAAATTGGTGTCTTCTTTTCGTGTGGATTTTTTTTTTTTTTAAATAATAACCAGGGTTTTGATTTCAGAGAGTCATTGGATTTTGCCACGGCCTTTCAGTCTTGTTAATTATTATGTGCTCAGAGTAATGCACATTTTTATCCACAGGTGGCAGACCTTTTTTAAATCAACTTCAATCATATTCAGCATTTTGTTTTGGTGGTTTTTTTTTTTTTTCTTCTTAAACTGCCACCCACATTAAAATGTAAGCATGTGCTGCTCTGAGTTCTCATTAATGTTGCACAATTTAGATGATAGATTTGTCAACAAAGTGGCTCATTCTCAAAGGCCACTGAACCCTGTCGGGATAAATGCCTTAGAAATTGTATATTGCAGAGTAATCTTTAATTATAAAGAACTCACTTGACAATTTACAATATATTGGGATTATTCTCTTTTTTTTTTCAGGCAGCAAAGAGTTTTACTTTCTAGATAAGGTTGACTGGGGGAAAAAAAAATAGTGAATCTGATAAACAGTTAAAGCAAAGAGCTTGCTTATTTGCAAGTAAAAGAGAGGTGACCAAAGGTGTACACAAATAACAATCACTTAAGTTCACCAATTATTAACTGGCTAAGTGGTTAAAGCAAACAACTATAAATGCAGTGACATTTTAAAAGAATGTTAATGCAGAAGGAAATAAGCAAAACAAAAATAACTTGCCACCAATGGTATAACTAACCAGTATCCTCAACTTACCTCTGTAGAATCTTAGATTTACAAGCCTCTGTGTAGAACTTACTTTTGGTCAATGCAGTATAAAACCAGATATCCAACAAAGCCTTTGTGTGGGTACTGTTGATGGGTGCAAAAAGGTTTAACCTGCCAATGCATTCAATTCATATATAAATAAAATATTTATAATTTTATAGTTCTCAAAACATTCTAGTCAATCTAATGGCAATGCCTGAAATCCTTTATTACATGTCTTAGAAAAAGAACACTGAAAAGAATACATGCCTATTTTTCTAGTCTATTAGTCTTCATTTCCAATGTGGGAGATTCTTTACAAACACCTTCAATTATTTTACCTAATTTTGAAAGATATGTCGGTTTATGCTATTTGCAACCACAGTTCTCCCTCATGAAAATATATACCACTAAAGAAATAAATAAAACTTACTATAACTATTTGCTGTATTACTTTAACACTTATATTGAATATGTGTATACCATATGTACAGTTGGGCAAATAATAAGAAAGCACACACCCACATAATCACCAGAAGGGCACACTCTCCCCTGGACCCAAAATGCTCCCTCACCCAAATTCTCCTTCCATGCGCTCAGTCTCTTCCTCATTCCTAGAGATCAGCACTCTCTGACTCTTACAGTAATGTTTCCCTGATTGTCTTTATAGGTTTACCATCCATAATGCATCTCTGAAAAACACAATTGTTTGCCTAGAATCAACCATACATCAACCATACATCATCCTGTTTGTATCATGTCTTTGCTTTTCTCTGCTTAATGTTAAGGAGATGACTAAAAGCCTTCCATTTTCATTGCTTCACATCATGACTATTCTACAATTGTCCATGTTGTTCATGATTAGTGAATTATTTCTAATTTTTGGCAAATACAAATATTTCTACTGTGAACATTTTTGTAAGTATTTCCTGATACATGTATGCACATATTTAGTTCTTGTTCAGTCACTAAATCATGATCATTTCCTTGTGACCCAATGGATTGCGGCACTCCAGGCTCCTTTGTCCTCCACTTACTCCTAGCATTTGCTCAAATTCATGTCCACTGAGTCAGTGATGCCATCCAACCCTCTCATCCTCTGTCACTCCCTTCACCTCCTGCCTTCAATCTTTTCCAACATCAGGGTCTTTTCCAATGAGTTGGCTCTTCGTATTAGGTGGCCAAAGTATTGGAGCTTCAGCTTCAGCATCAGGCCTTCCAATGAATATTTAGGGTTGATTTCCTTTAGGATTGATTGGTTTAATCTTTTTGCAGTCCAAGGGACTCTCAAGAGTCTTATCCAGCACCACAGTTAGAAAGCATCAATTCTTCAGCACTCATATGCACATATTTTGCTGGGATACACATACCTAGGATTGTTATGCTTAAGTAGGAGCTATCTAACCAAAAGTAGCTGTTCCAATTTCTGTTCTGATCAGCCCTGTATGAACACTGCTATTGTTCTGCAATCTTGTCATTGCTTTGACCTGTTAACCGTTTTAGTTTTCCCCATTCTGAGGCATATGTAGCTGTATCTCACTGTGAATTCACTTTGTATTTCCTTGACTATAACTGATATTAAGCATTTTTCATATGTTTTGACATTTGGACGTATTGTTGGCCATTTGGATTTCTTTTTTTTAGCCATTTTTCTATTGGATTATGTGACTTTTCACATTGATTTGTAGTTTTAAAATATCTATTCTGGATATCAGTGTGTCAATGAAACTTTGCAAATTTATTCTGCCACTCCATGTCCTCTCTTTTCACTCATTTTTATGTTTCATTTTCTTGATAAACAATAAAATAAACTACAACCTACGTAAATGATGAACTGTGGGTGACACTAATGTGTCAGTTAGAAGTTGTAAAAAATGTACCACTCTGGGGGATGTTGACATTGGTGGGGGATGTTGATGTTGCAGGAGGCTAGGCATGTGTGTGTGTAGGGGGGTTGTGGGGAGTGGTATATGAGAAAGCTCTAAACCTTCTGCTCACATTGCTGTGAACCTAAAATTGCTCTTAGAGATTCAGTTTAGTTCAGTCGCTCAGTTGTGTCTGACTCTTTGCAACACCATGAATCGCAGCACGCCAGGCCTCCCTGTCCATTACCAACTCCCGGAGTTCACCCAGACTCACGTGCATTGAGTCAGTGATGCCATCCAGCCATCTCATCCTCTGTCGTCCCCTTCTCCTCCTGCCCCCAATCCCTCCCAGCATCAGAGTCTTTTCCAATGAGTCAACTCTTCACATGAGGTGGCCAAAGTACTGGAGTTTCAGCTTTAGCATCATTCCTTCCAAAGAAATCCCAGGGCTGATCTCCTTCAGAATGGACGGGTTGGATCTTCTTGCAGTCCAAGGAACTCTCAAGAGTCTTCTCCAACACCACAGTTCAAAAGCATCAACTCTTCGGCACTCAGCCTTCTTCACAGTCCAACTCTCACATCCATACATGACCACAGGAAAAACCATAGCCTTGACTAGACGAACTTTTGTTGGCAAAGTAATGTCTCTGCTTTTGAATATGCTATCTAGGTTGGTCATAACTTTCCTTCCAAGGAGTAAGCGTCTTTTAATTTCATGGCTGCAGTCACCATCTGTAGTGATTTTGGAGTCCCCAAAAATAAAGTCTGCCACTGTTTCCACTGTTTCCCCATCTATTTCCCATGAAGTGATGGGACCGAATGCCATGATCTTTGTTTTCTGAATGTTGAGCTTTAAGCCAACTTTTTCACTCTCCTCTTTCACTTTCATAGTGTATTTTAAAAAATAATGTAGAATGTGTGACTTTTTATCTAAGGAATATGTCTCTACACTCAGGTCATAAAGTTATTTTCCTAGATTTTCTTATAGGAAATTATCTCAAGAGATTCTCTTTTATTACATCTTATACTAACTGAAATTGATATCTGTGTGTGTGTGAGATAGGGATTCAATTTCATTTTTTCCAATAAAGAGTCAATTTTCCCAATACCGTGTATTTTTAAAAGTCTGCTATTTCTCTACTGCTTTGAAGTGCCACCTCTCTTATAAATAAAATGTCCATATATGCAAGAGTTGTTTCTGAGCTCTCTGCTGTTGTTCAGTCACTCAGTTGTGTCTGTTTCTTAGTAACCCCATGGACTGCAGCACACCAGGCCTCTCTGTCCCTCACCATCTCCCAAAGTCTGCCCAAGTTCATGTCCACTGCATCGGTGATGCCATCCAGCCATCTCATCCTTTGACATCCTCTTTTCCTTCTGCCCTAAATCTTTCCCAGCATCAGGGACTTTTCCAATGAGTCAGATGTTAGCATCAGATGACCAAATTACTGGAGTCTCAGCTTCAGCATCAGCCCTTACAACAAGTATTCAGGGTTGATTTCCCTTAAGATTGACTGGTTTGATCTCCTTGCTGTCCAAGGACTCTCAGGAGTCTTCTCCAACACCACAGTTCAAAGGTATCAGTTATTCAGAGCTCTGCCTTCTTTATGGTCCAGCTCTCACAACCATACATGACCACTGGGAAGACCATGGCCTTGACTATACAGATGTTTGTCACAGAGTAATGTCTCTGCTTTTCAACGCACTAAGTTTGTCATAGCTTTCTTGCCAAGAAGCAAACGTCTTCTGATTTCATGGCTGCAGTCACCATCTGCAGTGATTTTAGAGCTGAAGAAGAGGAAATCTGTCACTACTTCCACCTTTTCCCCTTCTATTTGCCATGAAGTAACTGGCCAGATGCCATGATCTTAGTTTTTTTAATACTGAGTTTTAAGCTGGCTCTTTCACTCTCCTCTTTCACCCTTATCAAGAGGCTCTTTAGTTCCTCTTTGCTTTCTGCCATTAGAGTGGTATCATCTGCATATCTGAGACTGTTGATGTTTCTCCCTCCTATCGATTCCAGCTTGTAACTCATCCAGCCCAGCATTTCTCATGATGTGCTCAGCATATAGATTACACAAACAGGGTGACATCAGACAGTCCTGTCGTACTCCTTTCTCAATCTTGAACAAATCAGTTGTTAAATACGGGGTTCTAACTGTTGCTTTTTTTTTTAATTTTATTTTATTTTTAAACTTTACAATATTGTATTGGTTCTGCCATATTAGTGAAAATGAGTAACTGATGCTTCTTTTTTTTTTTAATTTTATTTTATTTTTAAACTTTACATAATTGTATTAGTTTTGCCAAATATCAAAATGAATCCACCACAGGTATACATGTGTTGCTTCTTAACTGAGCTCTCTAGTGTCTCTCATTTCTCTACTTGCCTACCCCAGCAGCAATGCCACACTTTCAGAATTTATAATACTTTATAAATTAACAGGCCAAGTAATCCTACCCATACACCCCCTTTTCAAGAATGTTTTGATTCTTCTTGTCTTTTCATGTTTGAATCAACTTGTCACATTACACACCCACTCACACTCACACACACACACACCCACTCACACTCACACACATATGCATACACATGGGTGAATACACACAAAGGCGTGCAACCTCACACAGCCACCCACACACACATATACACACAATCCAAACAAATAACAAAGACAGACAAAAACCAACAAAGACAAAACAAGCAACTGGCATTTTGATTGCAAATCTACTTGGGATTAGAGGACACTGTTATAATATTGGCTCTTTCTGTACATGAATATGGTATATCTCACCATTTATTTCATTTAATAAATATTAAAATCTTTCTCAAACTTTCAGAATTTTCCTTATACAGGTACTACTCATTTCTTGTTACTAAATACTAGGTAATAATTGATGCTGATATATAGAAATATAGTTGATTTGTACATATTGTATTGTTTGCACCAAATTGAAATGCTCATATTAATTCATACCATCTGCCAATAACAATGGTTGTTTCTTTTCCAATCCCAATAGTTGCATTTATCTTGCTTTATTGTATTGTCTAGGCTCTATAGGTAAAATGCTCAATGACAAATATCCTGATATTGCTCTTGATCTCATTAGGAAGGATTTCAACATTTTACTATTTTAATTTATGATTGCAATAAGTATTTCTTATCACACTAATATAGCTCTTCCCTGTTTTTAGTTTTTAGGAACTTCAAAAATAAGGAATAAATGATACATTTTATTAAATCCTTTTTCTGCATTAACTGAAATAACCAAGTGATATCATCATCTTTTAATTTGTATTACACTGGCTGATTTTTTTACATGCTAACAAATGCTGATTTTCTGGAGTAAACAAACTTGCTCACGATTAATGAACTTTTTAATATATTGCTGAAATTGGTTTGCTAATATTTGATTGACAGTTTTTCCATTTTATTCATGAGAGAGATTTGCCTGAATATCCTTTTTTTATACTATTTTTGCCAGGTTTTGTATCAAGATTATATGATCCTTATAAAATAAATTGGGGATTATTACCTCTTCTTCTATTTTTTGGAAAAAAAAAAAAACTTTCAAAGGATTAGACTAATTTCTTCCTTAAATTTGCCTGTAAAGCCTTCTGGGTTTGGAATTCTTTTGTAAGAAAATTTTGATTACTAAAATTTCCTTAATGTTTACAAAATTATTCAGGTTATCTCTTTTAAAGTAAATATTGCTAAGTTATGTATTTTTAGGAATATTTTGATCATTAATGTATTTTTCTAGGAATTTGACCACTCATCTAACTCTTCCTATTTCCCAATATTAACCTGGTAATGTGAAGTTCATGATACTCATTTTAGCTGTTTAATATCTGCACATCTATTGTGATGTTACTTCGTCATTTCTGATACTAGATATTCCTCTCTTGTCACTTGTTCGCTTGTTCAGTTTCATCAGAATGTTGAAACATTTACTCAGCGTTTGTAACAATTCTTGGCTGCCTTGCTTCTCTTCTTTATATGTTGCTTCTGACCTCATTAATTATGTACTTTAATTCATTTTTTTTTCAGATAAAGTCTTGACTTACTAATGTTCAATTTATTTTCTCTAGTACATTTAAGGTATAAATTTCCCAGTAAATGCTTCTTATAGGTGTTCTACAATTGTTACATATAAGATGTACATTTTTAGTTAGTCTAAAGTATTTATAATTATTATTGTGATTTCTTTTTAATTTTTAAATTTTTTTCTAGCTATATTTTTGTTATCACCTGCAGCTTAATTTCACTGGTATAATTCCAATTCTTTGAAAACAGTTGAGACCTAATTTATAACTCAGCATATGGTCAATTTTTGTAATTATTCCATGTGTTCTTCAAAATAATGTGAATTTTGCAGTTGCATGCAAGGTTCTATATATGTCTACAATGTCAAATTTCTTAGTCTTATATTTCAACTCTATCCCCCTCTACTGATTCTTTTCTATTTCATTCCATCAATTACTAAGTTAATATTCACTGCTACTGTGGATTGTTTATTTCTCCCTGCTATTCTGTTAAATTTTCCTTAATCTATTTTGAGGTTATGCTCTTAGGGACACTTAGATTTAATATCATTCTATCTTCCATTCAAATTGAAACTTCAATCACTTAAAGAGTAACTTTATCTCCAGTAATGGTTTGGTTTTTAAAGTCTATTTTGTATAACCAGTGTAGTTAAACCAATATCCACGTGCTATTTGCTTGAAACTATTTTCCATTATTATTTACATTTTATATGTGAGGAACTGGTGCTTAAGGAACATACCCAGCAGTAGCAGCCCTAAGTGGTATAGTCAGAAACTGAACCCAAACAGCATGTCTGCAAAGTTGATGCATCTCAACATTATGCTTCTTTTATAAATTCCAAAGAGTTAAGTCAGCTTAGGTTCAGAGAAAAAAAAAAAAAACCTGATTCTAATTTCTGCCATGAATTTCTCACAAATTGCTAATTGTGGCTTT
This sequence comes from Bos javanicus, assembly GCF_032452875.1. Lineage (NCBI taxonomy): Eukaryota > Metazoa > Chordata > Mammalia > Artiodactyla > Bovidae > Bos > Bos javanicus. The sequence goes on along the minus strand of NC_083872.1, from coordinate 86,302,769 downwards.
TCACTTACTTCCAGAAAAACCTTCACTCCTTTAATACCCTAATACATCATAATATGGTTAAAAAAAAAACTCCTAAAAAAGAGAGAATATTCTTAATCCAGAATTGCAGTACTCAAACTCGGTCACTTACACACAAGAAAGAAAAGTCTTTTAAAGTTTCGCACTTTGTCTTTGAAATCAGAATGATTACCAACAACCTTAAGGTGCTTGTCAAATGCCACTGAACAATATCTCAATCTGTCTTAATCCAAAAATATGTAGCCAGGCTGCAACACTATCAAGATTTCTGAGAAACTGTATACGCCTCTAAGCTTATGCAATCTGACTTCATGAAAAGCACTCAAAAAGGATGAGTGATGAGCTGTTTCATCTCTCCTTGAAAAGACACACACAGAGTATTTTAAAGAGAGGCACTAAGCAACTTATGTAACCATTTGGAATTCTATACTTTTAATATTTCTCAATAATTAATGCTAAATCATATTTGTTTAAAATGTGCAAACTATAAAGAAAATTAAAGTTGCTAATAATTTCACGATTTCTAACAACACAAGAGAAGACTCTACACATGGACATCAACAGATGATCAATACTGAAATCAGACTGATTATATTCTTTGCAGACAAAGATGGAAAAGCTCTATACAGTCAGCAAAAACAAGACCAGCAGCTGACTGCAGCTCAGATCATGAATTCCTTATTGCCAAATTCAGACTTAAATTGAAACAAGAAAAACCACTAGACCATTCAGGTACAACCTAAATCAAATCCCTTACCATTTTACAGTAGAAGTGAAAAAGAGATTTAAGGGACTAGAACTGATAGAGTGTATGAAGAACTATGGATGGAGGTTCGTGACATTGTACAGGAGACAGGGATCAAGATCATGTACAAGAAAAAGAAATGCAAAATGGCTGTCTGAGGAGGCCTTACAAATAGCTGTGAAAAGAAGAGAAGCAAAAAGAAAAGGAGAAAAGGAAAGATATGCCTATTTGAATGCAGAGTTCCAAAGAACAAGGAGAGATAAGAAAGCCTTCCACAATGATCAGTGCAAAGAAACAGAGGAAAACAATACAATGGGAAAGACTAGAGATCTCTTCAAGAAAATAGAGATACCAAGGGAACATTCCGTGCAAAGATGAGATCAATAAAGGACAGAAATGGTATGGAACCAATAGAAGCAGAAGATATTAAGAAGAGGTGGCAAGAATATACAGAAGAACTGTACAAAATATATCTTCACAACCTAGATAATCACGATGGTGTGATCACTCACCTAGAGCCAGACATCCTGGAATGTGAAGTCAACTGGGCCTTAGGAAGCATCACTAAGAACAAAGCTAGTGGAGGTGATGGAATTCTAGTTGAGCTATCTCAAATCCAAAAATATGATGCTGTGAAAGTGCTGCACTCAATATGTCAGCAAATTTGGAAAACTCCACAGTGGTCATAGGACTGGAAAAGGTCAGTTTTCATTCAAACCCTAAGAAAGGCAATGCCAAAAAAATGCTCAAATTACCACACAATTGCACTCATCTCTCATGCTAGTAAAGTAATGCTCAAAATTCTCCAAGCCAGGCTTCAGTAATATGTGAACCATGAACTTCCAGATGTTCAAGCTGGATTTAGAAAAGGCAGAGGAACCAGAGATCAAACTGCCAACATATGCTGGATCATCGAAAAAGCAAGAGAGTTTCAGAAAAACATCTATTTCTGCTTTATTAACTATGCCAAAGACTTGACTGTGTAGATCACAATAAACTGTGGAAAATTCTTCAAGAGATGGGAATACCAGACCACCTGACTTGCCTCTTGAGAAATCTGTATGCAGGTCAGGAAGCAACAGTTAGAACTGGACATGGAACAACAGACTGGTTCCAAACAGGAAAAGGAGTATGTCAAGGCTGTATATTGTCACCCTGCTTATTTAACTTCTATGCAGAGTACATCATGAGAAATGCTGGGCTGGATGAAGCCAAGCTGGAATCAACACTGCTGGGAGAAATATCAGTAACCTCAGATATGCAGATGATACCACCCTTATGGCAGAAAGTAAAGAAGAACTAAAGAACCTCTTGATGAAAGTGAAAGAGGAGAGTGAAAAAGTTGGCTTAAAGCTCAACATTCAGAAAACTATTATCATGGCATCTGGTCGCATCACTTCATGGCAAATAGCTAGAGAAACATTAATAACAGTGGCTGACTTTATTTTTCTGGGCTCCAAAATCTACTCAGACGGTAACTGCAGCCATCAAATTAAAAGACACTTGCTCCTTGGAAGAAAAGTTATGACCAACCTAGATAGCATATTAAAAAGCAGAGACATTACTTTGCCAACAAAGTTCCATCTAGTCAATGCTATGGTTTTTCTACTAGTCATGTATGGATGTGAGAGTTGGACTATAAAGAAAGCTGAGCACTGAAGAATTGATGCTTTTGAACTGTGGTATTGGAGAAGAGTCTTGAGAATTCCTTGGAATTCTCTGGAAGATTCTGGAAGGAGATCCAACCAGTCAATCCTAAAGGAAATCAGTCCTGAATATTCATTGGAAGGACTGATGCTAAAGCTGAAACTCCAATATTTTGGCTACCTGATGTGAAGAGCTGACTCATTTGAAAAGACCCTGATGCTGGGAAAGATTGAAGGCAGGAGGAAAAGGGGACGACAGAGGATGAGATGGTTGGATGGCATCACTGACTCAATGGACATGAGATTGAGTAAACTCTGGGAGTTGGTGATGGAAGGGAGGCCTGGCGTGCTGCAGTCCATAGGTTCACAAAGAGTCAGACACAACTGAGCCACTGAACTGAACTGATGATTTCATAATCCAGAGCTAATATTTAATGTTTCTACTTTCAGCTAATTTTCTATGCATTTGTAATATATATTTATACTTTAGTGTATATATGTGTGCGCATATGTGTATATGTGTACACCCACACTTTTGCAGATACACTCTATATTTAATGTGTATTCTACTTGTTTCATTTAACATTACATCATGTATAATTTCATATGTATTTAAAAATTCTTTGAAAATATATTATTGACTGTATAATACGAATACACTCAGATCTATCCAACTATTGCTATATTGCTGAACAATTTATTCAACCTCAAAGTATTTGCATTATAAATATATGAAATGATCATAATACATGAATTGTGTCACTTTTAATTATTTCATTAATTTAGAAATTCTAGAAGTGAAATTACCAAATAATGTTAGTTGGGCCCTAATATCTAGTCTCTATTATCCAACAATAGTAATTTCCTCAAATTTATCTTCCAAAATAAAACTATTTCTAAACTCTTTTTAAGTGTGTCATGGTCAGGCAACTTTGTTCTAGTCAATTGAATATAAGTGGAACAGCTATGGACACTTTTCAAAAGATATCCATATAGGGAGAGAACATAAATCTTCTAGAAATATTCCCTTCCTGCTGCCAGAATATTTCCTGCTGCTTTTAAAACTGGGAAAGGAGTATGTCAAGGTGGTATATTGTCACCCTGTTTATGTAACTTACAAACAGAGTACATCATGGGAAATGCCAGGCAGGATGAAATATAAGCTGGATCAAGATTGCCAGGAGAAATATCAACAATATGCAGATAATATCACTCTTATGGCAGAAAATGAAGAGGAACTAAAGAGCCTCTTGTTGAGAATGAAAGAGGAGAGTTTCAGCAAAGAAAAAGGTGGCATAAAACTCAACATTAAAAAAACTAAGAGCATGGCATCTGGTCCCATCATTTCATGGCAAATAGATGGAGAAAAAGTAGAAACAGAGACAGAGCTTATTTTGGGGGCTCCAAAATCACTGTGGACAGTGACTGCAGCCGTGAAATTAAAAGATGTTTGCTCCTTGGAAGAAGATCTATGACAAACCTAGACAGCATATTAAAAAGTAGAGACATCACATTGCTGACAGAGGTTCATATAGACAAAGCTATGGTTATTCTAGCAGCCACATACAGATGCGAGAGTGGGACCATAAGGAAGTCTGAGTGCTGAAGAATTATGGTGCTTTTGAACTATGGTGCTGGAGAAGATTCTTGAGACTCCCTTAGAGAGCAAAGAGATCAACCCAGTCAATTCTAAAGGAAATCAACCCTGAATATTCACTGGAAGGCCTGATGCTGAAGCTGAAGCTCCAATACTTTGGCCATCTGATGCAAAGAGTGGACTTATTGGAAAAGATCCTGACATTGGGAAAGATTGAGGGCAGGAGGGAAGAGGGCGACAGAGGATGAGATGGTGGGATGGCATCACCAACTCAGTAGACATGAGTTTGAGCAAACTGGGAGACCGTGAAGGACCGGGAAGCTTGGCATGCTGCAGTTCATGGGACTGCAAAGAGTCGGACACAGCTTAGCGACAATACCAACAGGGAAAGAGCATAAATCTTCTAGAAATATTCTTTTCCTGCTGCTAGAATATTGACTTTATTGCTGGAATATCAATACTGGATATCCCAAAACATGAGGTAAAAGTTTCAGGGAAACAGAGCAGAAGATGAAGGATCTGGGTCCCTAATGACTATGGCACCTCCTGATCATCTCTTTACTGAGTACACAGACTTCACATAAGAAAAGATAAAGTTCCACCTTTTTAAAACAATTTGGATTACTTCCAACCAAACCTTTCCAAACTAGCAAAGTGAAAATGTTGCATAGAATGCTTTGGAAACACTTAAGGCTCTTAACAGAGATAGTTAAATCGTTTTGTGGAAAGCGGAACAAATATAAACTTTTTCCAACATTACTGAACGCACCCAACTCCCTACATTCTTTTACAACATTATTCCAAACTACTTTTTACTAGTTTGAGTTTAAGTGAAACATAACTTTGCATTTCTTTTACTATCCTTTTGCACTAGAATTGCATTCTTCATTAATTATTTGTTCTTATATCTTGTTATGTTTTAAATTAAGATGTTACTGCCTTTCTCATAATAATAGCTCTTTACATAGGATGTTTGCTATATTTATTAAAAGTAGTCCTAGTTTTCCATTTCCCATTTAATTTTATTTATATTTCTGTCTTTACTTGTAAAACTATAAAAGTTTAAGTTCTGCAATAATTCGTGACTTATTCCAGTTCCATTTCCATTCTGTTATCATTAAAGCTATACTCACAATGCTTTCTCCCATATTACTTTGATTCATTTGTCTGTGAATATATAAAGTCTTATTTATGAATATTTTAAAGTATTTTGGGGATTTAAAACAATTCCATTTTTAAAGATGATAAAAAATTACCATTGACTGTAAGGGTTTTCACAAATAAACTTGTATCTTGAAGTTCTAGAAACATAAATCATATGACTTTTCAAGTGGATTAGGAAATAAATTTGAATTCATTCGCAGAAAGACAACTTTTTCACTATTCTCTTCAACTAAACAGAAAGGTAATTCCTTTTCCATTTTACTGGTAACAAATTTCTAAACAATAGGACACCTTTCCTCCAACCTTTTCTGCTCTCATTCATATGATAGTCAGTCAGTCATGGAACTATAACAGGATTTTTAACTCCAGGTCTGTGGTCAAACATTCAATTCCTATTCCCAAGAGTATAACTTTTACAAGCATTTCATAAACACACACACAGATAGATGCCCAATAAATTTTCCTGCCAAGCAAATTGGAAAATACCTGTTTGGCCTCAGCAAACTTGTACTTTTGTATGTGTTTACAAAAACATACCCTGAAATACTTAATAGCCTATGGGAAGTTTTGTAAAATCTGTGACCTACCCATTGTGACCCAGAGTATTTCTTTTTCAGCAACAACAAAAAGTAGCAAAAAATGTTTTTTTTTTTTTAAATTTCAGTGAAGAAGAAAAGCTTTTGCAACTTTAAGAAATGTGTATCTCATTAAGGAAATGAAAAGAAAAGAAACGTTGCTTTCATCTGCCAGTTTAGAAACATCACCTTCATAATGAGTCTGAAAATTATAATTACAAATTCAGTTGTCATCTGAACATAAAAGACTATGTATTATAGCTTTATATGCATATGTCACATATTTTACTTATAAATTAAAAATAAGGCACATAAACTTCCATTTTTAAAATAATCAATTTTTTCAAAGGTGTGTATTATGTGTTTTATGAGTGTATCTTTCTCCTACCCAGTGCAGTGCCAAAATTTTCTGTTCAGGCTTCAGAATCTTGTAAGTAGATTCAGACAGGACTCGTGTCATTAGCAAGAGGAATCTAGAAAAAATAAAAGTAGACCATTAACAGTGCACTGTTCCTTTTTACTAAATATATCAAGATATAACTCTTTAGAAGCATGAGATGTCTAAGGTTTTCAAATAAATTTATATATATATATAAATATCTATTTATATAGATACATCAGCCCTGGGATTTCTTTGGAAGGAATGATGCTAAAGCTGAAACTCCAGTACTTTGGCCACCTCATGAGAAGAGTTGACTCATTGGAAAAGACTCTGATGCTGGGAGGGACTCGGGGCAAGAGGAGAAGGGGACGACAGAGGATGAGATGGCTGGATGGCATCACTGACTTGATGGATGTGAGTCTGAGTGAACTCCGGGAGTTGGTGATGGACAGGGAGGCCTGGCGTGCTGCGATTCATGGGGTCGCAAAGAGTCGGACACGACTGAACGACTGATCTGATCTGATCTGATAGTTATTATTTACTGAAAAAGAGGCATTACTTTGATATCATAATACCATAAGAATTAATCCAAAAACTATACATATAAATTCTGTTAAAGGCATTATATATTAATTTGCTGTTTTTGTTTAGTCACTCAGTTGTGTCAGACTCTTTGTGACCCCATGGACTGCAGGACTCCAGGCTTCCTACTGCCCTTCCTCCTGCCCTTCACTATTTCCCAGAGTTTGCTCAAACTCATGTCCATTGAGTGAGTGATGCCATCCAACCATCTCATTCTCTGTCACCCCCTCCTCTGTATTTATTAATCGTAAGTTGTTCATTTTGTATAATTTTGATATAAACATCCTGAGTATACTTCAGGACAGGTAGCATTAAGGTTCTTCTTTCTTGGAATGAGTTATGAAAAATTTTCAAGTGTCCTCATAGTTCCTTTCTTGGATTGCACTCAAAAGTGTGACAGCCAAGGTCAACACAGCAACTGTCTAGTGGGAGCCACTCAGCTGTCTCTACACTGACATTCCTGCTTGTGTCTCTGTGCCTGTACTGCCCAGTCCAGTTTCAAAAACATTGCTCTTGCCACCTTGAGAAGTGAATGGAACTCTGGCTGTTATCAGTTCCTTAGGTTAAACAAAAACTGTCTCTGGCAATCGATTGAAATTCTCAAGAATCAGACTTTTGAAAGCAAGGAATCAGTCCTTGGTGGTAGCCACAGCCTTGGTGCCAGTTCACCGTCTTTACTATCAGTTCAATTTATGGAGAATTGAGTCATTCATCATCATTCTTATTATGCCATTGATTATTCACTATTTTGGTCACATGGCTTACGGTATTAGGGTAGTTTCATTACCATATTGTTATCCATTTAACCATGATTAGTAGAGGGGCTTTTCCTTCATTCCAATATCAGATCTTTTGTTAATAAGCACAGAAATCCAGAAGTCACCACATTGACAGAAGACTCCACATCATTTCATCAATTCACTAATTACTGCTTTGGAAAGTATTTAAAAAGGAGAAAAGTTATTACATTTTGAACATCAGAAGTTATGCTGCTACTTGTTTGTAACAGCCAAGACATAGAAGCAACCTAAATGTCTATTGACAGATGAATGGATAAAAAAGACGTGGTGTGTATATGCAATGGAATATTACTTAGCCATTAAAAAGAATGAAATCATGCCATTGGCAGCAACATGATAAACCTGGAGATTGTCATATTGAGTGAAGTTAGAAAGAGAAATATCATATGATACTGCTTATATGCATAATCTAAAAAGAGATGATAAAAATAACTTACAAAGCAGAGCAGACTCACAGAGAACTAACTCATGCTTAAGAGGAGGTTGGGGGGAAGATGGGTTGAAAGGTTAACTAAGGAGTCTGGGATCAACATGTAAATACTGTTATATTTAAAGTGGATAACCAACAAGGACTTACTGCACAACACAGGGAACTCTGCTTAATATTTTGGAACAACCTAAACGGGAAAATAATTTGAAAAAGAGTAGATATGTGTATATGCATAACTGAATCTCTCTGCTGTACACCTGAAACTACCATAACCTTGTTAGGCAACTAAACTCTAATATAAAATTAAAAGTTTTGAAAAAGAGAAATTATGCTGTTGCAGTAAAATATGGCACTCCACTCCAGTACTCTTGCCTGGAAAATCGCATGGACGGAGGAGCCTGGTAGGCTGCAGTCCATGGGGCTGCTAAGAGTCGGACACGACTGAGCGACTTCACTTTCACTTTTCACTTTCATGCATTGGAGAAGGAAATGGCAACCCACTCCGGTGTTCTTGCCTGGAGAATCCCAGGGACAGGGGAGCCTGGTGGGCTGCTGTCTATGGGGTCGCACAGAGTCGGACACGACTGAGGTGACTTAGCAGTAGCAGCAGTAAAATAAAGGTTGTCTACACATGGTCTGCCAATTCTTTTTAAAAAAACTGTCTATTTTAATTAAAAAAAAATTATACTAAAAAGGTACCCCAAACTTTACTTTTATCAATTAAGTGAAACATCACATCTAAGCAACTATAAAGACACTGCCACAGTAGAATTTACTTAAAAATGAAACCAAAAAATTTGTCATATCCCATAAGTGGGCAATACAGAAATACACAGCTGGTAATTTTACCCACAAGAGGGAGCCTGTATTTTTATATTTTTGTCACAGAACATGAAAAACCTGAACTAAAATATGTTCTAAAAAAATGTTTGTTGATACCATAATCTTTATGTAAGGTCAAGTTTTAAGCTAATCAGATTTCAGTTGGCATATTTTTCTTTAACCATAATATATCAGTATGTCACAAGACTGGAGTGATGATTGGAATTTTTAAGATTTTCATACCTATATTGTAATTAGGTGTTTTCAGATATAATAATGAAGATGTAGCTGCCAAAGCAGCCTAAGAGGAAATTCCTTTCAGGTAGTAGTAACATTAGTTGAGCGAAATTGACTAGAATTATTATAAGTGCTTTACATCTAAATTTAATAACATAGAAATGAAGTAATATTTCAGTCATCTTCTTATCAGAAAAGAGGCTTATATAAACCAGTAATTATCTATGTATTTTTGGAACAGGCAACACCCTACTTTAAAAATTATGCTGGTCATTCTCACCAATATCACTTAAGACTTGCTAAGAAAGGGTATAACTGACACGACAGCAGGATGATCTTTCCTTTCTTAGAGTTGAGAAAAAGACCCTTGAAAAAAATCTAAGCTGTATTCTTCATATCTTTAATCTCCATAAACAATATCTTAAATTATTAAGTCTCTAAATAAATGTGCTCTGAGCTTTGGAAAACAAAATATATCCACCAACTTAAAAATTACCTTATAAAAGATAGTTTTGGCAACTCATCAACTGAGAGTGATCTGTTCTGTCACATTCAGAGACATAGTAATAATCCAGCTGAAATTTGTTTTGTGATCCCTTGTAAAGTGCAGGGAAGCCAGGTGATAAAGTGTCCCTGTCTCCTAAAGTCCTCTCCTCAGCTCCTTGACAATATTATATACCGGGGGGCAGGAAGCTGAAGAAGAAAGGGTTAATCCCCGTTGTTCTTCCTTCTGAAATTCCAACCTACCCATTAAATCATTGTTTTTTCTCCCACTAGGCACCATGAATCTAATGGACCTAAAATCAATATCTTATAAATGACATAAAAATATATTCATTTTATGGACTAATGTACCCTAGTGTCTGAATCCTATTCACAACCTCTACTTTAAAAGAGAACAACAGACCTACTTCTGCCAGTAGAAGGTTACTCAGTCACTGGTGACATGCTGCAGAATGCACTGTCGTACTCCAGTGTGGCACGAGGGCAAGATTGGTGGCTGCAAATCCACCACTGTTGAAGCTTGAAACCTAGTGCAGTGCACTCATGCTGCTGCTGCTGCTGCTGCTAAGTCTCTTCAGTCGTGTCCGACTCTGTGCAACCCCATAGACGGCAGCCCACGAGGCTCCCCCATCCCTGGGATTCTCCAGGCAAGAACACTGGAGTGGGTTGCCATTTCCTTCTTCAATGCATGAGAGTGAAAAGTGAAAGTGAAGTCGCTCAGTCGTATCCGACTCCTAGCGACCCCATGGACTGCAGCCTACCAGGCTCCTCCATTCATGGGATTTTCCAGGCAAGAGTACTGGAGTGGGGTGCCATTGCCTTCTCCGCACTCATGTTAGGATACACAATTACGAAGGAGCATGCGTGGAGCTTCCAAGAGCTCCACCATCTTCCCAGGTGGATTTACACATTTCTGTTGCATTAACTTGTTTTGTAACTTACATAAAATTTTCAGTGCATCAAATCATTACAATACTGAGAAAGCAAACACCACTTCATAGTGACTTCTATAATGATTGAGGAGACTCAATTAAAAAAAAACCTAAAAGACCAAAATGATCACTAGCCTACCAGAGAGACACTGGCCAAAAAAATGTAGCCTGAGATCACATCACATGAAACCACAGTTTCAAGCAAGCTCTGGGGAAACTAACGGCATTTCACTCAGTGAAACAACCAAAAAAGATACAATGACTGTCTGTTGGTTTTTACATAGCAAGAAAATATGCTGGGAGTTCCCTGAAGGTTCAGTGATTAGGACTCCATGCTTTCACTGCCGTGGCCCTGAGTTCAATCCTTGTTGAGGGAACTAAGATCCTGGCAAACCATGTGGTATGGCAAAAAAAAAAAAAAAAAAAGAAATGATGAGAAGGTTTTACACTCATTTTTACTAATATTTTTACTAATCCAAAGGACCCACACACTTCCCTCAGAAGCTATTCTTTTTATAAAGTTAATTAGTTTTGGTTGTGCTGGGTCTTCCCTGTGGCGCTCAGGCTTCCTCTAGTTGCGGGGAGTGGGGGTTCCTCTTCACTGCACTGCATGGGCTTCTCATTGTGGTGGTTTCTCTCTTGTTGCAGAGCACAGGCTCCAGGCACATGGGCTTCAGCAGCTGCAGCTCGAGGCACTAGAGTGCAGGCTCGGTAGCTGCTCTGTGACATGTGGCATCTTCCCTGATCAGGCATGGAACCCATATCCCCTGCACTGGCAGGAGGTTTTTATCCACTGTACCACCAGAGAAGTCCTCTCAGAAGCCATTCTTATGCTTAGTTTTAAACAGAAAACTTCCGTTTACAATTTATTCCTAACTTTATTTTGAGAGTATCTTCTTCTACTTTTAATATTTTTAAGGTATCAAATGTAAAGCAACCCTGTAAAATACAAATACTCCTGTACTGTAAAGATTAAAAGTATAGCCAAAAGAAAGACAAAGAAAGAAAAAAAAAAAAAAGCTAAAAACTAAAGAAGATCTATTTTCCTGGAAAAAAGTATCTGACTTTCTGTTTTGATGGGTACAAACTGAAATAGAGAATAACCAATAGGAAAAGCAACTTTAAAACAGATATTTTTTGAGAGAATTCTAGCAACAGGTCAGTATGAGGTTTCCTGTTCACTTTTATGGCTTAAAATCCACAGAGTTATAAAACTACAAAAGAAAAAAAAAAACTGTTGTTCTTTTTTTTTTTCCATTTGCCAACCAGAGTCATTTATCCCCTATTAGATAAAGTATAATAGACTCTACGGAAAGGGTCATTGGCCTTCCATTTAATGATATTGCCAGCCCCAATCTGCATTTTCCCGGCAATGTCCCTCAACACAGAATAAATGGCTGATCTCTTCACAATAACAGCTGATTTCTATTTATTAAGCTAAAAAGGTCACCATTTTCTACGGCTGGGCCGCCCTGCACTATTGATAATTTTATGCATAAACAAATGGCAAATTTGTGCCCCATAAATATGCATTAGCAATTACTTCTTCCTCGGGCAACGCTCACCGCATGCAAATGTGTACCTCACAGGGCCTGGGAGCTTTTGTTTTAGCTCTTGAACAGTGAAACAAAAGAGCACAATAAACAATTTTAAAATTGCCAATCAATAAGCAATGCAGATGCAAAGGTAAACGGCAAGAAACTTGCTTAGAAACAACTAAACAAAAAGTGAGGAGGGGGAGGTAGTGGAAGACTTTTCCTTTTTATTATTTCACTTCTTTCTCTTTCATAGTGAAAAGGCTGGAACCCTCTTGACACAGAACAGCTAGATAGGCTGGTGCTAAATCAGATGCCAGATGGGGAAAATAGAATATATACACATGTTGAATCAACACACATACAAATACACATACACACACACACACACCCCTCAAAAAGGAGGTCTGAGTAAAACGGTGTTCTGACATGATTTCAAATGCATCACCGATTCAAATTTCAGATTTTTCAATTTCAGAGATTCAAAGGATTTTTAAGCTGATAAACTGAGAGGCACTACACCCATGCATAGCTAAATCTTAATGCTGCTGCATTTTGCCATTCTCTGTTTTCTAATAAAGACAAGGGAAACATACATTATCAATAAGTAGGATATTTTTAGGGACATGAGGAAAAGGAATCAATAAGGAACATACTGAAAAGAAATAAAAAAGCAGCTCACAAAACAACTACAAATCCAGATGCTTAATATCGAAAACCTTTACCTCAGAACAATTCAACAGTACTGGGGGACATCCTTGATGATTTGGTGGCTAAGACTCAAAACTCCCAATGCAGACAGTTTGGGTTGGATCCCAGGTCAGGGAACTAGAGCCCACATACCACAACTCAAGGTTCCCATGCTGCCATAAAGACTGATGATCCCAAGTGTTGCAACGAAGACCCAGCACAGGCAATAATAATAAAATATTAAAAAGAACAGCATTGGGTATAAGGATAGAGATAGGGAGCTAACAAGGACAGAAGCAACAGACAGGTGTAAGAAAGCCAAAGGAGGGAAATGTTACCTAATTTGAAAGTGAAGTGAAAGTGAAGTCACTCAGTCGTTTCTGACTCTTTTCGACCCCATGGACTGTAGCCCACCAGGCTCCTCCCTCCATGGGATTCTCCAGGCAAGAGTACTGGAGTGGGTTGCCATTTCCTTCTCCAGGGGATCTTCCCAACCCAGGGATCGAACCCGGGTCTCCCGCATTCCAGGCAGATGCTTTAACCTCTGAGCCACCAGCGAAGGGGCACCTAATTTGAACTTGAACATAAACAAGAAAAAGTTGACATTTTTTAAAGAAAAATAAACTTTTATAAGAGGTTTATTTGGCCCACTCTATCATGCACTATTCTGGATCCATTTACCCTTGGATCTTGACAGAAATCTCTACAGGTTGGTATGTTTCACAGCACAAGGTACATAGCAGTTAGGAAACTGAACCAGTTAACACAAGGCGGTGCTAGGCCTGACCTTTGACCTAGTCTGATGCCTGCACCTGCCACTTCACCACTGCCTGGTCTGAGTCTGCCATCCACTCCTGAAAAAGTATCCACTTTAACCCCATTTAAAAAATCTCTTCCTCAATGTGTTGGTGGCTTTGCCTTTGTGTGAACAAGTCAAACTGTATTAGAATTTTTAAATTCAGGACTTAGGCCAGTTTTCAAAACTAAGCTACTAAACTACTTTTGTACAATATACAAATGCTAATTTGTATATTAGTACAAAGATACACTGGGCCTCCCAGGTGGCTCAGCAGTAAAAGAATCCGCCTGCTAATGCAGGAGAGGTAGGTTCGATCTCTGTGTCAGCAAATTCCCCTAGACGAGAAAATGGCAACCCACTTCAGTATTCATGCCTGGAAAATCCCATGGATGGAGGAGACTGGTGGGCTAGAGTCAATAGGGTTGCAAAAATTGGACACAACTAAGTAACAGAGCATGCATGCATGCACACACGCGCACACACACACACACACACACACACACACATATATTAGTACATTTCCACTGAGACCATGCCATAGTTTCAATAATCATTTAATATAATAAAAAGTTTTGTTCTTACACAATGGTTTAGCCAGTATTAACAAGAAAGTAGTAAAGATAAATAAAAGTATTCTTGGCCTAAATGCAAACAGGCAGACAAGAAAATCTAAAACCAACAATAACTCTGTCCTGTTCAAAGTCAAGATACTCTTCACAGGGGCCTCTCTGAATCTCTATGTGGGTAAAAAGTCAACCTCATTCTTTAGAGGAGGCCATGAAACTTCTCCTGGCAATACTTCCTCTGATAATGTCAGTGTTGGGAGATCAGGGCTGTTGCTGGCATGTCAACTGACTGTGTGAATAAGAGAAGATGCCCCGAGGTGGACAATTCATAAAATATATTACTTGCACAGTCATATATGATGACCCCAGAAGAGATGTCATATTTTTCTTTGTTAGAAAAGTGTTATTTCTAGTATTATAGAATCAAACGCCATCTTTTTTAGCGTATTTTTTTAAATTGGGGTGTAGTTTGGGTTTTCCTAGTGGTTCAGATGGTAAAAAATCTGCCTGCAATGCAGGAAAACTGGGTTTGACCCCTGCGTCAGGAAGATCCCCTGGAAAAGGGAATGACTACCTACTCTAGTATTCCTACCTAGATAATTCTACAGACAGAAGAGCCTAGCAGGCTCCATGGGGTCACAAAGAGTCAGACACAACTAAGCAAGTAATATAGTTATTTTACAATGTTGTACAACAAAGTGAATTGGCTCTCTCTCTATATATATATATGTATCTCCTCCCTCCCATGCCCCCCATCCCATAGAGTTAAAGACGTTTGAGAATCAAGTGCCCACTTATTATTACAAAATCAGTACAGCTGGATTCCAATAATTTATATATTAATTCAAATTACAAAGTTAGTGTACTCCCATTTTTCAAAGCTGAACATAAAAAACCTGAGCATGGTTTTTCTTGATCAACTAAACACATTCAATGTGTGCTGAAGAGCATCACTACAGAAGAACCCATGTTGTCATTACCATCATATTTTGCCCAAGTCCTCACTCTTCCATGCAAGGTAAGGATTTCAAACTAAAACCACAAATACTCCAACTAATCTGGAGTTTGTCTGAAATTTATCAGTGCTTGTATAGTCAACCATGTAGACTGCATGTAAATGAAAGTGTGCTAGAAGTGTGCAAAAACTTGGTGTGTTATATGGACACTTCAGTATCCAAAGGCTCAATGTGACAGAGGCTGGGTCACATAATTACATGATGTGTGCCCAGTCCCACTTTGATAGGAACAAAATTGTGGTAGAGGGTACCTTGTGACGGACTGAGAAAGTCAGAGGAGCAATGGGAAATTCTAGAACTTTATGCAAGAGGAAAGTCACTGCCTTATTTATCTTGGGTGAGGGTCTGCCAGCGTCTTTGCCTAAGATCCTTTCTTTGTCCATCTCCTGCTCTGCTGACTCCTGACATGTGCTCACTCCTGTGGGTTAAGTTTCCCTGGCCCCCCTGGTAGTCAGCTTGGAGGTGAGTTAAGCTACTGGGAGTAGGTAATCTGGAGCTTGGTGTAAAACTGCGTGGGAGCATGCATGGGTGTGTGTGTGGAGCGGGTACAGGCAGCCACGTGTGCACGCATGTACTCCTGTGTCTCTTCTCCCATTTACTATTTAAAAACATTTTATCATAGAGACAATTACATATTCAAAATAAAGACTTCAGAAAAACAAACTCCCATTGACTGTCTCCAAGGTTCAACACCTCTCGACCCTCTGCTGTTTGAATCTCTCCCTCTTTCTTCCCTTTGCTGTGCCTCAGGCAGCAGCCCCATTTTTACCAGGCTCCACCTCCTGCTGAACAGGCTCCCATGGTTCCCGCTTGTGTCCAGTGACCCCAGCAACCCTGCGATCATCCTGCCAAACTCATCCCTTTTGTCTCCAGCATAAGGGTGGTAGTAACTTCTTCCTGCTCCTGACCTCTAGGTTGCTTTTTCACAGTTTATTATTGTCAATGTGCAACAATTTCTCACTATTAGATGCCCCTTTTTAAAATAATCACAGTGGCTTCTGTCTTCCTGCTGACCATAAAGAGTGCTTATTTTATTTCACTTTTATCACCCACTGGCAGAATCATGATTTATCCTTTATTCATAGTTCCCTTGAAGCAGGTCAAGGCCACCTAAGGTATAAGACCCTTTCAACAGCATGGAGCCCAGCATGCTGGTCCAATATAGTCCATGCCCAAAGTATGGTTCCCTACATATAACATTCACAATGGATTCATGTACCAATCTAGTCTTATTCCATATCTTTCGCCAATTGCTTATTCATATCTTGCTTTTTTTTATTTATTTGTCTTAATCTATGGAACAATGAAGGAACAACAGTGACCTACTACTGCCCCTAGAAATTCTACCCAAATACCTAACATTTTGGGAATCTGGTCAGTCTATTTTAAGGGGGTAGCTCAATCTGTCATGAAAATATATTTTCCCAGTGGTAGATGGCGGAAACTAGTTAACCAAGTATAGACATGTTTAATATGTAGGTATTTGTTTATTAAAAACAAAATATGACCTTCTGATGTTAGGAATGTGCGTGTGCATACACACACACACACACACACACACACACACACACACACCATAAAAATGACTGACGCTAGATGGCTCTTACAAAATTACATTTTGAAAAATTATGGGACTATGAATCAAACATATAGATTAAATTTCCCTGAAACAGACATGTGCTTAATAATTAATGGGAAAGGATACAAATAATATTTATGATTTTATCCTACTCAAAACACTTGAATAATTATGCAGTAATCATAGGGCTAGATGAAGACATACTTATCAGATTGGAACTCTAATCTGTAAGGAAATTTTAAAACATAAAAGGATCTTAAAATTGAAATAATGGAAATAAATCCACACACTAAAACTTTAACCTACTTTAACATAGTCCTTTGTTTATAAAAATTTTCAGACAAAAAGATCTGCTTCAGATAATCTTCAGATAAGTACACAAGACTGTAATTTTTAATGGCAGCAATCACAATGCAAGCCAGGATGAGATGTGACAATGGAAAGAAGAGAATATAGTTAATAACTATTCAGTATCCACATTCAAGTTAGATATAACCAATGCTCTATATGTAATAAGGCAGTATTTTAAATATGGGTTCCAAAACTGATTTTCATCCAGTAGACAGGGAATTGGATAAGCATTCAAAACTCAGAAAAGCCAACCAGAAACACAGTGGGTATGACAACTGTGCTAACACAAGTACAAAAAGGAGGACAAGATGCATTGAATCTGAAAAAGATTCAACTTAAGAACAAGAGAGCACGTCTCGGTGGTTAAGAATCTGCCTGCTAATGCAGGGGACACGGATATGATCTCTGGTCCAGGAAGATTCCATGAGCCTCAGAGCAACTAAACCCATGCCTCACAACTACGGAGCCTGTTCTCCACAAGAGAAGCCACAGCAACGAGAACCCCAAGCACAGCGACTAGAGAGTAGCCCCGGCTCACTGCAACTAGGGGAAGCCCACACACTGCAAGGAAGACTTGGTGTGGCCAAAAATAAAATAATAATAATAAGTTGTGAAATTTTAAAAAAATGACCAAGAAAGGGCACCGATCACTAAGTTCAATCAGATATTCAAAGGGCTGCCATTTGGAAAAATATAGACAAGACATATTGTCTCATGTTCCACATGAGAACAAAGTCATATTTGTGTTTTTGTTTTGAAGGCAGGATTATGAGGAGGTAGTAGATTTCAGGGAAGCTCCCACTGATTTTTTAAAAGGGGGAAAAGTTTGTGGCAATTCTGCATTAACAATGTTTCAGCATCAAATAGAGAAAGGAAATTCATTTTTGACCAAAGATAAAGCTATTAAAACTCACAAAGTATTTTTAGTTAATAAAAAGACACATAACGTCATAAGTCAGAAATATGGTTACTAAAATCAGCAATATCCATTTTGAATAAATTTACAATATTAACCTTATTTTCTCCTCTTTAAAGTCTCTAGCTACTCAATTTATAGATACTTCTTGGATACTGAAGAAACACGAACAAAGTACTTATGCTTTTTGAACACTGAGCATGGCTTCCTCGCTGCTGTCAGCCAAGCCTTTCCACCACTCCTTCAAGCGTGCCTTCTGTCACAGCCACTCAGCACACGGCAAGCAAGAACACAGAAAAGTGAGCTAAGCAGGGCTAAAGGGCAACTTCAAAAGAAGTGATTCTCAAATCCTTTTTTGTGATACCCCAGGGTTCCTCTAGTTATTTCAAGGAATGCTCTAAAATTTTCAAGAAGTTCTTAAAACAAAACCATTTTATTCTTCTCAGCCTAACAATTACAGAGCTCTTTAGACTTTTCAAGGCATTTTCACTTAAACTATCAGATCTGATCCTTGCGGCAATCCTTAAAGGTAGGGATGACTGGGATGATCCCTCTCTTACAGATTAAAACAAATCTGAAAAATTGTGATGTGACTCCCAAGTCACTAAACTATAAAGCAGCATAAAAAAAGGCAAGAGCCCAAGTCCTGTCTTCTTTCCTCTCCACCATGCTTTGTAACAGAGTATCTGCAGTGCGTGTGTGTGCAAAGTCACTTCAGTCATGTCTGACTCTTTGCAACCCCATGGACTGCAGTCAGCCTGTCCATGGGATTCTCCAGGTAAGAATACTGGAGTGAGTTGCCTGCCTTCCTCCAGGGTATATTCCCAACCCAGGGATTGAACTTTTGTCTCCTATATTGCAGGCAGATTCTTTACTGCTGAGCTGTTGGGGAAGTCCATCTGCAGTTCGGAGAGGTCATTTTGAAATCCTTCAAATCATGGAAGCATTAATTTATTTCTGGAGCTGTGAACGTTGACCAGGATTATGCTACACTCTGTATTTACCTTCTTATTCGTTGATAGATGTTCCCATTTTTTAAAATGGAAATAGCACAGTGGTTCTCCACCAAGAGTGATTTTGCCCCTTGGGGGACATTTGGCCATGTCTGCAGAAATGTTTGACTGTCACACTGATGTGGGGGGAACACTACTCTAGACCATAGAAGCCAGGGATGCTTCTAAACATCTCTCAGTACATCTGGGACAGCTCCCCACCACAAAGAATTATCCAGTCCAAAATGTAAATAGTGTTAAGAAGGAGAAACCCTGGTTTAGCAGCAATTTTATTTAAGCCATCTGTTTTTGTCTCTTATTTTTGTTATATAATCATAATAATGCTTTCAGATTGTAACATTTCCTGAGTCCTAATGACTGGTTTGGCATTAGGCTATCAGCTCTTCGGTAGTCACTAATTCCACAAAATGCCCTCTGTCTTAATCTTTGCTCTTTGGCAATACGTTGAACAGTGGTTCAAGTGACAGAGGTCACCATTACTGAGATAAATGGATCATAAAATAATTCATCATGGTATTTATAACACTTTGCTTATAAGAATGTTGAAAATAAAGCAAAGTAAATGGGGAAAGTCAGAAGCATACATTTCAATAATATGAAATGAAAATGGAAATGTATTTCAGCTATGCAAGTGACCTTTGACTTCCCTGTTATGTACAGCTTACATCAGATAATCACAACAATGTGCATCCAATCTTAAAAATAAATTTGGTTATCTTCTGATGTGCTAAATTATTTCAATAAGCATCATAATAAGTAATAATATCCTCTTTGCAGAGAATGTCACCCTTCGCCTTTGCCCTGTTAAAACCTTCCCCGAAGCAATGGCTCTCAACTTTTGCTTCCTATGGACAGGGTCCAGGCTATCTTCTTTGGGCTTAGTTCCAGTCTTAACATGAGCCAAATAGAGTCCCTGATTTGGAAGCAGCAAGTTGTCTCAGTCATAAGGACACATTACAGTATCTCCTATGTATTTTGTATGTAGTATTTTGCTTCCTTAGTCTTTACGTCTTTGGTGTCTTCAGATATGTCAGCATTTGAATGACGAATTAGGGTTTTAAAAGGAACCTTTTTAGTTCACATTCCGTTTAAGATTGGAAAAGACCCTGATGCTGGGAAAGACAGGAGGCAAAAGCAGAAAGGGGCAGCAGAGGATGAGATGGTTAGATAGTATCACTGACTCAATGAACACAAATCTGAGCAAACTCTGGGAGATAGTGAAGGACAGGGAAGCCTGGTGTGCTACAGTCCATGGGGTTGCAAAGAGTTGGACATGATTTAGCGATGGGCTTCCCTGGTAGTTCAGCTGGTAAAGAATCAGCCTGCAATGCAGGAGACCCCGGTTTGATTCCTGGATTGGGAAGAGCCACTGGAGAAGGGATAGTCTACCCATTCCAGTATTGTTGGGCTTCGCTTCTGGCTCAGCTGGTAAAGAATCCGCCTGCAATCTGGGAGACCTGGGTTGGATCCCTGGGTTGAAAAGATGCCCCGAAGAAGGGAAAGGCTACCCACTCCAGCATTCTGGCCTGGAGAATTCCAAGGACTGTATAGTCCACATGGTTGCAAAGAGTGAGACACAACTGAGCAACATTCACTTCACTTCAGTTCAGTTCAGTCACTCAGTCGTGTCCGACTCTTTGTGATCCCATGAACCACAGCACGCCAGGCCTCCCTGTCCATCACTCACTCCCAGAGTTTACCCAAACTCATGTCCATTGAGTCGGTGATGCCATCCAACCATCTCATCCTCTGTCATCCCCTACTCCTCCTGCCCTCAATCATTCCCAGCCTCAGGGTCTTTTCAAATGAGTCAGCTCTTCGCATCAGATGGCCAAAGTATTGGAGTTTCAGCTTCAACATCAGTCCTTCCAATGAATACCCAGGACTGATCTCCTTTAGGATGGACTGGTTGGATCTCCTTGTAGTCCAAAGGACTCTCAAGAGTCTTCTCCAGAACCACAGTTCAAAAGCATCAATTCTTTGGCACTCAGCTTTCTTTATAGTCCAACTCTCACATCCATACATGAAAAACCATAGCCTTGGTTGTTTGGACCTTTGTTGACAAAGTAATGTCTCTGCTCTTTAATATGCTGTCTAGGTTGGTCATAACTTTCCTTCCAAGGAACAAGCATCTTTTAATTTAATGGCTGCAATCTGCAGTGATTTTGGAGCCCCAAAAAATAAAGTTAGCTACTGTTTCAACTGTTTATCCATCTATTTGCCATAAAGTGACAGGACCAGATGCCATGATCTTAGTTTTCTGAATGTTGAGCTTTAAGCCAACTTTTTCACTCTCCTCTTTCACTTTTATCAAAAGGCTCTTTAGTTCTTCTTCACTTTCTTCCATAAGGGTGGTGTCATTTGCTTATCTGAGGTTATTGATATTTCTCCTGGCAATCTTGATTCCAGCTTGGGCTTCTTTCAGCCCAGTGTTTCTCATGATGTACTCTGTATATAACTTAAATAAACATGGTGACAATATACAGCCTTGACGTACTCCTTTTCCTATTTGGAACCAATTTGTTGTTCCATGTCCAGTTCTAACTGTTGCTTCCTGACCTGCATATAGATTTCTCAAGAGGCTGGTCAGGTGGTATGGTATTCCCATCTCTTTAAGAATTTCCACAGTTTATTTTGATTCACACAGTCAAAGGCTTTGGCATAGTCAATAAAGCAGAAATAGATGTTTTTCTCAAACTCTCTTGCTTTTTCCATGATCTAGCATATGTTGGCAGTTTGAACTCTGTTTCCTCTGCCTTTTCTAAATCCAGCTTGAACATCTGGAAGTTCACCGTTCATGTATTGCTGAAGCCTGGCTTGGAGAATTTTGAGCATTACTTTCCTAGCATGAGAGATGAGTGCAATTGTGTGGTAGTTTGAGCATTCTTTGGCTTTGCCTTTCTTTGGGATTGGAATGAAAGCTGACCTTCTCCAGTCCTGTGGCCACTGTGGAGTTCTCCAAATTTGCTGACATATTGAGTGCAGCACGTTCACAACATCATCTTTCAGGATTTGAAATAGCTCAACTGGAATTCCATCACCTCCACTAGCTTTGTTCTTAGTGATGCTTCCTAAGGCCCACTTGACTTCACATTCCGGGATGTCTGGCTCTAGGTAAGTGATCACACTATCGTGATTATCTGGGTCATGAAGATCTGTTTTGTACAGTTCTTCTGTGTATTCTTGCCACCTCTTCTTAATATCTTCTGCTTCTGTTAGTTCCATACCATTTCTGCCCTTTCTTGAGCCCATCTTTGCATGAAATGTTCCCTTGGTATCTCTAATTTTCTTGAAGAGATCTCTAGTCTTTCCCATTCTATTGTTTTCCTCTATTTCTTTGCATTGATCGCTGAAGAAGGCAGCAACAGAAAAATAACAAATCTTTTCAATAATCTATGAAAGCTACAAACCTGCTGTATAGAAATACAAATTTCTACACTGAAAGACCAATCTCTACAGGTCTTTTGTGTTTCTCTACCTCTTGTGAAGTAGCTTTCTTCTGAACTACCTTTTCAAGGATGCTTGTATAGAGAAAACCTTAGAAGATAGAGGCAGAGTCCCCCTCCAAGGCATAGGGGCAGGTTTGTTCCACTGTACAGTATAATAAGGATCATGTTTTGTTGTTGCTGTTGTTGTTGTTATTGTTTAGTTGCTAAGTCATGTCCAACTCTTTGCAACCACATGGACTTCAGTCCACCAGCCCCCTTTGTCCATTAGATTTCCCAGGCAAGAACACGGGATCATGTTTACTCAGTGGCAAAGTTAGGTATGCTTAAATTCCTAATATAAAAGAGTCAGGTTCCCTAAGCTCAGGCCTTCTCCCCCTGAACTGTATGCATCGCCAGGCTCTCTCTGAATCACTTCAGTTCTGTTGCTCAGTCGTGTCCGACTCTTTGTGACCCCATGAAGTGCAGCATGCCAGGCCTCCCTGTCCATCACCAACTCCCAGAGTTTACCCAAACTCACGTCCATTGAGTCGGTGATGCCATCCAACCATCTCATCCTCTGTCATACCCTTCTTCTCCTGCCCTCAATCTTTCCCAGCATCAGGGTTTTTTCAAATGAGTCAGCTCTTTGCATCAGATGGCCAAAGTATTGGAGTTTCAGCTTCAACATCAGTCCTTCCAATGAACACTCAGGACTGATCTCCTTTAGGATGGACTGGTTGGATTTCCTTGCAGTCCAAGGGACTCTCAAGAGTCTTCTCCAGCATCACAGTTCAAAAGCATCAGTTCTTCTGCGCTCAGCTTTCTTTATAGTCAAACTCTCGTATCCATACATGACTACTGGAAAAACCAAATCATCCATACATGAGTACTGGAAAAACTGGAAAAAACTGAATGGTGATTAGGGTTCAGGGAACTAGTACAAATGCTAACACTCTGGCTACTACTATTGCTGTGAGTGAAAACTGCCCTTTGTTGCTGATCCAGGATTTCAGTGTCTTCTGTCAACACCTATCAAACTGTGGCAGGCTAATGCATTAGCTTGCAAATAGGGTAAAAATATTAGACCCTTCAAAGTTCTTAAAGATGCACATAAACAACATTAGCATACTCTTCCAACAGATGGCCATTTTGTCCTACACCTAAATTCAGAAGGACCTATTTTTTTCTTAGTAAACAGAATGAAATGATTGTATATTAAGTTTATTTCAACAAAAAGGTATTTGGCTAATAATGGTAATAGTAGTAGCGTTAATTGATTGACTTGTATAAGTCAGGTGCTTTGTTAGGAGTTTAACAAATACTACTAACTAGTTTAGTCTGACAATAACACTGATATGCTGTATGCTTAATCACTCAGTCATGTCTGACTCTTTGCGATGAGGCAGCCATTGGCAAGCCACTCCAGTACTCTTGCCTAGAAAATCCCATGGACGGAGGAGCATGGTAGCCTGCAGCCCACTGGGGTGGCTAAGAGTCGGACATGACTGAGCGACTTCACTTTCACTTTTCACTTTCATGCATTGGAGAAGGAAATGGCAACCCACTCCAGTGTTCTTGCCTGGAGAATCCCAGGGACAGGGGAGCCTGGTGGGCTGCCGTCTATGGGGTCGCACAGAGTCGGACACGACTGAAGCGACTTAGCAGCAGCAGCAGCCATTATTATCCCCATTCCACAGGAGGAAACAAAGACCTCTGACACCCTTGGTGGCCCAGTGGCTGAGACCCCATGTTCTCAAGGCGGGGGGCCCAGTTTTGATCTCTGATCTGGGACCCAGATCCCACATGCTACAACTAAGTTTGTATGCTGCAACTGAAGATCCCACATGCTGCAATTAAGACCTGGTGCAGCTGGATAAATTTAAAACTAAATACTCTAAACAAAAAACTACATAAATGAAGTGACTTGGCCAAGACTACATAGCCAGTTGGTATTGGAGCAAAGATCTGCATTCAGGATGGAATGTGAACTTGGCTTGTCTTTTTAATCAACTTTCTTTTACATGTTCCACTCCGAGCCTCGTATTGGTGGTACAGAGACATGGTCCCTGGCTTTGAGGGACTCATGGTTTAAAAAGGGAGAGAAAGTAATAAACAACTAACTTCAACAGAATGCCATAAGTATGTACAGGGAAGGGACCTGGCCACCTCAGGAGTCGGCAATGTCTTCCAAATGAAAGGATGATTGAAATGAATCTTGGCTAATCAAGAGTAGGCCAGGTGAAGAAACAGGGGCAATGCATTCCCTGATTTTTACATGTGAGGAAATGGATCCCCAGACACAAGGCTAGTCACACTGCTGCATTGAAAAACACGGTGGCCCCTTGACGGCTGATGAATTTTTATTATTCCCTGCTTTCCTCAAAGATTATTCCTCACTGCTTATCAGCACTAGGCAATGCTAGTATTATCTCATGTTTATACTTTTCTTTTTTTTTTTTTAAATCTGAAGTCATTAAGCATTGGGCATTCAAGGACATAATACATGAAAACAGTGTCACAAGAGTACTGCTTTTCTAGGATAGACATGGCACATCCCTAAGCGCTGAAAGGGTTAATAAATCACTTGGAAATTTAAATGTCATTTTCTGTTAGAGTTTATTGAAGGACTTATCATGATTATAGACAAAGTTCCAACAAGGTCAACACCAATGTTCCAAAGGCATGAGCAGGTAAGCTAAAGAGAGATCAAATAAATTGTTTAAATGTTACAGCACAGGTAGTTCTCACGAATGTCTCTGCAACCGGTCTAACTTCCATTAACATAGTTAGAAAGTCTCTGATATGAGGAAAATTACTATAACTTCAGATATTACTCTAAGGAGCTAATGCTGTAGAATAGAAATGAAGAGATGTAGATAAATCTGCTAATGTTGATCTTATTCACACAAAGTGTGCATATAGGAACAGAAATCAGAAGCAAGAAATTCAAGAAAATAATGCCCAAGATTTGAGTCCAGTTGCAAACTTTCTTGGAGAAGGAAATGGCAACCCATTCCATATTCTTGCCTAGAGAATCCTGTGGACAGAGGAGCCTGGTGGGCTGCAGTCTATGGGGTCACACAGAGTCGGACATGACTGAAGCGACTTAGCAGCAGCAGCAGCAACACTTTCTAAGTTGCAGGAATTCATATACATTTTAACAGAGATTCAATACGGTTTAGTGGACAATAATCAGAATTGACAAGTGAGGTAACAAGGAGTATGTTTATCAAAAGAGTGAAATATTACTACAGTATGCCTGATGGATTCGAGTTTGACATTTTTAGGACAGTTAACACCACCACCACCACATGTATTTAGTGTCACTATACTAAAGACAGTAGGATGGCTGCTGGGAACAATGGAGGAGAATACGCCCTATATCTGCCAGTGGTCTAGTGGAGCTGAAGGTAGCAGTAACACATGGCTAAATAAGTAACTACTGTAATTTACCCCACAAACATTTAGCGAGTGTCTGCTCTATCCTTAGTGACAACCAAAGAAATCTAAATGAAAGGTCCAAGTAAGGATGGGAACTAAAGGAAAGAAAAGGTGCTAATAGCTTCCTGCATTTCAAATACAGCTGCTTCCAGTTCTTACCTGAGCCAAAAGTGAACGATGGGGACAGGGTACGAAGATCAATGACAGTCCAGGATCAGAATCACTGACATCAACGTTATCAATTTTATCCAATCTCATCACACTGGGCGATAAATTTACTGTTGAAAAAGATGGGTATTTTTCTACAGAATCTGACTAAAAAGGAAACTAATTCTTGAGGTTTAATTACTTGAAAAACCAATTGAAGTTGCGTAAATAAAACTTTGACTAGGACTTTTAAAAAATACTCAGAATTGCATTGGGAATTGCATTGGGATATTCTATTAATTCAATCAAGTCCCTAGCCATATGGCAAGTATTTTTCAGTGTTTAAAGGAAATCTAAGGATATGGTTGATTCATCACTCTTTTAAGGGCTTCACTGGTGACTCAGTACTAAAGAATCCAGCTGCAATGCAGGAGCCATGGGTTCAGTCCCTGGGTTGGGAAGATCCCCTGGAGAAGAAAATGACAACCCATTCCAGTATTTTTGCCTGGGAAATCCATGGACACAGGAGCTTGGTGGGCCATAATTCTTAGAGTTGCAAAAGAGCTGGACATTACTTAATGACTGAACTAGGACAATGATCATTCAGTATGTAGCATTTATCCAAGTGTGATAAAATGTGTCCCCATTAGGGGAGGATAAAGTTTTAAAGAGCCTGAAACTTAAATGATTTGGGATGCCTTCTTTAAAAAAAAATACAAAATTATGATCTCTTCACAGTAACCATAACTTCACAGAGAGGGTTTTGTGTACAGAGTAGAATTTTACAAAAATATTTTAATTAAGAGAATTATACATATAAGAGAAAGATAACTCAATCTTTCTAATAGCATGGTTGATAGATTTTATTTTTCTCCCTGCTGTTATAGACAGTCGAGGAAAGATTTTTGGTAAGGCTATGTAAAAGTTTTGGACTATACCAAATTCATGAAAGCCTTTAAAAAGTTTCTTATGAGATACAGGATTTGGAGGAATTTTCCACAAATTAGCTTCTGGCTCCATACATTCATGCTTTTGAACTGTGATGCTGGAGAAAATTCTTGACAGTCTCTTGGACTGCAAGGAGTTCAAACCAGTTGATCCTAAAGGAAATCAACCCTGAATACCCGTTGGAAGGACTGATGCTGAAACTGAAGCTCCAATCCTTTGGCCACCTGATGTGAACAGCTGACTCATTGGAAAACACCCTGATGCTGGGAAAGATTAAAGGCAAGAGAAGAAGGGGGCAACAGAGCATGAGATAGTTGGATAGCATCACCGACTCAATGGACGTAGGTTTGAGCAAACTCTGGGACATAGCGAAGGACAGGGTGGCCTGGAGCGCTGCAGACCATGGGTTCACAAACAGTCAGACATAACTTAGTGACTGAACAACAACAACCATACATTCAAACTCAGCTTCTCTTCCATGACTAATATATTTCCATTCTGGTGACAGAGAAGATGTTCATAAAACAGTGTGATTCTGGCCCTAAAACTTGCAGTTACACTTAGGTAAGTCAGCAGTAGGATCATTCTTAGGAGCCCTAGGGAACAGCTACGAATAATACAACCAGCAATGAGAATGGCTGTGGATGATGTAAATATTTCCCACTCAACCTAAATGAACTGCATCCCCAAATCAGTTTTTCTTTACATGATCCCCCAAATGCCCTATTGATTCCAACACTACATATTAAGGTGAAAAGTGATGGAGAAGAAGTTGGAATACAAATAGATGATGATACTAATCATTTTGCAAATTTAACGAACACACGTGCCCACGTGAACACTTAACTAGGACTCAACCAGGGCCATGGAATGAACTTAAGCTTCCCTCGCTTCAGGGTAAAACTACCTTGGGTTCTCATCAAAGCTCTTTAATTTTTGTGACCTGAAAGCTCAGGTGGTTGCCCTGGCCATTAGTTAATTCAGTTAACATAAACTATTAAATGTTCTGTAAATCTTTTGCAACAATTCCTTTAACATGGCACTGGATGTATCTATAAAATGAATCATCACAATGCACAAACACCTCTAGATATGCCAGCAGAGATGGAAGAAGGGTATGAACCCATGAAGGGCTGCTAAGTGGCAAGAAAAAGCTAAATTATGAGCCAAAAAATTAGAAGAAAAGAATCTTCATGAGTTCTGTAATTTAGACATATACATTAATATTCCAGAAAGTAGGCTGGCAGGACTGCGAAGTTTTACTGATTTTCCACTTTCACTCTAATTTGGTTTAAGCCAAGGGGAATATACCACCACCCTGCTGACACAGCATATTGATCCCAGTTCCTGAAGATTAAATTATACTTTTCTATTTTACTATGAATTCAGACATGTCCAACTCTTTGCAATCCCATGGACTATATAGTCCATGGAATTCTCCAAGCCAGAATACTGGAGTGGGTAGCCTTTCCCTTCTTCAGAGGATCTTCCCAACCCAGGGATCAAACCCAGGTCTCCCGCATTGCAGGTGGTTTCTTTACCAGATGGGCCACAAGGGAAGCCCCACTATGAAAAAAAGATTGTTTATTAAGTTCTTTAACATTTCTCACAAAATAGCATACAGTATCAAATTTAGTTTATCTCTTATGATTGTCTTACAATGTATTTAGTGAAATAAATTACAACACAAGAAATCGTAACATAAGAGAAACAATTACATTAAATAACAAAGTGTCATTTTTAACATTAGGTCAACAACCTTCAGTTTAGTTCAGTTCAGTTCAGTCGCTGAGTCCTGTCCAACTCTTTGCGACCCCATGAATCACAGCACGCCAGGCCTCCCTGTCCATCACCAACTTCCGGAGTTCACCCAAACTCAAGTCCATTGAGTTGGTGATGCCATCCAGCCATCTCATCCTCTGTCGTCCCCTTCTCTTCCTGCCCCCAGTCCCTCCCAGCATCAGGGTCTTTTCCAATGAGTCAACTCTTCACATGAGGTGGCCAAAGTATTGGAGTTTCAGCTTTAGCATCAGTCCTTCCAATGAACACCCAAGACTGATCACCTTCAGAATGGACTGGTTGGATCTCCTTGCAGTCCAAGGGACTCTCAGGAGTCTTCTCCAACACCACAGTTCAAAAGCATCAATTCTTCAGCACTCAGCTTTCCTCATAGTCCAACTCTCACATCCATACATGACCACTGGAAAAACCATAGCCTTGACTAGACGGACCTTTGTTGGCAAAGTAATGTCTCTGCTTTTGAATATGCTATCTAGGTTGGTCATAACTTTCCTTCCAAGGTGTAAGTGTCTTTTAATTTCATGGCTGCAATTACCATCTGCAGTGATTCTGGAGCCCCAAAAATAAAGTCTGACCCTGTTTCCACTGTTTCCCCACCTATTTCCCATGAAGTGATGGGATCAGATGCCATGATCTTCGTTTTCTGAATGTTGAGCTTTAAGCCAACTTTTTTACTCTCCTTTTTCACTTTCATTAAGAGGCTTTTTAGTTCCTCTTCACCTTAAGTCCCATAAAAAAATAAGATATGGAAGTTGCTCCTCTAAAAGCATCAGAAATACACACGTTTGTAACTGCAGATTCAGAATGCTAAACAGAATTCTGAAGGGGGACCACACAGAACCTGATCAAACGTATCCATCTGTTTGTCTTCATGTAAATAATGCTCACACAACCAGTGCTGGGACCTCTTCTAGGACAGGCCCTGAGACTTTCATCACATCTGTCATTTCCCCTGCTTACAGCTGCCTCATAAGTAACTCAGGGGGTTTTCTTCCTTAACACTCCAACAGCATCCTAAGAAAACAGCACCAACCAAGAGCAATTTCTCTCTTTCTCCACCCTCTACCTGATTTTTGCTGCAGTAACTAATATTAATATCCAGTGTAATGTCCTCTTATGGAAATGTGAACATCTCCAAGCAAGTGCTCCCACTCTGAGAAGCAGGAACCTCTTCCACTTTCTAAGGCTCAGATGTGGCTCAGGAAATGAAGTCATCAATGCCCAGAGTCCAACCATTTGAAAGAGTCTACACGACTGACACCACTAACAAAATCTCCAAGAGAAAGACAGTACATGTTAATCTTTATCTGTTGGTGGATTAGATTTTTCCATGGCTGCACCTTACCGAAGGCAACCGAGTTCCCCTGAAAATAAAGTGATGTTCCAACATACACAGGGCTCTGACCTGACAGAAGCTGAAGCTGGCAGCAGTCAAGTAGGGAAATCTGATATCTGGAAACTAGAGGATGCACTGCTGCTGGCCATGCCACTGGCCTATTGCTCTATTTTCTGGGTTCTTTCTTCTTCCTGAAAATACACCAGGTCTTCACATCCACAAAAGGTAAAAGATGGAATTCCACTAACACAAGATAGTATGGGAAACTGACAAGCATTCCCAGGCTTGCAGGATTTTAATCATGATAAATCTATAGCACAAATATATGATGAAACATAAAATGATAAAATATACTACAGATACATTTAATAATATATATGTATGTATGAACTTATAGATAAAAGAAATATGTGTATCCACATATATGACTCACACACTTACATTTCTAATTTCTTGATTTGGCAGCAAATTTTTTCTATGCTAATTACTCTTTATTGCTGGAGGACCTCAGACCATAGTATTCTCCTCTATGACTAACTTTTTTCCTCTAATTCCCTCTTGTTTAAACACACTCATCAATTTAGAAAATTAAGTGAAGGAATAATGCACATACTGGTTACCTCTGCTGCTGCTGCTGTATGCTGTCAGCTCACTCATGTCTGACTCTGTGAGACCGCATAGACGGCAGCCCACCAGGCTCCCCCGTCCCTGGGATTCTCCAGGCAAGAACACTGGAGTGGGTTGCCATTTCCTTCTCCAATGCATGAAAGTGAAAAGTGAAAGTGAAGTCGCTCAGTCGTGCCCGACTCTTAGTGACCCCATAGACTGCAGCCTAAGTGGTTACCTCAGGCATCCCCAAACACAAATCCTAGAATTTTAAATAATACTCATGGTGGATCTAGCCCAAAGAAATTAAAAAAGAAAGTGTGCAAACATTAAACTTTGCATCATTTGTATACACTAAAGCAAGGGTCCCCAACCTCTCAGTCACAGATTGGTACCTCCTGTCAGATCAGCAGTGGCATTATGCAATGTGCTTGAGCCATCCCGAAACTATCCTCCCATCCCTGGCCCAGTGTGTGGAAAATTGTCTTCTATGAAACCGGTCCCTAGTGCCAAAAAAGTTGGGGTCTGCTCCACGAAAGGATATTTTGCTCTGTGAGGTCTGTTTTACATCCTACTTTTCATTTGGTGCATCTAGTATGCAGGCTTTAGACTGTATAAATCAGGATTTGTACGTGGTACCCAGCAGCCTAATGTTGTTATTAAGTGTTAATTATAAACTTCCTTTTACCTAGAGTATTATTTTGGAAGATGTCTCATCTTTGAAATCTCACTCATGAAAAAAATAAAGGAAAACTAAGTCTAAGAAATAACACATCTTAAAATGATGCTGGAGAAACTTCATAATATCCTTCACTAGAACCCTAGACAAAAGTTTATCTGAGACCATTCACTTCACTTCACTTCATTTCAGTTGCTCAGTCATGTCTGAGTCTTTGCGACCCCATGAATCGCAGCACGCCAGGCCTCCCTGTCCATCACCAACTCCCAGAGTTCACTCAAACTCACGTCCATCGAGTCAGTGATGCCATCCAGCCATCTCATCCTCTGTCATCCCCTTCTCCTCCTGCCCCCAATCCCTCCCAGCATTAGAGTCTTTTCCAATGAGTCAACTCTTTGCATGAGGTGGCCTAAGTATTGGAGTTTCAGCTTTAGCATCATTCCTTCCAAAGTAATCCCAGGACTGATCTCCTTCAGAATGGACTGGTTGGATCTCCTTGCAGTCCAAGGGACTCTCAAGAGTCTTCTCCAACACCACAGTTCAAAAGCATCAATTCTTCAGCGCTCAGCCTTCTTCACAGTCCAACTCTCACATCCATACATGACCACTGGAAAAACCATAGCCTTGACTAGACAGACCTTTGTTGGCAAAGTATGTCTCTGCTTTTCAATGTACCATTACAGGACATTTACCTTTTGAAGAGCAGAAATATCTCTTTATAAGCTGATTTTATTTCTTTAAGATATAATCATCTGCCTCATCTTTTTTCATGAAGTTTTCAGTAGCAATGCTGCAAAACAACTTCACAGGAAAAGTTAACTCTGTCACCACATGATTCTGAGATCTCCTCACTGAGAAATTAGGGAAGTCACAAACATCTAAGACTACATTACACTGTGCCCACGATACCCCTTCTCCAGCACCACCTGCAAAACTCTGTGTCCTTGGTCAGGACCAAATACCCAACACACCCAGCCAGGCTCCACAACCATCAGTCTTGGACAGGTACTTTTCATGCTAGTTTCTCTCTTCACCCTTGACACATTTGTCAGGGAAAAGCATGACCTGGAGATTTAAATACTTATTCTGTAAAACTCATAAATAAGTAAGGAAAATACCCTTTGAAGATCTGAGAAGCAACCGCTGTGGCATTCTCATTGTGATTCGTGATGATCCAACTTTCTAACTGTAGTAACCACATAAAACAACGGGGCAGTAAAAACAACACAAAATCATTCTTCTATGCAACCTTGCTCCCTAGACCTCCTAATGAAAGCCTGATCACTTCCCAGTTCTAGAAGGCAAATTTGTACTCACCAGATATTGTGATCTTAAGAAAGAACAGTTTGAAAAAGGCTAAACCATTTTATTTCCTAGATTATATAATTTCTGCCACCTAGGACACCCACACTGGGCCGACACAGACAGACACACAGACGAACACCTACACACCAACGACTATTGATCCCTAATCCACACATCACCCCAACTTCCATACAATTCATTGAATTAATGATTTTTTAATATTTTAACAGCCATAGTCATAAAGGTAGTTTCACCAAGTAGTTTACAGATTTTACTAAAAGGAGACTAAAATATAGTTTAGAGTCTTTCTTATTCATCTACTTAAGGTTCTTCTTTGTAATTAAAATTGTGGATCTAACCTATAATTCAGTCACAATCTTGAAGAGTGACTGATGCTTATTACCAAGCAGGCTTACTTAACATGATGTATATTTCAGAGGACAGCACTTATGGTTTTTAAATCACTGGATCTTTCTGTTCAAAATAATCAGGGCTGAGCTTCATCTTCTGCAGTTTTCTCATTCTCAAAAGGCTTTTTTCTCTCTTTCCAACAAAACAAGCTGTTCTTTCCTTTCTCTACATATCACGAGCTACAAAAGCAGCCCAAGACTGTCGCATGGGTATCTGGAAACGGGATTTCATTAACTACTACGCTAAATCAATTAACCAAAACACGTAAAAATTTCCTTAAACATTGCTAAAGCTATAATATGGCTTAAAATAATGAACAGATCCTTCATAGCAGGTAAATGACTCAACACGCCAATAGGGCATGATTCTTTTAAGACTGTCTTTTGCATTCTCGCTGCAGTTCTGGTGCTTCAGGTCAGGGCAAGAACTTGAGGACCTCCGGCACTATGGAAACTCAGCCACTGTGGGTCTGGAACTGTGCGTGAGTGCTCAGAACATTTTCCTAAGGAACAGAACTGCATAAGGGCACAGTGTACCAGCGGCTGGCTGACAGCAACCGCCGTGTGCTCCCCGGGGGGAGCATTGCTTCTTCAGGCACTACCACCCAGAGGTACTCCTCAGTCAGCTTCCACTCCCCCCTCCCTTTCCCACTCCTTTTTCTTCAGATTCTCACTTCCTTATATGGATGACAGCTTTGAATACATATGCAAGTGAACAAACTCTCAATGGAAAGTCATTCACCACCACCCTGCCATATACATTTCTCCAGGTTTCAAAATGACAATGTCTTCAACAGTGGCAATTTAAAAAAATTATTTGTATTTACTTACTTGGCCGCACCAGGTCTCAGTTGCAAGCATGTGCTACCTTTGGTTGTGGCATGTGAACGCTCAGTTGTGCCACGTGGGGTCTAGTTCCCTGACCAGGGATCGAACCCCTGCATGAGGAACGCAGAGTCTAAGCCACTAAACCACCAGGGAAGTCCCAATATGGCAATTTTAAGTTAAAAGAAACTGTATTTTAAAATATCTTACAAAACTTTCCCAAATTTAAGTTCCAATTTCAAGCCTATGAAAATATATACGGATTCTTAATATTTTTAAAAAGTATCAAGATATTTCATTCCATGGAAGTGAGGAATAAAGTAAAAATCAGCTACGTAGAAACACTGTTGTTGTTCAGTCATGTCCAACTCTTTGTGACCCCATGAACGGCAACATGTAGAAATGTTACATTAAAACAGTCTGTGGTTGTCCTACTAGCAGAAGGGTCAGTAGCACTAGCAGAGCATTTGCTATGTGTAAAACATTATTTCCAGTATCTAACATGGTTTTTATTTTTCATTTAAATCTAAGAAAAACACTATGAGAGAAGTGCTTTGACTCACCCATTTTTTACTACCCCACACAGAGGTGCATTGTTAACTTTTGTGCTTCTGGTTAAGTCTTTATCCTCTTGTGTTATCTCCAATAGTCTCCTACCACTGGTCTTGGAGGAAATCACATTTCCATCATTGGCCTGAGTAGCTTTGACTCTCAATTCCTCCAGAACATGAAAGAGTAATTTCATATTAGTAATTTACAACATGCTTCATATTTGAGGTTAAACCCCTAACTTCAAATGTCAGAATAAGTAGGAAAAAACAGACCTAAATCTAAAAGAATGAAGGTTTACACAAAGTATCTCTCATTTTTGGTATCCAGCCAGATGAGAATCTCATATTTTAAGTATTTTTCCTTCATAACTGGAAGTGCTTATATCTGGGTACATTAAAAAACCTTAGAGATTATAGCCTATCCAGGCAGGAATTCACATTTTACGACTTATTGTCTATTGTTTAAAAGATTTAAAATTTTCTCCACAGCGTCTTCAAATCTCTGGAGAAAAGAGGCTATATAAATTCAAAATAAACAAATCCTAGACAGTTTATGTGGTCACACTTTTGATTTTCCTGATATGCCTTTCCAACTGACTCATGAACATGAATTCATTTAATAAATTAATTTCAGAAAAAGAAAACAAACCTATACCTAGTGAATGTCATTGTTTTTTACTGTGTCAACTAAGTGCTTCCAAAGTCCTGCTTCAAACAAAGGTTTATTATTAGCAGCAAAAATTTATCTCCTCTGATTTGATGCTTATCATCTTTGCCTCCCTTGATTTTATGACTCCTTCTTCTCCTTTCCACACAGTATTTAATTTGCTAAGACTAAAGAGGGCATAAAAACCCTTCATTTTCCGAAGACAATCTCAAAGGTAAATAAAAATCCAGAGGCGCTTTCCTAAAGGAACAAAGGTTAGTACAAACTTTTCCTTAAGTGCTTCAGTGAGAAAGAAACAACGTTAGGCTTCAGGGAATACCCGAGCACCAAGTCAAACACTGCTGTCATCAACAATTTTAAACTTATTTTAAAATAACTTTCACAATAGCCACAATGCTGTATCTTTAAAGGTTGACAGAATTCTGAGACTGAAATCCTGCCAGTGGTAAGTTCTGGGTTCAGAAAAATAGAAAAACACGCCAAAAAAGGGAAAAACCTGAAGAAAGATGAAGGGGAGACCCTACATATAAGAATTAAAGTATCCAGGAATTCAGATATATCTTCACTGACTGTACACGTTAGCTAGTTACAGGAAGCCTTAAAAATGGTGTTAAATGCACCATCTGGAATCCTGTAAAATGAACTTTTACCTGATGGTTAGTGGCAATTTATTACTAAACACAAGAGAGACGCATGAGCTTTTTTGGACTCATATAGGACATTATCCTTGCAACAAGACCAATATTCACTAAGCAACATATCCCCTGAACAGTAAAACAGACCATTCAAATCATGGTAAAGATCCTATAGCATAATGGATTTCAGTCTGTGAACCGAGAGACTTTTTATTCCTTCTGTTAATCTCTCCTTACTTCTTTCTTCCAGGAAGCCATCCAGGAATAGTTCTTCCAAAACTTTCAACTTTCACATTTTGGGTCTTAAAATCAATATACTGCCTATTCATATAGTCCTAAATTCCTGGGTAACCGAGAGTCTACATGTCCCCCACAAGTTGTGAGAACCCAGAGATATGATTTTAATGCTGGGGCAGGAGGGGATGGGAATCAGGCACTCAGTTGAAAATTTCTTTCTGCTATACCATCCTGTGCCTGTGCATATTTTATATATGCGTACATTAGCTGAAAGTTTATCAGCATGTTGACCTCCGTCTTTCAAATGATCCTGGCATAGTTTTATACAGAAAAATGTTCCTCCTCAGCCCTGCCACTACAAATGCCAGAAGTAACAAAAGCCCAGGGTCTCCAGACTTTTAGCCCAACCTAGAGGTTGCTTCAGTACTTCCTGTCATGAGCCAGCAGCAACTGTCACCTTCTGCCACGTGGAAGATGGATACACAAGGAATCTGCAGGCTTGGCTTCCTAATTCACCCCCAAATGAAAGCATGAAGTCACTGCTGATCCTGACAGTCTAATGCCAATATCAGTTATTGAAAAAAGTATTTCACTTCAAGAGGCAATTTAATTCGCTGAGACATAGTCCACTTTGTACTGAGATGCCATGACAGCTGTCTTAAAAAAGTTGCTCAAAATGCCCTAAGTGTCTGGATTATTCACTGAAAGCATCAGTCTCAGTGGCTCTATCTTATAATAGCCATGAAATTTCTAATGATAATGATGAATACATGGTAAGATATATTATGCTAACCATGAATTATGCACATGCCACATCTCCACAATTAAGTAAAAGAGCAAGGGCCAAAATGTAACTCTCTAGAAAGTTTCCAGCAATGATAGAACAATTGACTAGCTAGTTAATAAAATAATACTGTTCTAAAGCAAAGCAAACAAACAAAAAACATTCAAATTCCTCAGTCCCTCTAACAATGAGTGGTTCTGACCTAAACATATTTATTTCCAAAGTTATCCTTTCTCTGTTATTAAAAAACTATTCATTTTATTTATTTGTGGCTGCCCTGGGTCTTTGTTGCTGCACACAGGCTTTCTCTAGTTGCTGCACGCAGGGGCTGCTCTCTGCTGTGGTGTGCAGGCTTATTGCAGGGTCATTTCTCTTACTGCAGAGCACGGGCTCTAGAGCACAGGATCAGTAGTTGTGGCACGCAGGCTCCTTGCTCCACGGCATGTGGGATCTTCCCAGACCAGGGGTAGAACCCGTGTCCCCTGCATTGGCAGGCAAATTCTTAACCCTGGACCACCAGGGAAGTTCCTGTTATTTTTTTAAACCAGTGTGAATGAGCAAATGTATGCTCATGCAGTCTTGGGTAGAGGATGGAGAAAGAGGCATTTTCCTGTCTCTACAAGAAGTCAATAACTCTATAGATATGAGGGATAAAATGATTGCAATCAAAGCTGATTTTAACACATCGAAAATGTTTTTCTTCAGTGCTGTTCTTTGGGCAATATATGTCAACTGGATCAGTTTCAGCAAAACCAGAAGCAAGAGTAGTTTTTGCTGTAATTTATATATATACAGTTAGTCATATCCACATATACAAATATACATTCATAAGGTCTTCATAAAAGCTCAGTAAATTTAGTATAATAATTTTTTCCTCTGTTAAGTCTTTGTTATTTAAGCCCCAAAATAAAATATGAAAAGCCAACTGGTTGAAAGTTCTCATCTTTTTGACATGTCAGCTGTCTCTTACATCTTCCAGTCAGATGCAAGAGAGTTCAGACATGTCCTAAAATATCCTAAAATATCCTAAAATACCTAAAATATAGGTATTTCTATATTGTATATATGCATTCCCATTCTCTCCCACACCTCTCTTTCTCTCTGTCTCTCTCCCTCATACACACACACACACACACTCCTACATATGCGTCTCTGTAGGGTTCATTCAACTAAAAGAAGATACAACAAAATAACAAAATGCATATGTAAATTTAGCTTCATTGTTCATTTATTCACAAATATCTTGATTTCTTGGACTGCTGAATATATCTGCAAAGGCCCATAGAGAATAATTTTATACAAGTATTTTTCACTATAATTTGTACTAAAATCACTTTGTAAGAAAGGACTTGGAAAATGTTTTCAAAGAACTTCAAGGTGATGCTTGCATAAATATAAGTCATATGAGGCTTTGGGGCTTCGCTGATGGCTCATCAGGTAAAGAATCGTCCTGCAATACAGGAGACACAGGAGACGTGGGTTTGATCCCTGGGTTGGGAAGATCTCCTGGAAGAGGAAATGGCAACCCACTCCAGTATTTGTGCCTGAAAAAGCCCATGGACAGAGAGCCTGGTGAGCCACAGTCCATGGCGTTACAAAGAGTCAGACATGACCGAGAGACTAAGCACATACTAAGCACTACAAGGTCCTAGGCCACCGGTGTGGTTAAGAGAATTTTCTCAGAGTATCCAGAAAAGACGCACTGCCAACTCTACTGCGAGTTTTAATGTGGCTGGGTGTTTTAAGCTGCAGCCCACAGAAAATGGTAGAGTAAAAAGAACTGCCAAGGATTTTAACACTGAAAGTGAAGAGAGGATATAATCATTGTTGCCCAGAATCAGTCTCCTAAAATGAGTGATTAACTAGGGACAGGGTCCAATGTGTCACAATGGGACATATCAAAAGCCATTATACAAGGACAGCTGATGACAACGGCGCCTGGAGTAGGGAAAATGAAATTGCTGACTTCACATTAGTTATGGGGGAAAAACAACAAGAGGAACGACAACAAAAAACTAAATTTCTAAAAACAACACACATTCAAAAATTGCACCAAATCTAAAAGGACATCAGGATTCATTATGAACTAGAAGGACCAAAGGAAAGCGCATGCATAACATAAGACAAATCTCACAAAGGAGGCCATTTTTATATCTACTGTTATTAGAGAAAAGACATCAAAAAACATGGAACACAACAGATATATATATATATATATATATATATATATATATATATATCCGTTGATATGTGAAAAAGAAAGAAGGATATAAAATATAATACCCAGGCAAATGTTGTAGCCATACACTCTTAATAACACCAAAAATATATGAAATCTATACACATCCAAATAAAATCCAGAAATCCCTTAAAATGACTGATTTGCCTTACCCCAAATTTAATAATAATACCATAGTATGCTATATTAATAGTATAGAGTAGAGGGAGAAAGAAGTTAGATGTGATGCTAACGAAAGTCAAAAAGTACATATCTATTTGACCACTGAAGAATGTCAACTGAAACATATTCTGCCCCTGATAAGAGCAAAAGTACTCTTAATCACTGGAATTAAGGAATCCATTTATAAACTATAGTATCAAAAAAATAGGTCATTTTAAAGGTAGCATTCCTTAAAATATGACAAACTGTAAGAAAAAACTTACTTGATTTATGAATACCATAATATAGGTATTCCAGGTATAATGATTACAGGTTAAGACAGCTTATACAATTTCTCTTATTACTTGCATTAAATGATTGTGCTTTCAGCACTGTTCAATAATACCTCATGTAAATAAATGAGAGACATCACATTCCTTCACTGTATTCTATTTGTGATCATTGTTTTAAGCAAGTCAGTAAGTTCAGCCCACACTCAGGGAGAGAGGGTTATACCTCGGTATCAGTTTCAGGAAGTGAGGATCCTGGCAAAAGACATCTTAAAAAAAAAAAAAAAAATTCACTTATTTATCTATTCAGCTGCTCCAGGTCTTAGTTGCAGCATGTGGGATCTTTAGGTGTGGCACACAAACTCCTAGGTGCAGCACGTGAGATCTAGTTCACCAACCAGAGATCTAATCTAGGCCTCCTGCATTAGGAAGGCAGAGTCTAAGCCACTGGACCCACAAGGTGAATCCCGTGAGAGACATCTTAAAGACCACCAGTCCCAATAGGTGGGGTTTCCCAGGTGGCTCAGTGGTAAAGAATCCACCTGCCAGTGAGGGAGACAAAACAAACATGTGTTCAGTTCCTGGGTTGGGAAGATCCCCTGGAGAAGGAAATAGAAACCCACTCTAGTATTCTTGCCTGGGAAATCCCATGTACAGAGGAGCCTGGCAGGCTACAATTCAAGGGGTTCACAAAGAGTCGGACAGGACTGAGCGACTGAGCACAATCCCAACAGGTAAACTTAAAACTCAGTAAGTTCTATGTATTAACTGTTTCATTTTGGGAGAAATAAGCAATTATTAAAATCTATGTTCCACTAAAACACAATGCTGAGGCTACTGAACTAGTGGAATTCTAAAGTTGTTTCCAATTCTAACACACAGAGAATCTATGAATTTATGGCACATACCAGACAAAAATATATCAGAGTACATATGTTTAATAAGGCATGATTAAGTCCAGGAGTTCAAAAGAGAAAAATAATTGGTAGGAAAGAATAAAAGAAAAAAATATTTGGACAGGTAGATTTTAGAATAAATAGAATTCCAGTAAAAGGAACAGCATGAACAAAACAGAAAAGCATGGAGGTAGGGAACTAGGTCTTATTAAAGAAACTGAAAATGGTCTTGGTTTTAGTGTAAGGATGTATGTCTGGTAGAGCAAAGAGAAGGATGAAGCTACAGTGGGAGAATGGATTAGAACAGAGGATCATGAATTCCAAATCAAAGAACTCAGCTAAAGAGGAGGCACAGAAGATTTTTGAGTAAAGTGAGACTACCTGCAGAGCTGTGATTCAGAAATAAACATCTGGCAGCCACATGGCCTGAAGGAGGATCATAGCTCTTGGAACAGAAGGGGGAGTCCATTCCCCAGCAGTGGGTTCTATGAACTTTTCTCCCTGGCCATACTCTCTTCTTGCTCTCCAGTTTAGCTCAGATCTCTCTCCTGATCTACATTTCCAACATGCCCATTCACATGTCTCCCAGTTTATACATGATCCCTCCTCTCCAACCTGCTCCCCTCTTATATTCCTTCTTTTTTAAGAATTTTAAAAATATTTGTTTATTTGGCTGCCACAGGTTGTGCATGCAGGATCTTTCATTGTGGTACATAAGCTCTAGAGCACATGGACTTCGTTGCCCCATGGCATGTAGGATTTTAGTTTCCCAACCAGCAATTGAACCCCAGTTCCCTGCACTGGAAGGCAGATTCTCAACCACTGGACCACAGGGAAGTCCTTTATATTCCTTCTCATTGTCCTCAGTGCTGTGGCTGATTCAGTGCTCCAAGACTCCACCTCCCTAACCCCCAACCTTTCGTTCAGCCTGGCTACCAACATCACCCATCTAACTCCTACCTTCAATTTCCAACATCCCTGGCTTATGTCAGGTCTTCAGAAGGTCCTGCTACCACAATGTAAAGATAACGGAATAATGTGGAGGCATCTTCCACCCCAATTGTTACCTTTGTTTGGAAGATCCTGGAAGACTTTTGACAACCTAATCAAAAGGATGAGTTCAGAAGACGCAGGAAGGACAGATATTAGATTTTCTACCACTCTGGTAGAATGGTGGCCTGAGAGTCACTAATTATGCTATTATGACTAATTATGTTAATATAAGATAATGACATCAATAATTACATCAAATAGTAGAAAATAAAGGAAATGATATTGCTCAAACACATGAGATTGTGTTCTGATGTTTATCCACACTGTGCAAAGGGGCCTCTTCAGGGATTGCTGGAAGTCCTGGAACATGCATAACTGTAACAAACAGCAATGTCAGTCCTTAGAACTGAACTCAATACGCTTTGTGACAGTGATTATGATTCTGTTGGACACTTGATAAACAGGGATGGGGGGACACACATCATTTCTGAAATATCAGTGGCATGTGATGAAAATGAATCTGCTTTAAATTCCATAAGCAGATAGAGAGTGACCAGCAGGAGGGAGGGTGAGGCAGACTCATTCAGTTTGGCTTAAGAGATGAATCTTCCTGCGATTCCTAGGTGAATACATAGGAGAAGGAGAGGTGAGGAAAGTTATCTTTCAGCTCTCCACCTCAGACTAAAAATTTCTTAAAAAACAAAACAAGACCAACAACAACAACAGAAAAGATCAGAACACTTCCTGGGAAAAGGAGGGGTTCTGTCCAAGGACATTAAGAATCAGAAAGTGTAGCTCTGACCTGTTTAAACAGGTTTTGGCAGGTGTGAACAGTGTACCATGCACTGCTTAAAGCACTGTCGGACTAAGTCCCACACCCAGCAAAAATTCTCCTGAAGCTGGTATTCAAGACTGGCGAGAGCTGGGGAGGGTGGGGAAAGTTGGCATTTGCTGCTCACCTCTGAGGAGCCAGAGGAGCCAGGTACAGACTGGGTGATGCCTGCACCACCAGCTCAGATCCTGGAGATAAGAAGATGGGACTTGGCACAGCAGTTCAAAACTAGCTGTGTTTTTAGAGTGCTGGTAGCAGAGTGACCTCAAAAGGAACCCCTTACCCATGATACTTCCATCAGCCTAAGAACATGCAAAAACCGTGATTTGGAAAACTAGATAATACCCCACAAGGAGAACAGAGTCGTGGCCTCCTCACAGAAGGAGAATTTCTTAGATGCTCTAAAGCAGTTAGGAAGGACAATCACTCTTCTGGCTTCGCTGGAGAAGAGGAATGTTCATTGTTTACAGATGGCATCCATGAACAGAAGCCACGACCCACAGGGAGAAAGGTACAGAATGCTTGGAGAACAATCACTAGGAACTTTAGCGGGGTTCAGAGAGTACAGTATTTCCTCCTCACAGGTAGGACAGCTGAAACCCAAGGAGGGAAGGGAAAGAAAGAAAAGTCCTTCTGGAGAAAGATCTATCCCTGGTGGGAAGGTAGGCTGAAGAGAGTAAGTACCCCTCCATTCTCCCCCTTTAAAGTGAAAAAGCATCAGAAAGGTGCCCAATTCTTAGACTCAGGGCAAGAAAAGAACTCAGAGAAAAAAAGAGAATACAGCTGGAGATAATGGGTGACCTCCATCAAATTTTATTCTGTCCAACATCGTCAACTAAGACCAATGCTCACCTTCCAAAGATTTCAGGACTGATTAAAGATGGCAGCAAAAGTTAAAATGCTGCTCAACTTCCACATGGATTCAGTTGTGGTAATGTTACAGGGAAGAGCCAATTATGACTCCAAGTTGGATCTGTTTCTTTAACCTTTGCTTCTCATTGCTTTTATTCACTAAAAGGATACTGTTTGTACATAATGGCCTGCCTCAGGGAACCCTGCTCCTCTGTCTGAATATTAAACCCATGTGTCTTTGTTTAGGATCCTGTCCACCTGTGAGTGGCTACAGGAAGGGAGAAATGAACACATCCTGTCCCTGAGGCTTACCATTCTAGGAGATACCTGCAAGGTTAATGACCTTTTTACTTCATTTCTTCACTTCTCATCTCTGTATTCTATAAAAGAACCTGCCATTCAGACCCGGATAAGATGGTTATTTTGAGACATTAGTCTGCCATCTCAGTCAGTGGCTTTCTGAATAAAGTATTCCTTGCCCCAACACCTCATCTCTCAGATAACTGTCCTGTCATGCAGAGCAGAGTGAGTTTGTACTAAGTAATAGTAAGACCACTCTGAGGAGAATTACCATGCTCAGAGGATCTTGGCTGGCAAGAACTCACACAGGTAAAACACTGCAGGGAAGCATCCTGCAGGGCTGCATGTGAGAAAGTTTTCAACGTCGATCAATATTTTTGAAACTTGTGTTCCATTCAC
Organism: Bos javanicus; assembly: GCF_032452875.1. Lineage (NCBI taxonomy): Eukaryota > Metazoa > Chordata > Mammalia > Artiodactyla > Bovidae > Bos > Bos javanicus. The sequence continues at coordinate 86,259,129 of NC_083872.1, read as the reverse complement.
CAAGTAACTGCTATGTATATGTACAAAGGAAATAAAAGACTTATGTTTGTCTTTAAAGACAAATGTAAATATAGCCATATATGTGTGCGTGAGAAGATAATTTTTAAAACAAATTTTTGAAGTATGATAGTATATTTACATTTTCATATAAGCATGTGTGATTGTAAATTCACAGTAACTAGAATGAATGAATGCACAAACAAACAAATAACAAAGATCTGAGCAGCAACTTTTACATTACCTCTCCCCCAGTCACCAATGTGGATTTTATTTCTTCTTTTCACAAATGTATAGTAGACCCTCGTTAAGTTTCTGGGAATGATGGCCTGCATTCTTCTGCTGCTGCTGCTAAGTCGCTTCAGTTGTGTCTGACTCTGTGCAACCCCATAGATGGCAGCCCACCAGACTCCCCCATCCCTGGGATTCTCCAGGCAAGAACACTGGAGTGGGTTGCCATTTCCTTCTCCAATGCATGAAAGTGAAAAGTGAAAGTGAAGTCGCTCAGTCGTGTCCGACTCTTAGTGACTCCATGGACTGCAGCCCACCAGGCTCCTCCGTCCATGGGATTTTCCAGGCAAGAGTACTACAACTTCCCAATTTGCAAACAGAAAAATATTTTTACAAGAGCTTGTTGTTCATGCTTCACTGTTCTATAGAGAAGCGGTATTCCCTGAGTTTAATCCCACACCACAAGCTAGCAACCTTTCCAGCTCTTACTAAGTTTGATTCTCTCACATGATGGTCATGCTTGAGGAAAGCATGGGCAGAATCCTAAAGCCTTGGCTACTGGGCTGCAAAGGCTAGTCAGCATTCCTCTCTAGTTAGTAACGACATTGAACCTAATAATGGTAGATTCCATTGACTGGGGGCTGACCACATACCAGACTCTATAAATTAATGGCATTATTTATGTCACCTGTTTATGTCACAGCACTCTCACAATTTTTTAGACAGGTTTCACGCCCCCAACTTCAGATGACGAGGCTGTAGTTTGCAAAGACTGTCCAAGTGTGCAGTGGAGAACTCAAACCAGGTGTTCCTGACACCAGGGCTCAGATTTGTGATGACCGTGCTACACCATGTTCCCACTAGTTCCAGTCTCTGAGGCTTCCAAAGCACATTTCAGGTGTTTGCGTCAGGAAAATTTACAATAACAATGTGACATCACAGAGTTCCAGAGACTAATGGGAATAGTCAAAACTATGAATGTTAATAAATAAAATCTCTGTTGCAGGATATAACAAACCTCTTCCTTACTTTGCCCTTTTTCTAAAATTGTCATATTATTCACAGTATACAACTTTCCTGAAACAAGAGAATTCAGTTAACTTCTTAAGCACATACTATGTAAGTACACACTGGGTTCGGAACTTTCATACACACTGTCTCTACCATCATCCCCACCAGCATCCTCTGATGGAGGTATTATTTTTCCTATTTATTAGTGAAGAAACTGAAGCCTAGAAAGATCAGCCAAAATATCATACTCCTAAAGGACAAAGCCTATGCTTTTTTCATGTATATATTTGTATATATTTTTATGCTTACAGGCACAGAAAAGTGAAAATGTTACTCGCTCAGTGGTGTCCAACTCTTTGCAACTCCATGGACTGCAGCCCACCAGGCTCCTCTGTCCATGGAATTCTCCGAGCCTGTCTCAATAAATGTTGAGTACTAAATGGATCAAATGGAAGAAATGGGCTCTGGAAGGGACAGTAGTGTCTTTCTTGTTTACCACTGTCTAGGGATTTCCCTGATAGCTCAGTTGGTAAAGAATCTGCCTGCAATGCAGGAGACCCTTGTTAGATTCCTGGATCGGGAAGATCTGCTGGAGAAAGGATAGGCTACCCACTCCAGTATTCCTTGGCTTCCCTTGTGGCTCAGCTGGTAAAGAATCTGCCTGCAATGCATGAGACCTGGGTTCAATCCCTGGGTTGGGAAGATCCCCTGGAGAAGGGCAAAGCTACCCACTCTAGTATTCTGGCCTGGAGAATTCCATGGACTATACATAAGTCCATAGGGTTGCCAAGAGTCTAAGACTGAGTGACTTTCACTTTCACTTTATGCTAGATGCTCACTGAATGCTTGTTGAAGGGAGGGAGGAGTTCTTACTTCACATCTCACTCTCTTTTGAGCTTAGAGCATGTAGACAATTTCTTTATCATCTTTCTATTTATAATATCCAGCATAGTACCTGACACTCGGACACACTTAACAAATAAACATTGACTGTAGGATATCTACTGAAATAACAAGTTAAACATACACACCCATACAACTTTTTAAGATAGCAAGAGACTTCCAAAGGCAAAATAAACATAAGCCAATGATCAAGTCAACAACTACAAAGGAGCAGATAAAATCAAATGGAATAGAAAATCAGAGAAGCTGACTGTTGAGTGTACAGAGACACTGCCATGGAAACTCACAAACACACACACAGCACAGTGTAGCCCTACAGAGACGGTTAAGTATTTAGATTCTTTGAGTAGCCAGGTCCCATACCATTTAATACCTTAAAAGTAAAGGTCAGAACACTGAATAGAATCACCAATCAGTGTGCAAAGTAGTGCTGTTAAGTACATAGAGAAACTGAATTCACACATTTCTCTCCCTTTTGGCTGTGATTTTTCAACTATAAACTGTAGAGAGCAGTAGAATTATAATATCACCATAGATTGGATGCTCTACTTAACAAAATTGGTCATATTCTTATTTTCTTCTTCCTTGGGGAGCCTTCATCTCAAGATAACTTTTAAATAGAAACAACCAGCTTTTCCACAGAGCCTGATTATCAATTTGCACCTCTGGCAAAGGGAGGCCTAGAACTCTATTGTTTTGTTAATTGTCAATTTGCATCTTTGAAAGGTGTTGCATTTTCTCTTCTTTCTAGCAGGTTAAGACTAATTCTGTATGTTAATAAATATTATAAACACTTTCCACAGAAATGTAGTTTGCTAAAAAGTATCTTATTATGGTTACCCTCAATTTTCCTCTACTTAATTACACCTTAGATCTTAAAGTTGATTTTATGAAAACTAGTTAAGCTCTGATTTAAACTTTTTCTTCAAAAACACCTTTTGTTTTTCAGATAAACATTTAGAGAAAATGCTATTTAAAGCACCAGTTATTGATAGTCATGAAAAAGCTACAAATTAATTAAGAGAAATTTTCACAAGGATATCTGAGATTTTTACCTTGAATAAATGATGTGAAAATATGCCTCCCTTTTCTTCCTTCTTCAGACATAGCATAAAACTTATGCTAAGAAACCAAAAATCCATTTTACAAGGTAACAGAAAAGATGGAAATAGAAGTTGTAAAAAATATTAGGAAAAGGAATACAAATAAGATACAGGTTATTCCCTACACTTGTGTTTACAAGCAGCTACTTGAGAACTAAAAGTTCTTAACATACCCTATCAGTACAAGTTCCACTACTTGCTTTGGAATGATATGATCTCTTTGATATGCTTGTCAAGCAGGTATTTTTAATCCATTGGAACATTTTCCCTATCTGACTGCTAGATATAAAATACTAAGTCAAATATGGTAACTCTCAAGCTTTTGAGCTGAGGGAGGTAGTGTTTAAAAAGATCAAGTGATCATTTCCCACTAAATCTAAATGAGATTTCTGTTGCTAAGAAAACAACGTCACATGTAGCTTAAATTTACTAGATTTATTTATATTCTACCTTTTTGCTTAAAGGGATTTGAGAGGGGTAATCTCTATTTGTGTTTCTCAACTTTGGTTTCTGAAGTGCAAAATCACAGAAAAACAATATCTGTGGATCAATAACAAAGATAATATATTTTAATGTGTCAGTAAAGTGCTCTATAAAATAGGAATGTCACATGTGTTATTTATTACTATCTATGGGCTTGCTCCAAACCATGTCATCTCTCCAAAAAGCATGCACTTAATGATATAAACCTTATGATAAATATTTAAAAGCTTTCTTGCATGCATCAACACCCTGAAAAGAAAATTTAACATTTAAATTAACTTTGTCAATTCAGCCCATCCAAAGGCCTCAGGATATTTGTGTCTTTTACACACACACACACACACGCACACACACAAATATATATATATATATATATATATATGTATATATTTATATATGTATATGTCTGTGTGTATATATATATATATATCATACTTTATACACAAATCTATTGTATAATGCCTCTTAACATTGTTACAAGTGCCTTTTCATGAAATCTATGATATTCATCAAACTAAATCTATCTGGGGGGAAAAGTCAGGATAAAAATGATATTTTAGCTACTAGAAGGAGAAGCCTTCTACAAAGAACCAGTGAAGTAATGAAGTACAAAGAACCAGTGAAATAATAAAGAATTGAGGAATAAATTCTACATGCAAAAAAGTCAATCCCGTCAAATAATATATCCGAGAAATAGGCAAGACTCATTAATAGCTTAAGTGGTTCTGAAGGACTTTCAGTGTTTTTGTTCTTACCTCTTTTTTTTCCTTCTTATTTAAAAATACATATACTTCCCAATTTTTAATGGATCAGGGACAGCAGATATTCACTGCTATAGTTCATAAACTTTTTATCCAACATCTACTACGTGCCAACTTTGTTGAACTAATTTTGAAAAAAAAAATCAGATTTTGGATGTAGAATATTTTAGGAGTAGGACTGAACATACACATACATACACAAATGAGTTTTCAGTTTAAGTCAAACCTGATATCTTGGGGCACAATAAATATAATTTAATCAATTATCACCAAAGAATAATTTTAATCATGTTATGTAAACTGATTGGAATCACTTTCAGGTCAGTCTGTTAGTAAAAGTTTTGAAGATGGAAGTCCACATTTCTTTAATTCTTGAGATCATTTGTTATATATACATCCCTGCGCATGCTTAGTCAAATCCCCATGAACTGTAGCCCGCCAGGCTCCTCTGTCCATGGGATTTTCCAGGCAAGAATACTGAAGCAGGTTGCCATTTCCCCTCCAGGGGATCCTCCTGATCCAGGGACTGAACCCATGTCTCCTGCATTGATAGGCAGATTCTCTACCACTGCTCCACCTGACATCATTTATTTCTTTCTAAAGTTTGAAATGGTTCTCATGAGACACCTGATCTCTTACAGAATCCCAGAATCAGTGCTTTCCTTCTGTCATGAAGTGACTATCTACCTCCTTTTTGGTAATGAATAAAGGTGTGATTAGGAATAAGAAGTCTGAGAGGTCTTTTAAAACAACAGCAACAAAAATATATACTTTGTCCCAGGCAAATATTTAGAAGTGTATGAAGTTAATAAACTATCCAAAAATATATATGAAACTTAATAATTTTATGAAATTTCCTTTAAAACAAGAGATTAAAAAATTCTATATAAATTTAGCTCAAAGAAATTGGTACTTGAGAAAAGAAATCAAAGCTTCTGGTTTATGTAGTGAATAGAATGAAAAATAACTTCTTTTCAACTGACATTGAGGTCATTGGTTTTTTTTCCACTCACTGATGGTAGATATATGGAAACTGGATTTAAATCACAATATAAAGGATATGAGCAATATGTGTAGAAACTTTACGAGGTTTCTGCTAAGTTTTTAATCTCAACTTTTCCATTTTAGGTCTTATGATTATGTAGCTCCCTTCTTCAAAATGTTCCAAGAGTTCCCCATAATTTGCAATAAAATCTTAAACCTTTTTCCTGAGTTAGCTAGTGCTAAAGGACTTCTAGTCTGGGTATATTTTCACTGTTTAACAATGTATTGCGTTTATTTGTGCTTCAGGGTTTAGTCCTTGTATTCATATTCACATTCCTTCCCGCTCTTATTTTGGTCCACGCTCATTTTCTTGCCGATGACTCTCACATTTATATTTCCAGCCCACACTTCTGTTCAATATTTCTTCTTGGATATATAATTGGAATTTCAAACTTACGTTAAAACCTGATCTATTATTCATCCTCAAACCTGCTCTTGTCTTCAAATCTCAGTACATGAAAAGGCCCTCTTCTCGGTTACACTGGTCCAAATTCTCAAGTCATCTTGAGACCTTTTTTTTTTGCCTTCCTTAAATACTCTATCCTCATTTGGGTCAATGAATCTTGTTGACTAAACCTTTAAAATACTGTAGGTTTTGTCCACTTCTTACCACTTTCACTGCTACCACCCTGATTCAATCCACCATGATCTCTTGCTGGCTTATTGTCATATCTTCCCAAGTGGCCTCCCAGTTTCCATTCCTTAAGCAAAATCTGTGTCTTCTCCATACTAAAGCCAGAATGATCCCTTTAAAAGCTCAGTCAATTCTCTGCCCCAAACCCCCGTCAAGGTGTCTCATCTCATTCAGAGTGAAGGACAAAGTCCTCACAATGTCCTCCACAACCTGTAAGACCTGGCCCCAATTATTTTCTGACCTGTTGTTCACTCCTCCCTGCACTCTTCTCCAGCCCCAAGGACCTCCTTGCTCTTCCTTACAGACATGTTCCCATTTGCTAGTCCTTGCTTTATTATGTCCATTTACCTGTCATCCCTCATGAAGACAGAGATTTTTATGTTTTGTTCATAATTTTATATCCTCAGTACCTAGAAATGTGTCTGGAACATAACAAGTGTTCAGCAGTTATTTGTTGTTGGATACTAACTTGACTGTCCCTCTGTGTCATGCTGTGCTAAGTCACTTCTGTCGTGTCCGGCTCTTTGTGACCCCATGGACTGTAGCTCACCAGTCTAGTCTGTCCATGGGATTCTCCAGGCAAAAATACTGGACTGGGTTGCCATATCCTACTCCAAGGGATCTTGCTGACCCAGGAATTGAACACACATCCCTTATGTCTCCTACATTGACAGCAGTTTCTTTAACACTAGCATCACCAGGGAAACCCAACTAGTCTCTAAATTCTTTGTTTTGTTTATCCATGCACCCTCAGTGTCAGAGTTCTTGGTCCATAACAAATATTCAACAAATACTAATCAGTGAGTTAATAGATTAATTAATGAACTAGTGAAACTCTTTAGCAAAGAACAAAACTTGCAGATAAAGAAAACTTGAAATCATGGGAATTACCTATTTACCCACCATGTAACATTTGTGTTCTCTCTATGCCTCTACAAGGATTTTTTCAATCTTCCTTTTATTTGAATCTTCTGAGCTCTTACTATCTAGGGCTAGCTAAGTTACATAGCATTTTAAGCAACTAAATAGCTGAATTGAAGTAATAATACTTCTATTTTCTCTTCTTCTTTATACCCATCTATTAAATGTTAAAAGCTTTTGCAATGATCATATATTACTTGCTAGTTAAAAGAAAAACATGCAAGACATGAAAAAGCAAAAAGAAAAATACTGAAACTTCATTTAATTCTTTAATATTAGTATGTTGAGAAAATGCAAGTTCACCATACATATTTAGAAGGTGTCTTCACAACACAATCATTTACATGATTATGTAAAATGGATGCATAAAGACAGGTCTTCCTCAAAACTTCAAATTAATACCTATATAGGTTATAATCAACTTCACTCCTCCCCATCCCTTACTGAATCTTTTATGATTTTCATCATCAGAGTCAAGAGTAGAAACATCAAAATAAAATGTAAAAGTTTCCTTTAAAATAATTGTTCAGCGAATCATTTAGGAAGCTTTACTAATTTCCTCTAGTTTCAAATACAAAGGGAAAACTAGTTCAGATAAAAACCATCCTTCCTGCTCCTTTCCAGCATGAGGTCCTCTTTATTCTCAAGGCCTTCGGCCCAAATGAAAGTTAAACTTTAAGTCCCAGAAAGAAATCTTGAAAGTGCCAAATATCTGTTCATCTAACTCAGCCTTCAGAAAACGGAGGCATGTGACTCTTTTTTGAACCTGCCTTCAAAGCTAAGGATCTTCAGCCACAGGCTTCTCTTTCACATCACTTGGGGCCCACTGGTGATCAGACAACTGTGCAGCCGCCTGTGTTACCGCCAAAGCTTTGTAGCCTCTGCCGGCACATCCATGCTGGGGACAGGCACCCGGGCCACTGAAGGTATTCTCTTGGTTGGTAATTACAGAATGAAAATCACTGGAGTCCTAACATGTGAAGGAAGTGCCGGAGAGCAGGATTCTCTTAACACGATTTGACAATGACTACTTTAATTTATAGCTATGTCTTTGGAATAAGCAGAGGGACAGAGGAAGGGGTGAGGTGGGAGGTATGGAGGGGCTGTCAGCATGCCGCCCAGTCCTACCTACCAATCAAATGTTCTGAGGAACCACCACCTCTGGCATTCGTGTGAAACTTTGTCTAGTGAAATACATTCATTTGCCTCTTTCTGACATTTAACAACAGACTTGACACTCCACAATGTATCTGAATGATCTGCCATGAGAGCACTTTTTCAAAAATTGCCGAATTCCCACACAATTGGCAAAATTTTCAGGACTTTTTCAACTCACTCATCAGCAGTGCCTGGAATTCCCTACTAGGGTACTCTAACTTTTGGATGAGAAAGTAGGAAGGAAGCAGAAAATCTGCAGAAATACAAATTAGTGCACAGAAATTCACAAGCTTCAATATCCCTTAGCATGTAAACAGGAATAATGAAATAGAGCTGTGCCAACTATATTTAAATTCCACATGTCGTTTCAAAACATATTTAGAGAGAAATTAAAAATTTTTAAGTTAAAAATAAGGCTTGCTTTAAAAAGCATTCCTTATTAGGTAGGAAAGCCTTCAGTTTTTTTTTTTTTTTCTGGAAGCATAATAGAGTTTCCATTTGTACAAAGCTCTTCCAGTCTGGAAGCAAGAAACTGGTATGGGCATGAGATAATTGGTTCCGAGATAAGATTAAAACAAATGGAAAGCTTTTTATAAGTTTTGGTTTTTAAAATTATAGTAACCTTTTGCCATGGGGTCAGCATCTTACAATCTTGATTCCAGGGAACCAAAGAGCCACCAAACTGCTAATATGAAAAAGAAGAAGCCAGTTCTCTAGAATCATAGAATTTCAATGTATTATAGAGGAACTTCTAAATGAAAGAGATAAAGAAAGGACTGAGAGTCTTTTATTTCACTCCAGGACAATAACTGACAGTTGTATTGAGCAATGAGTGTCAATCATAAAATATGTTCTGTATATTATTTAAAGAAAGGAATTTTAGGAACTTTTCCATCTGAATGGTTTGCCCTGAATGAAAAGATTCAGTTATCTAAAACACTGTTAACTTCAAAGACTTGAAATTTTGAACACGACAATTATTATCTTGAACTTCACTTTGTAAAGCATACTTAAACTTTGAATAAATCTTTGTGCAAAATAAAACAGTATAATCATTATCCCAGTAATAAGAAACAATTTCCTAAACCCTTATTGATACTAAGTCACTTCAGTAATGTCCGACTCTGTGCAACCCCATAGACGGCAGCCCACCAGGCTCCCCCATCCCTGGGATTCTCCAGGCAAGAACACTGGAGTGGGTTGCCATTTCCTTCTTATTGATACTACTATGATATATAATGAATTAAGATTGAGGGCAGGAGGAGAAGGGAGAGAGAGAGGATGTGACGATTGGATGGCATCATTAACTCAATGGACGTGAGTTTGAGCAAACTCTGGGAGATAGTGAAGGACAGGTAAGCCTGGCATACCTTTGCCACCCCATTGCCCATGGGGTGGCAAAGAGTTGGACATGATTTAGCAACTGAACAATAAGAACAAAAGCACTCTTGGTCTGGCCATTTAAGATCTTCATTTTCATCCCTTTCCATTTGTCCTTAAGTCTCTTCACCTAATGTCAGCAAAATACCCACAAGAATTCTTTCCACTATTGCTGGAAGTAATCCAACTTTGAAATCTTCGGCTCTCATATGAGATTCTTACACAATCTACATCTTAAGAAACTATTCATGACTATGAATGAATTCAAACTATTCACTCAGTAATGCTGACAAGACTCCTCTTTGACTTCATTAAGTCATTCAGGCTGTTCCACCCCCCTTTTTCTTTCACGATCAGCCACCTCTTGGCTTCATTTCTTTGTTGTAATTCAGCATTTCACCATGCTATTTGCTAGCACCCTCAATTCTTTGTTCTTTTCTCTTTCATCCAAAATATTGTTCAAATGTAGATCAAACAAGGTAAGAGGACTTCCCGCTAATTGCTCTTATCTTATTCAGAATTTTATTTATTTGAAATAAAAACACATCACAGCCTTTTTGGAGCAGGATACAGTCACACAACCAAGTTCTAAGAGTGTAGGCAAAAAATATGTGTGTAATTTCTTGGATGGGGCATTAACTGAAAAGGAAGAGGCATGCCTTTCTTGTTCTCCTCATTTTTCTCAGTGTATGATGTATGACTGGAGCACCAGCAGCCATATTGCATCATGAGTTAGCTTTGGAAATGTTATGCAATCACACAGAAGAGCCTGTGTCCCTGAAACCATGGAGGGTCACATTAGTTCTAGACTGACTATCTATGGATATTTTAAACAAAGAAAGAAACTTTTATCTTGTTTAAGTCTCTGCTTCTTTTGCCTGTCCTATTACTGGAAGTTGAATACAAGCTTCACTAATTATGCTGATGATCTGCCTTCTCCACATTTAGACTTCTCAATGCCTCAGTTTCCTCTTGTGTTAAAATAAGAATAATAACGATACTTAGATAATGATGCTTCAGTTCAGTTCAGTTCAGTTCAGTTGCTCAGTCATGTCCGGCTCTTTGCAACCCCATGAATCGTAGCATGCCAGGCCTCCCTGTCCATCACCAACTCCCGGAGTTCACTCAGACTCATGTCCATCGAGTCAGTGATGCCATCCAACCATCTCATCCTCTGTCGTCCCCTTCTCCTCCTGCCCCCAATCCCTCCCAGCATCAGGGTCTTTTCCAATGAGTCAACTCTTCACATGAGGTGGCCAAAGTATTGGAGTTAACAATGCTTAGTTCATGAATTTGTTGTGAAGACTAAGGATTTAATCAGTGCCTAGTACAATGGCAACCCACTCCAGTACTGTTGCCTGGAAAATCCCATGGATGGAGGAGCCTGGTGGGCTGCCATCTATGGGGTCACACAGAGTTGGACACGACTGAAGTGACTTAGCAGCAGCAGCAGCAGCAGTACATACTAAACAATCGAAAATGCTGGTTATTATTATTAGTAATACCTAGGTGCAACCCAGCGTTGTTGAGAAAATCTGCAGAACTATAAGGACTGGTACTAATATTGAGCTGTCAGGGGTAGAAATATCTTTCATTTGCTTTTAATAGCCAAACCATTTCCTCCACTGATTATCTTTTACATTAACACCCTGTTTGTGGGCTTCCCAGGTGGTTCAGTGGTAAAAATCCACCTGCCAATGCAGGAGACACAAGAGACAAGGGTTGGATCCCTGGGTCAGGAAGATCCCCTGGAGGAGGGCATGGCAACCCACTCCATTATTCTTGCCTGGAAAATTCCATGCACAGAGGAACCTGGTGGCCTACAGTCCATGGGGTCACAAAGAGTCAGACATGACTGAGCAGACACATATACATATATATATATATACAGTCCTTACACTTATAACTCAGGTTCCACCTCACCAGATAACAACTCATCCTACAAACTGAGGCCCCTAAGGACTTCAATTCCCTCCATACAGAGTGACCTGCCTCCATCCCTCCCTGCTTCTCACCCATGCTGCCTATTAGTCTTCAGCTCTTTCTGAGAAGGAAGTACCTTGTCCAGGCTCATCCCTCTGCTTGGTTCTGCATGTTGTGCTCCCCCCTTCTTATTTTAACACCTCTCTTGTATTCTCAGGGCTTCCCTGGTGGCTCAGACAGTAAAGAATCTGCCTGCAATGCAGGATACCTGGGTTTGATCCCTGGGTTGAGAAGATCCCCTGGAGGAGGGCATGGCAACCCACTCCAGTATTCTTGCCTAGAGAATCCCCATGGACAGAAGAGCCTGGAGACTTCAGTCCATGGGGTTGACTCAGCTTTTGCTTTCCTATTGACTCATCTCCCCTTTGTCAATAAACATGCCCCGGTTTCTACCAGTATCAGCATGAATATCCATGCACCTGTCTTGGGCCAATGTATTCTCTCCATTCCTTTTTCATCTGCATGTCCAGTAAATCACCAACTGTTCTGAGAACATTTAAGATTACTCTTTTAGCTTTCACATACATAATACAATATTGTTAGCTATAATCATCAGGCTATACATTAGATCCCCAGAACTTACTCTTCTTATAAATGAAGGTTTGTACCCTTTGAACAGTGGTCACATATGGTTGTGAGAGCTGGACCGTAAAGAAGGTAGAATGCCAAAGAATAGATGCCTTTGAACTGTAGTACTGGAGAAGACTCCTGAAAGTCCCTTGAATATCAGGAGTATACTAAGTATGCAAAACATCAGATAAAAGAAAATAAAGTACATACCTAAATTTTAAAATAATGCTTTTTAGAAAAGATAATGTTTTTGGGAAAATGGTGCTGATAGAGTTGCCCCACAGAGGATTGCCACAAATTTTCAAATTGTAACAAATTCAATTATCTGCAAAGTGTAGTAAAACAAAGCATAATAAAATGAGGTATGCTTATATGAATACACACACACACACACATATATATATAGAATTAATTAATTAAAAATAGGACTATCTTATGAACCGGCAACCCCACTCTGGTTATATATCTAAAAAATGAAATTATGATCTCAAAGAAATATTCACACCCCCATGTTAATTGCAGAATTATTCACCACAGTAAAGATATGGAAACAACCTAGTGTCTGTCAACAGATGAATGGAGATATATATATATATATATATATATATATATATATATTTACATCTTCTTTATCCATTCATTCATTGAATAATTCAATCTCCTTACTGTTTATTGGTCTGCTGAAATCCACTTTTTCTTCATGATTCAGTCTTGGTGGGTTGTATGTTTCTAGGAATTTATCTGTTTTTTCTAGGTTATCCAAATTACTGGCATACAGTTGCTCATAGTAGTCTCTTTATGATTCCATGCATTTCTCTAGTCATGATGTCTCCTTTTTCATTTCCAATTTCATTGTTTTCAGATTTCTCTTTTTTCTTAGTTTTATTACTAAAGGTTTGTAATAAATTTTTCTTATTGCTTCAAAAAATCAGCTTATATTTTCACTAGTTTTTCTTATTGCTTTTCTGGTCTCTGATTTCTTTCTACTCTCATCTTTGTAATTTCCATCCTTCTGTTAATTTTGGGCTTAGTTTTTTCTTTTTCTAGTCCCTTGAGGTATAATGTTGTTTATCTGAGATCTTTTCTTTTTTTAAATGTAAGTATTACTGCTATAAACTTTCCTCTTAGAACTTCTTTTGCTTCTTCCTATAAATTTCAGTATTATGTTCTTCCTCTTTTATTTGTTTCAAGATCCTTTTTTTTAAATTACCATTTTGATTTCTTCTTCATCCTACAGTTTTGGGAGTGTTTTGTTTAATCTCCACATATTTGTAAATTTACCTCCTGATATCAATTTCCAGTTTTGTACCATTGTGATTGGAAAAGATACTCAGTATGATTTCAGTGTTCTTAGACTTTCTAAGAATTTTTTTTGGTGACCTATTACTTGATCTCTTCTGGAGAATGTTAGGTGTACAACTGAGAAGAATGTGTATTCTGCTGCTACTGGATGGAATGTTCTGTAGATATCTGTTAGATCTATAGTTCAAGTCCAGTGATTCTATACTGATTTTCTCTCTAGATGATCTATCCATTGTTGAAAGTTAAGTATTGAAGTCCCCTACTATTATTGTATCATTGCCTATTTCTCCCTTCAGATCTGTTAGCATTTATTTAATATATTTAGGTATATTTGGGTTCTGATGTTGGATGCATATATACTCACAATTGTCATATTCTCCTCATAAATTGATTACTTATCATTATAGAATGACCTTCTCTGTTAAAGGTTTAGTGGAAAGTCTATTTTGCCAAAATTATTAACTTCCAAAATATGTAAGCAGCTCACACAACTTCCATATCAGAAAAACAAACAACCCAATCAAAAAGTGGGAAAAAAACCTAAACAGACATTTCTCCAAAGAAGACATACAGATGGCTAACAAACATATGAAAAGATGCTCAACATCACTCATTATTAGAGAAATGCAAATCAAAACTAGAGTGAGACCCTACCTCATACCAGTCAGAATGGCCATCATCAAAAAGTCTTCAAACAAAAAATGCTTGAGAGGGTGTGGAGAAAAAGGAACTTTCTTGCACTGCTGGTGGGAATGTAAACTGATACAGTCACTATGGAAGATGGTAGGGAGATTCCTTTAAAACTAGCAATAAAACCATCATATGACCCAGTAATCCTACTCCTAGGCATATACCCTGAGGAAATCAAAATTGAAAAAGACACATGTACCTCAACATTCATTGCAGCACTATTTAAAATAGCTAGAACTTGGAAGCAACCACCTAGTCCATCACAGATTAATGAATAAAGAAGCTGTGGTATGTATATACAATGGAATACTACTCAGCCATAAAAAAGAACACATTTGAGTCAGTTCTAATGAGGTGGATGAACCTACAGCCTATTATACAGAATGAAGTAAGTCAGAAAGAGAAATATAAATATCAGATCAGATCAGTCGCTCAGTTGTGTCCGACTCTTTGCGACCCCATGAATCGCAGCGCGCCAGGCCTCCCTGGCCATCACCAACTCCCGGAGTTCACTCAGACTCATGTCCATGGAGTCAGTGATGCCATCCAGCCATCTCATCCTCTGTCGTCCCCTTCTCCTCCTGCCCCCAATCCCTCCCAGCATCAGAGTCTTTTCCAATGAGTCAACTCTTCGCATGAGGTGGCCAAAGTACTGGAGTTTCAGCTTTCGCATCATTCCTTCCAAAGAAATCCCAGGGCTGATCTCCTTCAGAATGGACTGGTTGGATCTCCTTGCAGTCCAAGGGACTCTCAGGAGTCTTCTCCAACACCACAGTTCAAAAGCATCAATTCTTCAGCACTCAGCCTTCTTCACAGTCCAACTCTCACATCCATACACGACCACAGGAAAAACCATAGCCTTGACTAGCCGGACCTTTGTTGGCAAAGTAATGTCTCTGCTTTTGAATATGCTATCTAGGTTGGTCATAACTTTCCTTCCAAGGAGTAAGCGTCTTTTAATTTCATGGCTGCAGTCACCATCTGCAGTGATTTTGGAGCCCAGAAAAATAAAGTCTGACACTGTTTCCACTGTTTCCCCATCTATTTGCCATGAAGTGATGTGACCGGATGCCATGATCTTCATTTTCTGAATGTTGAGCTTTAAGCCAACTTTTTCACTCTCCACTTTCACCTTCATCAAGAGGCTTTTTAGTTCCTCTTCACATACTGACACATATATATGGAATCTAGAAAGATGGTGCTGATGAATTTATTTTCAGGGCAGCACTAGAGAAACAGACATAGAGAACAGACCTATGGACACAGCAGGGAGGGGAGGAGAGAGAGGGTGAGATGTATGGAGAGAGTAACATGGAAATTTACAGTACCATGTGTAAAATAGATAACCAATGGGAATTTGCTACATGACTCAGGAACTCAAACAGGGGCTCTGACAATCTAGAATGGTGGGATGGGGAGGGAGGGGACATGGCTATACCTATAGCTGATTCTTATTGATGTATGACAGAAAACCACAAAATTCTATAAAGCAATTATCCTTCAATTAAAAAAAGTGCCAAAAAAGTCTATTTTGTCAAATATAGGTATAGTAATTCCTTCTCTGTTTCCCACTTTCATGAAATATCATTTCCATCTTTTACTCCAACCCTATACGTGTCCTTAAAGCTGAATTAAGTCTCTAATAGGCAGCATACAGTTGGATCTTATTGGTTTTTTTTTTTTTAATCCTCCCAGGCATTCTATATAGTTTAACTGTAGAATTTAATCTATTTATATCTAGAATAATTATTGATAATGCCATCTTCAATTACTAAAACTAGCGATTTTTAATTGTTATTTTAATTCCTTTCTTTCTTTCTCCCTCTTACTGCCTTCCTTTGTAATATGCTTTGATTCCCTTCTCTTTATCTTTTGTCAGTCTACTGTAGAGTTTGTGGTTACCAGGAAGCTTCCACAAAACATCTTACAGATCTAACAGTCTAGTTTATAAAATAAAAACTTAACTTTGATCACATCCAAAACCTTTTGTTACCCACATTAATGCTTTTGATGTCACGATATATTTTGTTATACTTTTTACAAATAGCTAATTTTTAATACTTTTATTAGCTAGTTTTAATACTTTCGTTCTTTACCTTTAAACCAGAATCGCTAACATACCATCATATTACAGTAATAGAATCATCTGAATTTGGTATATACTTATCTCTACCAGTGTGTTGTATATTTTCATGTTTTCATGTTAAATAGTGCCTGTTCATTTCAGCATTGCTTATAATGCAAGCCTCATGGAAATGAACACTGTCAGCTTTCATTTATATGCAAAGGTTTTTTCCACCTTTATTTCTGAAGGTCAACACAGCTAGATAGAATATTTCTGGTTAGGCAGTTCTTTTTCTTTCAGCATTTTGAATATATCATCCCACTCTTCCCGGGTCTGTCAGTTTCTACTAAGAAACCCATAGACAGCCTTTAACTTACAAGCTTCTTTTCTCTTGCTGCTTTTAGGGTTATCTGTCTTTGATTTTTGATATTTTTATTACAATACATCTTGGAGGAGAAGAAGAACATGTCAGGAACTTGGATATCCAAATCTCGTCCCAGATTTAGGAACTTCTCAACTATTATTTCTTTACATAAGTTTTCTACCCCCTTATCCTTCTATCCTTTTGAAACTCAGAATTCACACATTGCTTCTTTTGATAGTATCCAAAATCATCTCAAGCGTGTTTTCTCCACTCTTCTTCATTTTTTTCTTTGCTCTCAAGTGACTGAATAATTTCAAAATTCACGTCTTCTATTTCATAGATTCCTTCTTTTGCTTGATCCATTCTGCTGTTGATGGATTGATTTTTTTTTTCATTTCATTTATTATATTCTTCACCTCTAGAATTTCCATTTGGTTCTTTAATACGATTTTATCGTTGTGCTAAACTTATCATTTTGTTTCAGTATTATTTTCCTAATTTCACTGAATTGTCTTCTGTATCTTACTTTAGCTCATTGTACTTCCTTCAAACACCTTTTATGATTTCTTTGTTGGGTATAAATCGCAGATCTGCATGTTTTGGGGTTCAGTTACTAGAGATCCTTTGCTGGTGTCATGTTTGCTTCATGTTTCATGTTCCTCTGAATTGCTGTCTTCTCATTTGAAGTAGCAGTCACTGTCTCAGGTTTTAGTGACTCTTTTTCTGGAAAGAAATACCTCCCATTGAGTCTGCTAGGGATTCTGAGGCTTTCTCAGACCTCTATGGATATGCCTCTTCTGCGCTTCTTGCTGCCTATTGCTGCAGAATTCTTACACTTACATGCCCTCTCTGGATTCTGCAACATACTAAAACAACTAACAGCTTCCCTGCTGCCTTCTCAAGAGTGATTCTAGAATGTAAGCTTGTGATCTCTCCTTGACCCACAGCTTTGGGCCAGCTTTCTGTGTATGTTTACTAGTTAGCTGCCAAAATACATCAGGAGCATACAGAGGGTACCAGCCATGGGGTAAAGAGGGTTGTTGGTGAAATGCACAAAGACCGTGGGTGCCCATGGGCTAACTGGAGAGGCTGCAAGCAAGGAGTCCCCAGGGGTTCCGGAGCAGGCTTTTGGATGAAACACATGTCACAGTAGGATTCACACCCCTTTAATGTCCTCCAGGAGTCCTATTTTTCTAGTTTCTTCCCACCTCTAGTCAAGTGACACATGATTCAGTGCTCCTTTCTAATGTGTTCAAGCTTATATATATTTTCCCTAGTCATATGTTGGAACTTCTCATTCTGGAAACCTGTACTTCCACAAAGGCTTTCTTGTTCATGGGTAACTGAATGAAATAGTATACTTCAGGAGCTTCTGGACCATGGCTGATAGTGCTAGAACCAATTCATGGCCTACTGCTGGGTCTACAAGTGGGACCAAGGCCTATGTGCCCATTACCAGATGCACAGAAGAACTGTACAAAAAAGATCTTCGCAACCCAGATAATCACGATGGTGTGATCACTCACCTAGAGCCAGACATCCTGGAATGTGAAGTCAAGTGGGCCTTAGGAAGCATCACTACAAACAAAGCTAGTGGAAGTGATGGAATTCCAGCTGAGCTATTTCAAACCCTAAAAGACGATACTGTGAAAGTGCTGCACTCAGTATGTCACCAAATTTGGAAAACTCAGCAGTGGCCACAGGACTGGAAAAGGTCAGTTTTCATTCCAATCCCAAAGAAAGGCAATGCCAAAGTGCTCAAACTACCACACAATTGCAGTCATCTCACACACTAGTAAAGTAACACTGAAAATTCTCCAAGCCAGGCTTCAGCAATACGTGAACCATGTTGAACAGCAGATGGTCAAGCTGGTTTTAGAAAAAGCAGAGGAACCAGAGATCAAATTGCCAATATCTGCTGGATCATCGAAAAAGCAAGAGAGTTCCAGAAAAACATCTATTTCTGCTTTTTTTGACTATGCCAAAGCCTTTGACTATGTGGATCACAATAAACTGTGGAAAATTCTGAAAGAGATGGGAATACCAGACCACCTGACCTGCCTCTTGAGAAACCTGTATGCAGGTCAGGAAGCAACAGTTAGAACTGAAACAGTCTATGGAACAACAGACTGTTTCCAAATAGGAAAAGGAGTACGTCAAGGCTGTAAATTGTCACTCTGCTTATTTAACTTATATGCAGAGTACATCATAAAAAAACGCTGGGCTGGAAGAAGCACAAGTGGAATCAAGATTGCCAGGAGAAGTATCAATAAGCTCAGATATGCAGATGACCTTATGGCAGAAAGTGAAGAAGAACTAAAGAGCCTCTTGATGAAACTGAAAGAGGAGAGTGAAAAAGTTGGTTTAAAGCTCAACATTCAGAAAACGAAGATCATGGCATCTGGTCCCATCACTTCATGGCAAACAGATGGGGAAACAGTGGAAACAGTAGCTGACTTTATTTTGGGGGGGCTCCAAAATCACTGCAGATTGTAATTGCAGCCATGAAATTAAAAGATGCTTACTTCTTGGAAAGAAAGTTATGACTAACCTAGACAGCATATTAAAAAACAGAGGCATCACTTTGTCAACAAAGGTCCATCTAGTCAAGGCTATAGTTTTTCCAGTAGTCATGTATGGATGTGAGAGTTGAAGTATAAAGAAAGCTGAGCACAGAAGAATTGATGCTTTTGAACTGTGGTGTTGGAGAAGACTCTTGAGAGTCCCTTGGACTGCAAGCAGATCAAATCAGTCCATCTTAAAAGAGATCAGTCCTGGGTGTTCATTGGAAGGACTGATGAAGCTGAAACTCCAATACTTTGGCAACCTGATGTGAAGAGCTGACTCATTTGAAAAGACCCTGATGCTGGGAAAGATTGAAGGCAGGAGGAGAAGGGGACGACAGAGGATGAGATGGTTGGATGGTATCACCGACTCAATGGACATGAGTTTGGGTAAACTCTGGGAATTGGTGATGGACAGGGAGGCCTGGCGTGCTGAAGTTCATGGGGTCGCAAAGAGTTGGACACAACTGAGCAACTGAACTCAAATGAACCAGATGCACAAGGAGGGCGTCCTCCTAGATATGATACTGGATCTTTGCATATGATACTGGATCTACAGCTCCCACAAAGTCACTTGAACCATGAATGAATGTCTAATTGTTTTTGAGGCAGGACATGATGAAGACTATCTTGTTCAGCCATGCTCCTGACATCATTCCTGGTGCATTTACTTCCATTTCTATTAGACTGCTAAACTTCCAGTGGGCAGGTACAGGCTCTCCTTCACTTTGCATTCTCAGTGCGTGTGTGCATGCTTGCTCAATAACTTCAGTAGTGTCTGACTGTTCGAAATGCTATGGACTGTAGCCTCCAGGCTCCTCTGTCCTTGGTATTCTCCAGGCAAGAATACTGGAGTGGTTTTCGTGCCCTCCTCCAGGGGATCCCCCCAATGCAGGGCCTGAACCTGCATGACATGCATCTCCTACATTGCAGGTGAATTATTCACCCACTGAGCCACCTGGGAAGTGCATATCACAGTGATAAAACTCTGGGATATGCACATAAATATACAGAAAATATTTGGAAAAAATTACACACGTTGCACAAAGGCACCAAAGGTGGAGCAATCACTACTTTAATAAACAAGCGTTCTCTCCCCTTACCCTATCTTTAGCTCTGTTAGTTTTCATACAATCAAGTTAAAATTTTTTATTAAATGTTTCTTAATTGTTCCAAGCAAACAGCTTTAGTAGGAATATTCTTTATTAATTTTCCCTTTAGAGGTCTTATTTTCAACCCTTTTACCTTGAACCTTTCTAATAGGATCACACTATTAATGCTTTCAGAGTTCACACTAAAGTGTCCTCCTTCAACAGATACCTCCAGTTTCTATTCTTTAGAACAAAGTCTTATCTGGTGTCCTTGTTCGTAGTTTTCATCTTTTTCCTGACTAATGTACAAGCAGATTTAATCTCCTTTTGCACAAATATGGGCA
This sequence comes from Bos javanicus, assembly GCF_032452875.1. Taxonomy (NCBI): domain Eukaryota; kingdom Metazoa; phylum Chordata; class Mammalia; order Artiodactyla; family Bovidae; genus Bos; species Bos javanicus. Next base: position 86,238,530 of record NC_083872.1, on the reverse strand, counting down.
TATTTTGACCATACACCTAAACCAATTCACCATTAAGTCATGAAACTTTTTTCTGTGACCAATCTAATACATTATTCAGATTCTAAATTTTCTGTTCAATGTTCCATCAATAGGATGTGAGCTTAGCTTTTCTTTCTTCCTGTCTGGGTTATACTAAGTTATACACATTCCTTTTCCCTGATTCCTCATTAGCAGGCCTGTTTATGTGAAAATATTAGCCGATGTTAATGCTATAGCCAGAAGGTCAGACACATTCACTCCTTGCAAAGCTGAGTGGTTCATCCATAGATTTGAAATACTTAAGAATTCAGTTCTGATACCCACACATGATAAGTGAGTAACCAAAGCTTGTGAATTAATAAATTTCTTCATTAATTAATAAAATTTCATGTACTTAGGTACTGCTACTTCAATTTATGTTTGAACAGAAAAATCTCAAGTGGGTAATCATGCTGATAGAACTCTTACTAATTATATTTGCATGAAATTTGAAGATTAAACATTAAATAATTGCAATTAAAGAGACACATGAAATATAATATTGGTATCTTCCCAAAGATAATCACACAAAAATGAATATCAGAAGTTTTCTTATAATGAAGTGTTTAAAGATTTACCACATAAAAGTCAAAGAGTATACTACATTAAATCTGGAAATAAGCTTCTAGATCTATATATTTTTTTTTAAATTTCAGGTCCATGAACATCATAGTTTCATTTCATATTCATACCATACTAGAGACTATCTTAGTTTTGCAGTGTTGACTCAACATATTTGAACACATAATTATTTGGGCTATCTAGATAGAACGTAGAAAAATAAAAATATATACTTACAGAACAAATTTTAACATTTCAAGGAAGCATCTTTAGGGTTACTATAAGTAGAATATTCAGTGAGCACCTGCAGTACTTTGGCTAAAGAATCTTTCATTTAATTCAACATTGAATTAAAACAGAAATTGGAAAAAAAATACATTATATGATGTGAATGAACTTCAAAAGGTTCAGAAGTTGGCCCTGATATACTCACAATCTCATCCAAACTGGAAGTCTGAAATATTATGTTGAAAATGGCTTAAAACTGTCTTTTTTGAAAGACTACAGGACCTTTATTTTCTCCTTCCCACCAGACTATAAATGCTGGAAGAACAACCTGTCTTATGGCATTTTGGGCACACAATTTCCCTTCCCAGCAATAAATTGGAAGTACAGAGTTTATGTCTGTTTGATTCCCATCTGTCAACCAAACAGCAGTGAGATCAAATCCATCATTCAATTTCTAAGGCTGTTTATTAGTTATATGCTTGATCATGCCCTTTTAGGAATCCCATTCATAAGAGGCAAAAGTCCAGCTAGCAACCTATGTCACACTGATAGTAAATTTAAGTTAGACGTACATATGTTTTGTTATGTATGTACAGCTAACTTAGTTTATTGGCTGTCACAGATTGTCATTATTAGCAAAGTATACTTATATACTTTCTTAAGGTGTTCTTTCTGATGTTAACACAAGTGAAAAAGGTCTCCTCACCCAAGATGTGGCTGGTAAGTTGCTTCAGTCGTGTCCGACTCTTTGCGACCCCAGAGATGGCAGCCTACCAGGCTCCCCCATCCCTGGGATTCTCCAGGCAAGAACACTGGAGTGGGTTGCCATTTCCTTCTCCAATGCATGAAAGTGAAAAGTGAAAGGGAAGTCGCTCAGTCGTGTCCGACTCTTAGTGACCCCATGGACTGCAGCCTACCAGGCTCCTCCATCCATGGGATTTAAGGCATTTAAAAAGCATAAGAACTAAACAAGATAACAAAGTCTGTGGTAACAACTATTGCCAATAAACAATGTTCATTGTAACTGGAGGTATTATGAATGGAGGTAATGGAAATAATGGCAGCTTTGAAAGAAAAACTGCTTCTGTGTGCGCATGTACATGTTTGTGAGTGTGTGTTGTGTGTCCCCGATTATCCATTCTACTACCAGTTATTCATCAATGCTGACCTAAATTTTCTTTCCTATAGAAAGTCTGAAACAGTTATGCTAGTGTCTCATGGAGCTGACGTTTCTCACAGATATTATACTGAATTGTCTCACATTTTCTCTATGTTATACCTTTGATAACAAGTTAAAAGTGTAAGAGGGGAAAAAAAATTACCTGCAAACAAAAAATTCTTCACTGCACAGTCAACTTTTTGCTTGGGGAAGAAACCAAACTCATACTCACAAAAGGATAGAGCAGGGGTGTGAATTGAAATTATATTATAATTCATAATTATTAGACAAATTATTTTATTCATTCTCAAATTAGTTCAGTGAGACTATAGAGTCAAACAAACAGGTAAGAATGTGTTAATTGTAGGATGGAGATATATATATTATTATTATTTTCTACTGGCGTATAACTGCTTTACACTGTTGTGTTCGTTTTTGCTGTACAATGAAGTGAATCAGCTATATGTATACATGCATCGCCTCCTTCTTGGACTTCCCTCCCACCCCATCCCGCATATCCTGGTCATCACTGAGCACCAAGCTGAGCTCCCTGTGCTATTCAGCAGCTCCCCCCTAGCCATTTTACACATTATAGTGGATATATATCAAACCTAATCTCTCAATGCCTCTCACCCTTCCCTTCCCCCTATGTCCACCCATTTGCTCTCTATGTCTACATTTCTATTCTGGCCCTGAAAATTTGATTTCATTAACTACTACATAGGCTAAATCAATTAACCAAAATATATAGGTTCATATGTAGCATTTTTTAGATTCCATATATATGCATTAATATATAATATTTGTTTTTCTCTTTCTGACTTACTTCACTTTGCATGATATACTATAGGTCCACAGAATTACCATATAGCCCAGCAATCCCATCACTGGACATATATCCTGAGAAAACCATAATTTAAAAAAAACACATATAACTGCAATGTTCATTGCAGCATTATTTACAACAGTCAGGACATGGAAGCAACCTAAATGTCCATAGACAGACAAATGGACAAAGATGTGGTACATATATATAATGGAGTACTACTCAGCTATAAAAAGAAATGAAACTGAAAATACATATATTATTAAGTTAGTGACAGACTAGTGACAGAATTAGGTTCAAAACTCCAGACATATATCATATTAATTTTCTGGAACTTCAACATACCCTTTGTTTAAGGTAAAATATTAAAAACTAGCAGATTGTTATAATACATTAATAGTAGTATTCAGTTCAGTTCAATCACTCAGTCGTGTCCAACTCTTTGCATCCCCATGAATCGCAGCACGCCAGCCTCCCTGTCCATCACCAACTCCTGGAGTTCACTCAGACTCACGTCCATCAAGTCAGTGATGCCATCCAGCCATCTCATCCTCTGTCGTCCCCTTCTCCTTCTGCTCCCAAACCCTCCCAGCATCAGAGTCTTTTCCAATGAGTCAACTCTTCGCATGAGGTGGCCAAAGTACTGGAGTTTCAGCTTTAGCATCATTCCTTCCAAAGAACACCCAGGACTGATCTCCTTTAGAATTGACTGGTTGGATCTCCTTGCAGTCCAAGGGACTCTCAAGAGTCTTGTCCAACACCACAGTTTAAAAGCATCAATTCTTCGGCGCTCAGCTTTCATCAGAGTCCAACTTTCACATCCATACATGACTACTGGAAAAAACATAGCCTTGACTAGACGGACCTTTGTTGGCAAAGTAATGTCTCTGCTTTTCAATATGCTATCTAGGTTGGTCATAACTTTCCTTCCAAGGAGTAAGCGTCTTTTAATTTCATGGATGCAGTCACAATCTGCCATGATTTTGGAGCCCCCCAAAATAAAGTCTGACACTGTTTCCACTGTTTCCCCATCTATTTGCCATGAAGTGATGGGACGAGATGCCATGATCTTCGTTTTCTGAATGTTGAGCTTTAAACCAACTTTTTCACTCTCCTCTTTCACTTTCATCAAGAGGCTTTTTAGTTCCTCTTCACTTTCTGCCATTTGGGTGGTGTCATCTGCATATCTGAGGTTATTGATATTTCTCCCAGCAATCTTGATTCTGGCTTATGCTTCTTCCAGCCCAGCATTTCTCATGATGTATTCTGTATAGAAGTTAAATAAGCAGGATGACAATATACAACCTTGACGTATTCCTTTTCCTGTTTGGAACCAGTCTGTTGTTCCATGTCCAGTTCTAACTGTTGCTTCCTGACCTGCATATAGGTTTCTCAAGAGGCAGGTCAGGTGGTCTGGTATTCCCATCTTGGGAGCAATTAAAAAATGGGACGACAGAGGATGAGATGGCTGGATGGCATCACTGACTCGATGGATGTGAGTTTGAACGAACTCCGGGAGTTGGTGATGGACAGGGAAGATTGGCATGCTGCAATTCATGGGGTCACAAAGAGTCGGACACAACTGAGTGACTGAACTGAACTCAACTTAGCGTTACTGTGAACTTGCAGTGAATTAATACACGTAGAAGACAACACAATGTTTAGCTTCTGGTAAATAGTCAATAAAGGTTAGTTATTACCAAAGATAGTATATTTTATATTTTAAAAGTTATTTAATTTTTTAAGGGCCCTATTTTTCACATGATAATACAAATATTTATTTCTCCTTTTCTCCTTAAACATTTGATGTACCAAGGGTGTGACAAATAGTTAACTTTGGATATACTGTTTTCTTTTTTTTACTGTTTTCTTAAATCAGTTCAGTTCAGTTCAGTCACTCAGTTGTGTTCAACTCTTTGCGACCCCATGAACCGCAGCATGCCAGGCCTCCCTGTCCATCACCAACTCCCAGAGTTTAATCAAACTCGTGTCCATTGAGTCGGTGATGCCATCCAACCATCTCATCCTTTGTCGTCCCCTTCTCCTCCTGCCCTCAATCTTTCCCAGCATCAGGGTCTTTTCAAATATGTCAGCTCGTCACATCAGGTGACCAAAGTATTGGAGTTTCAGCTTCAACAACAGACCTACCAGTGAACACCCAGGACTGAGCTCCTTTAGGATGGACTGGTTGGATCTCCTTGCACTCCAAGGGACTCTCAAGAGTCTTCTCCAACACCACAGTTCAAAAGCATCAATTCTTCTGTGCTCAGCTTTCTTTATAGTCCAACTCTCACATCCATACTTGACCACTGGAAAAACCATAGCCTTGACTAGACGGACCTTTGTTGACAAAGTAATGCCTCTGCTTTTTAATATGCTGTCTAGATTGGTCATAACATTCCTTCCAAGGAGTAAGCGTCTTTTAATTTCATGGCTGCAGTCACCATCTGCAGTGATTCTGGAGCCCAAAAAAATAAAGTCAGCCACTGTTTCCACTGTTTCCCCATCTACTTGCCACGAAGTGATAGGACAGGATGTCATGATCTTAGTTTTCTGAATGTTGAGCTTTAAGCCAACTTTTTCACTCTCCTCTTTCAGTTTCATCAAGAGGCTCTTTAGTTCTTCTTTACTTTCTGCCATAGGGCACCCTTATGGCACAGAGTTTTCTTAAATAAGAGGCATGAAAATCCTAGCTCTAGCAATCATATAACCGTATAACTTTGAAAAAGTTCATGCCATCACATATCAATTTTGAAAAACTATTTGTATAAAATAAATTCATAGAGAGTACTAATGGAACATAATAAAATTTTATATATACTTAAACTACTGACTGTGAGGATAAAAATGTAAGCTTTCAGTTGGACTTATACTATAAAATTTTTTAAGTTATATAACCATAGATACAAAATATGAGTGTGATCTTTTATAACTGATTTATGACAGATTCAAATACCTACAACATTTTCAAACAAATCAATATTTATCAGATTTCAGATACAATATTTCAAATATATCCCAGTCACATAAATCAAAAAGGGAATACACATTTATAAGTGTATTCCAATATATAAAGAACAGTACTGAATAGCTTCATTCTGTGTCTCTGTGGAGGAAGAAAAGCATTTTCATGATAAGAAGATGTATTTTAGGGAATTCCCGGGTGATCCAGTGGCTAGAACTCTGCACTTTCACTTCCCAGAACCCAGGTTCAAACCCTAGCAGGAGAATTAAGATCCCGCAAGTTGCACGGTGCGGTCAAAAAGAAAAGAGATGTGTTTTAGATATAATATAAAAAAGAACATTCTCAACCATGTGAGGTATATACATACTGAAATAAACCCTACCCATAACTGGTAAGAATGAGGGTTCCAGAATGAGATGCATATTTGAACATACCATCTCTCAACTAAAGGTAATAAAATCTTCTTCACAGCCCTGTCATGAGGATTAAAAAAGAGAGCACTTTATATCAGAGTAATGACAGTATTCACCCCAGAGACAAAGATATATGTGGTTGGGTGGGTGTGTGTGTGTGCACACACGCAAATGGGTGTTAGGTAAGATATTCAGTATTTGGTATTATTAAGATTTATCAGAAAATTTTTAATTCAAGTCTCCCAAGTTTAGGCTGAAATGATATTACAGTTAATCACAGTCCTAAGAATCTATAACCCAACAGGTTACCTTCATCTTTATCTTTATGTTCAGTTCAGTTCAGTCGCTCAGTCGTGTCCAACTCTTTGCGACCCCATGAATCACTGCACGTCAGTCCTCCCTGTCAATCACCAACTCCCGGAGTTCACTCAAACTCATGTCCATCAAGTCGGTAATGCCATCCAGCCATCTCATCCTCTGTCGTCCCCTTCTCCTCCTACCCCCAATCCCTCCCAGCATCAGAGTCTTTTCCAATGAGTCAACTCTTCGCATGAGGTGGCTCAAGTATTGGAGTTTCAGCTTTAGCATCAGTCCTTCCAATGAACACCTAGGACTGATCTCCTTTAGAATGGACTGGTTACTATATCTCAAGTCCCCGTTTGACAATATAACCAGGAACAAGTGAGGATAGGGAAATACATATTAGGAGTTAGGAAGAAGACCTGAATTTGAAAACTGCTTCAACCATGTACTCACTCTGTAATTTGAAGACAACTTCTTTACCTCTCAAAGCCCAAGTTTCACTATCTATAAAAGAAGGAAACATGTTTGTTCTTATGAGAACAAAAGAAGATCACATGTACCAAGTGCCTAGTGGAGCACATCTGGCACAGAGTGGGAACCCAGTAATATTTGCTTCCGTTTTTCTTTTTCCCACAAAACTAAAGAAAAATTCTCCATCATATTCATACCATTCCTTATATATTTAAAGCCATATTAAAGTTCTTAACTTGAGCACCTGCAAAAATAAAAAGGATTAAGAACAATCTATGATACAATTTTAGAAACAGACCTTGTGTGAATTCTCTTTTGACTCCCCATATACAACTGACTTGGAGAAGGAAATGGCAACCCACTCCAGTACTCTTGCCTAGAGAATTACATGGACAGAGAAGCCTGGTGGGCTGCTGTCCATGGGGTCGCACAGAGTTGGACATGACTAAAGCAACTTAGCATGCATGCATGCATTGGAGAAGGAAATGGCAACCCACTCCAGTATTCTTGCCTGGAGAATCCCAGGGACAGAGGAGCCTGGCGGGCTGCCGTCTATGGCATCACACAGAGTCGGACACGACTGAAGCAACTTAGCAGCAGCAGCATACAACTGACTACTCGTTCCTCGAGGGCTCACTCTGCCCTAAACAAAGTATCATGATTCCTATATATTTTATTATAGGGCTTGTGTCTACATGCTTATCAATGTCTATTTCACAAGAAAAGAAAGGACAATTGGCAAATAACTGGTGTATACTAAGCATTCTCATGGAGAAGAAAATGGCAACCCACTCTAGTATTCTTCCCTGGGAAATCCCATAGACAGAGGAGCCTGGCAGGCTACAATCGATAGGGTCACAAAAGAGTCAGAAATGACTCAGCAACTAAACAACGACAACAAAACATTGTTGACAGGGAATGAAGCACTGCTGTTGCAAAGCCCAGCATGTTCCTGCCTAAGGGTTTTGCATTTGCTCTGTCTTTACCTGAAATACACCTCACTCAGATGACTCTCTATCTCATCTTCTTCGGTCCTCATCTTAAATTTCACTTTCTCAGAAAAGATTTCTCTACCTACCATATTTTAAATGTGTGTGCACACACATGTATTCAAACACATATGAGACATACCAAGTCTCCCTTTTCTCCATCTATCACTATCTGACTGACATAGTACAGATTGCATTTGGTTGTGTTGTCATCTGTTTTCCCCATTAGAAGGCAAACTTCATGAAGGCAAAGTGTCGTGCCTGTTTTGTTCATTACCTAACATTTAGCACAGTGTCTGGGACATAATAAGTGCTCAATAAATATGTATTGACTGAATGAACAAACTGCACAATGAAAACATTTGGAAGAAGAAAGATGAGAACTTCTGATGAATAACAATAGACAGATTTAGAGAAATTTAGAATGCATGTGACGATTAAGCTGATCCCTTGATATTGCATAACTTCTCAGAACTCATTTTATGTTACTTGATATACTGCAGTTTTAATTTCTTAAGCAAAGGAGCTTTGTTTCTTCTCATGGAAAACAAACCAACTAGATTTACCTAGTATTAAGTTATCTCCATTTTTCCTTATCAACACAGATCAAAATATGCTGAAAGTATTTTTAAAGACAAAAGATGATGCAGTTACATCCCCTTTGATTTACAGATGAAGACACTATGAGCTGGAGAGATGGAGGGTTCTGAATGTCAGTGTTAGTGCTAGAACTCAGATCTTCTAACCAAACCTCAGTACACTTTGAAAACATCTACTGGTCCAGAAATTATAACTAATAAAATCTAAGTTCTCTTTGTCGCCTACATGGTATTTGTGTCATTTGTACTATGTTTAGCTGTTAAATAGCCAGTCTTAGCTATTCAAGGAGAAGGCAAAGATCTACCCTGTCGATAGCAAATCCTGTTTCCTAAATAAGCCCTCCTCTTAACATCTACATTTGAAACATTAACAATGTGTCCACCTGGACTTCTTGGAGGGCTCTGGTTAGAAGGGACAATATATGCTTTGGTTCATCTATGGAACAATCAGCTTAAGGAGTTGTATTCAGATATTATTAATGTTTTCAAACCCACTTCCTATTTTCCTGCTGAAATCCCTGCCAAGCACACACTTCAGCAGACACTAAAATAATTTGGGTAGTTGACATTCAATCCAAATTTTCTATGGAAATCTGCCAGATTTGACATCTGTGAGAAAGTGGGTAATTTTTATTATCCACAGAGAGCAAAAGCTTGGTTTGATATTTCTCTACCTCCACACATCTCCCTGTAGTGGAGCTGCTACTCAGATATACACAAAAAGTGAGTAGCAAGGAAAATTATTTAACTCTTTCACTCTTGTCTTGATTGCAAAAGCTTAGTCAAAATTATTTTTAAAGGCATACTAGCCATGAATAAATCAAATTTCAGAGGTGTGGGAGATGCAAACTAGCTTTATTATCATCAGTACATTTTCCCTAAAAACTATTTAACTATGTTTTATCTTTCGCTTTAAAAATATTTGTCTTTAAAGCCCCCCTCACTTGATTCAAAAAGTAAAGCCAAGATTTCAAGTTGATTTTCTTAGGATGTTTTTAAAAAGCCTAATTAGTTGACTCTGTGGCACTGTGGTACATGCAAAGTCACTTCAGTCATGTCCAACTTTTTGTGACTCCATGGACTGCAGCCCGCCAGGCTCCTCTGTCCATGGGATTCTCCAGGCAAGAATACTGGAGTGGGTTGCCATGCCCTCCTCAGACGATCTTCTGGACCCAGGGATCAAACTCACATCCTTTATGTCTTCTGCATTGGCAGGTAAGATCTGTACCACCAGTGCCACATGGGAAGCCCCAAGAATGCATGTTTAAAAATCATACAAAAATAATTTGATTGATATTAAATTTAATTTCCAAAGGGTAAAGTCTAAGATGTAGGCTTAACTCCTTAAGGTTTCTTTCATCTCTTTAAAAGAAAGACAAACCTAGAGATTGTCATGTTCTTACCTGTTACATACTAAAATGTTAATAAGATTTATACTTTAAAGAAAGTCACTCATGTATGAATAATGCAGAAACATTAGTTCACTACATTAAAACAGAAATATCTCTCCCTTACTAGTCCAATCTAGTTGTTTAGCATGACTCAGATTAATAAATAAAAATGACTGTGGTATCTGATTCTACATTGACAAAAGATTAGAAGTAGGTCGGGGGAGTTGAAAGCATGTCAAACTGCTCATTTTACAAAAGTAGAATTCAAACATTGGTGATGTGTTCTTAACTTTTAACACAAGGGAAAAAAATGCTTTTTCAAACACATATTTTAAAACCTAAAGATAACCAGTAATAGAATTATAAATAACATATATAACTCCCAAATCACTGAAGGAAACATAAAATAAGCACACCCTGCATTACAAAGAACAAAAAAGAAAAGAAAGCAAGAAAGGTATTAGAAATAGACAATGCAGATCTAAAAGAAGTTGTGACAAGTAAGATTAACACACCAATTACAACAATGAATGGAAAGTTCAATTTCCCTTTAGGGAAAAAAATATTCGGGTTGGCTTAAGAAACAAATTCAACCTTATATGTCTATTAAGAGGCACACCTATGAGAAATGTTTGATATAAAGAGGAGTAGACCATGCTTAAATGGGGATATGACCTAGGTCATCCAGGCAGGAAGAAGGCTCTTTTCTAAAACGGTAATAGATGGACAGCTGAGACTGTTCAGCTGCGTATGTGAAACATAATCAGGACCTTCATTTCTCTAGGATCAGTCCTGCCTTGGTCTCCTTTTGTTGTTGTTCAGTAGCTCAGTTGTGTCCGACTCTCTGTGACCTGATGGACTGTAGCACACCAGGCTTCCCTGTCCTTCACCATCTCCCGGAGCTTGCTCAAACTCATGTCCATTGAGTCGGTGATGGCATCCAACCATCTCATCCTCTGTCGTCCCCTTCTCCTCCTGCCTTCAATCTTTCCCAGCATCAGGGTTTTTTCCAGTGAGTCAGCACTTCACATCAGGTGGCCAAAGTATTGCAGCTTCGGCTTCAGCATAAGTCCTTCCAATGAATATTCAGGACTGATCTCCTTTCGAATTGACTTGGTTTGATTTCCTTGCAGTCCAAGGGACTCTCAAGAATCTTCTCCAACACCACAGTTCAAAAGCATCAAATTCTTAGGTCTCAGCCTTCTTTATGGTCCAACTCTCACATCCATACATGACTACTGGAAAAACCACAGCTTTGACGACAGACCTTTGTTAGCAAAGTAACGTCTCTGCTTTATAATACACTGTTTAGGTTGGTCATAACTTTTCTTCCAAGGAGCAAGTGTCTTTTGATTTCATGGCTGCAGTCACCATCTGCAGTGATTTTGGAGCCCAAGAAAATAAAATCTCTCACTGTTTCTATTGTTTCCCCATCTACTTGCCATGAAGTGATATGACTGGATGCCATGATATTAGTTTTTTAAATGTTCAGTTTTAAGCAAGATTTTTCACTTTCCTCTTTCACCTTCATCAAGAGGCTCTTAAGTTCCTCTTCGCTCTCTGCCATAAGGGTGGTATCATCTGCATATCTGAGGTTATTGATATTTCTCCCAGCAATCTTGGTTCTGACTTGTGCTTCATCCAGCCTGGCATTTCACATGATATACTCTGCATATAAGTTAAATAAGCAGGGTGACAATATACAGCCTTGACATACACCTTTCCCAATTTGGAACCAGCCCATTATTCCATGTCTGGTTCTAACTGATGCTTCTTGACCTGCATATGGGTTTCACAGGAGGCAGGTAAGGTGGTCTGGTATTCCCATCTCTTTAACAATGGCTTTAGCCTAGTCAATGAAGCAGAAGTAGATGTTTTTTCTGAGATTCTCTTGCTTTTTCTATGATCCAACAGATGGTGGCAAATTGATCTCTGGTTTCCCTGCCTTTTCTAAATCCATCTGGAAGTTCTCAGTTCACATACTGTTGAAGTCTAGCTTGGAGTTCTTTACTTTTCTCAATAGTATGTGGCCATGACATTTTGCCTCAGCTTCACTACAGAACCAGTTTCCTAATTATATATCTACAAGGCACCACTTAAACAAAAACTCATGAAGCCTAGATTCAGTTCAAGGTTCTATCTTTGGAAGTAGTTTGATACATGAGAGACACGGCAAGCATATATTTTGAATGAATAAATAAAAAATGTTCAAATATGTGTGTTTATAGTTGCCAGACATGCTAGAGATCTAAACACAATCATTTCATCTGATTCATCTCCTCTATCAAAATTCCACTGAAATTAGTAAACCATTTTTTTTTTGGCTGTACCTTATAGGATGTGAGATTTTAGTCTCCTGACCAGAGATCAAACCTACACTCCTTGCATCAGAACTGGAGAGTCTTAACCCCTGGATCATCAGGGCAGTTCAAGTAAAGGCATGTTTTAAAAGTTACAAACCCCAAAACTGAAGAATAAGAGAGGAAGACTATCTGTTGTCAAAAGATCTCACCAAGTTTCTAGAAGATGGAAAGCAGATGGAGAAGCAATGACTGGTGAAGCTACCATAAGTGAAAATATAAATACACATGGCTGCATCTGGAGAGTGAGCCAATTTCTCTATCACAGCTCCAATAGGAGATACTAGGTACCATGGAGCAGTAGAAATGGGACAGAAAAGAAGGGTACTCTCTGATCAACAGAGTAAAATAAAATGGAATCAATTTAATATAATACTATAACCCTGGAACACCTCTTCTATGTGCAATAACTTAATAGACATATTATTCGACTACTGTGCTCAGTCGTGTCTGACTCTTTGTGACTCCATGGACTGTAGCCCACCAGGCTCATCTGTCCATGGGATTTTCCAGGCAAGAATACTAGAGTGGGTTGCAATTTCCCTCTCCAGATTTAACTAACAGAATGGGGAAAACAGCTATTTGGGATGAATGTTACATTAATTTCATAATAAATAAAAAAGGATTAAATGAAATAATTAAAAATAAAATTAGAAGTATATGTGAGGGGTATATGCATTTACATTTTCTGAATGCAAAAGCAACAGAAGAAATCAAAGAAATAAAAATAGAGATTTCAATGCATAAACAAAAATTAACAGATTACACTAAAAATGAAAAGTTAAAGACTGAGAATATGTTTATAACAAATATAAGGGAAATTTTAATATATGAAGAGGAGTTATAATCACATCAAAAATACACCTCAAGAGAAAAGTGGACAAAGGATGTAAAGGAAAAACTCGCAGACTAAGAAATGCAATGGAAATAAACATATAAGCTTCACTAAAAATCAAAGAAGTGTCAAATTAAAATCAAAGGACACCTCGCTGCGCCTATCACTTTGCAAATGCTCAGGCTTGGCAAAGGGACGCTGAACGAGGCACTGGTTTACACTGCCCACGGAAAGACATCCAAACTCGAAGAACAATGCTGTACCATTGTCATTTAGTAGTTCCAGTTCTGAGGATCTGTCTTCAGCAGATAATCAAAGTTATAAATGAAGTTTTATGCACAAAGATGTAATTTAGAATAAGCACCTTAAATGCTTACCCATAAGAGGATGGTCATACAAGTAAGAATACATCCTATACACCAGAATATATCTACACGATGACAAATCACTGAGTCTCATTTACTAAGAATATTTCATTTCACTGAAAATTGACCAAAATACATTGTGATAAATGCAATATATAATATCATATATATAATTATGATCCCAAATATATAAAAAAATCAAGAGATCTGGAATAAATATCTATAAAAAAGTTATAGTGGTTTTTGTCTGGCTCTTGATTTTTACATTATTCATTATTTTCCAAACTGTCTGAAATGTGAAAGTAATGTTTTTATCCTAAAAAGATAAACATAACTATTATGAAAAAAAAATCCTTAGATCTTAGCTCTTTTGTCTCCATTTCACCCATCCTGATGCTGCAAACCACTGCAATGAATTCCTTAGCATCATGAAAGAGAAACTCCTTTTTCTACCATCTCAAAATTCTTCAAGACTAAGAGATGTAAATCTTTACAATATGCAGCCACCTTGTAGCTATTACAGAGATGGGAAAGTGGCAGAAGGGGGAGGTGGTGAGGTTCTTCCTTCCCAAATCATTCTCCATCCACTACTTGATTCCAACAATCTCTAAAGAGAGGTCCCTGTCTTTATTTTCATTTTATTACCAGTAGTAATAGCCTTTATTGAGCATTTAGCATGTGCTAGGCGCTGTTATGGGGCTTCTCAGGTGGCGCTAGTGGTAAAGAACCCGCCTGCCAATGCAGGAGACAAAAGAGATGTGGATTCAATCCCTGAGTCGGGAAGTTCCCCTGGAAGAGGGCATGACAACCCACTTCAATAATCCTGCCTGGAGAATCCCCATGGACAGAGGAGTCTGGCAGGCTACAGTCCAAAGAGTCGCAAAGTGTCAGACACAACTGAGGCGACTTAGCACACACAGGCACAGCCACGGTTACAAGTGCATCATATACACTAATTTACTTAATCCTCTCAACAACTCTTACTATCCCTATTTGATAGCTGAGAAAACTGAGAATGGGAGAAGTTAAGTCACCTGTTTGAGGTCAGAGGGTAAGCAAGATACTAGATTCAAATCCAGGCCCAGAGCTCCAAGGCCTACCTTTTTAAACCTTTGCTTTAAGGAATATGTACGTGTAAGAATTAAAATATTTAATCAAATTAAGGAAAAGGTATCGAAAGCTTATCCTTTTTAAGGGACAGATTCCAACTGGGAAGAGAGTGCTGGCATGAAGGACAGACAGGTGACACCAAGAAATGTACAGAAAATTTAAATTGTGACATTGACTATAAGCCTCACTATTTTATGGCTGTCCTTAACTCCATATATAAAAAGACTGGTCATATTCTCTGTAGATGTTATTTACAACTTCTGTTTTCATTAGCCAACTTTTCAATACAATCTCAAGAATTAGGAATGTGTGCAATGAGCTCACAAGAGCCCCCCAGGATATTTTAAAATTTCAAGAGAAACACAGCAACACCTCTTGGACACTGTGTGAACTACTACTATTAGCTGGCTTGGGCCTAACTACATAGAAAACATAATTTATATTGGTGTAAAGCACCAGAAAGAAATGACTGCAATACTGAGGGTGCCATGAACAAAGAAAGCTTGAAACTTTTAAAGTAGCCTATGGAATTTACTAAGATGTTAAGTGTTACTGACAAATGGGATTTGTGTGCTTTACATTTTCTGCCTTTGATTTATCCCGAACTTTCTAATTCCTCTGTGAACTCTTATTGTTTCAGTAAAACAAAAAGTTATTTAAAAAAAAATAGGAATGTGAGTATTTTATCAAGTATATTTTCAATAGCTACTGGTTCCAGGTTAGGAATATTACTCTTTATGTATCAGTAAAATTAAAATTTTCTCGGCAAAAACATGAAATTCACAACTATTTCCTAAATTTAG
This sequence comes from Bos javanicus, assembly GCF_032452875.1. Taxonomy (NCBI): domain Eukaryota; kingdom Metazoa; phylum Chordata; class Mammalia; order Artiodactyla; family Bovidae; genus Bos; species Bos javanicus. Next base: position 86,223,113 of record NC_083872.1, on the reverse strand, counting down.
ACTTGGAAATAAATAAAACATAGGGATGTGATTTTTTATGTCAAATGATTCAGACAATGATTCAAAGCTGTACCAAGAATTGTTCTGAAATCCAGGGGTCAAGATCAAAGAACCTCCATTTATGACATTCACTGAGAAGAAAGCAAATCAAATAGGAAATTTTTGCATGGAGACTCAGATCATTCAAATGCAACTAAATATAGTATTTAAGCACTTCGGTTCAGTTCAGTTCAGTTCAGTTCAGTCGCTCAGTCACTTAAGAATCTCTTAATGGTAGTAATTCTTACTTCCATAATGTATGTATAAATCATTTTTCTTGACTACCTACATAGAGTATGCCCCCTAGAAAAGAAAATTCTCCTTCCTGTTAGAGGCCTAAGACATAAGAATAAAACTAAACTATCTGAGAAGCAGTATAAGAGAGAAGAGGGAACAACCTGTAGGCACAGCTATCACTCCAGAGCAGTGAGTCCAATCCTCTTTTATGAATGAGAAACCAAGTTGAGCAGAGAATGAAGATGGGGCCCAGACATCTCCCAGTCAAATGAAATTCTCTGGGCATTTTCCAAGCAAACAAATTTTATAAAAGGAGCTGTGTCAACTAAAATAAAAACTTTTTTGTGGTGTTACACATCAAATGCAAGCAGTGCAAGTCTCAGGTAAGCCACACTTAGATATTTACTAAAAGGAAAGTCAAAGAGTCTGAGATTTCAGGATTTTCTGCTGCAGTTGATGATTTAAATGACAATCAGATCATCATAACTGCAAAGCTTAACCAATAATCACCCACTTAGCGTTTTGGAAAAATCAAAGACAGTTACATCTCTAGGAAGAATACTAACAAAGTTTCTTTTCTTGACATAGCTTTCAGAATCTGAGGATATGAAGGACACCTTACTTCTTGTAAGTTCTTTAATCAGACACTATTTCCAGTTCAGAAGTCTCAGATGTATTAACACCGTTATCCAGTTTATTGGCTTTCTATCTCTCTGAATCTGACTTAAAAGATGGGGGCTCTCACATTGCCTCCTTTTGGCTTGGGAGACATGTACTACTTGAGTTCTAGAAAATGACATTGCCACTAGAGCAGGAAAGAAAATTTTTGCTAATGGGTAAATCCTTTAAGGCACTGAAACTTTATTAAACCTGCTTTTTATCAAACAAACTAAACAGGTCACACAATATAAATTGCATGTAGAATTATTTGGGATTAAGAAACGATGCAAGAACTTTCTGGAATCACATGTATTTAGAAGGTAACAAAACAAAAATTTTTTGCATAAAAAAAGTGAGTTATTTCAACTAGACTGAGATGTACTTCATGTTTTTTTAAACGTAAAAATTAAAGGAGTAGAACATAAAAATCACTCATTTAAAGGATGTCAAAGATGTTTCCTTTCCCTGGTTTTTGAAATGCAAATATAAATAACAGAAGCTTTACCTAGTTGAATATAAATCCTGTAAAATCCTGCATCACTGACTCATTCTAAGCATTATTTAATATCAAGGCTGGAATTTATAAGCATTCACATTTATAAAATTGATTTTATAGCTATTATAAATATTTTACTTTATTGATGATTTACTTAGATATTTTGATTATTGCCTACACTTTATATATACAAGCTATTTGAAATTCTTTGCTGTTTACTCGCTAAGTCAGGTCTGACTCTTTTGAGATCCCAATTACTGTAGCCTGCCAGGCTTCTCTGTTCATGGGATTTTTCAGGCAAGGATCCTGGAGTGGGTTGCCATTTCCTCCTCCAGGGGATCTTCCCAACCCAGGGACTGAACGAAAATCTTCTGCATCTTCTACATTGCAGGCAGATTCTTTATCAATAGGATGTGTTAAAAAGCTAAAAGATCAAGATACCTATAAAAGAAGACTACATCAAATGAGTGCATGATCTATTCTTCACATAAAATTTATTCCCTATTCTGTACATATAGAAATACATGCAGATACATGCATATCTATGCATATGTGTACACATATGTATATATTCTAAAAAGAATGAGGTCAAGACCAGAAATACAGTGAAATGTAGAAAAATGAAATAACTCTTTTGGACCTATAATCAGGAAATAAAAGCTGATGTTTAATTCTCTGGCACTTGAACATCACCCTGTACTTTTCAGGTTGACCAGAGTCATGTCTGGATTTTAATTTCTGGTTGACTATTCATTCTTTACTCCACAAACTCTGGATGATCAGGTACTGCATGCCAGGCAGTATGCTTGGGGTCAGGTGCAGTGCTGAGCAAAGCAGTCAGGTTCCCTGTTCTTCTGGAACTTACAGTCTACTGGCAGAAACAGACATTATACAGATAAGCAGCCTGGGTCTTCCCCTGTCCCTGCGTCTCTCTGGGTCTGTCTGTCACACACAGTAACAGAGCATACAGTGACTGAGGAAGGGACAGGACAGGAAGCAGTGCAGTGGGAAGTATGGAGGATAGGGGACAAGAATTGCACCCCACTCTGGAGAACCAAGAAGGATTCACGGCAAGCCCTTTGGGCTTCGACGGATATTGAAGTAGGAGCCAAGGGGGCATGAGTATGTTGAGGCACAGCAGAAGGTCATCTAAGCAGATGGAGCCATGGAACCATTAAGGCAGATGGTACATCATGTGCAAAGGCCCTGAGGTGAGAAGGGCAGGGTGGTTATTAGTCAGGGCCAGCAACTTCAAGCTTTGTTAGAGAGTTGGGTGTTTACTGAGAGTGCAACAGGGCCACTGAGGGGTTCTTCAGAGGAGTGATAGCGTCAGATTTGCATTTATCACTGGATAAAATGAGGAAAATGGAACACAGAAATAACTGTACAGAAGGACACCATTATGTGGTAACTGTATCAGTATAGCCTCCCAATGCTGGTAACTCACAATGGAATTGCAGAGGTGGATATTTTTTCAGTAGTCTTATATGGATGTGAGAGTTCGACATAAAGAAGACTGAGCACCAAAGAATTGATGCTTTCAAACTGTGCTGCTGAAGAAGACTCTTAGAGTCCCTTAGATAGCAAAGAGATCCAACCAGTCAATCCTAAAAAAATCAACCTTGAATATTCACTGTAAGGACTGATGCTGAAGCTGAAACTCCAGTACTCTCTGGCCACCTAATGCAAAGAGCCGACTCATTGGAAAAGACCCTGATGCTGGGAAATACTGAGGGCTGGAGGAGAAGAGGATGACAGAAGATGAGAGGTTTGGAAGGCATCACTGACTCAATGGATATGAGTTTGAGCAGACTCAGGTAGACAGTGAAGGACGTGGAAGCCTGGCATGCTGCCGTCCATAGGGACACAGAGAGTTGGGCACAACTAAGCAGCTGAACAACAACAACATGGCAAGTGGACATTTGGAACAAGGTAATAATCAGATTTAGGGGATGCTGTAATGTGCCACAAAGGTCCCCTTTAGGGTCCAGCAGTCATTTGCCCAGCTGTGAGAAAAGCTGGCTGCAGAAAGCTCACAGTTGAGTCACTTCTGGAAAACAGAATTTCCCCCAGCTGAAGGAACTGCCTTAACCAGGTAATGTCCTCTCCAGCACTGTGGTGGTGATGGTTTAGTTGCTAAGTCATGTCTGACTCTTGCAACCCCTTGGACTGAAGCCCACCAGGCTCCTCTGTCCCTGGGATTCTCCAGGCAAGATATTGGAGTGAGCACCCATTTCCTTCTCCAGGGGATCTTCCTGACTCAGGGATCAAATTCAGGTCTCCTACAGTGCAGGCAGATTCTTTACTAACAGCCAGCCAATACCCAATGTCTGGATGTGAGGGAGTGGGGCCGGTGGTACAGGGGCTCAGCCCCCTTGCCTCAAAGGGAAAACTTTGAAGGGATTAGCTTGCAGATCATACCAGCCTCTGACTAATCTTGGTTGCCTCATCTCTTACAGATATTCCGAGAGCCTCCTCCATAAACTGCCTGAACATCTCCCTCTCAGAGTCTTTTTCTGAGGAACCCAGGCTAAGACAGCATACAAGGGGTTTCCTGTTTGTTTTTAAATCATCGTATCAGTTAATTCACCCTATTTCGTAGTAATAAATATTATCTAATAAACTGCTTTGAAAAGTAATGTATTTACAGAATGGGTATTTAAGATAATCTTGCATGCATGCTAAATCACTTGAGTCGTGTCCAACTCTTGCAACCCCATGGACTGTACCCCGCCAGGCTCCTCTATCCACAGGATTCTCCAGCCAAGAATACTGGAGTGAGTTGCCATGTCCTTCTCCAGGGCATCTTCCTGACCCAGGGATTGAACCTGTGTCTCTTACATCTCCTGCACTGGCAGGCAGGTTCTTTTACCACGAGCGCCACCTGGTCACCCCCTAACATCATCTTAGACTAAATATTTAGAGTGAGCCAAATAAACACGACTCCCTATGATATTACTATAGCAAAGCTTTGGCACTGTATTCACTACACAGGGAATTAAAACCCAAGCAAGAAACTAGCTTGACCCAGTTAATCTACCTACACATTTTTTTGTTCATTGGTTTCCCACTAAACCTGGTAAACACTACCATTAAAATATCTGGGAGGTAAAGCTGGTGAACAAGTGTGTGACTCTGTGTGAACCAGTAGACACTAAATGGGCTTGTCTGATCTATACAACAGAGCGTTCAACCCAGCGATTTGAGCACATCCTTTCTGCTTCATTGGTCACCAATGGATTTTCTGTTAAGTTCAATTGAGTCTGGCACTCTTTTTAGCCTTTCTCTTTTGAGGGAAAGGCTGATGCTGTTTAAAGGTCTTACTAAAAAGCAGAGCCCTTTGATTGAGAACCTCAAAAAAAAGAGTATATCAAGAGCACACCTTTTAATACAGAGCCGCGCACTCCCTTATTTTAAGCCCAGCAAGGGAAGCCTAATTGTCGGAAAGATTTTTTATTAGTTCATTTTTACTAAGTGTGCATCCCCACCGAGGCAGTTGAATCCGGGGAGAAGACTCAGTGAGAACACTGATCCATTGTACAAATTTCGTGTGCCCGGTGGTCCTGCCCTAATAGCCATTTAGGCAATCAAATATCAGTTTTGCTTTTTTTTTTTTCTGGTTAGTCCCTACTAACCTAGGAAAAAGGCACAGCCTTATAGAAATGTCATGATATCAAAGTCCTTATGTTGTGGGATAATTTTAAAAGATGATTAGGAATCCACTTGTAATAGAATTTTAGTTTGATAAGGTAAAGTGGAAACAAAAGCACCTGATTAATAATTTTTAAAAAATCAAACATCGAATCTTATTGGCTCTCTACTTTTATAATCACAATTTAAAAAAAAATCTACTCAGAGATATGTCTGTCAATTGTCTGTTCTCAGACCCCCTCCCTGCTCTATACCACAGGGGGTTAAATCTCACATATAATATTTCTTCAGGCTCCATTGCTGGTTTACGTATTAATAAACAAGATTTGTCCAATGAGAGGAACTGGAGGAATAAAGTAAGGTGTGAGGAGAGAGAAACCTTCTCTTTGCTTCAGGAAGCATCTCTAACAATAGCTGCACTTCCTTGCGGGATCTAGTTCCCACAAGGCCCTCCCTCTGAGGGGAGCCGCCACTGGACAGCCTTGGCTCCTGAGCTCTGGGAATACTGTCTCCTCCCTTGGTTTCTCCATCTCTAAAGTTGGCAGCTGCTTCCTATTACTGAAAATCTCCCATTTTAACTATATTAATTCACTTTCTTAAATTTCTTCTATAGAACTATCTGACATGGACTCTGTTTTCCTAATTGGTGCCCAACTGACACATAAACTACCCCAATTCTTTTAAAACCAGGTCCTAAGCTACTACACCATACTGTTCGAAGGGTTGTTTCCAATTTTTTTTTTTTTAATTTCCTTATTGAGGCATAGCTGATATATAGTATTAGATAAGTTTCAGGTATATAACACAGTGATTCATAATTTTTAAATATTATATTCCATTTATGAATAATACAGGGCTTCACAGGTGGCTCAGCGGTAGAGTCTGCCTGGCTTTGCAGGAGACTAAGGTTCAGTCTCTGGGTGAGAAAGATCCCCTGGAGAAGGAAATGGCAACCCACTCCAGTATTTTTGCCTGGTGAATTCCATGGACAGAGGGGCCTGGAGGGCTACAGTCCATGGGGTCACAAAGAGTTGAACATGACTGAGCGACTAAACAACATTACTAATTATTATAAAATATTGGCTATATATCTAAGGTTTGTTTTTAATTCATTGTGCCCAGAACTTGTTGGAGCTCTCAAATTCTAAACCTCAAACACTGTGATTAAGTTATCATATCAGCCCATATACTTTTCTTGATTCTGTTTTTTTCTTCTCCTAACTATTTTATTTCTTCAGCTTTATGGAGGTATAATTTAAAAATAAAATTGTAAGATATTTGGAGTTTTACAACATGATGATTTGATATAGGTACACACTGCAAAAGGATTCCACTCATCAAGTTAATTAACACATGCATCACCTCATCTATTTATTTATTTATTTATTGGTGAGAACATTGAGGTTCTATTCTTTTAGAAAATTTTAATTATACAATACAAAATTATTAACTGTAGTCACCATGTTATACCTAAGGCCTCCAGATCCTATTCATTTTATAATCTTAACATAACTTAAAGGCAATATTTCCTGGGTCTCTAGTTTTGATTCTCTTCTTTTCTCACTCTGTACAGTCACTCTTAGTGACATCAACCAAACTCTTTAATCACCAATTTCTAAAAAAATCTACCCTTCCAACCTAGACTTCTTCCTGAAATCCAGACCTAAATATCTCCTTTTTTTTTTTAAACTAGATATCTTCACACAAATGTCTTGCATGCATCACAAATTTACTCTGTCTTCAACTGAACCAGTTATATCATCCAGTCAAACTTGTTTCTTTATTTGCTATTAAAATATTAATGTTCCCCGTTACCAATATCAGATACTTTGACATAATCCTAGGACTTCCCCCTTTCCTTTGTATCCAATTGGTCAGTAAGTCTCATAGATTATAGATATGTAATATCTCATATATTTTCCCTATTATCTATTTCTCCTGCCACTGTCTTAATGTAGAAACTTACTTCTTGTTTGGGCCACTTGAGCCTCCTAACTGGCCTTCCTATCCTTTCATCCAGCCCCCCTCAATGCAAACAGATTGATCTATCTAAACTGTGATTCTGACTATCATTCAAATATTTTGTATTTATTTAAAGGATCCCAAAAAATAAAAGAAAAGAAAAGAAAAAATAAAGGATCCCCGTAGCATTCAAAATAGAACACTGAATGGTGTATTACAAGGTTTCTTATCTAAGCAATACCAAATGTTCTGGATTCATTACTTCCCCCTACCTGCACTTCCCTCCATCCACATCAAACTCATCTCACCCCATGTGTTTCCCTAGAACCTGCTTAATATCACTTATGCTTGTGGTTTGAACGCCACCATTTACAACTAGTAACTCAATTGTTCTAGAAAGCAAGTTCAATAGTCATCTCCTTTCATTTCAAAAAGAAAGTGTAGAGAAGGAAAAGGTTAACACATTATGGATCTAAAGTGTCAGATGAAATGTGTCAGACCAATGGCTTATAGAGTCTCCTGGACTGGGCTTGGCTTGCTACTCACCATCTTTGTTTTCTACTCCCTATGACAGGTCTGCCTGCATCACTTCTCTACTGATTCTTCCCTCTGCAATTTATCCCCTATCCCTTATAATCTTTGAATCAAGGTCATGGCAACATAAGGAAAAAAGATGCAGGATAAATCAGCCTGCTCCTTGGCTCTCCTTTCTTCCAACTCATGCCCTTTTCTATCTGAGCTGCAGTCCATTAAGGGAAGACAAAATGAGGACACAAAAGATATATATATCTTTTGAGCTAGAACTGAACTAGGGTATTATAATATGTCTTTGGCTATGCCTTTAATCTTCTCTGAGCATCATGTCTGGTGGATTCTATCTTATTCACAGTTATATCCCCAACACTAAGGACAATATAGGCATATAGCAGATACTTAATAAATATTGCCTAAAGAAATAGCTAAATGAATATTCCTGCCAAAAAACAAGCTGCTCTTGGTCACAGGTAAAATGTTCGAGGGGCTGCTTTGAGGGTTAAGGATCCCTCAAAGAGAGAAATAGACCATGGAGAAAAGGAAATATCGGTGGGCACAGGGGAAGCACTATTGTGGCCAGGAAGACAATTGTATGTTGTGTACACTGTTATTAATACCTTGGCTGTTATCGGCAAATCAGTTTTAGTACGACTTTATAACTTTGGAGGACTAAACAATTTAGATGCTTGAGAATAAGTTGTCATGATCATCAAGCAGGACTCAGTGGCACCTTTAAAATCCCTTTATGTTCCTATCCTTTCCACCCTCATTGCTCCTTGGACAGCTTGCAATTTGGTGTTTGAAATAAGTAGAAACAATATAAGGGAGCAGATACAGCATCACCAAGGCTTACTGCTTCCTCTGAACAGCATGGGCTGAGTTTCCAAACTGGAGATGAGAGCAGATGGTGGTGCTAGTCGTAAAAAATCTGCCCACAAATGCAGGAGACATAAGAGATGGAGGTTCGATCCCTGGGTCGGGAAGATCCCCTGGAGGAGGGCATGGCAACCCACTCCCTATTCTTGCCTGGAGAATCCCATGGACAGAGGAGCCTAGCTGGCTACGGCCCATAAGGTCACACAGAGTCGGACACAACTGAAGTGATTTAGCATGCATGCATGCACAACCAGTGTCACACAGGTTAACATGATGACACAAAGTCAGAGAGACCTGCCTCTGTGAGCTGATGAAAGAGATGTATCCTTTTTCAAACATTCAAATAACCCTATAGTTCTCATCAGGCTTCTGTGCTGCTCATCTTAAGTGGAATTGGCCAACTGAAAGGGATGTACTTGGGTGGTCTTTTTTTAGAGCACACCAATGTGCTCAGAATAACAGAAATATTTTTGACAAAGGTCAAAAAGGCTTCAGGCGGAAACACAAAACAAAGGCTTGTACTTTAACAAGCAAAACTTGGGAGGATGTTGATTTTGTACCCAATCATACAGCATAGGATTGAAAGGTACTCTTATCAGCAAATGAAACCATCTGGGCCCCAGTTTCACCATATAAAGAGGAAACCTAGGCTGCTTAGAAAGCCCGTCAAACTTGTACAAAAGAATGTGTACACATACCATATGGTAAGAGAGTCTTTTAATGACTCAAGATACTCCTATTTACTCAGTCTGATAACATGCTAATGGCCCAGTAAAGGCTCTTCTGTTTAAACGCACTGTGATTCTATAGAGCCATGTTTCTCCAACTGGAGTGTCAGACTCCTGAGGGTGTGTGGAGCTGGGATGGGTAAGAGAACACCATGGGTGAGATGGGCCATAACTTCCTGGTATATCAGACTAGGAAAACAAAGTGAAATAATCTGAATAGAATACAAACAGTATTTTATTTTAGCACGAACACAGTTATACCGTAGGAAAGAATGCAACATTCACAGACAAGTTATAAATACTAAAAGTTCACAGAGCTTTCACTTTCTTTCTAACACTTCAGAGGGCCAAATCCTCAGCACTTATATCTGACCACACAGACCCCAAGGCCCAGCTCAATTTCTAAGTGCCTGAACCCCCTCCAGGGACTCCAGCCACTAAACCCCTTTTCTCAGCTACTTTCCCTCCGCACAGCCAGCCAAAGAGTACTTCCTTGTTCTACTGTTTCACATGTCAATTGGATCTTCCAAACATTAAAAATCTCATTGAGAACAGGGTCATGGGCTTTACAACCCTTTACCTGTTATTGATTACATGAATTATTACCAGAAGTAGTTTCAATAACAAAACTATAATATTGACACTCGAAATGAAAAAGTGCAAAATTAATGTTGATAATTCTAAAAGAATTATTGATAATGATTATTGGACTTAACCACTTATTCTGTGACCTCAAAGTACTTTAAAATATTAAATATTTCCATCCTCATTATCTCTCTTGAAACACTTATTGTTAAATTGCATATAATAAATATGAATGAATAGACATGAATAAAACTGCCATGAAGGAGGATATATAACCCTCAGGTTCTACTAACTTGATATGGCGTTTATTCACATTAGTAACACACTTGTTCTGCTGCTCTTTAATCCTACCTATTCCTTCTGTTCCAGTATTGCACATTCAGTGTAAACAAGGCAGACCAGGAAGGTATTCTGTTTGTTTAGCTCCACAAATCACTCATACAGCCCTATCTCAGTGTTTGGTCCAAACACAGTTACTCTTCATCAACTTGAAGTTTCCATGTACATCTTATCCCGTTACACATCTATTTCTGCTTTTCTACAAAGCCATAGGTCCAGCCTCCCAGGCTCAGGTCTCCCATCTCATAGGTTCAGGTCTCTCTACTGAAATGTGGAGGAATGAACATCATCAGTGAAATTGGCTTAATTTTCCCAGAATTTTCCACATTATTGATAATCTGAGACAAAATCAGATGAGAACTGGGTGAGAAAGGTCAGAAAAGATCTTTCAATACTGCTTTGCCATTCTGAACTCCAAAGAACAGAGAAGAATAATTCAAAGTAGGACTCATTTGAAATAGAAAAAATATATATGATGCAGAATATAGTATAAATGTATTATTCTATTAAAGTAGATAAACATATCTTTAGGATTATGAACACTTTAACTAATGGCTTTTTCCATCAAAGAAAATCAATGTATAAGGGGTATTTAACAATAGAACATGTTTTAATTTTAGCAACTTCTGCTTCCCTTAAGAAAATGTATTTAAATGATGACAGCTACCATTTTGATAAACTTTTAAATTCTGTATGTTAACACTTCTAGGATGTGACTACAGTATTAAACTATTTGTCATGAATTGGCACTGCTAATTGCAGTGCTAGACAATTTTCAGCAAAGTTAGCAATAATAATTGCTTAAACTCCGGAGTTTCTCAAATCCCTGTGGTGAGGATTGATGAACTGATCTGGCCGCAGAAAACTTCCAGAGACACTTTGAAGTAGTTTCAAGTGTAAAATGTATGCACTGTTTTATGTAAGGGTTCACTAGTATTTACCAAGGTAGACAGGTACAAAGGGAAATTCTTTCAGGCTGCAGTCGTTCCAGAAATAATACAGCTGATAAATAAAGATGAAATCTCACCAAATTAACATACCGCTTCTGATAATTTTCTTAAATTGTGCAATAAGAGATCCTTGAATCATGACATTAATTTTGTTGTTGTTGTTCAGTTGCTAAGCCATGTACAACTCTTTGTGACCTCATGGACTGCTTTGTGCCAAGCTTCCCTGTCCTTCACTATCTCTGGGAGTTTCCTGCAACTCATATCTATTGAGTTGGTGATGCTCATGACACTAATAGGTATGCCAATTAATAGTTCTGAAACAAAATGAGTATTCTAAAGTTTGTGATAGGGACTTCCCTGGTGCTCCAATGGCTAAGACTTCGAGCTCCCAATGCAGGGGGCCCGGGTTCCATCTCTGGTCAGGGAATCCACATGCCACAACTTAGAGTTCGCATGGCACAACTGAAGATTCCACATGCTGCAACGAAGAACACCGAGGATTCTGCGTGCCACAGCTAAGACCCAGCACAGCCAAATAAATACATAAAGTTTGTGATCTCCTTTCAGATGAAGCTAAAGAATAACAATAATAAAGCAGTCCAAAACCTTTCCATGTCCGCTGGTTCTTCTATGACCAGCCCCAAGTATATCACCTGCTACAGTGTTGCTGTCACATTGACTTCTTTTTCATTCAACACAGCTCTTCTTCAGCCCAGGGATTTATTTATATGTGCAAATCCCTCAGCCTGCAGAGCTCTCTCCATGGCTTTGGACAGAACTGGCTCCAAAGCACTGCTCACATCTCAGGCACTTCTTTGTTGAACAACTTAGCAAGTAAGGTCCTTGCCTGGGCCCAGGTCTTCTTCATCACCTAATCCTCCATAATTTCTTTTTAATGGTTAATCTAATGAAGTACATACCTAACATAAAATTCAGCACTTTAGCCATTTTTCAGATGGCAGCTCACAGGGTTAGATATGTTCACAATATTGCACCTGTCATCTCCAGAATCCTTCGCATCATGCAAAACTAAAACTCTATGCCCATTAAACAAGATCCCTTCCCTCTGCGCCCTAGCCCCTGGCAACTACCATTCTACTTTCTGTCTCTTATGTTTTTAACTACCCTAAGTATCTCACATAAGTGAAATCCTGTAGTGTCTGTCTTTTGGTTAATGATTTATTTCACTTCGCATAATGGCCTCGGAATCATCCATGTTGTGGCATATGTCAAAACTTCCTTCTTTTATAAAGCTGATAATAATTCATTATATCACATATACCAGGTTTTATCTATTAATCTATCAATGGATACTTGAGTTGCTTCCATCTCTTGGCTGTTGTGCTTAATACTATTATAAACACGGGTGTATAATTATCTCTATGAGATCTCACTTTCAGTTCTTTTGAATATATACACAGAAGTGGAATTGTTGCGCCATATGCAATACTTTGGCCACCTGATGCGAAGAGCTGACTCATTGGAAAAGACCCTGATGCTGGGAAAGATTGAGGGCAGGAGGTGAAGGGGATGACAGAGGTTGAGATGGTTGGATGGCATCACCAACTCAATGGTCATGGGTTTGGGTAGACTCCGGCAGTTGTTGATGGACAGGGAGGCCTGACGTGCTGCGGTTCATGGGGTTGCAAGGAGTCAGACGTGACTGAGAGACTGAACTGAACTGATAATAAATCATATGTTTAATTTTTGAGAAACTGTCATTCTATTTTTCATAGCAAATGTGACTTAGACCATGAACTCCTTATTGCCATATTCAGACTTAAATTGAAGAAAGTAGGGAAAACCACTAGACCATTCAGGTATGACCTAAATCAAATCCCTTATGATTATACAGTGGAAGTGAGAAATAGATTTAAGGGACTAGATCTGATAGATAGAGTGCCTGATGAACTATGGAATGAGGTTTGTGACATTGTACAGGAGACAGGGATCAAGACCATTCCCATAGAAAAGAAATGCAAAAAAGCAAAATGGCTGTCTGGGGAGGCCTTACAAATAGCTGTGAAAAGAAGAGAAGCGAAAAGCAAAGGAGAAAAGGAAAGATATAAACATCTGAATGCAGAGTTCCAAAGAATAGCAAGAAGAGATAAGAAAGCCTTCTTCAGTGATCAATGCAAAGAAATAGAGGAAAACAACAGAATGGGAAAGACTAGGGATCTCTTCAAGAAAATCAGAGATACCAAAGGAACATTTCATGCAAAGATGAGCTCGATAAAGGACAGAAATGTTATGGACCTAACAGAAGCAGAAGATATTAAGAAGAGATGGCAAGAATACACAGAAGAACTGTACAAAAAAGATCTTCACGACCCAGATAATCACGATGGAGTGATCACTGACCTAGAGCCAGACATCCTGGAATGTGAAGTCAAGTGGGCCTTAGAAAGCATCACTACGAACAAAGCTAGTGGAGGTGATGGAATTCTAGTTGAGCTATTCCAAATCCTGAAAGATGATGCTGTGAAAGTGCTGCACTAAATATGCCAGCAAATTTGGAAAACTCAGCAGTGGCCACAGGACTGGAAAAGATGTTTTCATTCCAATCCCAAAGAAAGGCAATGCCAAAGAATGCTCAAACTACCGCACAATTGCAGTCATCTCACACGCTAGTAAAGTAATGCTCAAAATTCTCCCAGCCAGGCTTCAGCAATATGTGAACCGTGAACTTCCTGATGTGCAAGCTAGTTTTAGAAAAAGCAGAGGAACAGGAGATCAAATTGCCAACATCTGCTGAATCATTGAAAAAGCAAGAGAGTTCCAGAAAAGCATCTATTTCTGCTTTATTTACTATGCCAGAGCCTTTGATTGTGTGGATCACAATAAACTGTGGAAAATTCTGAAAGAGATGGGAATACCAGACCACCTGACCTGCCTCTTGAGAAATTTGTATTCAGGTCAGGAAGCAACAGTTAGAACTGGACATGGAACAACAGACTGGTTCCAAATAGGAAAAGGAGTTCGTCAAGGCTGTATATTGTCACCCTGTTTATTTAACTTATATGCAGAGTACATCATGAGAAACGCTGGACTGGAAGAAACACAAGCTGGAATCAAGATTGCCGAGAGAAATATCAATAACCTCAGATATGCAGATGACACCACCCTTATGGCAGAAAGTAAAGAGGAACTCAAAAGCCTCTTGATGAAAGTGAAAGTGGAGAGTGAAAAAGTTGGCTTAAAGCTCAACATTCAGAAAACGAAGATCATGGCATCCACTCCCACCACTTCATGGGAAATAGATGGGGAAACAGTGTCAGATTTTATTTTTCTGGGCTCCAAAATCACTGCAGATGGTGACTGCAGCCATGAAATTAAAAGACGCTTACTCCTTGGAAGGAAAGTTATGACCAACCTAGATAGCATATTCAAAAGCAGAGACATTACTTTGCCAACAAAGGTTCGTCTAGTCAAGGCTATGGTTTCTCCTGTGGTCATGTATGGATGCGAGAGTTAGACTGTGAAGAAGGCTGAGCGCCGAAGAATTGATGCATTTGAAGTGTGGTGTTGGAGAAGACTCTTGAGAGTCCCTTGGACTGCAAGGAGATCCAACCAGTCCATTGCAAAGGAGATGAGCCCTGGGATTTCTTTGGAAAGAATGATGCTAAAGCTGAAACTCCAGTACTCTGGCCACCTCATGTGAAGAGTTGACTCATTGGAAAAGACTCTGATGCTGGGAGGGATTGGGGGCAGGAGCAGAAGGGGACGACAGAGGATGAGATGGCTGGATGGCATCACTGACTCGATGGACATGAGTCTCAGTGCACTCCGGGAGTTGGTGATAGACAGGGGGGCCTGGCGTGCTGCGATTCATGGGGTCGCAAAGAGTCGGACACGACTGAGCGACTGATCTGATCTGATCTGATACCATTTTACATACCCATAAACATTCCAATTTCTCTACAGCTTTGCTGACACATTATTTTCTGGGTTTTTTTTTATAGTAGTCTTCTTAATGAATGTGAGGTGACTCCAAACTTCCTTTCTAGCATATATCTACTTTTTAAAATTTATTCACATTTTAAATTTCTTACTGAGACAGTTTTTGAGATATAATTGCCAAAGAAGATTAAGATGTTGATCCAAAAGATGTGATAGATTCTTTCTGAAATGTTTCTGGTATAGTCTATCATTAAAATAGAAAGCAGAGTCGATTAAACTTGAATACTCTGTTCAGCGAGCAGTAGCTTTGCATGTAGAGCTGAAATGGTTCTCAATTATTTTTTCTGCAGAAGCCTTAGAATTTAGTTCAGTCAAACCTGGAGAGGGGTCTATTCTTTCACTCACTTACTCAGACAACTTTTAGTTAACTACTTAACCCTAATTTCCTCATGCAAAAATGGAAATAAAAGAACTCACTTATGGAGTTGGGCTATATATTTGTGCGAATATTAAATGACCATATCTGGGACATGGAAGGCATTCAAGAAACCATAGATATTATTTTTTATTATACAACTGATTATCCCCTACATTGTTCAATTAGAAGATCCTTGCACAGAGTCATGAAATTTAAACAGCATCTATTATATCATTTATAGGGTATGAACTAAATGAAATCTAAAAATTTATAAACTTGCTCATTAAGTCATGATTTCCTGCTTTATAATCTGTATCTCTATTCTTGTTTTAATTACCATTGTATCCCCAGGTCAAGCAAAAGATTTACCACATAAAAGACATACCACCTAAGAGTTAATATCCCTGGCAGTGATCCTAAGTATGTCCCTGGCTAGGATTCCACAAATTGTCCACACTTCTGAGCAGGGTTCTGTGTGGGAATATTCCAGCAACTCCTAGAAAAGAGTTAAGAGATTGAGAGACATCTTGAAGTCTTTCTGTCTAAGAAGTAGTCCCAGATCATTAGCAGTTTATAGAGAAGCACTGAATAAGAGTGGCCTTTTGGTAACTAGGTTGAAAGAACTGCTTAATTTCTTTCCACTATACTTAAAGTATCATTTTTATTGTTATTAAAAATTGCTAATGTCAACTGAATGAACATGTTACCCAGTTCAAAGCAGCCTAAACTGCTGAGGTAAGAAATTATAATGATTAGTTATTAGAGGGAAAACCATTACATGAATGCAATGGGGAGTTACAGAGCAACAAGTAGATAATTTCCGTCTAACTACTGGGTAATTAATGCAGTAAGAAAATAACATGTACATATTGGGAATGAAGAATTATAGATTATTTGCACTTATTTTCTTTCTGTGGCAATTAAATTAACTATCTTTGATTTCTCACCTGTTACCATGGTTATTTTCGGTGATTTGGGTCATTAATGTCTTGAATGTAACAGTTACATTAAAATTACAGCTCTTTCAACTTTGCAAAAAGATTCTGAAGCTACTGTGAAAGAGAAAGCTGTTGGCTTACAGAAAAAGAGCTGCCTGTTGAATGAAACTGTTTAATCATCTTAAAGCTAAGAAGTCCCACCCTTTGTTCCTTCGTGATTTTCCCTAGTAGCATCACTGAGATTGTGTTCACCTAGGACTGCAATGAATTGGCAGGTGTTCTCGGGACAGTAAATTCTAACTATGCCTACTTATGCTGTTAATACTTCCTCTCAATAATTAGAATAAGTTCTCTCCACCTCACTCTCAAAAATTCTGGAAAAAATAATATATATTAATTATATGATGAAAAACATATACTGAAACAAAATCAGCCCTTAATTCTCTAAAAATAAATGTGAAAAACAGACTGAGCTCTGGTGGAGCCATAATAACTAGTTCCTGCTCAGGACGTGGAACATTGCCATGAGCTTTCTCTTTAGAACAAATATCCCAGTATGGATGGCTTGGTGCTGACTAGATGTGAGGGAAAATCCTAAAAAAAAATCAAGGCTCTACTTTACTGATTTTAGTCATATGTTCAAGAGTTCTCCTTCACCCACGTCTGGCTGTGCCCTTCACCCCTGGGCTCAGTGGATGTCTCATTCACCCAGGGGTGAGGGGCACAGCCAGAGGTGGGTGACAGAGAACTCTCAAACATATGAGGGACATGACAGGGGCTCCACTTTCTCCAAACACATTTTAGAGAACATGTTATCCTTGAAAAGCAGATAATAATAAATACCCTAGCTTAATTGAACTCCAGGTCTTAAATCTTCTCCAACAGCTGTCCTCCAATAATCTGGGTGGACAGGTTATATGTGCCAAGACAGGAATCTGACAGTCTGATTCACCACATCAAATCAGAGATTCGTGTACCCTCTGTGGAGCTTTACTTGAATAAACAGAGGAGCCCAGAAAATGGAGTCTTCATTTTCAGTGAAGAAACTGGAGGGGCTTCTTCTCTGCCCATATTTCTTGCACCATGCTATGCACAATTTTAGGCCTCATCTCAAGAATGCAGCAACACCTAAAGCAACTGCTTTTACCCTCCTCTTTGACCTCATGCGTGCTAAGTCACTCTCGGAGAAGGCAATGGCACCCCACTCCAGTATTCTTGCCTGGAAGATCCCATGAACAGGGGAGCCTGGTAGGCTGCAGTCCATGGGGTCGTGAACAGTCAGACATGACTGAGCAACTTCACTTTCTCTTTTCACTTTCATGCATTGGAGAAGGAAATGGCAACCCACTCCAGTGTTCTTGCCTGGAGAATCCCAGGGACAGGGGAGCCTGGTGGGCTGTTGTCTATGGGGTCGCACAGAGTTGGACACGACTGAAGTGACTTAGCATCAGGATGCTAAGTCACTTTAGTCATATCTGACCCCTGATCCTATAGACCGTAGTCTGACAGGCTCCTCTGTCCATGGGATTCTCCAGGCAAGAATTCTGGAGTGGGTTTCCATGCCCTCCTCCAGCATATCTTCCCGACTGAGGGACTGAATCAGAATCTCTTATGCTTCCTGCATTGGTATGCAGATTTTTTACCACTAGCATCCTCTTTGATCTCAGGAGAGTAGAGAAAAGGGTTGAAGCCAGGCCTTGAGATATTGCTGGAACAGAAAGTGAGATATGGTGGCAGGCTGAGAGATTATCATGCCTTACTGTGGAAAGGAACATTGTAAGAAAAATGATAATGCTCTACATATACCTGTAGAACTGGAAAGAGTATATATGGGAAGAGGGTAAGTGCTTTTGCATAAGTGAACACTTTTCTCCTGTGGATTCATTTATTCTTTTACACAACAAATATTTCTTAAGAACGTACTACCTGCTACACACTGTTCAGCAAGTTAGGAAATCAGCAGTGAACAAAATAGTCAAGGTCCTTACTCTTATCAATTCTACAGTCTCACAGATGAAAATAAAATTAGCCAAACCATTGTATTAATGGGGCTGGTGCACTGGGACGACCCAGAGGGATGGTACGGGGAGGGAGGAGGGAGGAGGGTTCAGGATGGGGAACACGTGTACACCTGTGGCAGATGCATGTTGATGTATGGCAAAACTAATACAATATTGTAAAGTTAAAAAATAAAATTAAATTAAATTAAAAAAATATATCAATTATAAACTGTAAAGATGTTCTGAGAAAACATTTAGGATACCCAAGCTTAGGATATGCAAAGTAAGTGAATTATTCTATACAAGCATATAACAGACAGAATGATCATATCTGGAACATCAGAAAATACACTCCTCAGCAAACGTCATTTTAGCTGATCTGAAAAATATGAGTCAGAAGTGAAGAGCTTCATAAACAGATAGAAAAGGAAACTCAATGACCCAAAGATGAGAAGGGAGAGCACCATGGGTATGAAAATGAAGGATGGCCATTCTGTTGAGAGTGCAGAATGTAAGGAAGAGAAGGACAGACTAGATCATATAGAGCCTTGCAGGCCAGTGTAAAATTGTGGTCTTTATCCTAAGCACAAGAAAGCCATTGATAGGTCTGCACAAGGGAAGACTTACAACTGTATTTGTATTTTTAGTCTCTTTGCAGGTACTGAGTACCGACTAGAACAAAGATGGCAAGAATGGTGAAGGAAGATTCTCAACTGGGAGGTTACTGCAGAACCAGGAAAGATGGCATCTTGGCCCAGGATGGATGGTGGTGGACATATTAATAAAAAGAAGCTGATGGATGAACAATTAGGCATAAAATTAACCTCGGATATCCAAAGTAAGAGGGAGGGTGACTCTTGGTGTCTGGCTAACACAACAAGATGTGGATGGTGTCATTTGTTAAGATGAGGAGCATCAGTGAAGAATCAAGTTTGGGTGGATGAAGAGGAGTTCAGTCTTGCCTTTGAAGGTCTAAAGGACACAGAGGATTTTTTTTTTCATTTTCAGGATTGATATCATGAAAACAAAGGTCTAATCAAAAACTCATAAATCAAACTCAGGGTGAGAGAGGAGAATCTCTGACTTTGTCTTATTGTTTGCTTGTGAGTATGTGTGCTTAGTCACTCAGTTGTGTCCGACTCTCTGCAACACCATAGACTGTAGCCCACCAGGCTCCTCTGCCCATGGGGTTTTTCAGGCAAGAATCCTGAAGTGGGTTGCCATTTCCTCCTCCAGTGGATCTTCCCAATCCAGGTATTGAAACTGCGTCTCCTGGAGCTCCTGCATTGTAGGCAGATTCTTTACTGCTGGGCCATTGAGGAAAAGTATTGTTTGCTTACTTTTATTAACTTTAAAAATAAAAACTAATTAACTCTATGTCTGTTACTTTAATTTGGTTTTTAAGCTTAAAATTTTTTAAAGCTTCATTCATGTAATGAAGTTACAGGACTTTTAAGCTGGAAAAGACCATATATTAATAAACGGAATCAGTCAAAAAACATGGTCCCTCAAAGCTTGCAATTTACTCAGTGAGTGAATGATAACGTTAGAAAGCAGCCAGAAGTCTAGTGAGAACCAGAGAAGCTTTCTTCCTCTGACAGGGACAGTGTGGCTCCTAGCCTGGCTGACAGCCCCCATCACCAGGGGGGTGGGTGTTGGGAGCAGGGGAAGAATCTTATACACACACACGCTTGTCCCCCACTCCTGAGCTTTTCCAGTCAACCTGAAGTGACCCAAGGGTCTGTACTTTTAAATGCCTTCCAAGTGACTTGATGATTGACCAGATTCAGTTTGGCAACCCACTCCAGTGTTCTTGCCTGGAGAATCCCAGGGACAGGGGAGCCTGGTGGGCTGCCGTCTATGGGGTCACACAGTTGGACACGACTGAAGTGACTTAGCAGCAGTACCCCATAAATATACCATGTATCCCATACCAGCTCTCCTTGGGGCTTCTCACGTGGCGCTAGTGATAAAGAACTCACCTGCCAATGCAGGAGACACAAGAGACACCAGTTCAATCTCTGAGTCACGAAGATCCCCTGGAGGAGGGCATGGCAACTCACTCCATTGTTCTTGCCAGGAAAATCCCATGAACAGAGGAACCGGATGGGCTATAGTTCATGAGGTCACAAAGAGTAGGACACGAATGAAGCAGCTTAGCACACGTACATACACCAGCTTTCCTTAGGCCATTTTATAAGATTTAAAAAAAACAAATGGATATTTATAAGATATTTTAAAAAACATTTATAAGATATTTAAAAAACAAATTGCTTTTTTCCCCTAAGTAAATGCTTCCAGTTTAGTAAGGGAACTAAAAGTGTTCATTATGAAAAGTATTCATCACTGGAGTGAACTCCAAGATTTTAAATTCAATTTGAGGTACATGTGAATGATAAGAGGCTTCTTCATTTCTGTGGAAAAATAAATTATTTCCAGTACAAAAAATGATCCAATATAAATATCTCCCTTTTATAAAATAATAATCCCTTAGCTGTATTAAGACTCTTCTAGAAGCTTAAAATAGTTCAATACTCCTAAGAGTAAATGTCTAATTTTGGTATTTTACTTTAAGTGTTTGAGTTTTTTTTTCTTTTAATAAAGATACAGTAGGGCCAAATCAGGTCCAATTTATTCTTTGAGGATTATAAAACACTCAAAAGTATAAAAAAGGGATATTTTGTAGGCAAGAATGAACATTCATGAATACCAGATTTTATAAACAATACAAATGATAGTAACTTGGAAAACTGAGCAAAATTCAACGACGACAACCAGTATAACAGAAAACAATCCCTTAGGTATTGATAATCATCCTAGACTTTGGTGAAAGGAGTCATAAAAATCAAAGTTAAGTGGAGCAGTTACACAGGACTTGGCGGAGCGCGTGAGCAGGGCGTGGGGATTGTAGGTAAGGACTGGCACATCTGGCTTTAGTAGAGAGATGAATATGGTGAGCTATTTTCATCTGACTGACCATTATGCCACAGAAACATGCAAATGCTTTCCTGGTTTCTTTCTCTTCAGATTCCATAGTACCTTTGTTTCTCTCTGTTCCTCCTCCTCCCTCTCTCTCTCTCCTTCTCTCTTGGTGGCCATTAACTATACTGACAGTTTGACAGGCTGAAATAAGGAAATAAAACACTTAAACATTGTTTCCTGATGTATGCATTCATCTCTCCTGCCAAACACAGATATTGAGGAGATACTTCACTCCTCCTGTCAGCTTACTAAATTACACCCCAGCTTGTAGGTCTCTCAATCTCAGTGAAGCTCCCTTCCTTCCAGAAGAATATGCAAGAGCTTCCGTCTTTTCGCCGAAATCCTTTCCTTTATCATTTTTAATAGTGAATTTTCCTAAGCTCTGGGTTGGATCTCTGTAAGGGGCTGATTATCTTCCTACTTTTTAAAAGCTGGCAGGGTTCAGTTTTATTTTTTAGAGCGCTTTCACTTAAGCAAGGGCAAATGGATCCTGGACCTGGTTAAAGGTTTCTTTCTCAGAACCAACCAAGAGTTCCAACTTTTTAAAACTAGGTACTCATTAACCTAACACTGATTTAACACTAATTCTCTTGCCAGGTCCAGTGACAGAAAGAAGGCTGATCAGGCTTCTGACATCCCCAAAACATGCCCGACCACAAATAATAGAAGCTTCTGCCATTATTATTTGCATGGGGCAACTAGATTTTTCTGTTCAGCAAACTTTGAAAACCTTACAAATTAATAATTAACTTCTTCCGGAGGTGGCTGTTGTAGATTAAATTTTGAGAGAATAGTAGCTAAGAGGGAGGCATTAAAGGAGAGAAAAAGATTTTCAATTGGTTATTCACCTCTTTTTCATCACCATTAACATGAAGAAGAAATTTCAAGGTGAAATATTCAAGAATTTGAAACAAAAAGAATAATAGAAGTTAACCTCTAAGACTTTTTATTTGCTTCATTCTTTTAACTGCATTTATCCAGTACCTACTCTATGCAGTGCTCAAGTATATATTCTCTGAAAGATGCTGAGGACAATTCCACATCTCCTGTCTGGTTCCTAAGATACTTGCAGTCTAGAAGAGATGCCACACTTGTAAGTAAGTAGAACACAGGTGGAAACTATTCCCAAGTGGAGCTAGAAATAAAATGTGATGGAAATCAAAGAACGAAGAAAGCAGCCCTGCCCCCACCACCCACACTGAGAAATTCACAATACAGTCTCCCTAAAAGATCAAAACATTTCCTCTACAAGACTTACACATTTTACTGTAATTCCTTGTCTTTTTGTTGCTGTTGTCGTTATGTATGTTGTCTGTTAGGCCATAAAATCTGTGAGGCCTTGTGCTTTGTCTAGTCTGTTCATGAATGTATTTTCAAGAACCCAGTAAGCTGCAAGTAATGTGTTCCCAATGAATATCTGTTGAATGGGTAAGTGAGTCATCCTGTGATAATAAATAGTGAATGAATCTGAATCTTCTAAGGAAGATTTTCTGAATTTCTGATTGATATTAATTCCCTATCTTATTGAAGATCACCAATACGACAGAAGACTTGTGTAAAGTTGCTGGACACTCCAGTGATCATAGATACCATATATAATTAGCACAACTGCCAAAACAACCATGACCAAATGACAATTTTCGTAGAGCTAACAGGCCTCCTTTTACTTACAAGGCCCCTCTTTTGCAATATGACCACCTTCAGTGATTACAGGATTAATCACAGAGGTGAGTAAATCTCTCTGCAGCGTTTCTTTCTCCTCTTTGCTTCATATTTTTCCCAAGAAATAATACTTTCAAAAATAGCCTTGCACCATCTTCCAAGAATTGTAATCTAGTTATTGCTAGTATAAATTATCCATAGAAGTGAAAGGTTACTATAGTAAAGATTATAAAAATGTAAAGATAAGTTACTCAGAAAATCCACTTGCAGAATAGCTTCACCAGATAAGATTAAATTATTTTACAATAAACTATTTGGTATCCAAATCATTTTGCTTTATCAAAAGTTATCTGAAATATTAGCTACTATTCATTAAGCATTTATTTATAAGCAAAACACATGGTGCTACATGAATATTTCTTCACTAAAGCCCCACAATTACCTTATAAAAGAGAAATTTTATCCCCACATCACAGATAAAGAAATTGAGGCACTGAAAGATTACTCTGAAAGTTGAGGAATCCAAGTCCACCCTGCTCTGAAACTCCAACAAATCATTTATATTCTTTGCTCAGCACTCGTTATATAATGCAGTGATTGTGTTTATTTTGGCTTAAAATTCACAAATATTTCACAAGAAAATTCTTCTCAGTAGTGGTCATAACTTAGCACTTTCGAGTTAGTATCACATGCAAAATTCAAACTTAGTTACCTGGCTTGAAAAAATATACAAATTATAGCATTTGCTATCTCATGATAAAGTCTTAAATGTCTGATTCAAAAATGCCATTGCGATTATAAGGTGGCAAATTATGCATGAGACTGGTGGGGGCGAAGCTCTGAGAACTGGGTCTTGCACGGGTTTCATGGGTAAATTAGGACATATGCAATAGGATTTTTGGACTAATTTCTCCTACGTGCCTCTTGTCTTGTCTTCTCCCACTGTTTTCTCAAATGTCTTGGCAACATATTAATATATTACCCTTTAAAATGTTAGAAAGAGTACTTTGGGGAAAATTACTCTTCTTGTTCTTCCTTAACCATATATCTGGGGTGAGATATGAATAATTCTGATCCCCAAAATTGCACTCTTTCTATTATAATATATTGCCTGCCAGTAATTTATTCTGGTTTTAAGAGTCAAAAGAAATTCCGTTTTTGCCATACTCCAAAACGCTTTTCTAAATTTAATTCATATATTTGATCAAGGGATTAAAAAAAGGCTAAAATTTTTGTCCTCAATCTCTAAAACACCAAAATGATTCTATGCATATCCTACCCTTGACCAAAAAAGACATCTGAAAGGCATTGAAACAAAAGGACTATCTCTTTTTACCACACTTACATCTTTCCTCAATTTTATTTTAAAAATATTTACTCATAATAACACTAGATCTTTATATCATATAATATGAAAAACAAAAGTAGGAGAGTGAAAAATAGAACTAGTAGAATTGCAGGGACAAGAAAAAGAAGGAAGAGAAGAAAGAGGATATTGAATAAATAAGAGGAGAAAGATTCTTTTTGTTTTGTCCACATCTTTTGGTAAAGTTAGAGGTTTGCTTTAAAATAAAATAGTTTCTTTCAATGCTCAATGACATTTTATTTCTAGGTAACTTCCTTCTGAAATAGGTTAATTACAGAGGCAATTAGTCTAGCACACACAGGATGTCACTATTCCCTTATATAAATAGAATTAGCACACATGTTTCAGGCAGAGAAAAATATCTGTAAAGACCAGATTTCAAAATGTAATAGAATTTTGTGCTATTTTGCCAGTTTGGGTTAAATTTTCCTATTGTCATCATCCTTCTTTACTGAACAGCCTTTATGTTTTATTATCATCATAGAAGCTCTCTATGTAAGTAGGAAGGTCTACTCAAATCATAAAGAAAAAAATCCAAAATGAAAAAGTATTATGACATAAAGTAACTGAACAGGAATAAGTAAGGTCTTATTAGCAAGGCAAATATAGATAGGAAAGAGGGAGCTGGAACTGAAAAAGCTAATTCTATATTAGTTTAAACAAATGTTCTAACCTATGCAGTCTCCTAGGTTTTTTGTACAATGACTTTATTTTATATATTCAGACTTTGGAAATTAGTAACTAGCATCCTTCTGACAACCAAAGGCATAGTACAAGAGCTTTGCTAAAAGCTGAATATATGTAGCGCTGGGTATCATGATCCAGTCCGGGGACACATGGAATTCACAGGAAAAGTTGTTAAATCATTAATAATGGCATCCATTTTAGCCTGAAACTCCTAACTACTGATTATTGCTTGCCTATTTATCAAAACCAAAATGATAAAGTGCTCTTCAAAAGAATAAATTGCCATATCTAGTACTAAATACATATTCATAGAGGGCACTTTGTCCTTCTTGATGGTGGCTACCCAGGATGACAAAACTGCAAGACACTGATGACATGCTAACATCTATGGTTCATTAGCTCCCCGTTTACGGCAGTAACAGTGAAAGCAAGGTCTTTGGGGCAGATCCTCATATTAATCAATACATTCCTCTCTCTTCTATGACCATAAAGTATTATCCTCGGTTTGAGCAGCTGTCTCAAATAAGGTTTGCTATGGGTCACAACAGTGTCTAAGAGAGATACATAGTGACCATGCACTCAAATTTTATTTCCTAATAATGATGGTCACCTTGCATTCGTCTCATGCACAAAGCACTGCATACTGCCTACAAATAAACCTAGGAGAGTATGTGCTTCAGCCATGGGGTTACTCCATGGCTGGGGTTAACCCATGGCATGGGGTTACTCCATGGCTGGGGTTAACCTATGGCATGGGGTTAAGCCATGGGGTTTAAAAATTGGCGCCACCTCTTACAAGCTGTTGAGTTATAGTAAGTTACTCAATTTCTCTCAATTCCCTCAGCTGAAAAATGAGTATGCGAGTACCTACTTCACGAGGTACTTAGGAAGCTTAAATTAGATACTACATGCAAAGATCAAGAACAAAATCTGGCAAAATGAAAAGTCCTCAGTAAATGATAGTTATTATAACATTCTGTAACTTATAAAAAGTGATGGAGTTTTTCTGATTTTTACATCTGTGTGTGCATATTTAAATCAGAAAAGCTTGCATTTAAATTTAAGCTCTTGTAAGAAAATGCAGACTTTTCATTGGTGGTGAAAGTCTACAGGATAAGTTAACTGAGGTTTATAAAGCCTTCTATCAGCAATAGCATCATCCCCTCGGCTAGTCTGTACAGCAGTCTCTTTGGGGTTTCAATCTGGCTTACCTGAGTATATTGCAGCAGCACGGCAGACACAGGCTTTCTTCTACAGTGAGTCCAAGACTACCGCTGATGACGTAGGGATGGGCAGGGGATGAAGTGATCTCCCTTCCAGAAGGTGAACGGTGGCACCAAGAACTTCTTAAAAGAACTTTTTTTGGTAAAAGATCATTGGCTTTACTGCTTCTATCTGACCTTTCTGCCCTATTTCCCCAGGGAGTTTGCTAGTGGGTGGGTAAGGGTAAGTCAGCTTTGCAGCTAAGCCAGCTAGGCAAATAAGTTGTTTTGACTATAGTGCCTACAAATATAGAGATACGTGCATACGTATATTCTTTCCATGCATGCACCAGGATAGCTCCAGAAAGTATGATAATTCAAAGTATATTACAGAGATTAGAGAGAAACATATTAGAACGTTTCCTTCTCCGTAACAACTAAATAAATCATGTTTGTTATTACAAGTCACACACACCCACACGTACACAGTGGTTTCAAGTCTCAAAATCTTTCACTTGGGGATTGCCTGATGAGACTGAGTCCTTTTGGGCAGGAGAGGAACCTCTAGGTTTTAAAATTACTGCTCTTGTATCAATATTTTCAGCTACTGTAACAGGCTGATTTGGACTGACTTTACGGGTAACCAGATCAATCGTGTAGACATTAATACTTATGAGGGCATGTGGAAAGGGAATCAGCCAAAACAGCCTATGAAATGGACTATAAAATCACTGTCAGAATGGACATTATCAACACAATAGAATTCTTCACAGCCCAGTTCTTCTTTACACAAACGAGGGCATAGAACAATTCAAATCAGCTCTGATGCCAGAACTGTGTGATCAGGTAGCGTTAATAACCAGGAGTAGCAGAAAATTGCCGTGAATCTGGCTGGTCAGTTATATGAGTTACTCTTTCCTTCTAACTCAGCATTTTAGATGACTTTGGTATTTAGCAATTAGTTGGACCTAATATGACCAATTATTCTGAGACATTTTTCAAATTCTTAGGATCTCAGAAAATCACAGCAAGTTATCAAGGTGAAAAAATAAGGGCTATTAATATAACAGCATTATACACATAATAAAATGTCCTGCTCCACCAGTAAAACCAGATGATTTGCAAAACTCCATTCCTCACATAAATGCAAAAAATGTAATTAAATACTATTAATTCTATTGTGCCAAGTCACTTCAGTCATGCCCAACTTTGTGCAACCCTATGGACTGTAGCCAGCCAGGCTCCTCTGTCCATGGGATTCTCCAGGCAAGAATACTAGAGTGGGTTGCCATGCCCTCCTCCAGGAGATCTTCCCGACCCAGGGATCAAATTGATGTCTCTTATGTCTCCTGCATTGGCAGGCAGGTTCTTTACCACTTAGTACCACCACATCATATACATATATTATTACAAAAGTATACACATGCAAATAGTTTCTATTCTATTCTTACCTTTATCTTTACCTAATACTATCTAAATATTGAAAAATTCACCTGTGAAATGATGTCTACCTAAATTTTCTGAGTTAGTTTTACTAATTCTTTTCTGCTATTTGCTCTGCTTTTTCCCCTTCTCTCTCTCGTTTCTTGATTTTACTGGGCAAAAATTAGTTATAATTTAGCCTCTTTTTTTTTTTTTTTTTTGCTACATACAGTTTCACTTTCCCCTCTCACTCCTTATTTTTTCTGCCATCACTCCTGGAAGATAGCCATAAGCCACGCTGGAGAAATGCCAGGGTGTCCTGATCTTGCACGGTTTGAGTGCCTCCGTGTATATCTCAGCGAGGCTTACCCAAGTCACCACTTACAATATTGAGTAGAAAGTGCAGGTTGGAATAGTCAGCATTTATAAGTCAGCTGGTTACATGATACAAAAATATATAGCCAACTTCAGAATTTATAGCAATAACATTTATGTATCGTGTTACTCCTAGAACAATCCAATTTATAAAGTGCCTATTGTGTATACATAAGGAACAATCATAAATCATTTACATTAAACAGTGTCAACTAGCAAAACATGACTTTCCCCCTAAATTCTGCACACTGAGATTAATGAGGTTTTTGAAAGGAAGCACACTAAAAAAAAAAAAAAAGAAAGAAAGAAAAAAAAATCCAACCAACTCTGATTCATCTTAGGCAGATAACATACCCATATAAAGGAGCAGGTGTCTGTAGTATGATTTAGAAGACCTATGGAACATCTCTGGAAAATATTAACCTTCTCTGAAGTAGAGAGCCGTCCATGAACTGAGCTAGAAACGTGGCAAGAAACCAAGTCCGTCATCAACCTCAAGCTTTCTTTTATTTCCTTCTCAGTAAAGAATGGAATTACAACAAATAAACAGAGAACACTTCAGGCCCTATTTGACCAGTTGTCTGACATGTTTTCATCTACAGGCATTTTGAGAAAACCTGAGAGAAAGCATGTAGATTACCTGCTTTGTCTCTTTCACTCCTAGTTGGAGAAAAATTCCTATCAGTGACGAAAGCAATCAAGAGTCCTAAAGTGAAAAGCAAATATGTATGCAGATTTTTCTCCCTGTGTTCACTCCCTAGCTTATCCCCTTCAGACAAGCAGTCTACAGATATCTATACTTTGGGGTCTTGAATTAAAACCCATTCCTTCTCTCTAAAAAGCCCTTCAAATAAATAATATGGAATGTTTTGACTGTTCACAACTGTAAAAGTATTTAATCTTAACTGAAACCTCATACCTACACAACTGAATTGGACATTATATAAGAAAAACACAATTTGAATTTCTCTTGCAGAAATTTGCTTCTCTATCTTCCGTCTTTTGTAAAGATTACAGGAGTTATATTTTATTCCTGCCTTAACTCACAACCTTAAAAATAACCATTGATTTGTTTTAGCCAAAATGGAAGAGTAACACTTGTATTAAATGTAAAAATGTTTATTTCTTTAGAAAAAAACTTCATTTCTCCAAATCTATTAATGACTAATTTCCCTATAATTAAAACGAAAACTGAATCTGAAAAACAGAGACAAATGTATAGCCAGAAAATCTATAAACTAGTTTTCACTGAATGAACTACCTGCCGTTTCCTGTTCACAGATAATTGACACTGTGTAGATAGGCTGTAATCCAGAAAGCAAAGCAAAACAAAAACCATACAGAGAGAGAGAGAGAGTGGTAACTGATCTACAAGCTTCTGAATTGAAATAAGAACTGATGGTAAACTGAGGTTTCCAGGAGAAGGGTTTTAAAAATAACATGCTAATCTGGAAAGGCAGATACACTATGGTCTTTGTAGAAAGATTCTGAAAACTGGGCACCCTCCCAAACAGCTGTATTTCACTAGTATTAATTGGTAGGGGAAAATATAATGCATTTCTTCACGACTGAGAGTATTCAACTTAACAAGGAGCAGTGACAACTCACTTCAGTCATAAGCAGATTTCAGTTAAAAGCTTATCCATTCATGAGGAAGGGTGTTCAAACTTCAGAGGGTTCTGCTTGTGTAAAGAGACAAAAGGGAAGACAGAGAACTTTTCTTCAGTTAACATGTTTATTCTCTAAAATTATCTGGTGATCTCGGAATTCTTTCCTATTTTTGATTCACTTGAGAAGAAAAACTCTTGTGCTCAGTGAAGCAATTTTAAAATCCCAGGCTAACCCCTTCTTCTTGTCAATACACTGAGAAAACTATGTAAAAATAAAGCATAATTATGTCTCCCATCTGGGTGGCTGCCACTGTAGTTCTCTGCATTCTAACAAGTTGTTTTCTTCCCAATATTAATGAAAAGTAGACAATGATTACGTAAGCATTTTTAAAGTACTAGTGTGTCCTATGATTGACCTACCTATATTTTCCACCCGTTCTCTCTAGATTTTTCTAATAAAATAAATTTTAAGGAAATAACTGACACTTCACCAAGATGTTTTAAAAAATATGACTAGAAAGAAAAGAAATCAGCAACTCAAAAGGATTTGGGGTCAATTATCAAAAAAAAAATTTCCTTTACAAATTACTTTCATAGACCTGGTTAACATTTTTCAACTGAACTGACTATACTGAAAGGATTTACAATACATGTAAATAAAGATGCCGAAAACAATAAAAGCTGTTGATTCAACATTGAAAATGTTCTTTTTTCTCTAATGGAAACCTAACATTGCCAGTAGGAAGTTCTTAACTTGAGTAAAAGACTTTTCCTCTTCTCCTTATACAAAATAATAGCTAAAGAAATAGCTTCAGGCTGATCTACTACATTCCCACTTTAGCTAATAAGAAAATATAACTTCTTTTCCATTTTTAACTTGAAAACATCATTTAAACAATTAGCTAAGGATGAGAAATGCTGGGCTGGAAGAAGCACAAGATGGAATCAAGATTGCTGGGAGAAATATCAATAACCTCAGATATTCAGATGGCACCACCCATATGGCAGAAAGTGAAGAGGAACTCAAAAGCCTCTTGATGAAAGTGAAAGAGGAGAGTGAAAAAGTTGGCTTAAAGCTCAACATTCAGAAAACAAAGATCATGGCATCTGGTCCATCACTTCATGGGAAATAGATGGGAAACAGTGGAAACAGTGTCAGACTTTATTTTTGAGGGCTCCAAAATCACTGCAGATGGTGATTGCAGCCATGAAATTAAAAGACGCTAACTCCTTGGAAGGAAAGTTATGACCAACCTAGATAGCATATTCAAAATCAGAGACATTACTTTGTCAACAAAGGTCCGTCTAGTCAAGGCTATGGTTTTTCCAGTGGTCATGTATGGATGTGAGAGTTGGACTGTGAAGAAAGCTGAGCACCGAAGAATTGATGCTTTTGAACTGTGGTGTTGGAGAAGACTCTTGAGAGACCCTTGGACTGCAAGGAGATCCAACCAGTCCATTCTAAAGGAGATCAGTCCTGGGTGTTCTTTGGAAGGAATGATGCTAAAGCTGAAACTCCAATACTTTGGCCACCTCATGCGAACAGTTGACTCATTGGAAAAGACTCTGATGCTGGGAGGGACTGGGGGTAGGAGGAGAAGGAGACGACAGAGGATGAGATGGCTGGATGGCATCACTGACTCGATGGACATGAGTTTGGGTGAACTCCAGGAGTTGGTGATGGACAGGGAGGCCTGGCATGCTGCAATTCACGGGGTTGCAAAGAGTTGGACACAACTGAGCGACTGAACTGAATTGAGTATACACAAAATTAAATTTTGTTCCTTTATTCAGGAAATGCCAGAAACAACAAATTTTCCTATACGACTATGGATATCAATGTTGGGTTTTGAGGGGTATTTTGGTTCTAAACAGAGAAGGCAATGACACCCCACTCCAGTACTCTTGCCTGGCAAATCCCATGGACGGAGGGCCTGGTGGGCTGTAGTCCACGGGGTCGCTAAGAGTCAGACACGATTGAGCGACTTCACTTTGGTTCTAAAAGGTATTGATTCAATGTCACTTTCAGAATATCTTAACCTGGAGTCTATATATTGCTATTAAATCTATAGGTTTTGGGAATTATATGTAAAATTTCATGTAATTATATGAATTATATGTAAAATATACACATCATTGTGATTTTTCCTACAGCCAATCATTCTTTTTGACTACCTAGCATCCATGCACCCTCTTTCTGTGAACAGGACCCCATTTTCCTCTGGAATTCAACCTTAATGGCTAATTCATGGAAAATGATGAAGCTGACTGTATCTCCTCCTCCAAGAGAGATGATGATGTTGTTTAGAGGCTAAGTCGTTTCTGACTCTGTAACCCCATGGACTGTAACCCAGCAGGCTCCTCTGTCCATGGGATTCTCCCAACAAGAATACTGGAGTGGTTGTCATTTCCTTCTCCAGGGGATCTTCCCAATCCAGGGATCAGATTGGGAAGATCCCCATTGGCAGGCAGATTCTTTACCCCTGAGCCACCAGGGAAGCCCAACAGAGATGCACAGGATGACTGTGTGATCTAACCAACGCAAATTAGTACAAACAGATTTTGATAGGTCTTCTGGGAAAAAGTCTCTCTTTTTTCTGTTTGATCTGAAGCCTGCGAGGATGTTATAGCTGAAGCTATGCTGCTGCCACCATCCTGCTACCAAATGAAGCCAGAGACTGGGGCTACACTAGTGGAAGGTCAGAGATAGAGAAAACATGAGTCTTGTTTACAGTATTTTAATCTAGAAGTTAGTTCTGTGCCTATATTTTCTTTCATTTCTGTAGGAAACACAATAATTTATTTTTTAACTATGAAAGTGTGGTAACATATTTATAAATAGATTTTCTATACTTTAATAAATAACACACACACATGCACATTCATACCATCTCACTCCACATATTAGCATAGCTGACTTCTTCAACTTAAATGTTACTGGCCTTTTCTGACCTTTTCAACCTAAGGTAAATTCCCCGCTCTGTCTTCTTCATTCTGTTCATCCTACCTGTCAAACACCTATTGTCATATACCTAACTATTGTCATATACCATATATGTGCCATATACTAGTTCTAATTCTGGTACACAGGAATTCGGTCAGTTTTCCAGTCCTTTTTCAGTCAAAGTTTGCACAGTGCAAGATTACTTCTCAGGAGATGGAGACAGGGAGAGAAAAAAGAGAGAGACAGAGAGAGACAGACAGACTGAGAGAGACAGACAGACAGAGACACACAGACAGTGAGGGAACAAGGGGAACAAGATTTTAAAAACTGAAGGTTCAAGTAGAGAGCCATGTAGTAAGTTTCATCAATGATGGAACAAATCAAAATTCTGATTACACACATACAAGAAAATACATTTAAGCAAATATCTATAGCATAGATCAGGAGGAAAAGATTTTCATGCATTTTGATCTCCATTTCAACCAAACTTAGCTGACATAATTATGGAGCCCCTCAAAGTAACTGCTGGGGTTTAGCTGGGGTTTACCACTTCCTTTGAACTGGCTCTATAAATGCCAAGAGTGAGTATTTTAGATTAAATGAATAGATTAATAAACATCTTTGGCATATCCATTATTAAGGTTGATTTATGTTCTCTTGCCAGCAGTAATTCAAGAAAACGCCATGCTATTCAAAAGACACTGCACATCATTCTCACTACTTTGCCAACGTTATGACACCATGCGAGTGCGACAATATCTATATTCTTTCACCGAACTAAGTATACACAAAAGCTGATAGATATTAAACCACTTAAAGTTTGCATGGGCATCAGCACAGGAACCACTCATATTTATAACTCTGATAAACGGCCTTTCATTTATAAATTTATAGTGTATCCATAATTTCTTTAGGGAACCAAGAGGTTCATTCAAAAAATTGCCACAGCATTTATCTATCTAAAGATGATAGATATGGTTTATGAAATTAAATGCTTTTAAAAATTAAAATGATATTGCTAAGAAAAAGGACATGTTCTTTTCTGGTTTGCTTACATTTTTAGATGATCACAACTGCACTCTCAGCACTTACAATATTTAATCTAAATAGAATATTAATATATTTATTAAATACACCCAAATATATTGTTGTTAGGATTGTGAGGCATCAGTATGAACTACTGGGCATCAAGTTCACTTAAATTTATTATTTTATTTTCTAATGCCATTCCTCTGCAGTAACCTTATGAAATATATAAAGTATCATTAGAATATAATATTTCTTATTTAGATTTAGTACTAATTACTAATTACTGTATTTAGTTTTTCAGAACTACTCCCAGCAAACTTCATGGCTTATTGTAAGCATAGACTATTAAAACTATAACAAATAAAATTACTTAAATAAAATGTATATTTGCCAAACATCAATGTTAGCTAAATAAGGAGTCCTATTTTTAATCCCAATATACACTTTGTTCAGTTGGAGAAATCAATGAAGGAGAAGATGAAAGATAACAATTAGCACTAAAGTAACCAAGAGGAAAACAGAGTAGTCAAGGTTCTAAGTACAAAAAGGCAATGTACCTCGTTACTACTCGTGATTCATTTGGCATCATTTACTACCATGAGTAGGTAACACACACAAATCTCTGCTTTGGTTTTTTCTAGAGTCATTTGCTTCTTTTTAATCTATCCTATTATTATAGAATCTACCAAAGAGTGAACCTTAATTATTTGATTTGGCTACGTGAACAATAATCTCCAAATTGCAACTTTCTTTAGCATTAGCTCATCCACTCCAAAAAAATTGTTTCAAATGCTTGCAAAATTTCTATGCAACATATTTCTTACATACTGAGTGCTCTGTATTCTGCTTTAAAAACAGATAATAATCAAAATAAGAAAAAACAAGCAGTTTACCTACCCCTGTGGACCGCTAGCTCCTTGTTGGCAGGAACATCCTTATCATCATCTTTGGGTCACAGGTGGCCAGCACAGCACCTGAGATACAATGTATACCTGTAAATGTGTTTGAAATAATTAAATGATACAGTGGTGACTAGAATCCACTTGGATGGTATGAATTCAATAAAGCAACCAATCTATCTACCTAACCTTTTCCTCTATATCCTATATTATTAAAATTTCAATATATAAGAACATTATGAGTATATGAGCAGTATATATTATTAAAGTAGCAGTATGAATGAGCATACATACTTCATGTATATACATATATATGTATGTATGTATGAATGTATATATCCATGAGAGCTGGACTATAAAGAAGGCTGAGTGCCAAAGAATTGATGCTTTTGAACTGTGGTGCTGGAGAAGATTCTTGAGAGTCCCGTGGACTGCAAATAGATCAAAGCAGTCAAACCCAAAGGAAATCAGTTCTGAATATTCACTGGAAGGACTGATACTGAAGCTGAAGTTCCAATACTTTGGCCACCTGATGTGAAGAGCTGACTCACTGGAAAAGACTCTTGAGATTGGGAAAGATTAAGGACAGAAGGAGAAGAGGGTATCAGAGGATGAGATGATTGAATGGACATAAACTTGGGCAAACTCCGGGACATGGTGAGGGACACAGAAGCCTGACGTGCTGTAGTCCATGGGGTCACAAAGAGTTGGACACAACTTGGTGACTGAACAACAACATATATTCTTAGGGCTTCCAGGGTGCCTCAGTGGTTAAAGAATCCGCCTGCCAGCTAGGCAGAAGCAGGAGACTCGGGTTAGATCCCTTGGTCAGGAAGATCCCCTGGAGGAGGAAATGGCAACCCAGGCCAATATTCTTGCCTGTAAAATCCTATGGACAAAGAAGCCTGATGAGCTATGGTCCATGGGGCTACAAAGAGTCAGACATGACGGAGTGACTGAAAAAGTGAAAGTGAAAGTGAAAGTCGCTCAGCCCTGTCTGACTTGTTGCAACCCTATAGACTGTAGCCTGCCTGGCTCCTCTGTCCATGGAATTCTCCAGGCAAGAATACTGGAGCAGGTAAGCTGTTCCCTTCTTCAGGGGATCTTCCCAACCCAGGAATCAAACCCAGGTCTCCTGCATTACAGGCAGATCCTTTACTGTTTGAGCCACCAGGGAAATTATGCATGCATATATTCATATACGTTTGAATGATAACTTTATCCTGAAAATTCAATTCTCAAAAATAATTGCTTCTAAATGCTTTGTTGTAGTTGTTTAGTTGCTAAGTCTCATCCAACTCTTTTTGACCCCACGGACTATAGCCTGCCAGTCTCCTCTGTTCTGGGATCTCCCAGGCAAAAATACTGGAGTGTCTTGCCATTTCCTCCTCCAGGCGATTCTCAACCCAGGGATTGAACCGGAGTCTCCTGTGACTCCTGCATTGGCAGGCGGATTTTTTACCATGAGTCACCAGGGAAGCTCCTTCTAAATACTTATTCCATTACATATTCTTATTGTCTCTGGTTTCAGTAGAGGCCATACAATCCAGTGTTTGAGATCATGTACATCAGACTTATGCTGACACATGTTCCAACAACACAAGAGAAGACTCTACACATGGACATCACCAGATGGTCAACACTGAAATCAGATTGATTATATTCTTTCCAGCCAAAGATGGAAAAGCTCTATACAGTCAGCAAAAACAAGACCAGAAGCTGATTGTGGCTCAGATCATGAACTCCTTATTGCCAAATTCAGACTTAAATTGAAGAAAGTAGGGAAACCCACTACACCATTCAATTATGACCTAAATCAAATCCCTAACGATTATACAGTGAAAGTGAGAAATAGATTTAAGGGACTAGATCTGATAGACAGAGTGCCAAGAACTATGGATGGAGGTTTGTGACATTGTACAGTAGACAGGGATTAAGACCATCCCCAAGAAAAAGAAATGCAAAAAAGCAAAATAGCTGTCTGAGGAGGCCTTACAAATAGCTGTGAAAAGAAGAGAAGTGAAAAGCAAAGGAGAAAAGGAAAGATATACCCATCTGAACGCAGATGCTAGTCCAAAGAATAGCAAGGAGAGATAAGAAAGCATTCCTCAGTGATCAGTGCAAAGAAATAGAGGAAAACAATAGAATGGGAAAGACTAGAGATCTCTTCAAGAAAATCAGAGATACCAAGGGAAGATTTCATGCAAAGATGGGCTCAATAAAGGACAGAAATGGTTTGGACTTAGCAGAGGCAGAAGATAGTAAGAAGAGATGGCAAGAATACACAGAAGAACTGTACAAAAAGATCTTCATGACCCAAAAAATCATGATGGTGTGATGCCTCACCTAGAGCCAGATGCCCTGGAATGTGAAGTCAAGTGGGCCTTAGGAAGCACCACTACAAACAAAGCTAGTGGAGGTGATGGAATTCTAGTTGAGATATTTCAAACCCTAAAAGATGATGCTGTGAAAGTGCTGTGCTCAATATGCCAGCAAATCTGGAAAACTCAGCAGTGGTCACAGGACTGGAAAAGGTCAGTTTTCATTCCAATCCCTAAGAAAGGCAATGCCAAAGAATGTTCAAACTACCACACAATTGCAGTCATCTCACAGGCTAGTAAAGTAATGCTCAAAATTCTCCCAGCCAGGCTTCAGCAGTATGTGAACTGTGAACTTCCAGATGTTCAAGATGGATTTAGAAAAGGCAGAGGAACCAGAGATCAAATTGCCAGCATCCACTGGATCATTGAAAAAGCAAGAGAGTTCCAGAAAAACATCTACTTCTGCTTTATTGATAACGCCAAATCCTTTGACTGTGTGGATCACAATAAACTGTGGAAAATTCTGAAAGAGATGGACATACCAGACCACCTGACCTGCCTCTTGAGAAATCTGTATGCAGGTCAGGATGCAACAGTTGGAACTGGACATGGAACAACAGACTGGTTCCAAATAGGAAAAGGAGTACGTCAAGGTTGTATATTGTCACCCTGCTTATTTAACTTATATGCAGAGTACATCATGAGAAACACTGGGCTGGAAGAAACACAAGATGGAATCAAGATTGCTAGGAGAAATATCAATAACCTCAGATATGCAGATGACACCACCCTTATGGAAGAAAGTGAAGAAGAACTAAAGAGCCTCTTGATGAAAGCGAAAGAAGAGAGTGAAAAAGTTGGATTAAAGCTCAACATTCTGAGAACTAAGATCATGGCATTCCATCCCACCACTTCATGGCAAACAGATGGAGAAATAGTGGGAACAG
This sequence comes from Bos javanicus, assembly GCF_032452875.1. Taxonomy (NCBI): domain Eukaryota; kingdom Metazoa; phylum Chordata; class Mammalia; order Artiodactyla; family Bovidae; genus Bos; species Bos javanicus. The sequence continues at coordinate 86,185,354 of NC_083872.1, read as the reverse complement.
TGGCAGACTTTATTTTGGGGGGCTCCAAAATCACTGCAGATGGTGATTGCTGCCATGAAATTAAAAGACTCTTACCCCTTGGGAGAAAAGTTATGACCAACCTAAACAAAAAGCAGAGACATTACTTTGCCAACAAAGGTGGACTCCTTGGACTGCAAGGAGATCCAACCAATCAATCCTAAAGGAAACCATTCCTAAATATTCATTGGAAGGACTGATGTTGAAGCTGAGACTCCAATACTATGGCCACCTGATGCAAAGAGCTGACTCATGTGAAGAGACCCTGATGCTAGGAAAGACTGAATGCGAGAGAAGGGGAGGAAAGAGGTTGAGATGGTTGTATGGCATCACTGACTCAATGGACATCAGTTTGAGTAAACTCTGGAAGTTGGTGATGGACAGGGAGGCCTGGTGTGCTGCAGCCCATGGTGTCACAAAGAGCTGGACAGGACTGAGTGACTGAACAGCACGGAGACCTGTTCAAATCTTGTTTCCACCATTGACTGTTTACAAGGTTTTGGATAAGGCACTAATCTTTCTAAATACAAGTTTGCCTTTAAAACAAAGACAATGTTAGTGACTTTTTAATGAGATTCAAAGAATCAAAAGAAACAATGCACACACACTGCCTGACACACAGAGAGCCCTCAAGAAGTAACATTAAAGTACTATTTGTATTCTCTCCTCCCCCCACCCCAACCCACCCCAGCCCTTATGAACAGCTAACTTCACCCACAGAGAGGGCCTTTGCCTTTGGCTATTAGGGAAGTGATCTCTAGGGCCTGAAAATGTCATGTAGGACAGTAATGTCTTTGTTTGCCTGAGGGATTTGGCCATGGGGTCTCTCAGGTGACGCTAGTGGTAAAGAACCTGCCTGCCAATGCAGGAGACCCAAGAGACACAGGTTTGATTCCTGAGTTGGGAAGATGCCCTGGAAGAAGAAAGGACAACCCACTCTATTCTTACCTGGAAAATTCCATGCACAGTGGAGCCTGGCGAGCTTTAGTCCATGGGGTCGTGAAGAGTGAGACACAACTGAGCGACTAAGCATAAAATAGTCTAATAGTGTGATTCTATGATGAGAGTCGTGGGTCATGTGGTATCAATTTTGCCTCCAAAACTACTTGGAGACTGAAGGTATTAGCCCAGCACTGATGTCCATAGACTATCAGCCCCACGAGAGGTATGTGATCAAATCCCAGTAAAAACTCTGGACACCAAAGGCTCAATGAGTTTCTGTACTTGGCAATGCTCCATGCATACTGTCACATGTCAACGCTGTGAGAGTAATACATCCTGCCTCCAGAGGGCAGGACAACGAAAGCTCTGTGGTTGGGTCTCCTAGCCTCAGATTCAGCATTTATATACTGCTTTTCCTTGGCTGTATCTTCTCCCTGTAATAAGCTGTAACCATGACTATAACAGCTTTCACTGAGTTCTGTGAGTACTTCCAGAGAGTTTTCAAACCTGAGTGTGGTTTTGGAAAATCCTCAAACGTGCATTTGGTGTCAAAAATGAGGGTGGTCCTGTGTGGAGGACTCCTTGGAACTCTGTAGCTGACTAAATGTACGGTTGGTTAAACTCTCACATGTTCTTTCTTTAGATCTAGAAAGCCCCAAAGCTTTGAAAGATATCTTATTTTATTACTCAAGTAAACTTAACAAAACCCCCATTTAACAGTGAAAATCACTTTAAATTGATGGAGTTTATGTATAGATTGTATGTTGGTTTATTTTTCCATGTATAAACAATAAAATCCTACTCCAGTAATAGACAGAGAAATATTCTGTTTGTTTTAGTTACATAAACAGCAATACTATTTAGAAATAAAGGAGTCCCATACGAGTAAAATTTCTAAAGATCAGTAATAGTAGCTCTGTTAAGTTCAGATATTAGAAAGTTAACTCAAGAGGTACACTGGTTTTCAAACAAAATATTAATTAAATCACATGCTCTTTTTGCATCTCCTAAACACAGTACTCAAGAGGCTATTTACAATCTTTTTTTTTTTTTCCCAAATGTCAGTTTGGTAGGCAGAATTTTTAAATGGTCCCCAAATTCCCCTCAACTTGTGAACACATTTCTTGGCACAACATCCAGAATTGTGAATATGATGGGTTTTATTACCACGAATAGGTTGTATTATGTAACACAGTTGACTGTAAAACAGGGAGATTATCTGCATGGGTCTAACCTAGTCACATAAATCTTTTAAATCTTGGTCTAGAGGGACTTCCCTGGTAGCCCAGTGGTTACAAATCCACCTTCCAGTGCAGGGGACATGGGTTTGATTCCTGATCAGGGAATGAGGATCCCACATACTATGGGGCAACTAAGCCCATGCAAACCACAACTAGAGAAGTCCGCTTGCTGCAACGAGAGAGTCCTGCGTTTCTACTGCAGGAACTGAGGATTCTGTATGTATTCTATTGACTGCTCTTCAGTCCTTTACTCTGAAAACAGTATCAGTTATGTGCTAGGTTTTGTTAACCATATAAATCCCAGTTACTATTACCAATACTGAAAAATCATAGACGCACTCTGAATAAGAAACCCCAAAAAAGGTACTACGTCATATGCTACAGACTGAATATTTGTGTCCTTCCCAAAACTCATATGGTGAAATCTAATATCCAATGTAACAGTATTAGGAAGTAGGGCTTCGGAGAGGTGCTTAGTTCATGAGAGTAGAACCATCATGAATGGGGTTAGTAATCTTATGGAAGATACTCCGAAGAGCTCCCCATCTGTCTCTTTCCACCAGATGAGGGCACAGTGAAAAGAGAAACACTTAGGAAGCAGGCTCCCACCAGAAACTAACTGTGCTGGCGCCATAATCATGGGCTTCCCAACCTACGAAGTGTGAGAAATAAATTTCTGTTGTGTTAAGCCACCCAGCTTATGATATTTTTGTTATAGCACCCCATATGGACTAAGACAAAAATGTATACATTGTCTTTTCAATAGATCATTTGGAAAACTCAACTATCTCCTATATGGAAGGTGTTGAGAAGGTAACTCTTAAATATGCTGTGAATTATCTCCAAATTTTCTTGGGCCATTTTAAGGGTAGGAGTAGGCAGTGACTGTACCTTCTTGAGGCTTATGTGGGAAACCAACATATGTTCAGTGCAGAAGACACAGAATCTCTAAGTATCTGAAGTGAGATTGGGGGTCACTTAAAAAGACTCTCAGAGTCTTTGTAAAACATGCTACTACAATTGGTCCCTGTCTCACTCCCTTCTTATTCATTTACTATAACGCTGCCACATTATTTTTTATAAAACACAAATCTTATGTTGTACCTTTACTGAAAATGAACAATTTCAATTGTCTTCAAGATAAAGGCATTATTTCACAAATACATTAAATATTTTAGGGTTTCTCTGATGGCTCAGACAGTAAAGAATCTGCCCACAATGCAGGAGACCTAGGTTCAATTCCTGGGTTGGGAAGATCCCCTAGAGGAGGGTACGGCTACCCACTCCAGTATTCTTGCCTGGAAAATCCCATGGACAGCCTGGCAGGCTACAGTCCATGGGGTTGCAAAGAGTTGGACATGACTGAGCATCTGAGCACTCACTCAGATTATGAATGGTTAGGTCCTCTTGGGCGAAGCTCACAGTAGACCTAATCCCTTCTGTGTAGCAGAATCTACAGAATATATACCCCATGAAGGGAGAGTGTTCTAAATTGAGAGCAGGAACCAGGCTTGGAAGATATGTGCTATCCACATATCTTAGGTCTGCTGTGTGATAACGACTCCTTTCTCTCGAACCCTCTACCTCAGTTATGAGCTCCTGGGCACTCAGCCCAGAGGTGACCCTCCAGGATGCAACCTAGGAGATCAGACACTAGTTAGAATACAGGGGCTGTTAATCAGCTTACTTGGAGAAGGCAATGGCACCCCACTCCAGTACTCTTGCCTGGAAAATCCCATGGGCGGAGGAGGCTGGTGGGCTGCAATCCGTGGGGTTGCAAAGAGTCAGACTCGACTGAGTGACTTCACTTTCACTTTTCACTTTCATGCATTGGAGAAGGAAATGGCAACCCACTCCAGCGTTCGTGCCTGGAGAATCCCAGGGACAGGGGAGCCTGGTGGGCTGCCATCTATGGGGTCGCACAGAGTCGGACACGACTGAAGTGACTTAGCAGCAATCAGCTTACTTAGTGAGACCACAATCTTGAATGAGAAAATTTGAAAGTGAAAAGCAGCTTCAAGATTTTCAAAACATTTCCAGTGAAAATGTAAAAGCAAAATGTAGATGCTAAGGAAAGAGAGACAGTATGGGAACTCTCGTGCATCTAGAGAGGGAGAGAAGAGACCTCATGAGCAAGGAGAGAGATAGAGCTCAGAGGGGGCCCAGGCTCTCCTGTGTCATGGTATCTAACCTATAAGGAGGTGGGGCTGGAGAATATCAGCTGGACAAAAGGCACCCAAGGGTCTATGGGCTGTCGGTCCTCTTTCACGGACATTACTTGCTGGGGAGGGGACAGGAGTGGACACAAGCCTCTCAGGAAATCCCTCTTGTAAGTCTTACAGCCATCGAACCTGGTGAGGGAGAAATGGAAAAACAGAGGCTGTAGGAGCAAGGAGCCTCAAAATGTCTGTGCTGTGGTCCATCTTCCCCAGTCCCAACACACACGGGCACACGCACAACACAGAGGAGGAAGGGGAAAGGAAGAGGAACCTCAAGTTGAAGGCCACGGGAGGCCCGCAGCAGCTGCTCCAGCTCATATCCAGGTGGGGCTAATTGCATCAGCAAGGACAGAGGCCCACAATGGCCGAGGGAAGATGCCAAGAAGGATACAGGGGACAATGCCAGGGCCAGCATGCATACATGTGACCATGTGATGCTCCACACTCCCGTACCAGCTGCAATGATACACAAATTCCCCAAGGATTTGTTGTTGTTTTTTCAGTGGGGCTGGAGTTGGGTGGCAGCCGAAGGCACAGATGTGAGCAGTCATGCTTCCTGGGGTCATGTTAGTACAGGGTTTCCATCTGAGAGGACTGTGGCCTTATATTTTATATCCATGGTGCCCCTCTCACCCTACCCCGCACCTGGGCCTGGACAGGGAAACAAAGACACAAATTAACAAACGGATGATTTGATAGTAAAGACACTGAGTTATTTTATGCTATTTCAAGTTGGCTTTTTATTACCTTTAAATCTGCACAGTAGGGTTGGGACTCAGGAGCAAGAATACATTATGAGAACAGCTCCATTTTCTTTGTATATTAGAGTAGAAATGATAAATTTTGACCCAATTAGATGTGTCCCAAAATTATTACAATATCATATCATATCATTTTCCTATTTGTGTGTCAGTTGCTCAGTCACGTCCAACTCTTTGCTACCCCATGTACTGTAGATCTCTCGGCTCCTCTGTCCATGGAAATCTTTAGGCAAGAACACTGGAGTGGGTTGCCATTCCCTTCTCCAGGGGATTTTTCCCAACCCAGGGATCTAACTGGGGTCTCCTGCATTGCAGGTAGATTCTCTACTATCTGAGCCACCAGGGAAGCCCATTTCCTTATTTAAATTACTCAAATTGCCATAAAAATCTTTTTTTTCTTTATACCTTCTCGAAGAAAATCCACTTATTCACATACTGTTGAAAGTTTCATGTTAGCTCACTCAACAAACAAAGCAACCAAGAACATCACTTTTTTAAGGGTTGGTAAGAAAGATGACCACTTAAACTCCCCTGTCAGCCCCAAGCATCTTTCCCAAGTATCCTCTTGAGAACTCTGCCAAAAAGACACATGATCTAAAATCTTAAATTGCTAAAATCTGAAATATTAGGGTAATTTCCATCATTTAAACCCTTAAAATATGTTTTCTTTGTGGTTCCTTCTACAAATTTCAAGAACCCTCACATGTTCCATTTAATAACTCCATACTACTACTACTATTACTACTACTACTACCAAGTCACTTCAGTCGTGTCCGACTCTGTGTGATCCCATAGAAGCCCGTCCCTGGGATTCTCCAGGCAAGAACACTGGAGTGGGTTGCCATTTCCTTCTCCAATGCCTGAAAGTGAAAAGTGAAAGTGAAGTCGCTCAGTCGTGTCTGACTCTTAGCGACCCCATGGACTGCAGCCTACCAGGCCCCTCCGCCCATGGGATTTTCCAGGCAAGAGTCCTGGGTGGGGTGCCATTGCCTCCTCCGAATAACTCCATAGGTACATGCATACTAAGTCACTTCAGTCGTGTTCGACTCTTTGTGGACTGTAGATCGCCAGGCTCCTCTGTCCATGGGATTCTTCAGGCAAGAATACTGGAGTGGGTTGCCATATCCTACTCCAGGGGATCTTTTGGACCCAGGGATCAAACTCAAGTCTCCTGCAGCTCCTGCACTGCAGGTGGACTCTTCACCGCTGAGCCACTGGGAAGCCCAACTCCAGAGCACTTGGTAGCAGCACTGTGCTGTCACTGGCACTGTACTGGAACTACAATTAGAATCTATCTGCTAGCTGCGTGTTCTGGACCTTTGGGGTACTTTATTCATCACATTAAAGTGTGGCCTACACAATTCCCAGAGTTCCACCCTTCTCTAATATTCCCACCACAGGTAGATGGTAAGTTCTCATGCTATCTTATTAACCTTTCTAAATCATGAATGTAATCACAAACAATGTTAACTGATTTGCCAATCATGGTAGGAGATTGATAGTTCTCCTACCGTGATAGGATTATTCTCCTATCATAGATTGATAGGAGAGTCACCTTAGGAGAACTGATAGTATGAGGAGCAAGAAACAAGAACTTACAAGAAGAGTTGGATGATTCATTGTACTCATAATCAAACACTGATCATTTGTAGTAGTTCCTATGAACAGACAATATACAGCCTTGAGGTACTCTCTTCCCAATTTGGAACCAGTCTGTTGTTCCATGTCCAGTTCTAACTGTTGCTTCTTGACCTGCATACAGATTTCTCAGGAAGCAGGTCAGGTGGTCTGGTATTCCCATCTCTTTCAGAATTTTCCACAGTTTGTTGTGTTCCACACAGTCTAATGCTTTGGCATAATCAATAAAGCAGAAATAGATGTTTTTCTGGAACTCCCTCTCGTTTTCAATGATCCAGCGGATGTTGGCAATTTGATCTCTGCTTCCTCTGCCTTTTCTAAATCTAGCTTAAACATCTGGAAGTTCATGGTTCACGTACTGTTGAAGCCTGGCTTGAAGAATTTTGAGCATTACTTTACTAGCATATGAGATGAGTGCAACTGTGTGATAGTTTAAGCATTCTTTGGCATTGCCTTTCTTTGGGACTGGAATGAAAACTGACCTTTTCCAGTCCTGTGGCCACTGCTGAGTTTTCCAGATTTGCTGGCATACTGAGTGCAGCACTTTCACCACATCATCTTTTAGGGTTTGAAATAGCTCAATTGGAATTCTATCACCTCCACTAGCTTTGTTCATAGTGATGCTTCCTAAGGCCCACTTGACTTCGCATTCCAGGATGTCCGGCTCTAGATGAGTGATCACACCATTGTGATTATCTGGATCATGAAGATCTTTTTTGTATAGTTCTGTGTACTGAGTGACTGAACTGAAAAAAAGAGACACTGTGCTAAGTGCTTTACATGTTATTGTTATTATTTACTCACTATGTCATGGTTGACTCTTTACCACCCCATGGACAGCAGCACGCCAGGCTTCCCTGTCCTTCACCATTTCCCGGAGTCTGCTCAAACTCATGTCCATCGAGTCAGTGATGCCATCCAAACATCTCATCCTCTGTCTGACCCTTCTCCTCCTGCCCTCAATCATTCCCAGCATTAGGGACTTTCCCAATGATTCAGCTCTTTGCATCAGGTAGCCAAAGTATTGGAGCTTCAGCTTCAGCATCAGTCCTTTCAATGACTATCCAGGGTTGATTTCCTTTAGGACTGACTAGTTTGATCTCCTTGCAGTCCAAGGGACTCTCAAGAATCCTCCCGAGCACCATGGATCAAAAGCATCAATTCTTTGATGCTCAGCCTTCCTTATGGTCCGGCTCTCACATCTGTACATGACTACTGGAAAAACCATAGCTTTGACTATATGAACCTTTGTTGGCAAAGTGATATCTCTACTTTTTAATACTCTGTCAAGGTTTGTCATAGTGTTCCTTCCAAGGAGCAAGTGTCCTTTAATTTATTACATGTCATATCTGGCTTAATTCTTACAACAGCTCTATGGGAGGGGTACTTTTATTATACACATTTTACAGGTGATAAAATTGGCACAGGAGATTCAGAAATATGCTCAAAGTCACAAAGCTAGAAAGTCTCTAGTTAACTATGAAAATCCTACTAGTTGCAATCAAAACAACCCAACCAAACACAGTGAAAAGTGCAAGACAAAAGAAATCCCCAAATCACTGTATATTAGAAATGTTCAACATAACCATTTCTGGAACTAGTTAAATAAGAATGCAGAAAAGTTATTGCTCAAAAATTTTATTTTCATGAGGTAGTAGTATACATTTAAATGCATGCAAAGTTAAAATTGGAAAGGACACAATCATTTTTCATTCCTTCTACAGGTAAGGAAAATTAGTTAACTAGGGGAATGGCCAGAGAAGGCAATGGCACCCCACTCCGGTACTCTTGCCTGGAAAATCCCATGGGCGGAGGAGCCTGGTAGGCTGTAGTCCATGGGGTCACGAAGAGTCGGACACAACTGAGTGACTTCACTTTCACTTTTCACTTTCATGCATTGGAGAAGGAAATGGCAACCCACTCCAGTATTCTTGCCTGGAGAGTCCCAGGGACAGGGGAGCCTGGTGGGCTGCCGTCTATGGGGTCGCACAGAGTCTGACACGACTGAAGCGACTTATTAGCAGCAGCAGTAGCAGCAGGGGAATGGCAGGACTGTGCCCAGACCCCAGAGCTCCTCTTTTTTGACCCAGTGCTCTTTTTAGCGTGTTCCTAACCCTTTTGGGAAAGGCAATAGTGGTTGACAGTGCAGACTGTGATGTCAGAATGCTGTCTGAATTCTTGTTCTCATTTACCAGCTGTGCCATCTTATGCCTCAGTTTCCACATCTGTAAAATGTCATAATTCCTACCGTACAGTGTTGTTGTAAGGATTACACTAATTAATACATACAAAATACACAGAACCATCCCTATGGACTGTAGTCTGCCAGGCTCCTCTCTCCATGGGATTCTTCAGGCAAGAATACTGGAGTGGATTTCCATGCCCAAGAACTTAAGTTTGGTCTTTATTATTATTACAGTATCGCATTTGGGGGCGGGTGGCGGGGGGGAATGCGGTGAAAGGGAAGCCAAAACATCAATCGGCACCCAGAAGTATACAGAAGAGAATAGAAAAGGCATGTTAATACCATTTGAGATATCCCACTCTTTCCATCTAAGAATTCTATTCCTTAGCTCTCCCCAGCACACCACATAGATAACTGGGAGTACATTTTTGTCAAGACTAGAGATAGAGGAAACACTGAACAAAGTAATTTATGAGCCAAGTTTTAAGGAGGATTCCTAGCTTCCAGACTTAACTTTATCATTTTCAACTGGATTCTAGAAAGTCAGGTCAGGTCTCCAACTCTCAGTTTCCTTCTCAGAACTTTCCTATAAGCGTGATACTTCTGGAAGGTTTGCAAGTTTTCATTAATAGCTGCAGCCAAGAAGGAGATTTCTGATCTTAATTTTAATCATTCTAACCCAGTGAACAATATATAACCTTTAATTACCAAATCTTTTGTTTTCTTGTTGTGCATCAGATTTCCTGCCATTATTAACTTAGGCATGATTATAGGAAAACACGTGTAATTTGCAATTCAAAACAGTCTCTAATCTTAAAAGAATTTCCATGGGTGGAAGAAATGGCGCACAAGTCCCCTAGCTCTGTCCCTTGCATAGCCCACCACTTGCTCAAGGGATCCTAACTCATAAAGGAGAAGTGCTGTACAGCTTTAAAATGACTTCATTCCCATATTTACATATTTTTAATAGGGCTATGATGAATCTCCTTCCGCTTGACTCCTATTTTGAGCTGTGATATTTTAATCTCCATTCTTGCTGCAACTTAGCAGATGAATGTGCAGTGTGACAGAGCTCAGAGGAAATAGTATAAATAAAGCAAAGTGGAGCTATGACATCTCACATTTTATAGCTTTTTTATTGTAGCCGAAGCATAAACAGAGCACAGCTGTGTTATACTTACCGCTGTGAGCGCTCCCTCCATCCTCACCCCCTATTGCTTTTAAAAAGACAGAGCTCTTATTCAGAAAGCTTTGGCTGTGGGTAGCATGGCCCCACCAGGGACAGCCTCTACCCCAAACCTCTACCTTTGACTCATTTCTGCTCTTCCAGATGCAGATTTGTGGAGTTCCACATCATCCCTCTGACTGAAAAGCAACATGACAACCCCAGCCCAGCCTGCACCGCAGCAGAAGCACCCTACTCCTACATATTGAAGACGTTACCAGAGCCAAAGCTATAATGTTCACTCAACACAAGCATGGGCTTCCCAGGTGGCTCAGTGGTAAAGAATCCGCCTGTCAATGCAGGACACATGGGTTCAAACCCTGGGTCAGGAAGATCCTCTGGAGAAGGAAATGGCAACCCACTCCAGTATTCTTCCCTGGGGAATCCCGTGGACAGAAAAGCCTGGTGGCTATAATCTATGGAATCGCAAAGAGTCAGACATGATTGAGCGACTAAACAACAACGACACGTACCCAGGGATTGAACCCAGGTCTCCTTCATTGTAGGCAGATTCTTTACCATCTGGGCCACCAGGGAAGCCCAAGGCAGGGGATAATAATTCATCAACACTCTCCTAATAGAAGACACACAACTAGCTGGAAGTATTCAAAAGAGTGCACTCTCTTAGTGAAAGCCCCTTTTGGAGTAAAAAAGCTGTATTTTTCACTTTCAAATGAACTATTAGTCATGTTTGGGTGAAGGTTGTAAATGCCAAGAAGACCAAACACAGTGAGAGTGAGAAGAGTGGTATTAAGATGCACAAAATCGATACACGTGCTAACGTAATAAATTCTCAGGCTGGTTACATATTTCACAAAGGTCAAAGCCAGAGGAAAAGACAAATTGCAAGCATCTTCTACACTCTGACGAATACGAGGTTATATACGCAGGGTTGATTGGTCCAAGACAAGCAACTGATCTAACAGTAGCCAATCAGAGTTCTTCCCAGAGATATTTTATTTAAGTAAAATGGAAAAAATCATCAGGCTTTAGAATTCCCGTGCTGTCATCGATGGTGCCATTTCCTCCCATATGGAGAAATTTCTACTGCAACAAGAAAGAGCAAAGTCCACACCCAAAATGACACGGACACAGGAGAAGTGTACTGAGCCATGACAGAGTATGACTCCCTGGTTCCAACCATTCCTGAGGCCCATTCAATCTCCTGCATCACCCTGAATGTAGTCATTTGCCTTCCTTGTATTCTTTTACCCAACCAATTCCAGCTTTTTTTTTCCCCTTAAGCTGCCTCAAATTGGGTTTTATCACTTACGAAAAAAGAATCCTATTTCACCTTCCAGAAGAAGATTCTTTTTTCAGCTGGGTTAGGATTTATTCTTTCTTTTTCAAATACCACCACACTATTTATGGGAAGGAAGGAAAACCCTCTGGGCTTGTAGAGGAATATGTAATGAATTTCAAAAGACACATGCATCCAAGTGAAAAGAATATAGGGGCATAGTAGCCTCTACACCAGTGAAGTGAAATGAGAGACGGGAGAAAGAAGATTGATTTGCATCATCATTAACATGGAAGGAGAAAAGAGGGAGAACACAATGACCGCGAGAACCACCTCCATTGACATACGTCATTGTTTCAAAACAACAGGCCCAACTGGGCTAACACAGGAGCAAAGTTGGTATCCCAAGCTCTCCAGCTATCTATCCGCCCAGAGTCACTCTTCTGCCAAGCTCATTGTTTACCAAGCTGCCAGCCCAGCCCAGGGATCTGATTAGCAATTTGCACTTTTGTGAGAGGATTAACAGAATTCCTTTGTTTTGATGTCGGATTATCAAACTGCATCTTTAAAGAGGTGTGACCTCATCCAGATTCATAAGCCTGCTCCCTCGAGAATGACTTGAATTTTCCTCCACTTGTGTAACATATAATTTCATAAAGGAGTTACTGTCAAAACATGGTACTCAATTCTTGATGTGTGCAAAGAAGCACATTTGTAATGTAAATAACCTCAGAAGTTTTGTGATATTTTAAAATAACCCATCTGGTGGGAAAACAAGGATTTTCAACCCATTTGGTTCCAGCACTAGTAAATTAGTGCGCATCTAGCTCTGATAGAACCCGCAGATAAACCCCCTTCCCCAGCTAAGACTCATGATGCTTTTATTTTTAAGGGTGAGTATTTCTAATCAACTCATACTCTCGACAAATCTTTTAAAAAGAAAGCAGAACACACATGAGAGTAAACTGAGGCAAACCAAAGAATTTGATGGCTACAGCCAAAATGGTAATGATCTCAAATTGTTTACACTGCATGGTTTATACATCCAGCTTTACCCAAATATAGAGATGAAGGAGGGAAACACAATAAGAGTTTTGCATTTCTCAGTCTGTTCAGTAACAGGCAACTCATCAAAAAGAAAGTCCCTAAAATTTCCGCTGAAGTTTGAAACCAGTAAAACATCCAAGGGGGAGGACCTCTATAGGACAGTATGCAACAGGTTGTGGAAAAGTAGCCTTCAGACTCTGCACTAGTATAATGTTTGCTTCAGATGGCAATCACAAATGAAATGCACAAGAGCAATCCAGCCTCTGAAAGGCATGCATTACTGGTGAGAGAACTGCATCTTGGGAAATACATAAATGCCCATTCAGCTACAAGTGGCAAAAAGGGCAGTCCAGCCTCAGCTAATGACCCCAAAGCCAGACACTGCTGCAGATCAAGGGGCAGTTTTATTCCTTGACAAAGGAATGAGAGCATTTTGTTTTATAAAGAGGAATCAAGAGTATTAAGTGTGTTTATTTTAAATATTAATATAGATTTGTTACCCCAAACTTGATAGATTGGGGACTGTGTCTTTAGGGACCTTTCAACTGTAAGAGTGGCTTGAGGTAAAGAATCTGCTTGCCAATGCAGAACATGCAGGAGACATGGGTTCAAACTCGGGGTCAGGAAGATCCCCTGGAGGAGGAAATGGCAACCCATTCCAGTATCCTTGCCCAGAGAATTCCACAGACAGAGGAGCCTACACAGCTACAGTCCATGGGGTCACAAAGAGCCAGACACGACTTAGCGACTGACCACGCAGGCACACTCTAGGCAAGCCCTGATAAATAAGATGTCAGGTGTGCTGATCTGTTTGTAAATACAGCATATACACACAAGACTATTAAATCTATGGTTCTTAATGAGTGGCTGTGTGAATTAATGAATTCACTTGGAAAACCATTTTAATACAATCAAGTCATGCACCCCAACTTATAGCCTGTAGGTGGAATGAGAACATACTTTACTGAAAAAAAAAATCTCAACTGTGACTCTGTAAATGCCTCTTAAACAGCCCTCACTTATACTTGGAAATAGGTCTTCTATGTGGATTATTTGCAAGTCTTGCCTTATTAACTAAACTGAAGTGCTCTTAAAAAGGTGGATCATGTCTCTTATGAGCTTCCTACAGTAACCTGTGGGGCTTCCCTGGTGACTCAGCAGTAAAGAATCCGCCTGCCAATGCAGGAGATGCAAGAGACGTGAGCTCCATCCCTGGGTCAGGAAGAGCCCCTGGAGGAAGCATGGCAACCCCCTCCAGTATTTTTGCCTGGGAAATCCCATGGCCAGAGGAGCCTAAAGGAATACAGTCCATGGGGTCACAGAGAGTCATACACAACTTGGTGACTAAGTAACAATACAACAGTGATCTGCACAAAATTTTGTTCAAAAAAGTTGGATAAATAAATTCAGAAGACTTGTGTTTAACTAATAGGGCTGTGATAGATGTTATTAAAGCAGACAAATTCTTTAGGGAGAGCAGAATGAAAAAAAAAATTTTTAATAACTTGACTTTAACCCCAAAGCTACATGGAATTCAAGAAGAAAACAATGTGCATTATTTATGCCTTCTCTAGCCATAATTACAGAGCACCAGCCATAAATAACCTTGAAATATTCATTTATTCAATATATATTTATTGAATGTCTCCGTTTGCCAGCAACTATCCTGGGCTCTAGAGATACAGCAGTAAAGAAAACAGACCAAGTTCCTTGCCCTTGTGCAGCTAATATTCTAGGGAGGGAGACAAAAAATTAACAAGAGAAATGAATAGCTGCGTTACTGTTAGCTGTTGCTATTGTTTAGTCACTAATTCATGTCCAGCTCTCTGAAACTCCATGGACGACAGCCTGCCACGCTCCTCTGTCCAAGGGATTTTTACAGGCAAGAATACTGGAGTGGATTGCCATTTTCTTCTCCAGGGGATCTTCCAATCCAGGGGATTGAACCCATATCTCCTGCATTACAGGCAGAGTCTTTATCAGTGAGACACCAGGGAAGCCCACTAGGTAAGTTAAGGAAGTGCTGAGGAGAGAAATTAAAGCAAGGGATGATAGAAAGTGTTTAAGGGAGGATTAGATGAAATTTTACAGGAGAGACAAGGGCCTCACCTAGGAGTCATTTGAGTCGAGACCTAAAGAAAGTGCTAGAATGAGTCATTATCAATAGCCTGAGCAAGATCACTGCAGGCAGATGGGACCTCGAAGGGGTGCGAAGGTACTGTGGGGTCAGTGCCCAGCTTGTTAGAGAAAGAGCAGTGGGCAGAGGGAGGGAGGGAGGCAGGATAGGAGTAGAAGGGCAAGCCAGCAAGGAGAGGGGGCACGGCTGCCTCTGCTCTTTGAGCATCATAGTTAGGACCCCACTCAGGAAGAAAGCCATTGGCCTGTCCTGAGCAGAGAAGAACACAATCTGACTAATGTGATTTTTTAAATTAATTAATTTTTATTGGAGTATAGTTGCTTTACAATGTTGTGTTAGCTTCCATTGCACAGCAAAATGAATCATCTTTACATATACATCCCCTCCTTTCGATTTGGAGATATATGTCCCCTTCCTTTTGGGTTTTCCTCCCATTCAAGTTACCACAGTGCATTAAGTAGAGTTTCCTGTGCTATACAACGAGTTCCCATCAGCTGTCTATTTTATGTGTGAGTGTTCAGTCACTCAGTCGTGTCTGACTCTTTGTGATCCTATGGACTGTAGCCGCCGGGCTCCTCTGTTCATGGGATTTTTCTGGCAAGAATGCTGGAGTGCGTTGCCACTTCCTCCTCCAGATCTTTCCGAGCCAAGGATTGAACCTGTGTCTCCCATGTCTACTACACAGCAGGCAGATTCTTTGCCACTGAGTCACTGAGGACACAGTATCCATAGTATATGTATGTCAATCCCAATCTCCCAATTCCTCCCACCCCATCCCTTTCCCCATTGGTATCCAGACATTTGTTCTCTACATCTGTGTCTCTCTACGCTTTGCAAATATGACTAACGCACTTAACACATTCAAGGCTCACCCTGGCTGCCGTATAAAAACAGACTCAAGGGGAATAAAGTCAGAAGCCTAGTAGGAGACTTTGGCCACAAACAGAAATAATGGTGGTTTGGAGCAGACTAGAAAGCAGAGATGAGGAGAGGTGGTCAGAATCCTGGAAATATTTGGAGAGTAGGGCTGACAGAGTTTGGCCCAGGGATTAGATGGACTATAAGTGAAAGGAGTCCAGGATGATGAAAGGTTGGGGTCTAAGCAATGGGGAAAATGGTCTAAGCAAAGGAGCTACTTGGCAGCTCCTTTCACTGAGCTGAGGAAGTCTTCAAGGGGAGCAGGCATGAGGACCATGTCCATAGCTCATTTCATGCGCCAGGTGGAGCTGTCAAGGCCATTTGGGTAGGATGTATATGGAGCTCAGGAGAGAGGTCACAGTGTAAAAGAAATTTATATTACAAGACAAATTTTCCTATCTCCAACCACTAAAAGTGGTTGTTTTCCAATGAGTCTGTATTTAAAAGATGTGGCAGAATTTGCAGTATCTTTAATAACAGTCTTTCAAAAAGTACAGAAATGTGTATATAGCCATTTGATTTTAATAGAGACAATTCCTTAAAGTTCACCATACGCTGGTAAATCATAGGCAGCTAAATTCATACAGTCAACGTATGTAATAGATGTTAAGGTAATGGCCTGGGTTTGCTGGTCTGACTTGATATATGACTAGAATTTATTTAGATATTCCAGGACAAATATGTAGCACCATGGCTAGATAGGTAGGTCTCACTTTTTGGGTTTTTTTTTAGTTATAACAAGGAAACTTACACATGTGCTTCTGAGGGTCTGTTGATAAGAGCTCATGCTGAGTATATTTTAAGTTTCATGTTTTATCTTTATGATGTATGTGGAATTTTAAAAATAAGTCTAAAAGGTTAAATGTTTTAAAGTATTTGCTAAACTACCTGACTTTCCCCCCAAATCTTTAGGTAAAGTTGACTTTGAATATAGTAAGATACTTTGCAATCAGTATCATCACTACCATCATCATAGCTTTTTAACTAAGCCCTGCCAGGTGTTAGGCCTTGTGCATTTGTTTTACACTATATACCAGGCCCTGTACATTGTTTTGTATGTGTCAAATCACTTAATTCTAAGGACAAGCCTATGTTATTCATAAATATTTCTTACACTAAAACCACATGTCTCCTGACAAAAATTTATAGAGAACTGTCTTCTCCTTCAATGTGAAAAAGCAACCGAAAAGACTAAAACAACATACATAAATATATGGAGTAAGAAAAAATTGAGAAAGCTGTATTCCTGTACACTTGTAATATATATAACTAGGAAATGCCTATCTGAACAATTATCCTATACCGAATGTCCTATACCAAAACAAATGACCCATACCAGTGAAAAGCCATCCATCACAATGAACTAAAAATAATCAGAGTTGCAAGTTCATAAAAATTAAATAGCACTTGTAGAAGTAAAAAACAAGTAATTTAAAACTACTGGATATTAGGGACTTTCGTGGTGGACCAGAGATTAAGACTTCATGCTTTCAATGCAGTGGCTGGGGTTTGAGTACCTAGTCAGGGAACTAAGATCCCACATCTGCATTTTTTTGGTGTAGCCAAAAAATAAATAAATAAAACATAAAACTATTTGCTTTTAGTAAATAATAAGTTTTACTGTACAAAATATTGGGGGGTATAAGGCACTTTCTTAAAAAAAAAAAGAAATTTTTAATCAAGTATTTATCAGATATAATGTTGATGTCCAGAAATAAATAGATAGAAAAATACACTTCTGCAGTCTTGAGTAGTTCCTCCAAATCCTTCATCCATCTAAGCTGGGAGAGCACGTCAGTGGTTTATCAGACACTGTCCACATTTGTAAATGAGCCTCCTCCTCGCGGTATTTTAGCTCTGGACCATGTAATGATTACACTGCTATATACTTAATGTACTAGATATGAAACACGGACCCAAGTATCAACTTTAGAAAATCCCAAAACTCATCAAATACCTCCTCTAAAGTCATCCCAATAAGGAGCCTGCAAACCACGGGGTTGCTAACTACGGCACCTCTATTAACATGGTCATTCTAGTGACCCTCCACTCTTCTAATATGCTGTTCATCATACCTAGTGGATCCCGTCTCTGCAAAGGGAGACGTTTCAGAAGGCATGCTTCTGGGTGAGCACAGGGTCAGATGTGGGTTACCTGGGGCCATCACTCCGCTTATAAATCCAGAAAGGGTCCTGGTGAAACACACAGGGGAGAAGACACACACGCTTCTTTGACATCTTTCGTGCATCATGAAAGCCGACTCTAATTTTCTTAGAAAGACTATTAAAGGGCGATCTTTATACTGGCATTTTAAACTAAAAACAAATAGCAGGGCTAATATATAATATACATCCTCAGTGAAATTAAGTAGGCAGTGTTTATTTCTCCAAATCCTACAATCTTCTTTGAGGACAAGCTTCTTTCTTGTTCTTCTGCCACTTCTCTGACCACATTATAGTCCAATTTATTTGTTCAGTGAGATTGAACTCAAGTACACAGTCCATATTTACACTCTCCCTTTGCTTTCTCTTCCTCATCAAAAGGCACCTACTCTTTGTTCTTTTAGTCAATGCCCAAACCTTAAACTTCCAAGATCACAGCTGCCAAATGATAATACAATCAGTGCCAAAATGCCAGTGGTTAAAGACAGAAACTTGGAATTGCAAGGGAATCTTCAGAGGTAATTAATTCAATCCTTCTCTTAAAATTGGAGCCCTCTTTGCTATGTCACTATCATCATCTCGGATTCGGGCCAACTCTACAGCCAGAGATCAAAATTTACTTAATTTTGAGGCAACACATCCAATTTTAACCTTCCTTTCCTGGTCTCAGTTCTCCAGCTACACAGAATATCTTATGTTTTACACACCAAGATGCACCCAGCTCTGTGCCCAGGGATACTGATTTCAACGAAATCACATCAAGAGACTTCTTTGTTCCCAAGCTTCTGGATGGGTTTTGAAAATAAGAGTCACGAGCAGGAGATAGAGAATAAGATGAGTGAGGTCAAGATACGTCTTTCTGCAGCTCTCTCCTTACAATGGTCACAGTCTGGAGGTGTATCCAGTCAGGTGGGCCTCTCCAACCTGCTCCCCTCTGCTGATCCCCTCAGGCCCAGAGATGGTATCAAGCCTGCAATTTTTACCCCCAGAATATCAACCCTTGTCTGTTCTTTTTATTAACAACTTTATTGGATATTCTACATATACCATACAATCCACCCATTTTAAGTGTACAAGTCAATGGTCTTTAGTATGTTTGTAAAGCTGTTCAACCAGCACCACAATCAATGGTGGAACATTTTCATCACTCTAAAAACAAGCTCCGCACTCATTAGCAATTATGCCTCCCCTCTTTCTTTCCAATCCTTCAGCCCTAAAGCAGTCACTAAATCTGTTTTATAGATTTAGCTATCTGGACATTTCATATAAGTGGATCATACAATATACGTTCTCTTGTGACTGGCTTCTAATTCACTAAGCATAATGTTTCCAAAGTTCATTCATGTTGAAGCAGGTATCAATACTTCATTTCTTTTTGTTGCCAAATAATATTCCACTGGATGAAGAAAACTTGTTT
The DNA here is from genome assembly GCF_032452875.1 of Bos javanicus. Classification (NCBI taxonomy): domain Eukaryota; kingdom Metazoa; phylum Chordata; class Mammalia; order Artiodactyla; family Bovidae; genus Bos; species Bos javanicus. Next base: position 86,166,204 of record NC_083872.1, on the reverse strand, counting down.
TACCTGTCCATTCGTTAGTTGATAGATATTTGGGTTGTCTGTTGTCTCCACTTTTGGCTATTGTGAATATCTCTGCCATGAACTTGGTGTACACATTTTTGTGTGGATGTTTTTATTTCTCTTCAATTAACCTCAGATTGGAGTTGCTGGATTATACGGCAACTCAACCTTTTGAGGAACTGCCTAGACTCCTTCAAGCAACTACCCACGTAACATTGCCATCAGTGATATATATGGCTTCTGCTGCTGCTGCTAAGTTGCTTCAGTCGTGTCCGACCCTGTGCAACCCCATAGATGGCAGCCCATCAGGCTTCCCCGTCCCTGGGATTCTCCAGGCAAGAAGAACACTGGAGTGGGTTGCCATTTCCTTCTCCAGTGCATGAAAGTGAAAAGTGAAAGTGAAGTCACTCAGTCATGTCTGACTCTTCGTGACCCCAGGGACTGCAGCCTACCAGGCTCCTCCGCCCGTGGGATTTTCCAGGCAAGAGTACTGGAGTGGGTTGCCATTGCCTTCTCCGATATATGGCTTCTAGTTTCTCCATATCCTCACCAACACTTGTGATTATATCTGTATTTTATATCGTAGCTGTCTTAGTGCATGTTAAGTGGTATCTTACTGTGGTCTTGGTTTTTTAAAAATTCTATTTATATCCTTATAACGACTACCTTTATTAAATTCTCCTCAAATCATTTAAGTCCATCATGTTTCCTGCCAGACCCTGAATGACTCAAAGGCTAATCATTTTCCATATTTTTGAAGGTTGTTTTGAATCCTCTTCAAGTTTTTTCTTCAAGCTAAACAACTCCTCTTTATATGAACTCTGTTTCCAGATTACTTATCCCCCTAACTCACTAGCATGAGACATTAAATTACCAATGTCCTTCAAATTATTTCACCCATGAGTGACATATATGAGCTGACCAGTATACATTTTACCAGATGATTATCTCATTGCTCATGGACACTATATTCCTTCTATCAATGCTGTTAAAGATGACAATACCTCTTGTTTGAGCAGTTAAGTCCTACCATTGGCTTATACGAAATATAAAATCAACCAGATAATCTTGAGAATGTACTATCTATTCAGAGAGATTTAAAAACTAAATGGAGAATTACTTTAACACTATTAAATTTCATCACTTTAAGTTTTAGCCAACATCAAGCTTATCACTGACTTCTGAGTCATTTGCTTCACAGCAGCAAATGAGATAAAATGGGCTAACATGCCAAATGTTTCTTTGCCAGAAAAGGCAATCAAAGCATTAGTTTCCTCTCTTTCTTCATCTAAGCTCTTAATGAAAATAATAAAAGAGGATAAGCCAAGAAATACAATGAGTGGTACCTGACTATAGAGCTCTCTTTAGGTTGATAACTATATACTAATCTATATCTTTTACGTATGGTTCTTCAACTGCTCATTCATATTACCATTCTGTCAAGCAAACTAATTTCCTTTCTCTCAAAATTTTATAAGATATTATGAAACTACATTTTATAAAAGATGATAACTGACAATAGGGTAGCTCTATTAAAAAAAAAACATTACGGTAATTTTGTACAGTTGGCTCTTAGAGAACCCATACTGACTTCTTGTGAACACTGTTTTCCTTCTATGTTCAGAAATGATCTACCTTATAACACAATCTAAGATTTTACTGCAATCCTTAAAACATAACATTTTAAAAATATAAACTTTTCTTCCATTTTAAATTCAGGCTAACATTTAGTCATCTTGAGTCTTCTAAACATCTTGTCTTCTTGTCTTCTGTGTCAAATTTTACCAAAAGTGGGTTTTTTTAAACAATATCTAAATAGTAACCACTCCCATCATCGTATACTTCCTTCCCCAATAGGTATAATTATGGGCACTCTGATAATTTAATATTTGAGATTAAAAAATCTAAATATGTATCAGCCTGGCTTGTTCTCCTTTCTGTACCCCCAAGAACCAACATCCAAACCTTCAGCTAGGACTATTCATAGTATATGAAATCTATACCTTTTGGTTGCTTCTCATTAACTCTACTACTGTGTCTCTAGTCAAAGCCAGGAGCACATCTAACTGAACTGCCAAAATTATTTCCCCAGTGACCCCTCTACTTCCATTTTTGTCCTTCTTCATCTACTCTCCACCCAACAGCCAAAGCAGACTTTCAAAAATGCACATCTGACCAAGTCACTGCCTCACTTACACCAGCTTCTCATCACATTTAGAATGAAATGTCCATTGACAGATGAATGGATAAAGATGTGGTACATAAAAGCAATGGAATATTCCTCAGCCGTAAAAAGTGACAGAACTGGGTCATTTGTAGAAATGTGGATAGACCTAAAGACTGTTGCGAAGTAAATCAGAAGGAGAAAAACAAATATCATATATTAATGCATATATGTGGAATCTAGAAAAATGGTACAGATGAACCTATTGGCAGGGCAGGAACAGTGATGCAGACACGGAGAATGGACACGTAGACTTGGTGGGAAGAGGAGAGTTAGACAAACTGGGACAGTAGCACCGACATAGCCTCACTATCCTGTGGAAAATAGATAGCTGGTGGGAAGCTGCTGTAAAGCACCGGGAGCTCAGCTCAGTGTTCTGTGATGACCTAGATGGGTGGAATGGCGGAGGAGGGGATATATGTATACCCATAGGTGATTCAGTTCACTGTACAGCAGAAAGTAACACAACACTGTAAAACAATTATCCTCCAATAAGAAAAATTCAAGTAACCTGCCCCCTGCCTTCCTCTCCAACTCCATCTCCCTAACATTCCCTCCCACGCTCACCATCCACCACCTGCTTAACTACATTAGGTTTTTTGCTGTTCCCAGAAATTAACAAGCTCAGTGTCTCTTCTGGGACCTTACTTTTGCCATCTCCTCTCCCTAAAGTCTCCCCACATGTCCTTACATGACTTCTCATCCCTCAGGTATCGTGTCATCTCCTCAGAGAACTCTGCCTGCTCTCTTTATCTACAATAACACTTTCAGTCTTACTCTCTACTCTACTGTATTTCCTTCATTCAGTTTATCACTGTCTTGAAGTATTGTACATTTATTTTGTTTATTTCTATCTCCACCTTTAGAATCTAAGTACTTTTGAAGCAGGGCTTTTTCTATCTTGTTCACCAATCCACAATCAGCTGCCTGTAATAATAACCAACACCTAGTGAGCCCCCAAAACACATTTTTTAAATAAATTGAATAAGAATCCCCAAGGAACAAATCTAATAATATAAATTCTGATCTTGGTAGAAACCAGGAGAAACACGCAGGGCTGAGAGCAGTTTTGGTAAATCTTCCCATCACACTATGCTACAAGATACCCACATGAGAGCACAGTCCTCGTTCACAAACTCCATCAATCAAGAGACCAACAGGTCTGGTCTGAAGCCGCCGATATCAGGGAACCGCAGCACACAAGAGCCTTCAATCTCCAATGTGGTCCATAAGTATTTTTTTCCCCTATCTCAGCCACCACTCTCCCAATTATAATAAATGAATAAAGTAGATTGAAGCTAAGGAAAAATAAAGCAAAATTAGAAGCTGGCAAAAAGCAAACCCATTGCCTGGGGCAGCCTGGGGCTGACGGATGATGACAGCTAGCAGACAAATCCTGTTCCCCATTCTAAATTCTGTCTACTAAACAAATTAGCAAGCTCATCAATATCTGCACGGCATTTACCTTCTGCGGCAACAGCTGCTGCAGAATCACGATGCTGACTTTTGGGGTTGTGGTCTGGCCGTTGGGATGCATTCATTGGCCAAGCAGGGTTGGAGATGACAGAAAGACAACCCAATATTATAGGAGACAGTGTGTCAAGGGCTTGGAGGATAAACAGCTTGAGAGTCCCCCTACTGAATCTACTACTTGCCCCTGCCCCTCCCCCAACAGCTAGATGTTTACATGATGAGATGTGAAAAGTTCATTCTTGTGCTAGTAATTAAATGTAAAACTTATAATAAAGACATTAAGTAATTAAAAAGAAACTTGTGACATCTATAATCTTGTATCTGGACAATGCTTTAAAACATGATTGTTTTCATGAAAACATGATCATTTTCATTCAGTGTAGAGATTATATTCTAAAATGGCAAAAATCTTCTCTTTTAAAAAAAAATATGACATTATACTGTCTTCTATTGTAGCATAAGAGAAACTTTGTGCCTCATCTTCAAAGAAGAAGCGATAAGACCAAACACAAGATATGCACACATGTTCAGTCTTGTCCGACTCAGCGACCCCATGTACTACAGTCCACGTGGATCCTCTGTTTATGGAATTTTCCAGGCAAGAATACTGGATTGGGCTGCCATGACCTCCTCCAGGGGATCTTGACCCAAGGACTGAGGCCACATCCCCTGCAACTCCTACACTGCAGGCAGATTCTCCACCTACTAAACCACCGGGGAAGCCCAAATGCAACATATACAATACAATAAATACATCTTACCCTAAAAGTTTCAAATGAAAACAGCAAAGGAGGAAAGAAAGGGCTTTTATGATTAATTTTACAGGCAATGTTTTCCATGCACTTACATGAAGTTAAGGATAGCAAAATATTCTTAAAAACATCCTGCACTGAGAAAACATAAAACTATGAGTGGCTTAGTTAATGATACACAATAGCATTTCAGAACTCAGACTCTGACCACCATTAATTCATTAGGGGAAAGGTAACTGGAAGAAATGGCACCCCACTCCAGTACTCTTGCCTGGAAAATCCCATGGATGGAGGAGCCTGGTGGGCTGCAGTCCATGGGGTCTCCAAGAGTCGGACACGACTGAGCGACTTCACTTTCACTTTTCACTTTCACGCATTGGAGAAGGAAATGGCAACCCACTCCAGTGTTCTTGCCTGGAGAATCCCAGGGACAGGGGAGCCCAGTGGGCTGCCATCTATGGGGTCTCACAGAGTCGGACACGACTGAAGTGACTTAGCAGCAGCAACTGGAAGAAAATGGAAGACAGCAGACTGCCTGAATCTATGCCCAAGCATTTTCTCATTAGAGTCCTGAAATTCTTCAAAGTGTGTTTTATCACTTACAACCAGGGAAACCCTGCAACTCTTCTGGCAAACCATACCCCTTCACACTAAGTGAAAAAAAAGGTAGAAACATCAGAGAAATGTCTGTCGAGAGAAGACAAGCCTGTTCTCACCTGAGAAAGAAAAAAAGAAGGTCATCAAGACTCTTCCTATAGCTGAGCGAACCCCAGACACAGGACAGAGAATGCCAGGTACATATCAGCTTCCCACTCACTGTTGCTAAACTCTACTGATTTCAGTAATCTGCACAGAGGCTGCCTCCCAAGCCTTATTTGTGTAGGCACCTCCCTCCTCCCATGTAACTCAGTCAGTAAAGAATCTGCCTACAATGCAGGAGACCTGGGTTCGATTCCTGGGTCAGGAAGATCCTCTGGAGAAGGAAATGGAAACTCACTCTAGTATTCTTGCCTTGAGAATCCTATGGACAGAGGAACCTGGTAGGTTCCCAGTCCATGGGGTTGCAAGAGTCAGACACAACTTAGCCACTAAACCACCACCTCCCTCCCCCAATGGCATTGCCATTCCCAGCCAACACCTGTTGACTGTCGAAACCAAACAGAAGAAGTGGCTACTACTGGGGAGAGATGTGAAGGTTCTTGACATTTGAAGAGATGAGCCCAGGGCAGGTGTGGTTATTCCTACCTCTCCTCTGCTCTCAGGCATTGGGTAGTGATGTTGTTTAATCACCAAGTCGTGTCCAAATCTTTGTGACCCCATGGTCTGTAGCCCACTAGGCTCCTCAGTTCAGTCACTCAATCACGTCTGACTCTTGCAACCCCATGAATCGCAGCATGCCAGGCCTCCCTGTCCATCGCCAATTCCCAGAGTTCACCCAAACTCATGTGTATTGAGTCGGTGATGCCATCCAGCTATCTCATCCTCTGTCGTCCCCTTCTCCTCCTGCCCCCAATCCCTACAAGCATCAGAGTCTTTTCCAATGAGTCAACTCTTTGCACGAGGTGGCCAAAGTACTGGAGTTTCAGCCTCAGCATCAGTCCTTCCAATAAACACCCAGGACTGGTTGGTCTCCTTTAGGATGGACTGGTTGGATCTCCTTGCAGTCCAAGGGACTCTCAAGAGTCTTCTCCAACACCACAGCTCAAAAGCATCAATTCTTCAGCGCTCAGCTTTCTTCACAGTCCAACTCTCACATCCATACACGACCACTGGAAAAACTATAGCCTTGACTAGACGGACCTGTGTTGACAAAGTGATTCCTCTGCTCTTTAATATGCTATCTAGGTTGGTCATAACTTTCCTTCCAAGAAGTAAGCGTCTTTTAATTTCATGGCTACAATCACCATCTGCAGTGATTTTGGAGCCCAAAATATAAAGTCAGCCACTCTTTCCACTGTTTCCCCATCTATTTCCCATGAAGTGATGGGACCGGATGCCATGATCTTGGTTTTCTGAATGTTGAGCTTCAAGCCAACTTTTTCACTCTCCTCTTTCATTTTCATCAAGAGGCTTTTTAGTTCCTCTTCACTTTCTGCCATAAGGGTGGTGTCATCTGAATATCTGAGGTTATTGATATTTCTCCCGGCAATCTTGATTCCAGCTTGTGCTTCTTCCAGCCCAGCGTTTCTCGTGATGTACTCTGCATGTAAGTTAAATAAGCAGGGTGACAATATACAGCCTTGACATACTCCTTTTCCTATTTGGAACCAGTCTGTTGTTTCATGTCCAGTTCTAACTGTTGCTTCCTGATCTGCATACAGGTTTCTCAAGAGGCAGGTCAGGTGGTCTGGTATCCCCATCTCTTTCAGAATTATCCACAGTTTATTGTGATCCAAACAGTCAAAGACTTTGGCATAGTCGATAAAGCAGAAATAGACGTTTTTTCTGGAACTCTCTTGCTTTTTCAATGATCCAGCGGATATTGGCTCTTTTGTCCGTGCCAATTTCTTTGGCAAAAGTGGGTTGCCATACCTATTTTATTAAGGCATTCACCAAGTTGTACAATTGGCATTTATACAAATGGCAATAACCCGATCAGACTTGAGAAAACATGTGTAAGTCTTTTGTGGACACGTCTGGAATAGTAAGTACCTGTAAGAGCTGATCAATGCCCATGAAGGTATGAGCAAGAGGGTGTCCTCTTGTTCACATTTCCCTGAAGTTAAAAATGACTATGTAAACACAGTAAATGTGCATTACGGCAAACAGCAAAAATAGTATTTTTATTTTTCCACCATCATGAATTCTTACTGGCTTTCTATAAAGTATTTTTTTCCAAATTACAACAGACATTTTCACTGGATAGTGGGCTTCCAGAGGTCAGAAACAATCTTTTCTCCTCTAAAATAAAGCTTGATGATCTTACGGATTCTCAGTAAAGGCTTGTTGATTAATGAGTATTCTACTAAGGCCAACTAGATACTGATGATCCTCCCACTTTTCTTCCCGTCACTCGCTGTACCTTTCCTTAAAATGAAACTTGTTTTTAAATGATCAGGCCCTTTCTTCTTCCATAAATAAGAGCTTTATCTAAAATGTACCACTACAGGGGTGGAGACTACATGGATATTCACTCAGGCACAGAGACTGGAGGATGAAAACAGATAACACAGAACTGGATTTTTTTTTTTGAGGGAGAGGGGTCCCACACTGAGTGGCATGTGGGATCTTAGATCCCCAACCAGGGATCAAACCCATAATTCCTGCATTGGAAGTGCAGTCTTCCAAGTGGAGAGTCAACCACTGGATCCCCAGGGAAGTTCCAATAACTGGAGGGTGTTTTTATTTTTAGAATTTTATTTTATTTTTTAACTTTATTTTACTTTATTTTTTAACTTTACAATATTGTATTGGTTTTTCCATTTTTAAAAAAAAGAGCTACTACCATCTTGTCAGCAGCCTCAGGTCTTTGGAACCCAGAAGCCACAAGTCAGTATCTGGTATCAGTCTTCTAGCAGGCTTAATCAAGGGAAATTTTAAAATAGTCATTTTAGAGATGAGAGCATTAATGATGACTCAAAGGAAGTAGAAATGATCAGCAAAAAAAAAAAAAAATTCTTTCCCTTTTGCACTCTGACTTTTCTGTGTGATGTCAAGTGTATGAGCAAGTTCTCTGGGTCTTACTTTCCTTATCTGTGAAGCTGCTGGATAAACCACTGAACTTCATTAACTGTCAATAATCCTAATAGGATTAAAGTGAAATATTTCTACATTTTGTGACCCTTAAAAGCCCCAGAGGGTGCCTAGCATGTGAAATAACACTATAGCATCCTCTTTATGGAAATAAACTATCAATAATGTGTATTCAGAACTGCTACTCCCTCATTCCCTATTCTGGGGCGCTGGAAAGAAGTACCCTGTGTTATTTTGCGGACCCTGACAGGCTGGTACCTTGTCACACTCCTGCTTCTAATCTTCTAGAACTCGCAATCTGAAACACTCTTTCAAACAGGCATTTCCTGGGTACCACTAGCACTGACATCAAACCTTCAGTTCAAAGGTCACATCTCTCTCCCACTCCCCTGCCGTCTGTGTCTGGCCTGACCTCACCGAACGAAATGCCCTCTTTATCTCAAACAAGTATAGGCTGCTATGAGAAGGAGTCTAGAGAGGGAGATTATTGGTTGCAATTGTTTGAAAGATTCTAATAATTGCAAGCAAGGGATCCATCCTCTCGTGTCACATAAGTTGGAAAATGGGTCAGACATAATGCATTTGGTTAAGTGTCTAAACTGAAAAGGTGCTATTTTATTTTAAATGGCATAGTCTTTACAAAGGCTAAGGTTACTGGTGCAATGCTCTCTCATTTTAAAATGTATCAGGGACATGCCCTCTGAGGGTCAGGCTTTCATTTGCGGATGTTAATTCTCAGCTGCCTGCTTCTCGTCCTTCATTGTACCCTGTGTCTTAGCTGGGCACGCTCCTGACTCCCTGCGCTATCCAGACGGTCCATGTAAATAGTGTTTATGTTAAGGAAGTCATGTTCAGTGTGACTGGAGCACACAGAAACTGATGTTGTTGTCACTTTAGATTAAGCTCTTATTTTAGTACAGGAGGCAATTGGAGCAGGCAGCTGAGTGGCCGAATGAAATATTCAGCTCATTTCATTTAGAGCTGCCCGGTTTCCATTGTTCATGCTGGCAAGTCTGGTTAACCCTGTCGGTGCTGGCACATAGCAGCCCCCAACTCACTCACACACTCTCCAGCTAACACATTTTAGGTCATCCATCAACGCACCTAGAAGTAATCTAGTGCAATAGGTAGGCACAGTCACCCCTGGACGCATCGTGATGAACTCCTGTCCATTTGGGTGCCCCAAATGAATGCTTTCAAAGGGGGATGTATGTGCACAGAGTGTAAATTTCCAGTTACAACTGGGAAATGGGTGAGCACTGAGATGCTTAGGACACCAGGTTTTCTTTTTTTGAGTCAGCTAAACTGTTAAAATGAAATAATGTGTTTACCAAGAGAAGATGTTGGGTTTTAAGTCCTGGGAACATGTTAAGTACTGCCCTGAGACAAGGAGCTGTTGAAAACACAGGTAGACACCAGCATCATCCCTAAACCAAGGCCCTGCTGCTGCTGCTGCTAGGTCACTTCAGTCGTGTCCGACTCTGTGAGACCCCATAGACGGCAGCCCACCAGGCTCCCCCGTCCCTGAGATCTCCAGGCAAGAACACTGGAGTGGGTTGCCATTACCTTCTCCAATGCATGAAAGTGAAAAGTGAAAGTGAAGTCGCTCAGTCGTGTCTGACTCTTAGTGACCCCATGGACTGCAGCCTACCAGGCTCCTCTGCCCATGGGATTTTCCAGGCAAGAGTACTGGAGTGGGGTGCCATTGCCTTCTCCGAACCAATGCCCTAGCTACATAAATTATTGTTTGAAATGTACTATTTGGAAGGACTTGTGAATAGAGAGTCTTAATAACACTTTGCTACTTTCCTGGGAGTGCTGATTGTGTCCTGGCCATTTTTTAGAATTTAAGGCATCTGTTTAGAGACTCTCCCACCATTACAGAATAATTCAGCCCAACCAAAAAAATCAGCTTTTTTCTCCCTCTCCCCATCTCTCCTTCCCTCCCTCTCTCTCTTCCTGTCCTTACACATTCTCCTTCCTCCTCCTCCATCCTTCCTTTTCTGCACAACTTAAATCAGAAAAGGTGGTTGAGGGACATGATACAGTAAATATCATTTTCCTATATCAAGTCTCTGGTTAAGTTTTTCACCCATAAGAAAATGCTTTTAAAGTGAATGACCATCATTTCAAGATCCTGGGAGAATAGAAATTCTTCCTAGCTACAACTTACTGATATTACTTTATGTTCATATAAAGTACCAGTCATCAATGAACAGAAATAACTAATTGCTACTATGGAGTCTGACTCAACTCCAAAAACACAGTGAAGGATAAATACACACTAGGCTCTGTGCTGGGCTAACAGTCACTTTAAACTTCATGGTATCTAAATATTTGATAATTATTCTGTAGATCCAGGTTTTCTGGAGCCTGAAAGCTTATGTGATTTTAGAAAGAGAAAACAAATTGAAATGTTTAACATGAAAGTGAATATTCAGTTACAATGGAAAAATCCTAACAAATTAGTACTTGAAAACGCTGAGATGTATCACAAACATCACAAAATCTGGGGAGAAAACACATAATACTCATATTAATTAACTCCCTGACCGTATTTCTCTAATGCTTTTCTCTCCCACAGTTGTTAGCTGCATATTCTGATTGCCTCTTTGTAAATATTACTTTCTATAGAGAAAATGGAAAGATAATCCATTCTTTTATCTAGTGTGCTTACTTAAATTTTATCTTTAAATTCTTATTGAATTTTCTTTTACTTATTTACTTATTTGCTGAGAAGCATGTGGGATCTCAGTCCCCTGACCAGGATCAAACCTGCACCCCTTGTATTGGAAGCACAGAGTCTTAACCACTGTACCCCCAGGGTAGTCCTTTAAATTGTATTTTTAACTATTCATAATTGTGATTCAGAAAACATGCAACCACATAATGCAAGATGCTTGCTGCCTATATTACTGCTATAAGTTTGTACCCTAAAAACGCAGATATTTGAGAAATTCTACTTATGCAATATTCATCAAAAAAGAAAAATTACACAGTGCATTAACAATACTATGAACTGCATTAGTCATTAAATTCCTAACAGGAGAGAACTTCTATTGTGACTAAGCATTGAAACAAACCAAAATCCAAACTGTTTATAACATTATACATCTAGTAACAAGAAAGGTTCTCCATAGGGTAGCTTCTGGCTCTGTACATTTCAAATCTAGTTACAGTAGATGTCAGGACTGTAGAACGTGTCCATAGGATAATACGGCCTCTGTTTCCTTACTTGTGTGTCACATGGCTCCAGCAAATTGGCAAAGTGGAACATCATCAATAATGTCACTATACATGGAAGAGTAACATAACTATGTCCCATTTAATTCAAAATCACTGTATCACCAGCTTGATACCCCTTTGGTAGACCCCCACTACCACCACCTTGGAGAAGGAAATGGCAACCCACTCCAGGATTCTTGCCTAGAGAATTCCATGGACAGATTAGCCTGGCAGGCTACAGTCTATGGGGTTGCAAAGAATTGGACACGACTGAGTGACTAACACCACCACCAAAATAAAGCCGTTATCTCTCCAATGCCTTCACAAAACAGAAAAGGAATGGGGGGAGGTTAAAGTGAAGGCACTGGTCATAAACGATTGCAGTGAAAATAGCTTAGATTGCAAATTTTACAAAATATATGGTTCTTTGAATACATGGCCTATACAGCATCTCCAAGCCTGGGAAAGAACTCACAGGAATGAAGGGCCCTGAAGCTTAGTTTTCCCTCTAGTGAAATAATTTAGTTCTTTTCTGATTGAACAAATTTTTAAAATAATAAATATCAGATATTTGTCAATAATTGTAATTATAAGTATCTATTAAAGGAATCTTATTTTAAGACATAGAGTCCAATTGGTAATTAACAATAATTGAATTCAAAAAAATACAAGAGAATGGTATTTGGAGAAAATTTTGTTTTTGGAATTATAAAACTGTTAGTACCAATTTTCTAAAAAAACAAAGACCTTCTGCGTCTAAAGTATAAACAAAATGTGGCATTAAACAAAAAAAATTTTTTTAATTGCCACATATTTCAGCTGCTAAAAAACAAGATAGCTGTTGAGAAGAGCATGCTGAGTTAGCCACTGGCAGGAAAACTGAGGAAATGCACATTTGGAACTCTGTTTTCCAAAAAGCCTATGGAATTAAATAAGAGAAGAAAGCAATTCCAAAATTTAATTTTGATAGAATTTTCTCCTCTGCTGACTCTCAGAAACGTACAAATTGCAATCTTATAACACATTATCTCTAAAAACTGCAAATACCTTATGTGTGTTATATAAACAGTTACAGCATATTTTTCCATTAAACAAAATACTAAATCAAAACATTCTATGTACTCATAATATTAAAAAAGGTTTCTATATTTTTAATATAAGGTTTTCATAGTGAGTTCATTCATTTGAATTATCTTTGAATATGCATTAGAAAGATACTAATTCTGCACACTCACATTGACTAAAAAGATAAAACATAAACTTGGAGTCCAATGATCAATTCTTAAATCCAATGCATAACTCAGCATGTTCATTAAAGCAACTAAACTTAACTAAAGTTTTCACAGACTCCTCAAACTATTCATTAAGAGTTTAAGGGAAAATTGATCTTAGATTTAGGAACCAAATTCCATTTGAAACTTTTGAGATGGATGCCCCAATCTTTAAAGTGGGTGAAATGATCGGCTTGTTAGCTTTTCAAACTTCCATGCCTTTCTAGTTTTCTTTTCTTCCTTCCTCCTCCTCTATTTTCTTGAAACCATAGGAACTGGGTGGCCCTGCCACAAAATTCTTAGCAAATTAAATCTGAATTAAAAAAATATATATTTCAAGACATCAAGTTTTTGAGGGAGGGTAGAAGAAGAATTAAGACGTTTTTAGAAAGTTGCTGAAGAATAGCAAAGCTAAAACCAAAGCACAAACTCTCAACAGTTAGAAGAAGCAGAACTTACTGAACAGAACCAACTATATTCAACTCAAAGTCAACAACAGGGAACATTCAAAGTCATTCAATACATATACCAACAGACCAAATTCTTAGCACATGAAATGTGAATTGTAAAAAAAAAATATTTCAAGACAGGAAGTTTTAAGGGAGGGTAGAAGAAGAATTAAGGCATTTTTAGAAAGTTGCTGAACAATAGCAAAGCTAAAACCAAAGCACAAACTCTCAAAGGTTAGAAGAAGCAGATGTTAATGAACAGTACAAATTATAGTCAACTCAAAGTCAACAACAGGGAACACTCAAAGTCATTCCAATACATATACCAACAGACCAAATTTGTACCTGCCAAGTCTAGTTTCCTTTTCACTTCTCTGGTATCTTAATCTAAACAGACAAAATGCTTCATTGCAATAGTATGGCTACCCAGATATATCCTAACTTCCATTTGCTATAAAGAAAAAAACAGCCAACCCATTCACATGTAACACACACACACACACACACACACACACACACACACACACACACACACACGTGCGTGCATTTTGATGAGTTTTTCTAAGTTGTAAATTTCCAGAGGTTCAAATAACATATGCAACAGACATGAAACTTATTATCAGACAAAATATTTTAACAAAGCCTAAAGACTCTGATGCTGGGAGGGATTGGGGGCAGGAGGAAAAGGGGACGACAGAGGATGAGATGGCTGGATGGCATCACCGACTCGACGGACGTGAGTTTGAGTGAACTCCGGGAGTTGGTGATGGACAGGGAGGCCTGGCGTGCTGTGATTCATGAGGTCGCAAAGAGTCAGACATGACTGAGCGACTGAACTGAACTGAAAAATGACACAAATGTCATTGTCTAAACCAGGAGTATGGCCTGTGATCCAAATTAAGCTCACTAACTTTGAAATAAGAATGGTTTAATGAAAGAACATTTATAATCAATTTGATGACAGAGAACATTACCACTAAACTGCGACTAGGTGCAATGTCTCTGCTCTCAAAAACAAATACAGTTTTTCTCATTATTATACTTCTATATTAAAAGTTTACTCAATCATTGTATTTTGAACTATGTCAATAAAATATTTTTGGAAAAAATTTTTCCTGCTCTTAAAGAGGTTACATAATATCCTCAATTTCACCTGCTAGCCTAAAAATCTAGAATATTTACTATCTGGTCCTTATAAGAAAAGGCTTGCAGATACTTAGTCTATCTAAAACAATCTAATCTACAAAATTGTTTTAGCCTCATCTATTCCAGCTCTTATAACATGGGTATGTATGCATGCATTTAGAGTGCATAGTATCAGTTCAGTTCAGTTCAGTCGCTCAGTTGCGTCCGACTCTTTGTGGCCCCATGAATCGCAGCACGTATTATAACTACTCTCATAAAAGACTTACAACTATCTCCTGTGTGTGTGCTTAGTTGCTCAGTCCCATCCCACTCTTTGTGACCCTTTGGACTATGGCCTGCTAGGCTACTCTAAGCATGGGTATTTTTAGGCGAGAATACTGGAATGGGTTGGCATTTTCTCCTCGATGGGATCTTCCTGACCCTCCCAACTACCTCCTAATGCTCCCTAAATCATTACCAGGAAAAGACCACAATAACTACCCCTGAAAAGTAGACTTCTATGGAGAGTTCACAATTACAGATCACATTTATCTCATCTTCATAGTAAAATGAAAAAGAAGCACTGATTTTACCCTATAATTTAGTTTCAAAAAAAATAAAATTATAATGTCCAATGTTAGTGGAAGTGAAGACCAAAAAATTCATTTCTATATCAGCTATAGCAGTGTTGGATGGCACAGTCTATCTGGAAAGTCTATCTAGTAACAGATAACAAAATGCATTAAAATACTTACACAATTTGATATGGTAAATAAACTTTTGTGAATTCAAAAATATGAAAACATACATAAAGATGTTCAATAAACCATTACTTGCAACTGTGACATGATGTTACCATTTTTTTTCTTATCAATACCCCGACTATCCATCAAGTTATAGCAGGGAGAAATCTTGGCCCTATTCTTTCCTGCACACTAGGAGCCGATAATTTCCCCCCCTTAGTCTTCCACATCTTTTCTACTTCATCTCTACAGCTACTATGTTGGTTTAAGAACTCGCTATCCTCTTCTGGATTCCTGCAGTATCATCTTGGGACTAGATCTGGAAAATGAGATCTAAGCTTATACAATTTGGGGACCCTTTAAAGAAAAAGAAGGTAAATCTGTAAATGCAAAAGGTGTGTCACCAATGCTTCTATGAGAGAGGTTTAACAGAGGGGTAGTAATATAGAAATAGAAGTGATCGTAATCAGCTGGAGCTAAAAGCTCATACTTTTGGCAAATTTTATGAAAACACAGGACCACAAGAATACATTTTGGAGTCTCCACCAAAACTGCTAGAGGTCCTTGCAAGCCAGGTGGGGTTTTTTTTCTTTTTTTTTTTTTTAAGCTTTTTGGTATATCTGACCCCTTACCAAACACTTAGTTCTTGAAGCTTGCAATTTCTAAGCCACCCATCCCATCATATTGCTGATAATCAATTTTTCTAAAATGCAATTCTAAACATATTCCTGCCCCATTTGTAAACCCTTCTTGCCAAAAGGATAATTAGTACAAAGCACTCCATGATATCACCTCCACCTACTTCTCCAACTTCATTTTCTAGACATGCTGCATTATTTACGGTTCCTTATGATGGTATTTCAGTCATACCATACCTTAGCAAATGTTCCTGCCTCTAACTGTAATGTATTTTCTTCTCTTTTCTGGCTAAAAGATTTCTTCTGTTAAAATTCTTTACAAATCTGAAACTAGAGTTGAAAGCAATTTCTCTGGCCCATTCTCCTCCAGCTTTGTACTTAGCACACATTACAAGGACTTATCATGGTCTGTTTTCCCTAATAAATTACAGTCTCCTTCAAGGTGGAACCCTTGGCCTAGCCATCTTTATTTCCCAAGTGCCTGCATTAAGCACTCAGTAATCCTCAGCTGAACAAATGAATAGAAAAGGAAGAGAAGCAAATATACTAAAAGGTTACTATTATTCATTGTGGTTATTGGTATTGTTAGTAATTTTTTACCCTCATTTTAAAACATTTTTGCTATTTGGCTATATTTGTTTAAAATAAAATAAATAAATAAAATATAAATATAAAATAAAATTTTTATTAGAGGTTTCTTCTGATTTTCATTAGATCTAGTATCTAATTCTCTTAATTCTTTGCACACCTGTGCCAGGCTTATTTAGAGGGCCAACAGTCTACCTTACTTGAAATAATGTTTAGATTCCTATAAACAATTAGCTAAATAAGTATCATTAGTGCAGCTTCATTAAAGCATATTTTTCTTAAATATTTCTCAGTACACATATTTCTCAGTAAGTGAGCATCTATTAGAGTTTTGGCAAGAAAAATCTTAAAATGGACTTATTTCCATAGGTATATATTTCAAGCACTAACGGAAAGGAATAATAAAAATGTTTTGCCATCTGGAATAAAACAGCTCTAAATACTATAAGACTCAAATTATGTTCATATTCATGAAGACACATTTCCGAATCACTATTATAATTCCTATCTTCCACATAAGATGCACTAAAGAATTGTTTTTATAAGGAAAATATCCAAAACAATCTGATAATTTTCCTAAATATAACCCTCATTGAAGTTGAATATATTTTAGTAAAGCTATCATTATCATTATCCAGCAAATGCCTGCAGGAACTTCAGAGCAAACATTTTATTCATTTTCTTTTGCATGATCTAAATATGTTGCTTTATTACACACTGTTTAACTATGCTCTACATGAAACAGACCACGTACACGTGGCATATGTAGATACGAATACAGGTCAAGAACACAAACTGCAAACCACAGGTCACAGGAATAACATCACCAAACTCACACTGACACCCTTTTAGTAGTTCCAGATCCAGGTGAATTCTTCACAATCTATACCTCTAGTTCAAGTACAAATTCATTTTCTAATCCAGAGTATTACAGTTTTAGATTGAACCTCTTCACAAACCTGTTCCTTTGTGTAAGGTATAAAGTGTAAAGTTACTCCTTTGTGTAAGCTGTAAGGTTATTACAAGTTCATGAGATAGTTTGACCTATGTCTTAGTCTGAGCTCCTTCTTTGGGTGGATCCATGCCCAAGCCGATCTGATGGGTTGTTTAAAGGAAAACTAGCATTCTCCTCTTTGCAGAGGACTGCGTGCAAAAGTTGCCTGAGATGAACTGTGGTACAGCAGAAAGAACTCAGCTAGAGAGTCACAATGTCATGGCGTGGAATCTCCACAATGGCATTTCAAGGGCTGTGTGACTTTCAAGTTATTGAACCTCTTTGAACCCTAGTGTTATGGGCTGAATGGTGTCCCCCTCCACTCCAAATTCACATGATAAAGTCCTAACTCCAGGTATCTCAGTCTGACATTTGTTTGCCCTTTTTTTTTTCTTTTTCTTTTTTAAACACTATTATTTTTCTCATTAACAGACTTTATTTCTGTCTTAGGTTTATGAAAAAATTGAAAAAAAACATAAAAAGTTCTCAAATACTCCCTTCTCCCCACCCTCAGTTTACACTGTTATTAACATCTTACACTGGTATGATACTTTTTTTTTTTTTCACAGTTGATGAACCAATACTGAAATGATTATTAACTAAAGTCCATTGTTTACATTTGAGTTCTTTTTTTGTGTTGCACGCCTCTATGTACTTTGACAAATACAGAATGGCATGTCTCCACCATTATAGTATTATGTTCAATTCAGTTCAACCGCTCAGAAGCCCCATGGCACCCACTATAGTACCCTTGCTTGGTACATCCCATGGACAGAAGAGCCTGGTGTGCTACAGTCCATGGGGTCATAAGAGTTGGGCACAATTTACTGACTAAATTACTTATTTGTACTTCTCTGGTGGCTCAGCTGGTAAAGAATCCACCTGCAATGCAAGAGACCTGGATTTGATCCCTGGGTTAGGAAGATCCTATATAGGATTAGGGCCCAGACTAATGACCTCATCTTTGCATAACTAATTATATATGCAATGACCTACTTTTAAATGTCCCAGTGATACTAATTCTATACTAACTGATCCACAAAACAGAATCATAGGGAACACTTCCAAACTCATTCTATGATGCTAGCATTCAGTTCAGTTCAGTTCAGTGGCTCAGTCGTGTCCGACTCTTTGCGACCCCATGAATCGCAGCACGCCAGGCCTCCCTATCCATCACCAACTCCCAGAGTTCACTCAGACTCACGTCCATCGAGTCAGGGATGCCATCCAGCCATCTCATCCTCTGTCTTCCCCTTCTCCTCCTGCCCCAATCCCTCCCAGCATCACAGTCTTTTCCAATGAGTCAACTCTTCGCAAGAGGTGGCCAAAGTACTGGAGTTTCAGCTTTAGCATCATTCCTTCCAAAGAAATCCCAGGGCTGATCTCCTTCAGAATGGACTGGTTGGATCTCCTTGCAGTCCAAGGGACTCTCAAGAGTCTTCTCCAACACCACAGTTCAAAAGCATCAATTCTTTGGCGCTCAGCCTTCTTCACAGTCCAACTCTCACATCCATACATGAACACTGGAAAAACCATAGCCTTGACTAGACGAACCTTTGTTGGCAAAGTAATGTCTCTGCTTTTGAATACGCTATCTAGGTTGGTCATAACTTTCCTTCCAAGGAGTAAGCGTCTTTTAATTTCATGGATGCAGTCACCATCTGCAGTGATTTTGGAGTATCATGTATGATATGATAAAGCTTAACTGCCATAAAAACCCCGTGTTCCATGTATTCATTCTTCCCTTTGTTTCTCCTTTCTCTACCTCTGTAGTTTAGGTAATATAAATGATCCTGTGTTTTTAATTTCAAATTCCATTTGTTCATGTGGTATATGGGAAATCGATTTACTTTTGTATATTAGTCTAATGTAGAAGCAAGACTTATCCAGGAGTCTTTTTATAAATTATTTTGAATTTTCTACATAGACAATTATGTAGCCTGTCAACAGTTTCATTTTTCTCTTTCCCTATCCAAGAAGTGAAGTCGCTCAGTCGCGTCAAACTCTTTGCGACTCCATGGCCTATACAGTCCATGGAATTCTCCAGGCCAGAATATTGGAGTGGGCAGCCTTTCCCTTCTCCAGGGGATCTTCCCAACCCAGGGATCAAACTAGGTTTCCCACATTGCAGGCGGATTCTTTACCAGCTGAGCCACAAGGGAAGCCCCTTCCCCATCTGTGTGTATACATACATATTTTTTCTTCTCTTAATATATTAGCTAGGAATTTCCAGTATGATGTTGAATAGGAGTGGTGAGAGGAGACATCACTGTCATATCCCAGAGTGACAGGAGAAGGAATCTAGTTTCTCATCATGGTGTATGCTTTTAACTGTAGGTTTCTCTATTCCTAGATGCTTGAAAGTTTATCATGAATGCATGTTGGATTATGTGATAATGCTTTTCTTATCTATTGTTATAATAATATGATTCTTCTTCTTTCAGTTCAGTTCAGTCATTCAGTCGTGTCTAACTCTTTGTGACCCCATGAACCACAGCACGGCAGGCCTCCCTATCCATCACCAACTGCCAGAGTCTACTCAAACCCATGTCCATTGAGTTGGTGATGCCATCCAACCATCTTGTCCTCTGTCGTCCCCTTCTCCTCCTGCCCTCAATCTTTCACAGCATCAGCGTCTTTTCAAATGAGTCAGCTCTTCGCATCAGGTGACCAAAGGACTGGAGTTTCAGCTTCAACATCAGTCCTTCAATGAACACCCAGGACTGATCTCCTTTAGGATGGACTGGTTGGATCTCCTTGCAGTCCAAGGGACTCTCAAGAATCTTCTCCCAGACCACAATTTAAAAGCATCAATTCTTCTGCACTCAGCTTTCTTTATAGTCCAACTCTCACATCCATACATGATTAGATTTTTTTTCTTTAGCTATTAATATGATAGACTATAGCAATTGATTTTTGAATGATGAATGAGAGTTGCATATTTGGGATAAATCCTGTTTGATCATGGTGCATATTTTTTGTATACAATACTGGATTCAACTGCTAGATATTTTGCCTACTTTTGATATTAGGCTAATTCTTTGCCAACAAAGGTCTGTCTAGTCAAGGCTATGGTTTTTCCAGTGTTCATGTATGGATGTGAGTGTTGGACTGTGAAGAAAGCTAGCTTCTCCAGGGGATATTCCCTACCCAGGGAATGAACCTAGGTCTCCTGCATTGCAGGCAAATTCTTTACCAACTGAGCCACCAGGGAAACCCAATCCTATATAACTGGTTTTATACAGCTAAACTAAACTACAACAGCTAGCTTCCTCAAATGTTAAATCCTTACTATAAAGGATGCAGTGCCATTATGTGGATTTAAACCCACAACACACATATTCAAAAAAGGGTAGGCAATATTTTTTATCACACAGGATGTAACATTTGAGGTATTTCATTTCCTTGAATCTTACTTCTTTCTCCATTCAGTCAGACAAGTTGCTAAATTATTGGCAAGAACTGGGAGATTAGGATTGACATACACACACACACACACACACACACATACACACACACATACATACACACACACTACTATCTATTTCACACAATGTATAAAATAGAAAACTAATGAGAACCTACTGTAGAGCAATAAAACTCTACTCACTGCTCTATCTTGATCTAAATGAGAAGGATATCTGAAAAGGAGGGGATATATATATATATATACAGCTGATTTACTTTGCTGTACAGCAGAAACTAACACAGCATTGTAAAGCAACTATATTCTAATAAAAATTTTTTTTAAAAAAAAGAAAAGAAAATCGTTGGCAGAGGAGGGAAGCATGGGGGATATAGGGGTGTCAATTACTGAATTTTGAGTTTCAAAAGTCTAAGACTGTCTGAGAAATTAGAATGACTCTCATGCATTGAAAATAGACTTAAAAGAGATCCTCCTATTTACTGAGGTAAAATCATATTTAGATACTTTTGAGTGGAAGATAAGGTAGTCAAGCCATGTACAGATATTAGTGAATCTCAAAGCAAGCTGCCACTGGGGTGGCTAAACCTTTATCCCTCCCCCAACCACTCTCACTCTTCCTGCTGCTGCCTAGTCGCTTCAGTTGTGTCTGATTCTGTGGGACCATACAGACTACAGCCCACCAGGCTCCTCCATCCATGGGATTCTCTAGGCAAGAGTACTAGAGTGGCTTGCATGTCCTCCTGCAGGGGATCTTCATGACCCAGTGATCGAACCTGGGTCTTCTGCATTGCAGGTAGAGTCTTTACCACTGAGCCACCAGGGAAGCCTCTAACTCTTCCTCAGATCAGATCAGATCACTCACTCAGTCATGTCCGACTCTTTGTGACCCTATGAATCGCAGCACGCCAGGCCTCCCTGTCCATCACCAACTCCCAGAGTTCACTCAGACTCATGTCCATCGAGTCGGTGATGCCATCCAGCCATCTCATCCTCTGTCGTCCCCTTCTCCTCCTGCCCCCAATCCCTCCCAGCATCAGAGTCTTTTCCAATGAGTCAACTCTTGGCATGAGGTGGCCAAAGCACTGGAGTTTCAGCTTTAGCATCATTCCTTCCAAAGAAATCCCAGGGCTGATCTCCTTCAGAATGGACTGGTTGGATCTCCTTGCAGTCCAAGGGACTCTCAAGAGTCTTCTCCAACACCACAGTTCAAAAGCATCAATTCTTCAGCGCTAGCTTTCTTCACAGTCCAACACTCACATCCATACATGAACACTGGAAAAACCATAGCCTTGACTAGACGAACCTTTGTTGGCAAAGTAATGTCTCTGCTTTTGAATATGCTGTCTCGGTTGATCATAACTTTCCTTCCAAGGAGTAAGCATCTTTTAATTTCATGGATGCAGTCACCATCTGTAGTGATTTTGGAGCCCAAAAAAATAAAGTCTGACACTGTTTCCACTGTTTCCCCATCTATTTCCCATGAAGTGATGGGACCAGATGCCATGATCTTCGTTTCCTGAATGTTGAGCTTTAAGCCAACTTTTCACTCTCCACTTTCACCTTCATCAAGATGCTTTTTAGTTCCTCTTCACTTTCTGCCATAAGGGTGGTGTCATCTGCATATCTGAGGTTATTGATATTTCTCCCGGCAATCTTGATTCCAGCTTGTGTTTCTTCCAGTCCAGCGTTTCTCATGATGTACTCTGCATATAAGTTAAATAAACAGGGTGACAATATACAGCCTTGACGAACTCCTTTTCCTATTTGGAACCAGTCTGTTGTTCCATGTCCAGTTCTAACTGTTGCTTCCTGACCTGCATACAAATTTCTCAAGAGGCAGATCAGGTGGTCTGGTATTCCCATCTCTTGAAGAATTGTCCAAAGTTTATTGTGATCCACATAGTCAAAGGCTTTGGCATAGTCAATAAAGCAGAAATAGATGTTTTTCTGGAACTCTCTTGCTTTTTCTGTGATCCAGCGGATGTTGGCAATTTGATCTCTGGTTCCTCTGCCTTTTCTAAAACCCGCTTGAACATCAGGAAGTTCATGGTTCACATATTGCTGAAGCCTGGCTTAGAGAATTTTAAGCATTACCTTACTAGCGTGTGAGATGAGTGCAATTGTGCGGTAGTTTGAGCATTCTTTGGCATTGCCTTTCTTTGATTTTGGAATGAAAACTGACCTTTTCCAGTCCTGTGGCCACTGCTGAGTTTTCCAAATTTTCTGGCATATTGAGAACAGCACTTTCACAGCATCATATTTCAGGACCTGGAACAGCTCAACTAGAATTCCATCACCTCCACTAGCTTTGTTCGTACTGATGCTTTCTAAGGCCCACTTGACTTCACATTCCAGGATGTCTGGCTCTAGGTCAGTGATCACACCTAGTGGAGCTTAAATGATCAGATGTTAAACTAGGAGATTCAATTAAGGCACCTTCATTGAACAGGCATGAAATTCCAAAGAAAAGGGCTAGACCAAAACCAAAAATTTTTTTAAAGTCCTCAGAACTGGCTGCATGCGTAGTAAGTCATTTCAGTCATGTCCAACTCTTTGCAACCCTATGGACTGCTAGGCTCCTCTGTTCATGGGATTTCCCAGGCAAGAACACTGAAACGGGTTGCCACACCCTCCTCCAGGGGATCTTCTGAGATCTCTTTTGTCTCCTGCATCGGCAGGCAAGTTCTTTAACACTGGGAAGAACAGGTTGGATGGCTCTAAAACCCAACAAGACAACATAAAGGATCAAAAGAACAGAGTTGAGGAGAAGCATTATGGAATGGTTCTTGGATTGAGCTGCTGCCCTGTGACAAGCCCCACATCACTGAAGCAGGGGGGCTAGAAGGGGCTATTTTCTCTCTCAGGTCTTTAGGGAGGCCTCAAAAGAACAGTTTAGATAGCATGGATGTGCCCCCTGGAGCTTAGGAAACCTGACAGATTGCAGACTGGCTCCCACCTTGGGAATCTCGAGGACAAGGAGGAGGTAAGGAACGGCTCAGTAATTTGAGAAGTACCCTTCAGCCCTTGGAGGTTCACGAGATGTGTGTTTTCGTGATGCAGGTGTGAGCCGAGGGTGACAGAGCCAGCCTGAAGCCCAAGATGGCCGCCTGGAAGTATTCTTTATATACTCAACATGAGTTCATGTGGGCTGGACTAGCCGAAAACCAGGAGATGAGTAGGGAGTAGACAGCTACAGGAGAAGCCCTGTCCAAGCCAGGAGAGTTAAAGACAAATGGGCCAGCAGGGGAGCCACCAAAGTCCCCCCAAAGTAGCCAAATGACTCTCAGTTTTAAACATCTGCCAGGCCCTGAAAGCTGGAGACAGGTTAACATGGTACCTGTTCACATAAAAAACATCGCTAAGCCACTCATTTCCTTTTCTTTCCCTTGTTTCAATCCCTTAGGATTTAGCGATAGCAGCCAGCAAATGGGGGAGGAGGTGACAGATAGAGAAAGAAAACAGCACACCCTCTCCCTCTGCAAGAGCCCAATCCAAATATGGACCTCAGAGAGGGGATGAGAGATGATTTGATATTAAATGAACTTGCAAGCTACTATTATAGCCTGAGATCGGACCATTCTAATTTCTGAATGTAGACAATGTTTGTGATTTAAAATGTAGATAGAAATTTTTTAAATCTAAGAGTAATCTTACTAGGTATGGAGCCTACTTGAGGCCTAAATTTCATCCAAAGGCAAGAGAATATCCACTTCCCTTTTCCCAGTGCATTTTAAAGAAACAACAGGAAAAAAAATGTAAATTGTGTTTAGATTGATTTCCTAAGTTGTGCTGTTCAAAATATTTTAACAGGGTTGTTCAGTTGCTCAGTCATGTCCATCTCTTTGCAACTGCATGGACGGCAGCACGCCAGCCTTCCCTGTCCTTCACTATCTCTTAGAGTTTGCTCAAACTCATATCCACTGAGTCGATGATGCCATCCAACCATCTCATACTCTGTTGCCCCCCTTCTCCTCCTGCCCTCAATCTTTGCTAAATATGATGGTATAAAATAATGGCAGATGGAATGGATTTTCTTTCTTGGATGAGGTCTGGACCTTTGAAATGACTAAGTGATATATCGCAGGTGGACCTGACCAGGTCTGCCAAGGACTGCCTGGAGTAGCATGACCAGGAGCAATAGAACAAGGCCCAGGGGCTTCACAGTGTCATGCAAGGAGCACAGAGCTCTATGCCACCCCAGAGACTTTCTTCTGGTTCAGCAGCAGCACACCATCATGCATCCAGGGAGTATCTGGAAGAAGCCAAGAGAAGGAAAGGAAAAGATGCTCAAAGAAAGATCAAGGTGTGCCTCAGCAGTGGCTCATGAGTGCTGATGCAGGATAAGAGGACAACCATGACTCGTGGAGAGATGAGAGCATAGGAGCAGATATGTCACCCCTCACCTTCAAAATCTTACCTAGAATTAGGATGCAACCTCAGATTGCTTCCACGTGGCCAGACGAAGGGTTAATATATAATTTAGATCTAACTGTAGAAAATAAAACAAGTTACATTCCTTGCACACTCAGTTGTGTAGACACATACCTGCCACGCGTGGTGAAGCTTGTCCAACACTTCTAAAGATCCTCTTGAAGTGTGTCTTTACACCGTGGATGATTAAGAAGCCTACAAGAGAATCAGAGCTAAGTCACTTAGAGGCAGTTTCTTGGGGTGAGGAGGTTGACTCTTAATTTTTGCTGTGTGGGGAAATGCCAGTGGATGGTATTCAACTGAGCCTGACAGACTACACAACATCCACTACTACAGAACTCTTAAAATTCCATCTAGAACATTATAGAACCATCAGCAGAAGGAAAAAAATAGAATGAACCAGCTTGTTTCATCTGATTTTGAAAATCAAATGTTCCAAATCCCAGGAGAAAACATAGGAAAGGGGAGGAAATGGGGAACTTGAAGTTTCTATCCTAAAAACTCTGAAATTTTTAAAAGCATCAAGTCCATTTCTAATGAGAAAGTGAAAGTAGCTCAGTCGTGTCTGACTCTGAGACTCCATGGACTGTAGCCTGCCAGGCTCCTCTGTCCATCGAATTCTCCAAGGCACAATACTGGAGTAGGTAGTCATTCCCTTCTCCAGGGGATCTTCCCAACCCAGGGATCAAACCCAGGTTTCCTGCATTGCAGGTGGATTCTTGACCATCTGAACCACCACGGAAGCCCAAGAATACTGGAATGAGTAGTCTATCCCTTCTCCAGGGGATCTTCCCAAGCCAGGACTCAAACTGGCGTCTCCTGCATTGCAGGTGGATTCTTTACTACCTGAGCTACCAGGGAAGCCCGTTTCTAATGAGAGAAGAAACATAAATTCAAGTAAGGGAATAGATTGCGGTAGGCGGTCCTATTTTAGAGACAGTGTTCAAGGGAAAAGTCGCTCTGCTAAGGTAACATTTGTGCAGAGACCAGGACAAAGTGAGCAACTGGACAGAGGCACTTTCCATGCTGTGGGGACAGCGAGAACAAAGGCGCTGTGGTAAGAGCCCAGGAACAGCAAAAAGGCCACTGCGCCTGCAGTGGGATATGTCCAGGAAAGACAAGCAGGATGTGAAGGAAGTAGGAAAGGGCCGAGGAAAGGCTTCGAATTTTAATCTAGAAGCCATTAGAAGGCTGTCTTTGTCTTTAATCAAATATTATAACATGACACCACTGTGTATTTGCATGCATTTCTCAGAAATAATAGAGAGAAATCCCCTATATCTTTTACCCTGTTTCCCTCAAGGGTAACATCTTACAAAGCTACAGTCCAATACCAAAACCGAGAGATTGGCATGGGTAGAGTTAAGATACAGAATATTTCCATCACCAGAAGAGTCCCTAAGATTGTCTTTTGAGAGCCCTCCTATCCCACCTCCTTCTTAAACCCTGGAAACCACTAGTGTACAATTTCTATAGTTTTGCCATTTCAAAATTATCATACAAATGAAATCATACACAAATCTCTGGTGATTCAGCCAGGTTGGGTATCAATACTTTGTTCAGTTATATTGCTCAATAGTGTTCTCTGGTCCAGATCATTTAACCATTCACCCACTGAAAGCCACTACACTATTACGCTGTTTCTAGTTTGGTGTTATATAAGCAAAGTTACTATAAACATTGGCACACAGGCTTTTGTATGAGTAGAAGTTTTCCTTTCTCTGAGATAAATGCCCACAAGAGCAACTGCTGGATTCTATGGTCATTATAAGTTAAGTTTTCTTTAAAAACCTGTCCAACTGTTCTGTAAAACGTTCTATATCATTTTACATTCCATCAGCCATGCATGAGTGAGCTGGTTTCTGCAATCCTTGCCAGCATTTGGCATTGTCACTATTTCTTATTTTAGCCATTCTGCTGTTCTCTAATGATTAATGATGTTGAACATCTTTTCATGTGCTTAGATGCTAGCTGTATATATCCTTTCCCATGAAATGTTCCTTCATGTCTTTGGTCTATTTTCTGATTGGATTGTTTCATTTTTTTATTGAAGCATTTTGAAAGATTATATTCTTAATACTAATCCTTACTACAAGTCTAAATATATAGTCTGAAACTACTTTCTCACAGACTATAGATTATCATATTCTTAACACGGTATTTCACAGAGTCCAGTTTTCTGATTGGATTGTTTCATTTATTTTATTGGTTTTGAAAGATTATATTCTTAATACTAATCCTTACTACAAGTCTAAATATATAGTCTGAAGCCACTTTCTCCCAGCCTGTAGCTTATCATATTATTAACAGGGTATTTCACAGAGCCCAAAGTTTTTAATTTTGGTAAGTTGAATTTATCAATCTTTCATTTTATGAATCATGGTTTTGATACAAAGTCTAAAAACGCTCTGCCTTGCCCTGGATCCTGAAGATGTTCCAATTTTTTTCATAAAAATTTTATTTTTAACTTTTATCAATACATTTAAGTTCTTGATATATTTTGAGTTAATTTTTGTATAAGTCTAAGACAGGTGACCCACTCCAGTGTTCTTGCCTCGAGAAACCCAGGCATGGGGGAGCCTGGCGGGCTGCCGTCTATGGGGTCGCATGGAGTCGGACACGACTGTAGCGACTTAGCAGCAGCAGCAGCAGCAGCAGCAAGACAGGTGAAGTTTCACTTTTTGCTTATGGATGCTCAACAGCTTCAGTACCATTTGTGGAGAAGGCTATGCTTCCTCCACCAAACTGGTTTTGCACCTTTGTCAAACATCAGTTTATATTTGTGTGGGCCAATTTCTGGGCTCTCTGTTCTATTTCATTGTTATACACATGTATCCCTCTGCCAAACTCTCATAGTCTTGATTACTATAGCTGTATGATAAATCTTGAAATTGAGTAGATTAATTCTTCCCACTCTATTCTTCTATTTAAAAATTCTTATAACTATTCTGATTTCTTTGCCTTTCCATAAAATTTTTAGAAAAATCTGATCTACAAAAAAGAAAAATTGTGCTGAAATATTGATACAAACTGTGTTAAACCTGTACATCAAAGAGAATTGATATGTTTGTTATGGTGAGTCTTCTAATCCATTAACATGGTATACACCTATTTATTTATATTTTCAATCAGTACTGTATGACTTTTAGCATATAGTCCTACACATGTTCTGTTAGATTTATAACTAAATATTTAAATTTTTGAGTGATTATAAATGGTATTGTATTTTTAATTTTGGTGCCCAGTTGTTCCTTGTTATTATACAGGAATATAGTTGATTTTTGTATGCTTATCTAATATCCTACTACCTTGCTGAACTCACCTATTAGTTTTGAAAGGTTTTTTTTTTTTTTTTTTAAGTCCCCTAGGGTATTCTACATAAACAATCATGTCACCTGAAAATAGGGACAATTTTATTTCTGATTCCATTCTGATCTCTATGATTTTAATTTCCTTCCCTTATCTTTTTGTACTGGCTGGAAGTTCTAGCAATATATTAAGTAAAATTGGTGAGTGCAAACATTCTTGACCTTGTTCCTTATCTGAGGAGAAACAATTCAGTCTTTCATCATTAAGGGTAATGTTAGTTATAGAATTTATGCAGTCTTTTTCAGATGCTTGGTGTCAAGGTGAAGTTCTCTGTTCTCATTTTTCTGAGAATGTTTATCATAAATGGTTGATTTTGTCAAATGCTTTTTTCTGCATGAATGGATAGGATCATATGGTGTTTCTTCTTTAGCCTGTTAACAAGGTGAATTGCAAGTACTGAACCAACCTTGATCCCTGGAATAAATCCTACTCAGTCATGGAATGTATATATTGCTGAATTCTATTTGTTACATATACTGCTGAATTCTATTTGTTAATATTTTATTAAGGATCCTTATGTCCATGTTCATGAAGAATATTCTCTCTAGTTTTCTTTTTTGTTCTATCTTTATCAGGTTTTGGTATCTCAGTAATACCACTTTCCTAAAATGAATGGTTTTCTGGAAGAGATTGTATAGAACTGATGCTAAACTTCTTTCAATGTTTGTTAGAATTCTCTAGTGAAACCATCTGGGAGTGGATTTTTTTTTATTGTTAAAATTTTTTGTTCAATCTCCTTAAAAGTTTTAGGGCTATTCAAACTATCTATTTAGTACTGAGGGAGTTGGGAGGGATTGGGGGCAGGAGGAGAAGGGGACGACAGAGGATGAGATGGCTGGATGGCATCACTGACTGGATGGACATGAGTCTGAGTGAACTCTGGGAGCTGGTGATGGACAGGGAGGCCTGGCGTGCTGCGATTCATGGGGTCGCAGAGTCGGGACACGACTGAGCGACTGGACTGATGCCATTCGAGGAGTTGGTCCATTTCTTCTAAGTTGTCAAATTCATATGCATAGAACTGTTCCTAGTACACACATGTCCCTTTGATGTCTGCAGAGTCTGTAGTGATACACTTTATTTCATTCTTTACATTGGTGATTTGTGTCTTATCTGTTTTTTTCTTTGTCAGACTTGTGAGACGTTTGTCAACTTTATCAGTCTTTTCAAATAACCAGAATTTTTTCATTGTTTTTCTGTTTCCGATTTTATTAATTTTTGTTCTTATTATGATTTCCTTCATTCTGCTTGCTTTGGACTTCAGGTACATTCAGCTCTTCTTCTAGGTTATCGAACTGTGAGTTTAGATTATTGATTAGAGACTTTTCCTTTTTTCTAATGTATGCATTTAATGCTATAAAACATGCCTTTCAGCACTTCTTTACCTGTGACCCACAAATTTCAATGGTGTATTTTTATTTTCAATCCATTCAATGTACCATGTTCCTTGAGACCTCCTTTACGGCCCATGGATTATTTATAATGTGTGTAGCTGAATTTCCAAGTGTCCAGAGATTTACATGTTATTTTTCTATTAATGATTTCTAATTTGATTCCATGGTAGTCAAAGAATACATTCTTTAAGATTTTAATTCTTTAAAAAATTTTGAGACTTGTTTTCTGATCCAGGATATGGTCAAATATATTACATGTTCCATGGTCACATTAAAAGAATGTGTGTTCTGTTCCTGTGGGGTAGAGTGCTCAGTGAGTACCAATTAAGTCTGTTGGTCACTGATGCTGAGTTTTTTAATATCTTTGCTGATTTTCTGTCTAGTTTTCTATCCATTGATGAGATAGGGGCATTAAAAATCTTCATTTATAAATCTATTTCTTTTTTAAAAAATATGTCATTTTTTTGCAACTCGGTAATTTAGGGCACACATCTTTAGGATGACTGAGTCTTATTGATGGTGCAACTCTTCTATCAATATATAATATCCCCCCTCTATCACAAGTGTCTACTGTATCCGATATTAATATAGCAACTCCTGCTTACTACTATTAATGTTTGCAAGATACTTTTTACCAATTCTTTATTATCAACTTGCCAATATCACTATATTTGAAGAGATTTATGCTTCCTTGGTGGCTCAGAGGTTAAAGCGTCTGCCTGGAATGCAAGAGACGTGGGTTCGATCCCTGGGTCGGAAAGATCCCCTGGAGAAGGAAATGGCAACCCACTCCAGTATTCTTGCCTGGAGAATTCCATGGAGAGTGGAGCCTGGTAGGCTACAGTCCATGGGGTCGCAAAGAGTCAGACACGACTGAGCGACTTCACTTTCACTTTCACTTTATGAAGATACAGCACTGTAGTTGGGTGCTATTTTTTTAATATGCTCTAACAATCTGTCTCAATTGCTGTATTTAGACCATTTAAATTTCATGTAATTATTGACATGTTAGGCCAGAAGCCAATAATTTCACTTTGTTTTTGGTTTTTCATTTCTCTGTTTTCTTTATCTTATTATCCTTAAACATTTTTTATAATTCAATTTTTATTTATCTATAATATTTTTGAGTGTCTTTCTCTATAGCTTTTCTAGTGGTAGCTTTAAGTATGACATCAAACTACATAATATATCATAGTCCGAGGGTGTCATCGTATTAACTGTTTGAGTGAAATATGTCATGAAACATGTCCTACTGAATATTTCTGCAAAAATGTGAGATTTGGTAAATCAAAAATCTAAACATCAGAATAAATGTAGCTATATGAGATATGGTAGTTTTCTCCCTAGACAGTCCTATTTCCCCCTACCTAGAACTACATACACATTCATACCTCCACTAAAAAAGATAATTGAAATGTGAATTGGGATTAGTCAGGGGAAAAAATACATCACTCTGAATTGAAACACCAAGATTTCTGTCATTTGATGTATACTTTTTTGGATAGACAACTTTAAAGATAATGTTTAAGAGAATGTGTTTTATAATACAGTAAAGTGGATAGAAATCTGAAAAATGGTTAAAGTCTGAACAAATGCATTTAGCAAGAATGCAGACCATCAACCAGTCATAATCTGTTTCAATTTTAAGTAGGCTTAAAACAGTTACCTAGGCTATTGTTCACCTTTTATAGAAAATTCATTTCAGAGAGATGAAATTAACTTGCACAAGGTTATGAGAGAGTCAGTGACAAAGTTGAGCATAGCGCTAAGGTCTGATAACACTGAACTCCAAAACCAGGAATAAAAATATTAAATTTTTATCTGTAGTATATCAACAGTCTGCTTAAGAATGAAGTTATGCTTCATTTCCTTAAGGAAGGCAAAATCAGAACATGGCAGATGGAATATCATCACTCATCTACTTTGGAATTTAACCAAGACTCGGGTTTAAATGTACCCAAATGTAGCAATGTGCCAGAAGTAGCAACTGATAGCAAATAAATGGCCCAACCATACATATTACTGCAGGCACTGGTCCACAAGAAGTTCCCAACGTGAAACTGTAAGAGCTAGCATGTCCTTTTCCACTGTGTATCAGTGAGTTTTCCCCATCTAACCAGACTATCACAGAGGAACAAATCTGAAGGACACTGACATATTTTCCACATTATGCAGTTTCTGTTCACTTCAGATGTAAAAACACTTGAGTATGTACAAAAGGGGCAGTCCTCAATTCCTAAAATATTTTTTATACTCCCTGATTCATTTTAAAAAAGATCAAACCTCTAGTTTGTAGCTCTCAGTGACAGGTTTCCTCTTTTAGTCACGAAAGCTTCTATGATCCAAACTTTGGAAAAAATTCTTTCTCTACATCTCCCATTTATATTCACAGTTAGATACTATAATTAAATAATAGAGTTTTGCTTACTTGGGCTCAAATCCATTAATTTTTTTTTCTTATTTTTACTCATCTCTTTCCTCTGAAATGTCTCCCAGTATTATTATTATCCTTGAGCACACAAATACACAGATGTGTGAATCTATAATGAGGTCTTCCTATTTTTTTTAGGATAGATTTTGCTTTATTAAATGTCTAAATTGTCTCCACTTAGATACTATCTAAATAGGAACAAATGTCCTATCCTACTGAGAAAAAAAAGTCATCTTTTAACTGCTGACCTCCTAGCCAAGTATATGTATTATGTTTACTCCAGGGAAAAACTTGGTTCACAAGCTGACTTGGGTTCCTTGACCTGATGCCAGCAAAGGATGAATGTGCTAATGGTCTGCACCAAAGTGAGAATTCAAATGCCCTTCCATTCAAGCCCAGTGGATTGGCCAAATGATAAAGCACCACTCAGCATCTTACACAGACAGGCACCTGCCCTCCTCTCATGTGCTGAGGAGCAGGACAAGAAGACGTGAAGGTCCTAAACACGCCAAGAGGGAAGGATGTGAATTAGATAGTAAAGGTAAGTTACACAGCTGCCACTGCGTCCAGCTCTAACCAGACAGAACTTTTTTTCACAAGAGGAAAGGAAGCTTGCAGAATTCGTATTCACACGTCCAGTGTTGTGCTCTCACCACATGCCTACGAGACTCCCTTGTCAACAGAGCTTTTACCTTGCCTTTCTCTCCTTTTCAGGATTCCTACTCCAAATCCCCAGCACACTTAGAGCAATGACCTCAGAGACATTGCTATAGCTGATGCAAATTATATTCCTTTGTTTACCTCCTGGAGTTGGGATGGGAAAGGGAGAGAAGTGTAAAAGCTCCAAAGGGGCAGCTAAAACCAAACCAGCTGAAGAAAGCTGTGGCTTCACATTTTTTCACTAGTTTGCTGTGTCAATGCCCCTTGCTAATTTAGAATAGCCTTTGTGACGTTTTACATGAAAATGTTAAAAGGTAAACCCCTATGCTGATGGTCTTGGATCATCAGTATGGTGAAGCTATACTTTTACCAGTGAAAAATCAGTGGGTGAGCAGACAACCTATAAATACTTTGTTCGTTGTTAACAGGCCACATTTCTATATAAGAGGACTTACTTTCCTTTCCAGCCAGAGTACAGCAAAGATCAAGCATATACACTATAAAATAACCGACATCTAGTGTGGATAAGATAACACATAAGATTGTAATTCGTTTTACAGCACAAATTATTCCTGATTAGAAGCAAAATCCTGAAAATACACTAAATTCTAAATTTTGAAAACAGAGTAATCCCAAATCATCCCCTCCACAGATATATTAACGACTGAATGGATAAAGGCATAAAGACTACATACCAAGCTGTGGAGTAGGCTGGTAAACTGGGTCTCATCCTTTACCTCTGCCCACAGACTGAAAGTGCAGAGTGAACACAGTGTCCAGGCCACCTCTATAAATAAGGTGAAACTCCTGGTTCTTATGTTAGTGTCATAGACAATTCACCCCATCTCTGAGGACTCAGTCAAACTAACTATATATTGTTGAGTAATATCTGTAATGAACTTTGTTAGAGGATGGGGGGGGAAACAAAGTCATTAAAACATATTAATAAAGAAGCTGTGATCTAACTACTTCAAAGTCAGAAAAGTCATTAGCAGAGAAAGAAGTAAAACAAGGAATGCATTCCAGAATGTTAGGGAAGGAGTTGTTACGACAAAACACGCATTTGTGTGTCAATGTGTAACACAGTAAATAGCACCTAAAATACAAAAACGTCAAAAATGATAGAAAACTCATCTTAGACATTGGAAATTCTTGGATCAGAAGGAAATGAACAGGAAGAGTTAGAGTCAAATGGTGGGTGGTCTCTCCTAGAAACTGAGAGGACAGGAAGAACCTGAAGAGCAGGGTCGGCTGGCAGGCCTAAGCAAGAACAGGGCAGGCACTGGATTGTGGAAGGAGTCAGAGATAATAGGGCTGCACACTTTGATTTCAGGAGCTCAAGAATCAGGGCTTCAGCATCCACAGCTCAGTTTGTCCTGGCTCAGTCTCCCCAGGTTGACCAAGGGTCTTTCTGTTGACAGATCTTGGATTAGTCCATGTAACATACTCATGAATCTCCAGGTTCTACCCAGCTATCTCCCCAGGCAATGGAAGGAGATTTCAGTGGCCATTGGGCTTTTCCTCTGCAAATTTCTCCCCAGCGACAACATCTACAGTTTCTTTGTCAGGTGTGCTGTCTCTGGAGCCACAAAAAGCTATGAAAGTATTCAAATACAGAGATCTGGGTGAAAAAAATATACATATGGTGCCTGAAACACAACCTTAGGAAAGCAAATCCAGTTACTCAACTAGCGTGTAATAACTTCAGATGATGGTTCATTTCCTGACTTGGTAAAAAAGCTGAGATTCTATGAAGCACTGAGTATCTGCAAAGGACTGCTCCTGAAGATACATAAAATAAGGTCCGCATAGAGGAAGCTATTTTTATTGTAATCACTGATACTCAAACACAGTTTAATAAAAAAATACGACAATATAGAAAAGGGATTACCAGCATAAACTCTGGCATTTATGCTGAGTTGAATCTCTCTATGTAGGTGATCTTGGACAAGCTACTTCATCTCTAAGCCCAGGTCTTATCTGTAAATTAGAAATAATATTAGCACTTACCAGAGTCATTGTCTACTCAGCATCTCACTGAAAAAACCATGCTGCTTCTATTCTCAGGCCTCATGGTTCAAATAGGTTTGGCCTACACCTCACTGTGCTGCATTTTAGGGATGACTGTTCAGGCCTGAGCAATCACTGACCACTTCTGAGAAGCCATGGGGTTCCCCATCACCCCAACAATGGCCAGAACACATTCTCTATCTCCCTTTCCTTCTCTCTCCCCCTCTTGTTCACTTGTGTGCACTCTCTCCCTCTCTTTCCTCCTCTCCCTCTCTCCCACCCCCTCTCTCTCCATTTCTCTTGTTTTCTGTGACTGACTTTACTGAGGACTATTCACACCAAATAATGTTACACAAGAAGAAAGCAATGCTAAGACGTGAGATGATAGAGCAAGATGAATGCCTGGAGATATCCTGAGAGTTTAAAGGTTATTTCCTGTTAGAGTACCACTATACTCCCTTTCTTACTTCAACTATTTTGAGATAGTTCTTTGTCTAACCTACTACATGGAGTTTTTCAATATGTATGTGAGGAAGAAATGAGATAATGACCATAAACACATATTACTGTGTTGGGCATATAGCAAATGCTTAATAAATGTGAGCTATTTTTATGTCCAGAATGAGAGATTCTTAAACTTGCTTTTCTAAGATGACCACATGAAAAGAAACAATTTTCACGGGACTCATTAAGATATCAAGGGTTTCTATTTTCAAAAAGGTCATAATCAATAATAAAAGATGTTAATAATAGCTCAAAGACATAGAAGAAGTCTCAAAAGACAGCAGATGACTTGACCTGAATAGAAAATACTTAAAGTATTCAGAGGAAAGAGAAAAATGAACCTCAGGCTGGCCTGCTTGCCAAAAGGCATCACAGACATAGTGTTGAGCTGGGTTTTGAGGAGCAGAAAAGATCTGAAAAGTTGGAGGGAAGAACAGACAATATTCTAGCCATGAGTCTAGAAAAATTTGGGTGATGATGCTAGAGCCCAGGACACTCTTTGACCTATAACACCGGGCTTGAGAGGAAGGAAGGAAGAAGCCATCAAGGGAAGCTTAATAAAAAACCCAACGCAGATGACGGTTCTTAAGGGCAAGTTTAATCATATTTCAAAAACATTGCTTTTCACTGAACTCACTGGAGGTAAAAAGGTATAACATTAGGTTGCTCATGCAATTCACACTCATTTAAAAAATCAGTGAAATTTTTGGAAAGATTTTTACAACCAAATCACACCTCTTTGGATATATCATATTGATTTTTTTTTCCAACTGTAATTGCTCATTATTTTACTCACATTCTACAGCAAAAAAAAAAAAAAAATGAACATACAATTGAACAAATAAGCCCTAAGGCATAATATAACAGATATTGTCATTTTCTCCTCAATATCCCTTCCTTAGCACGTTAGAGCTTTGCAGTTTGAGGAAGTGAGCCCGACTTCTGCAGTAGGTCCTATTAAATTTAAGGGAACCATGGTTAATCCCATCCTCCTTGCCAGTGATGGCTTGGTGAACCCACACCTATGCTGCTGTTGCTGCTAAGTCGCTTCAGTCGTGTCCGACTCTGTGCTACCCCAGAGACGGCAGCCCACCAGGCTCCCCCGTCCCTGGGATTCTCCAGGCAAGAATACTGGAGCGGGTTGCCATTTCCTTCTCCACACCTATACTAACCTATGAATGGCATTCTCCTGGAATCATGGTTTGAATACAGGAATGGACATATGACACAACATGAGACAATGAAACATAAGTGAGATTTGCTTCTGGGAAAACATTTCTTCAGTTTTATGAGAGAACCCTTAAAAGAGATGGTCTCTTTTCTCAACCTCTACGGGTGTCAGAGCTGGAACTGCAGATGCAACCTGCTTTCAATTTAAGAATAAATCTGACATACAGGGGAGGGCAGAGCTCAGGGAACTGCAGAGATAAGACGCGGAAAGCACAGGACAAGTTCAACCCAATTATCTGCCCTACCTCTAATGTCTGACTATGTGAGATACCATGTTTCTCATTATTAAATCCGGTTCGGCTTTTAAAAAAAATACTATCCTAATTTCTTTAAAAATACTTTCAATAACATGAGTATCTTTGCAAATGGCTGTGATCCAACAGGGCTTCCCAGGTGGTACTAGTAGTAAAGAACCCACCTGCCAATGCAGGAGATGTAAGAGAGGTGGGTTCAGTCCTTAGGTTGGGAAGATCCCCTGGAGAAGGAAATGGCAACCCACTCCAGTATTCTTGCCTGGAGAATCCCACTGACAGAGGAGCCTGGCAGACTACAGTCCATGGGGTCACAAGGAGTCAGACACAACTGAAGTGACTTAGCACGCAAAGATGCACGCATGCACACATGATCCAATGCTCCACCTCATTTCATGGCTCTCTGGTTAGTCTTAGAGCCTCTAGAAGACCTGAAAGAGCAGAATCAGGACAGGTAAACAGGAAGAGGAGAGGTTCTATATGTATCTGTAAGCACTGGTTGAGGTGGTCCATTTCAGATGGCAGAACACCATCCTCTGAAACAATGGAGTAGTTAGTTGTCAGAGTCACACAGATTGGTCCAGGCATTCTTGTCAAAAGACAGCCCAACAAAACTGAACATAAGCAAGGTTCTGATAAACAAAAAAACTTTAGATCTTACAGCTCCACCCTTCCTCTTTCCTCCTACACAGCTGCTAAGAGTAGGGGCATTTTATTCCCTGGTCATATTAGGAAAAAGAGTTCCGTATGGATGATGCACAGCCTAAAAAGGGGCTTCTGAGCAAGCAAATGTTATAAAATCTGTAACATTCTACATTGCGCTGCCAAACAGCGCTGTGGGGTGCAGAATCCCAGGACTACAATTAACTGTTTAAGCCAAATATGACATGGGCATATTAGCTCAGTAAAATGATGATATTTGCTCCCTAATTTTTTACTCCCTCATTAAAAAAAATCATTTTAAATGTTAACCTCAGAAATACATAAGTAATATAATGTATATGACAACTTCTGAGGAAATTAGAGTAGCAGATAAACACTGATAAATAGCGATCAAGATGAAGCAGTTACGCTAAAAAAACAAAAAAACAAAAATGAAAAGCAGAACTCAGTGTGTAAGAGGCTGTAAAAACCGTCACTTGTAACAGATTCGATCCCCTCAAGCCAAAGAACCAAACACAAATACAAACTGTGAAAGAAGACTCTTCCCACGGTACTAAGCCAAAGAAATAATAAGATCAGAACGATTTTTAATGTATACAATGCGATTGATAGCTAGAAAACGATACTCATCCATGGTTGAAACACGGTTCTCTAAAAATATTAGTAAAACTTCTGATGGACTTCACATATGTTAAAACAACTTTAAATGTATTTTTAACGTGAAATTTGAGAACCCCAAAAATAATAAATACTTCAGCACTAGAGGTGAAAATTCTAAGCACATAAACTAGCACTGTCTGTTTAGGCTTAAATAATGACCAAATCAATAGAAATGAACATACGAACATATCTAGTGCTCAAAACACAAGACTGCTTAGAGAAATAGATGGGGGCAGGATACGTACAAAATTCAGAACATCTTGACATACCATATAGAAAAGAAGCTAACAAAGATGACAACAGTTATGTCAAAAGTACTCAGAAGCCAGTTTGAAGAGGTTTGCATTGGTCAAAGATGAGACAATTTGAGCTCAGAAGATATAAGAACTGCAACTGATTAAGCCCATCAATATGCTTAAATTCTTGAGTTCACAGTGATACTTAAAAGGAATTACTTGGTTATATTCTAAGGATAACAGAAAGTTGTTCTACCTAAGTGGTAAAATATTCCCCACCTTCAGATGAAATGCATTCCTCTTCTCTTCTTGTTTGATACCCCCCAAAAGCTAAATAAGATACAAACTTTTGTTACTGCTGTTAAAAATCTATTAGCTCCAAATATTTGACTTTGTTTGGGTTTCCCAGGTAGAGCAGCGGTAAAGAATCTGCCTGCCAACCCAGGAGACACAAGAGACCAGGCTTGATCTCTAGGTTGAGAAGATCCCTTGGAGTAGGAAATGGCAATCCACTCCAGCATTCTTGCCTGGAAAATCCCATGGACAGAGGAGCCTGGAGAGCAACAGTGCATGAGATCGCACAGAGTCCGACACAACTGAGCACGCATGCATTTTGCTTTCTTTATAAAGATAATGGGGCATTCATTATACTAAAATATTCTCTCTTTTCTCTGTAGATCCTATCAAAATGAGTAGACAAATGTACTGCTTCTAATATTTCTTTTTTTCTGCAAATCAAATAACCCCATTTCCAACATGAGAGACTGTTGGCTACATTTTATGCCACCAGTCCTCATCAAACCTGGACAAAGGGCATTCTTCTACAAGGTTTATCATTATTGCAGGTTGGTCACAACTACAAATTTAAAAGCTCACTGTAAGCCTATCTGTAAAGGTTGACTGCATGCAGACCTTAGTCAAGGTAACATCCGTTCTACAGAACCCAAGAATAGGTCCACGGAAGTCTAGACAAATAGGTGC
Source organism: Bos javanicus (assembly GCF_032452875.1). NCBI lineage: Eukaryota > Metazoa > Chordata > Mammalia > Artiodactyla > Bovidae > Bos > Bos javanicus. Next base: position 86,126,782 of record NC_083872.1, on the reverse strand, counting down.
AACAATGAGTAGGAGGAAGATGTTTACTGCTTTTAATGAAAATTATTCATTACACTCCTTGCTGAGGTTTCTTCACCCACACATCACAAGTGGCATGTCAAATTTCAAAGGTATTCTCAGAAAGTGGTCTATATAAATAACGGATATGATCAGAGTACTAGTTTTGATCAATATTCGGTTGTCCTCTGTACTTTTCATCCCAGTGACATAAGGAATGGCCAGATGATTAGTTCTAGCAAAGAAATATGAGAAGGGATGTTTGTTGTTCTGGAATAAAGTATTTAATTGCCAGTGTTCAACTTCTCAGCCCTTTCTCCTTTGACTTGGGAATTCATGGAAACAGATGTATATAAAAATGCTATAAAATTGAAATTTCAACAGCTGGCCACAGGACTGGAAAAGGTCAGTTTTCATTCCAATCCCAAAGAAAGGCAATGCCAAAGAATGCTCAAACTACCACACAATTGCACTCATCTCACACGCTAGTAAAGTAATGCTCAAAATTCTCCAAGTCAGGCTTCAGCAATATGTGAACCATGAACTTCCTGATGTGCAAGCTGGTTTTAGAAAAGGCAGAGGAACCAGAGATCAAATTGCCAACATCCGCTGGATCATGGAAAAAGCAAAAGAGTTCCAGAAAAACATCTATTTCTGCTTTATTGACTATGCCAAAGCCTTTGACTGTGTGGATCACAATATACTGTAGAAAATTCTGAAAGAGATGGGAATACCAGACCACCTGATCTGCCTCTTGAGAAATCTGTATGCAGATCAGGAAGCAACAGTTAGAACTGGACATGGAACAACAGACTGGTTCCAAATAGGAAAAGGAGTACATCAAGGCTGTATATTGTCACCCTGCTTATTTAACTTATATGCAGAGTACATCATGAGAAACGCTGGACTGGAAGAAGCACAAGCTGGAATTAAGATTGCCAGAAGAAATATCAATAACCTCAGATATGCAGATGACACCACTCTTATGGCAGAAAGTGAAGAGGAACTCAAAAGCCTCTTGATGAAAGGGAAAGTGGAGAGTGAAAAGTTGGCTTAAAGCTCAACATTCAGAAAATGAAGATCATGGCATCCAGTCCCATCACTTAATGGGAAATAGATGAGGAAACAGTGGGAACAGTGTCAGATTTTATTTTTGGGGGCTCCCAAATCACTACAGATGGTGACTGCAGCCATGAAATTAAAAGACGCTTACTCCTTGGAAGGAAAGTTATGACCAACCTAGACAGCATATTCAAAAGCGGAGACATTTCTTTGCCAACAAAGGTTCGTCTAGTCAAGGCTATGGTTTTTCCTGTGGTCATGTATGGATGTGAGAGTTGGACTGTGAAGAAGGCTGAGTGCTGAAGAACTGATTCTTTTGAACTGTGGTGTTGGAGAAGGCTCTTGAGAGTCCCTTGGACTGCAAGGAGATCCAACCAGTCCATTCTGAAGGAGATCAGCCCTGGGATTTCTTTGGAGGGAATGATGCTAAAGCTGAAATTCCAGTACTTTGGCCACCTCATGCAAAGAGTTGACTCACTGGAAAAGACTCTGATGCTGGGAGGGATTGGGGGCAGGAGGAGAAGGGGACGACAGAGGATGAGATGGCTGGATGGCATCACCGACTCGATGGACGTGAGTCTGAGTGAACTCCGGGAGTTGGTGATGGACAGGGAGGCCTGGCATGCTGCGATTCATGGGGTCGCAAAGAGTTGGACACGACAGAGCAACTGAACTGAACTGAAGCCAGTCTACGGTGTAAAACTGACCTGCAGAATCACCTATAATCACAACAGGTCTTGTAAATGAGATTTTAGGATTGTTTATAACAGCAGCATAACTTATTTTAACCTAAATGATGTGCTAGAATACTGCATTTTCCCCAAATATCCTTCTCACAGACATCTAATAAAAATTACCCACATACATCAATTTACTGAAGCCAACCAAAGTAGCTAAATTCTAAAAATGTAAGGATTTAGAATTGATATTTTCAGGACTGTGACTTGTTTGCAAATATTATCTATATTTTATGAATTTATTCTAAGATTTCTCTACTAAACAGAGAATGGCACAAATATAATGCGTAGCAGCCATTCTGAGCCAAGTTCTACCTTAAGAAGTACAGAAGAACATAAGGTAAAGAGCAGTGGCTGGTGACACTTTATAAAGTCACTCAAGTCTCAACTGATTCTGAAATAAACTGATAAGGCCTATATTTTCTTAACCTCCTAATCCTTGGAACCAAAAGCACTTGGTAAATGAAATTTTTCTTTCATGATTTCCTCAAATCTACTTGCTCTGATTAATCTAGTATATACTACCAAAGAGCACTGAAATGACAAAAGGTTCATTGTGAGATCTCAGCAAGACTCAATCCAAGACTTTTGTTTGATGTTTTCCCTAGGTAGGACTACTAGAGAAATTTTAAAGTGGAATTTTGTATCCTTCCATATTCAGAGAGCATTTCGTATAACAAGCGGGGTGTAAAAATCATACAACGTTTCCAGGAAATACAATCATCTTTTACCCAAAGCCTCAGCAATCAACAGTTTGCAATACCATTCCCTGTTGAACACCCAGGTATTTACTTGGGTCATGAACCAAAATGGCAAATGCCCAGATATTTCTATTCAAATATTTCTACTGATGGATGTCACAGGGGCGTAACTGGACGCGGTGGTGACAGCAACGGACACATCATTGATTTGAGGACGGCTGAGGACTAATGGACTCGTTTCCTCAGCCGTAAGGGTGTCCTAGGAGGTCTGTCCGCCCAAAATGACCTGGTGGCTTTTGAGAGCCCCAGGTACCACCTGACATTGCACAGTGATAGAGCGGCATGGAGAGTGGAGATAAGGGCTCCAGCGCAAACCTTTGCCAGGAAAATCCACAACATTTCACTTTTAAAAAAAGACAGTGGGTAATAATTTTATAGGTTAATTATTCCCTTGGGCTCCACAAAGAGCTAAAAAATATATATTTATATAAGATCAACAGCCACCAATCCGCTACCTGTGGCCCCTAAAAAATATTATAGTGGAATTCCAGGAGCACAGAGTATGAGCATCTCCAAATTGTTGAGAAAAGGACCTTCAGCCTAAGAATTGACAGCACAGCTTTAAGAACAGATAAAGGACTGCCTCAAGGATCTGTCTTGCTTCCTTACTTTTTTTAAAGTAATACCTTCATTTGCATAGTAATAACCCAATTATGGTAAGATTAGGTGACAGGAATCTCATTATTGCTATTTCCACAAAACAGTCAATATTCTATTCAATATCTTTTAATGTTACACACCTTAAAACATAATTATTTCAATATACCCTCATTCATCTTTAATGTAATTTTCTTTTTTAAAAACCTTGCCATAATTGTTGGTTTCTATGGAATATATTAGTGTTTAAACAAGCACTTTTCCCCTCAGGCTGCTAAGAGAACAAGCAAAAGCAACCAATAGCTTGGGGATATTTCTGCCATTCCTCCCTGCCTCCCACCCTAACCAAAAGTACATCCACCAAAAAACCAAAGACCAAAACACTGCTACTGAAAACCTACTATAACAACCTCGGCACTCTTTCCAACATTATACTTTCCCCTTCCTCTCTTTCACTTCAGGCTCCACAAAAGATGCTTCCATAATGAATTTTGGTCTTAAAGCTACTTTGAAAGTGTTAGCAAATACATTCTGTTAAATTTCAATATGATCTGGGCTCTTTACTTTGTGTTTTTTTTTATTTTCCAGACCACATTGTCATACATCAAAAAAAAAAAAAAAAAAAACTCCCACATCCGAGACAGCTGACATACTGGGCCAACCATCTGCCTGGCACAGGTTTACCTGCCATAGAATTTTACAGTTTCAATTACAAGATAATCAGTACAATAAGTGGCTGGTTACTAGATTAACGGTGGGAACAAAGCAAGGGAAATAGAGGAGCAAGAGATAGGACTGTCTACATTAAGAGACTACAGAGCCATGCATGCTATTACTTCAAAATGATATCAAAATTAATGTAGAGTGAAAATAGCAGTTAGATTTTGTCAAGAGAGGAAATCATATCAAAGGGCTGTGGTTTGGAATCTGGAGTTAACGCTCCTTGACTAGTGGCCCTGCCGACTACACATTCTTGAGGATGTTAATCTGTCTGTACTTTGTGAATGAGCACTCGTTATTCATGAGTGTAACAATTAATTTGTAGAAAGAAGTACTTTATTCTTTAGTGGATACCAACCCAGTTTTCTCAAGAGATAAACTTCAGCCACCATGAACATGATTCATTGGTAGGTTTTACATGTTCTGATGCACAGAAGCTCAACAGGCTGACATGCTCCTGAGAGCTCGCCTAACCACAGCCTCACCACCGCACATCCACACCAGCAAACCACACCCTGCTCTTCCCATTCTCAATCGCTGAATGAAACAGCAAAGCTGGCCAAACACCCTTCTGCATGCTTCATGAATTTCAGGGGACACTAACTATGCATTTGGTCATTTATTTTACAAGAATGGGGAAACCACCATTTTTTAAAAGGAGTTTGGCTGCTGTAGACCACTTTTCTCCCCAAAGAGAAACTGTAAAAGCAAATTTCTGATTTAGTAGGGCTTTACTGGAATAAGGATGTGTGGCTAATCTCTTTCAAGTCGCTGAACTGCTCCTCCAAAACTACTCATACCAACAAGAACATGAGTCAGACGTTGACTACAACCCCCACACCCACTTCCTCAGAGAAGAGTAAATTCAGGGCACATTTTGAGTCAAGATCACCAGTCTTGGTTTGTGGCTAAGGTAGAACCAGAATTCAGGTCTCCACACTGCCATCCCAGATCTCTCTCCATGTCTTCTCCCATGTTATTCACACTCCAGACTTCATGGGAAGAAAGACAGCTACACTGCACTGACTGAATGCAGTTGTGTCTATCTCTCAGTAAGGAGCACCACCCACAGATGGTCAATCAAAAACACCAAAGAGCAGTAACTGAAGTCAGCATTATATATGAGGTATCAGACAATGGACTGTTTTTTATTAAATGTCAGAACTTCCATTTACCTTTGAAAAGCTGAGGTCTAAAAGATATAGAAAATTGCTCCAGATCACAAAATAATCAGTACCAGAGTTAGGAGCCAGACCAATCAAAACCAGGTCCATCTTTAAAAGAAAGCATGTAAGTTGCTGTCATAAAAAGTTTACACATACAATCTACTTTGCTTCTGGACCAGACTTTCATGACTTTGTAGTTACTGACTACTCCAGACACCCTCTCGTGGTGCAGAAAGACTGTACCGGGTGAAGGTGGCCACAGACCATTCAATCTCAGCCACCCTAGCTTTGGGCATATTCCCTTTTTCTGTAATGCCTCTCCCTATTCTGTTGCCATTATCCTCATTATTTATTTACTAAACTGTTATTCATGCCTCAGGGCTTCCCAGAGCCTGCCTGCCAATGCAGCAGACTTAAAAAGGATGCAGGTTCCATCCCTGGGTCAGGAAGATCCCCTGCAGGAGGGCATAGCAACCCAGTCCAGTATTCTTGCCTGAGAAATCCCATGGACAGAGGAGGTTGGTGGGCTACAGTCCATAGCGTCGCAAGGAGTCGGACACAACTGAAGCAACTTAGCACGCACGCACGCACATTCATGCCTCAAAATCCTGATAAGCTCAGCTGTGAAGCCTTGTCCTACCCCCCAACACCTTCCAAGAGAGCTAACCTTCCTCTCCTCTGTGACTTCTGAACATTTAAAAGCTATATTCATTTACTGAATGTCATTTTTGTTGATGTGCCCTCTCCCTTGAGGAAGGTTCCTTGAGGACATTTATTAATTTAGATTGGTATCCATAATACCTATTAGCAATATACCTGAAACGGAGGTGTTGTTTTACAAATATTCAACTAAAGATTAATTCTTAAACTAAAGATACTTGTAAAAATTCACTTATAGCAACTATCACATCCTATCCTGCATGGTAAATTCTTAGGTATGCTCTTTCTATATAAGAAATAGTTCATATCTTTTTCCTTTCACCACACCAAGAGCACCTTACATATTATATCAGGTGTTCCAGAAATGTTTGTAGATTTGAATTCCTTACAGGGTGAAAAAATGGAGCAGGGCGGAGGGCAAATAGGTGAAATCTTACAGACTGCCTTAAACCTAGTTGAGGATAATAGCAAAAATTTCCCTTCCTGAGTCACCTTCAAAGCATGAGGTTTTATTAATATCATGAGAGGGTGTAGAATAAGTACATTTAGTTAAAAATCCGATGACTGAGTCCATGGCAAAAGTGATACTTTTTGTGAGGATTAATTGAGTGCAATCTTTTATCTGTTTCTATTCAGCATATGTACTATGTATCTGCTATGCATCCAAGGACAGCTGCCATTCTATTTACAGCATTATCTAAAAATGGTAACATTAAATCCATCTTCCATCTCTTTGAGATCTTTTTCAACCACAGAATCATCTCAGATGTTCTGCTTTTAGAGCAAAATATATGAGGTGTGAATGTGTATAACAGTAAAAGACTAACAGGCAGAAATCCACGATGGTGGAATTATCCACAGGGGCTTGATAAAACTCCTCCTTTTCCTATCTCAAGACAAGTGAGGGCAAGGAAACTAGAAAACATCAGGGAGCAAATTTAAAAGTAGAAACCCCTGCCCTTACACCCCTATCAGGAGTCAAGGAGACTAAATATTGGTTTTTTTTCAGGGCTTTGCTACTATAGGGATTTTGAACATAGGCTGAAAAACAAACAGCAGAGGTGTGTGCTAATAAACCTTCCAAATACTACAGTGCATTCCAGACTTTTTTGAGAAAGTTAATCTTTCAGCTATTGTGAAGGGGGAAAAAGCTGTTACAATGCTAATTATTTATTGTAACTCTCCACATCACACATCTCAACACAAATCCTCTTGTTAATTTCACTGACAGTGATTCTCAAAGGAGGCACATACCTGGTTCTACATAGGAACATATAGTACTGAACATCCTGACCAATCTGAACAACTTGGAAAACTTTTAATTCTTTTAATTTCTCTTTTACTGAAAATTAAAAAAAAAAAACATAAACTGTTCTGTCATTTCCCAGCTTCAGGTCCATTTTCAGAATCAACGTGGCAACTCTACATGACAGGACAGGAGGCTGTCCTTTAATGATAGGGATCAAGTAGTTTTGAGAAAAAAGTAAAAGTTCATTTAAATTCTTCCCTTAAAAATTTAAGAGCTTCCCTGATGGCTCAGAAGGTTAAGAATCTGCCTGCAAAGCAGGAGATCCAGGTTTGATCCCTGAGTTGGGAAAATTGCCCAGAGAAGGTATTCTTCCCTGGAGAATTCCATGGACAGAGGAGCCTGGACTGGTGGGCTGCAGTCCATGGGGTTGCAAAGAGTTAGATACGACTGAGCAAGTGACACCTAAGAAGTTAATTTGCTCATAATGCCACTGGTCTGATGAGTATGGAAGTCCTCATTCTAAACATATCTTGCAATGTGGAAGCAGTATGGTGAACTGGTTAATAGTGTACAGGTGGAGCCAGATTGCTTGGGTTCAAATACTTATGCTACCATCTACGAGCTGTGTGACTTTGGACAAGATTAATAACTTTCCGTGCCTTACTTGTGTGGTTCTGAGGAATAAAGTCAGCACACGTAAACAGCACAATGCTGGAACAGTACATGCCATGTAGCACAAAATCAAAAGTTGTTACTTATTTTTATTATTAGAATCACACTCAAAACTCAAAGATAAATTAACTGGTTTCGACACTTCTCAGTAGGGATGGGGTAGAAGAGATGGGCACAAGAGCTTCCATAAAAGAAATCACAATGATTGATTTGCTAGGTGTTGCTTTCTCATCTAGCTATTCTCTTGGAACAAAAAAATGTATGTATCTGAACACAGGCACCAATCTCTCCATTTCAAAATCCGAGTCTTTATAAAAAGGCATGTTTTGTAGATCATCCAGTGTGTTCTTTAACAATGTCTGAGGCAGGTAAATATACAAATGCTTCTCTGTCAGTCAACTTCTAATTTTTTTTTTAATTAAACAAGCAAAAAAATGCTAAAGGATCATCAGAATAAATTCCAGTGCACATGTTCCATATATATGTTCACAGTTTGACAAATGACAACTCAATAAAGAAGACCAGTGTGGTAATGAGACATATACCCTATATCTGCCATTGGCATTTTCACTTATTCCACAAGTTAGGTCAGGTGAAATTGAAATGACTAGTTATCAAATTTTCACTGACATGAAATTCAAAAAAATTTTTTTTATAAAAACCAACATTATTCCCAAAAACCAAATCCACCAACACAATTTTTTACCATGTGTTTAACTCTAAAATTTACATTATCATCATTCATCAAATCATTTTCGGAAATCTTGGAGAAGCAATTCAAGTACACATCAATAGTCTATTTGAAACACGGTCTAAAAGTTAAATAGTTGAATGTGGAAAATACACATTATGCCTCTTTTTAAAAAATCTGATGAATAATTTCTGCAAGACACCCAAATCATCAAATCATTCCTGTTATTAATCTTGGGCATTTTCTGACTGGCAGGGCTTCCAGAGTCTGTCTTTAAAGAACCATAAAGCTTTTAAAATACAGTTACCCATACTTTTATTACCAATAAGACAAAAAGGTATGTTTTCAAAAACTAGTATAAAAATTTAACCATAACAAGATTATATTTAAGGAAATTCTAAAAATATGTATATAATATTTATGTGTGTATTCAAGATGTAAAATTCATTAAACCTAAGAGTATCAATAAAATTAAAATGCTTATTCACCCTATGAGGTAAAGCATAAAAATAATATATATATATATATATAAGCTATGGGCAGGAGGAGAAGGGGACGACAGAGGATGAGATGGCTGGATGGCATCACTGACTCGATAGACGTGAGTCTGAGTGAACTCCGGGAGTTGGTAATGGACAGGGAGGCCTGGCATGCTGCAATTTGTGGGGTCACAAAGAGTTGGACACGACTGAGCGACTGATCTGACCTGATCTGATCTGATACAAACGTACAGGCTTCCCTGGTGGCTCAGACGGTAAAGAATTCACCTGCAATGTGGGAGACCTGGTTCGATCCCTGGGCTGGAAAGATCCCCCGAGGAAGGCATGGCTACCCACTCCAGTATTCTTACCTGGAGAAGCCCCATGGACAGAGGAGCCTGGCAGGCTACATACAGTCCATGGGGTCGCAAAGAGTTGGATACGACTGAGCGACTAAGCACAAATACATACAGTTATGACCCCCTGCTGAGGAAAACAACAGTGCTTCATCACGAGGACCCCCGTCCTAGGAGTTAAGAGACCATTTTCTGACTTTATTGTATTCTCCTTGTTGATGCATTATCAACTACATTTCTAAGACACAAATTTTTATTTGGATTATAGAAGCCAATCTTGCATATAACTTATCTTCAAGGACCATTCACAAAATAAACTTTGTAAATCTTCCTTTGTCAGCCATCAGCAGGAACTTTACAATTTTTTTTTTTTTGGAACTTTACAATTTATGTGAAGATATTGGACAAGATGGTAGCATCTTGATTCTGCTTATTTCTCAGTTCTGGGCCTCAATCTACTCATTCTTAAAATCAGAATATTGAACTGGATTATGTCTGAATTCTCTTTATACTTAAAAAATTGTATAATTAGATTATCCTTTTCCATACAGGAATTTAACCAAATTTGGCTTTATTAAAGAAAAGATGGTCAAAATGTGCTCCCCATCTCACAGAATAGATACACAGCAAAAAGCTGTCTTAGTAATTTTTAAGACTTCAGACTCATCGTTCATCTACTGTAGACCAGACAATGTACATCTATATCTCAGATGATAAAACAGAGGCTCAGAGAGATTAAGCAATATACCCAAGATTACAGAGGTAGTAAGTGGTAAAACTGGGCTTTCAAGTCAGGCCTTTCTGCCTATAAGGCTTGTATGCTTTCCATCTCAGCAACAGGTTCATTGAGCACTGTGATAAGTGAGAGGAAGTTGAGTTGAAAATGTTAGTCACTCAGTCATGTCAACATGGGGTCAACTCTTTGTGACCCCATGGACTGTAGCCTACCAGCTTCCTCTGTCCATAGCATTCCCGAGGCAAGAATACTGGAGTAGGTTGCCATTTCCTTTTTCAGGGGATCTTCCTACCACAGAGATTGAACCCAGATCTACCACATTGCATGCAGACTCTTTACCATCTGAGCCACCAGGGAAGCTCAAATGAGAGGCAACTCTATTGCTAACGCTACTAAGTAGTCCACTGATGCTAAAGTCTCCATGTCTCCCTACATTTCTTACAATAAGTTCTATCCATTCCTTGATACCCAAGATGAGAGTTTATATGTTTAATAGGGAAGTAAAATTCAAGTATTCCACACAAGCTAATGGTGGCTGGATAGAGAAGCAGGAATCAAGGTGAGTGACTTGGTAGCTGAATATGCATTTTTGATGATAATACTACCTCTTGAAAATTACTTGGAGAGTTTGCCGAAGCAGAGAGAAGAAATGGAAAGCGTACTTCCTAGTGCTTTTCAAACTGGACTTCAGGATCTTCTCTGTGAATTGCCAGAGGAAAATTATTCTTCTCTTTCCACTTGGCTTAGGGTTTCCTCACAGCCTCATGATAATATTATTCCACCTTGGGAATCTCAAAGATTGATCAATCAGACATTAAGTGAGGAAGTCCTTTCAGTGTGACATCTTACTATATATTAATATATTCTAAACATCCTCACTGCATTGTGTTGCAGTTTTCAACAGAGGCTGGAATCCAAAGACTTGGATTCGAACTCTGGTTCTGCCACTTACTAGTGCTGCGTGTTTGGATGATCTAATAAACCTCTCTGTGCTTCAGGTCCTTGTCCATTAAAGAAGGATCCTGCTAGGAAGCTCAAGGAATTGTTGCAGGAGTCAAATGATACATGTTAAACATTGAGAATAGTGCTTGTCACATTATAAGCCCCCAATAAAATTTAGCTGCTAATATTATTATCAAAAGGCAATAGGATATGAGAACTCATATTTTTTATATTAATAGCAACTCTGATGATAAGGTACTGTTCCTAGTAGCAGTATTCTTAGTGGATGGAAAAAAGTTGTATTCTAACAAGCTGCACACAACATCCAAGGTATGCATGGCATTTTGTTAAAGAAAGAAAACACACACACACAGAGTCTGATTCAATTACTCTTTTTATAAAAACCCCAAAAGTTTGATATTCCTAAATAAACACATGGAAGGTCTAGATACATTTAACAATGGCTCTTTGTGAATGAAATTTCATTTGCTTATTTTTTGCTCACCAGTGTTTTCTAAATCCTCTACAATGATTATGTATCTTGTAATAAAATAAATACTTTCCTTCATTAAGATAGGGGTTATGGCATGTTTCAAAAATTAAAAGAAAATAAAAACCAATCTGCATGAAGACAGAATGTCAGGTAATAAAATATTATGCCCTGATATGATTTTATGACTTATTGTTTAAGTAAAGAAGGGCTGAGAATCAAGAGGATTATTCTCAAATGGTCAAAATTATGCTTATTCCTTTCACTTAAGCAAAACAGATGATAAAGCAACCCTAACACTAAGTATCTTTAATATCTTCAATGAATTTATAATGCTTTTCAATATTCAACATTCATTAGCTTCTGATGATGTTCATACAGGTAAAATATTACAAACTCATCTTTTAGCCTCCTAAAAATACACATTTTGGTTTGAAGTATACACCTCATATGTGGCTTATGATCTATTCAAAGAGGCTGGCCACAGTGAAAGGTTTTCTACAAAATTTTGCTGAAATTGTTGTCAGTCGGACTGAATAAAAAATAATGTTAAATGGACCTTTGAAACATGCTTTCTGTAGCAGTCAACAAGTGCTATTCTTTTTGATGAAAATAGCAGAAGTTAATTTGATCAGAGCACCTGCCTGACTGAAGACGAACTATGTTTATCTTGATTTGGTCACTACAAAGTGCTAAGGATGAACATTTGCTTAGAGGTAGCAATATGGTCATCACTTGAATTCTTTGATGTTTCAGAGGTAAGGATAATCTTGCAGAGACAACTGAAGGGGGTGGGGGGGAATGGCAGCAGTGAGAATGAAAGCTCATTTTGTAGCCATAGGCTTAAAAATGTAGCCTTGCATCTCATCATCTTCCTGTAACTCTGTAACCTCTCTGTAGTTCTGCATTAGACAATCTCTGAATCGGGCAGATCAGGCTGTATGCCTCTTTATCTATATACTTCTCCCAAAATTTACTTCTCTCATTACAAATCTGAGTTGTTTCCTGTCTAAGTAGTAGTGTTAGGGCTCAGTAATGTCCAGCTCTTTGCAATCCCATGGACTATAGCCCATAAGGCTCCTCTGTCCATGGGATTTTTCCAGGCAAGAATACTTTAGTGGGTTGCCATTCCTTTCTCCAGGGGATCTTTTGACCCAGGAATCAAACCCAGGTCTCCTGCATTGCAGGCAGATTCTTTACCAAACTAAATCTTAAGTATTAGCTTTTGGCCTTTTAAGTGAAAATGAAGGCATAATCTACAACATTCAATGTCACTGACAATATGGGATTATCCAGGCATAACAGCTAGAATAGGGAATTGAGGCCTAAGCCGGGCCTGAAGCAACATTAAATCTTCCTTAATTGTTGGTGAGATATGAAGTATAAATTAAAATGTAGAGTGGCAGCAGTGAGAACGGTAAGAAACATCATAAGGTACATGTTCAATTCGTGATCTTCATGGATCACCGAGTCTGGGATACATGGTGAGGGATTAGAACTCTGGCAGGGTTTTTGATACAGATGAGCATAGAGGTGGTTGTAGAGGCCATAAGAATGAATGAAACTGACCAGAAGGGAACATGTATGATGGGGAAAGAGCTAGGCTTGAACTCTGGGGAAGCCAGACAGAGGTCAGAAATAAAGGCAAACATCAGTGACTCAGGAAGCATGCTCAGGGGGAGAGAAAAAACCAAGAGAGAGCAGACTCTCAGAGAGAGGGGAAATTTTCCAGCAGAAAGATATGAATCACAGGGTCAAACACTCAGAGATACCAAGTCAAAGAGTGCTGGAACAAGGCCACAGGATTTGCAGATTAGGAAGTCACAAGTGACCTCTGCCAGGAGTAGAAATGACAAAGCGTGAGTGACCGGTGACCACAGTGGGAGGAAAGGGAAAGATAGAAACTGAAGAAAGTATTATAGAGAGTGGATTACATTTAAGGCACTAAGATACATACAGAAAAGACAGTCACAGGGCATTGTTTGAATTATTTTGAGCTTTGTAAATGCCATGGTTTGTCCGAGAGGGAAGCTGAGTTCCATGTCCCACCAAACCCTCTACTGAAATCTCAAAAGCACTACCCCCTTCTGACGCCTATGTCAGAAGCTTTCTCTATCTCCTTTATACTTTAATAAAACTTTATTACACACACACACACACACAAAAAGCACAGCTATTGGTACCAACTGCTTTTTGTGGCATCTGGTCCCATCACTTCATGGAAATAGATGGGAATAAATGGAAGCAGTAACAGACTTTATTTCCTTGGGCTCCAAAATCACTATGGATGGTGACTGCAGCCATGAAATTAAAAGACGCTTGCTCCTTGGAAGAAAAGCTATGACCAACCTAGACAACACATTAAAAAGCAGAGACATTACTTTGCCAACAAAGGTCTGTCTAATCAAAGCTATGGTTTTTCCAGTATTGGAAATTCCAGTATCCATCATGTACGGATGTGAGAGTTGGACCATAAAAAAGGCTGAGCACCAAAAATTGATGCTTTCAAACTACAGTGCTGGAGAAGACTCTTTTCCTTTTTTTAATTTAAATTTATTTAATTGGAGGCTAATTACTTTACAATATTGTATTGGTTTTGCCATACATCAACATGAATCTGCCATGGGTGTACACGTGTTCCCCATCCTGAACCCCCCTCCCACATCCCTCCCCGTACCATCCCTCTGGGTCCAGAGTCCTTTGGACAGCAAGGAGATCAAACCAGTCCTTCTTAAAGGAAAACAACCCTGAATATTCATTGGAAGGACTGATGCTGAAGCTGAAGTTCCAATATTCGGCCACCTGATGCAAAGAATTGACTCACTGGAAAAGACCAATGAGTCATTGGAAATGATGAAAAGTCATGGGAAAAGACCAATGATGCTGGGAAAGATTGACGGTAGGAGGAGAAGGGGACAAGAGAGGATGAGATGGTTGGATGCCATCACTGACTCAATGGACATGAGTTTGAACAAACTCCAGGAGATAACGAAGGACAGGGAAGCCTGGAGTGCTGTAGTCCATGGGGTCACGAAAAGTCAGACAAGACTGAGTGACTGAACAACAACAACATCTTCGGCAATTGCCAGAGAGACCACTCCCATCTCAGTACTGTCCCTCAGCTCCCTAACGGGATGTGGGTTTTCCTTGCATGCTTTCTCTTCTGCTCTCTCCTGGTGGAAAAACATCCCTTCAACCTCTACTTCCAAAGAGGGCAGCTTTTAACCAAGGGTGGCTCCATCTCCCTGGCCACAGAGGGTGATTCAGGAAGCACACAGAATCCAAAGTGTGCCAGCCACAATAAACCACCTGGAATGACCAGGGGAAAAAAAGGCATCAACTTTTCCTTGGGAGATGTTAGTTAAAAGAGTGGCATAGCCTAGAGCTGCTTCTGTAAGAAGAAAGCTGCCTGCGCATGAAGTTAATTCAGGGACAGAGCAGAGCAGACTAACAGGAAGAGGGAAGGGCATTCTCTTCTGAAGATGCTAGCTAGCTGTGCCTGCTGTGAGCATCATTTCCTACACTTTCTAGGTATATAAGCCAATAAATCTCCTCTTTGGCTAAGTTATTTCAAATTGAATCTTTATCATTTACAATAAAAAAAAATTCTTAACATCATTCACATCTTACCAATCATATGCTCCTGAATAGGACAGTAATTTGTCCTGATAAAATCTCTCTACCCCTACTAGATCGTCCATTTCTTTTTTGTTAATATGCATTTGTTTGTTTCTTTGTTTTCAGCTGTCTCAGGTCTTAGCTATGACATGCAGGATCTTCACTGCGATGCAAGAGCTTCTCTCCAGTAGTGGCAGGCAAGCTCAGTAGCTCAGGTTTAGTTGCTCTACGGCATTTAGGATCCTAGATTCCCAACCAGGGATCAAACTTGTGTCCCCTGCATTGGAAGGCAGATTCTTAACCACTGAATCACCAGGGTGGTCCCTGTTATATACATTTCTTGAGGGCTTGAAAGACCTATGTCTACCCCAATGCCTTATACATAGAATGTGTCCAATGACTATTCACTAAAGAAGCAAATGAGCAAGAGAAGTTCTTTTCCTTTATAACATCAAGAGCTAAAATTAAACAAATCAGCAACTGAAAGAGAAGATGTCCATGAATAAAGTATGGTTTGCTGCTCTTATTTCTCTGTCTAAAGAGACTGTCCCAATCATGTTTATTCCTGCCCATCTTCTCAACTCAATTTCCTTCTTACCTTATTCACTCAAGTGAAAGTGGAGTATTCATACTATAAACTATTTTTACAGACCGGGAAATTATCTATCAAAGCAATTGTCAATTTTTTTAGAAGACTAAAATTGCATTAAGAACAAGAATAGGGGCAAACTCATTGCCAGACATGTGTCTTGGGGTCAGGAAATCCATATTCTAGCATGATGCCTTCCATGTGCTAACTGTTCAATAAACATCTACCAAGGTTCAGTCATGTTCAGTAACTAAGTCTTGTCTGACTCTTTTGTGACCCCATGGACTGTAGCCTGCTAGGCTCCTCTGTCCATGGATTTTCCAGGCAAGATTACTGGACTGGGTTGCCATTTCCTCCTCCAGGGAACCTTCCCAACCCAGGACTGAAGCTGTGACTCCTGCATTGGCAGGAGGATTCTTTACCACTGAGCCACCTAAGAAGCTACTAAATAAGCCAAAATCTTAGTTGGGGACCATTTGAAATTACAGTACAATTCCAAGTCCAATTTTGACTGCTGACTTAATAGAGATGAGGAGAAGGGAAAGAAGTAAGAGGTGGAAAAGATCACTCTTGGCTGAGACAGTTATATTTTGCCACTGAACAGTGTCCAGACCTGGCTCTTTCTTTTTTATATATATTTTAATTTTATTGGAGTATAGTTGTTTTACAATGTTGTGTTAATTTCAGGTGTACAGCAAAGTGAGTCAGTTATATATATAGTCATTCTCTCTTAGATTCTTTTCTCATGTAGGTAAACACACAATATTGGGTAGAGTTCCCTGTGCTATACAGTAGGTCCTTGCTACTTATTTATCTAGTTATTATCTTATATATAGTACTGTGCATATGTTCATCCCAAACTCCTGACTTATCCCTCCTCCCCAAACTTGGTTCTTCCTTGCAGTGTGTTTATGGGTTCCTCAGAGATTCATCTCCCTGAGGTCCTCAGACTGGGGTTCTTGGGCAGTGACCATGCTATAAATGGTGATTAGAGGCTTCCCCCTCAAATTTTACATCAGATCATCAAACTGTAGACTCTTTCTGCCTAGGCTGTCTTCCTCCTGGCAGGAAATGTTTCAGTGGGCAAAGGAAGGGAGGCAGAGGCTGGAGGTCCACATAGATCTCCAAGAAACCACACCGTTTCTCCTACTGCTTGTGGAAATGGGGTTTATTTTCACGGCATCATTGTCTTTTGGCCATGGCCTCTTGCCCTTTGATTTTTGCATTGCAGTTGTTGTTCATTCCCTCAGTTGTGTCCAACTCTTTGCAACTCCACAGACTGTAGCACGCCAGGCTTCCCTGTCCTTCACTATCTCCCCACATCCATTGAGTTGATGATGCCATCCAACCATCTCATCCTCTATTGTCCCCTTCTCCTCCTGCCCTCAATCTTTCCCAGCATCAGGGTCTTTTCCAATGAGTCCACTCTTCACATCAGGTGGCCAAAGTATTGGAGCTTCAGCTTCAGCATCAGTCCTTCAAATAAATATTCAGGAAGGGTTTCCTTTAGGATTGATTGATTTTATCTCCTCGCTGTCCAAGGGACTCTCAAGAGTCTTCTCCAGCACTACAGTTTGAAAGCATCAATTCTTTGGCACTCAGCCTTCTTTATGGCCCAACTCTCACATCTGTACTGACTCCTGGAAAAACCATAGCTTTGACTATATGTCAACAAAGTTATATCTCTGCTTTTTAATATACCGTCTAGGTTTGTCACAGCTTTTCTTCCAAAGAGCAAGCATCTTTTAATTTCATGGCTGCAGTCACTGTCCGCAGTGATTCTGGAGCCCAAGAAAATAAAGTCTGTCACTGTTTCCATTTTTTTCCCACTTCTGCATGTTTCTGACAAGTACCAGAACCTATGTCCCCAGAGGCCAGGATCCATTCACCAAGCTCCCTGTGGGGCTTTCTGACTTCCCTTCCACAAGCACTTGTTTTTTGAGGGAGTGTGAGAAAAGGAGAGAATGAGAGAAACACCTCGCACTCTTAATTCTCTTTATAGGACTCTACTACCACACCCTTCATCAATCTTATAGTCAACCTTCCTGCACCTCTCACTCACTGAGAAGTCAAACAAATGAACAAAAAAATCCCAAGATTTGTTAATTCCCTAGCAAATCCTGAATAAATGGATCAATCCACATGAGTCTTGGTCCTCTAGAGCCCTGAAGCAGCTCTGATGCAACACAGCAATTCAAATGTAACACCCTGTTTTATAGGGAAAGTTACTGAATATCCTGGTTTTATAAAAAAAAAAAAAAAAAAAGGACTTTCTATAACTTGGGTCACATCCCACAAACTGAGTTCATGGATCCCCTTTTCCCAATTAATCACCTGAGGAGGCAGATGCGGTAAGAATTCATACAGTAGGGCATCCCACTCGCTTTTATCCAGCGGTAGGGCCAGGATGAGAACCTGGGATTTATTTCCCAATCCAAAGCCCCTCTCATAGCACACTGGTAGAAGGAACAATAATTTTCTAACATAAGCCGAGGAATCTTCAGAAATGAAAGAAGAAAGAACCCCTCCTCCTGTCCTTCTGTATAAAGCAAATAATCTTCTACATCATCCTACACCGCATGTGTGATAAGGGACTCCATCCTCTCTCTTGTATCATATTTGGTATTTATGCAATCCTTCTCCTCCTACAGTCCACCTAATCTTATGAAACATAATTCTTTTCCCTCTTCCTCCTCCCTACACAAATTTAATTCCTGATTCTCTTCAAGTATGTGCAAACTATTACACTAACCATCTTGTAAAGTAAGCATCATGCTTCAGCCTAAAATAGCAGCTGGACAAGTAAATTTACTATTTTATATTATCTGAGTTTCCTTTAGCACCTTTTACAACAAAAGTGTTGATTTTTTTCCCCCTTTTGTAAAGTGGCTGTGGCATTCCGAGGCGGCAAGCTACAGGCACAAGTTCATGGTAAGTTCAGAGGAAAGGAATGTTCAAAGAAAACCGAACCCAGAGCATTGTGGGTAGTGATATGGAAAGTTGACAAAACAATGATAAACAATGGGGGGAAAAGAAATAATTAAGTGTTCTGAAGCCCTGTATCAGAGTTTTATGCATTGTTAACTTTTTTTAGGAGACTGTTTTATTGTGTGGGGTTTCATGAAGAGATACTAACCCAGTCTACTGGCACAGCACTCGGCAAGTATAATGATTATAAAACTTTATTTTTTTAATAAAAAAGAAAATGGGCAAATATGTCTGCCTGAGATAAGGCTTTCTGAACAAAATATAATACATGGAAATCCTTTCTTGAAGTGCTTTGTGGATGGAAGGAGGTAGGAAACTTAAAACAGTAGAATTTCAGTAAACACAGAAGTCTAAACAAGGTGTGAAAATCAGACCATACGCAGCAACGGGCAAAGCAAGAAGCAACAGAAAAGCAGCTAACAGCGTGAGGTAAACACTTTACAGATATACTTTCTAAAGTGTATCTTTTTTCACCGCTGCAAAACTATTTGAGCTGCTGAGATCTGTAAAAGAGACAAATTTTTTATACTGTTAGAATGCAATCCTACCTCAATCATAGCTCAGTCTACCTTTTATGTTATGTATGTTTTAATGTAGATTATGTGCTTCTCCCTTACTTCCACTCATCATTGCAACAAAAATTTTATTTCGTTTCAGGCATTACTTTAGGCACTAGCAATTTGTGGGTGGAAAAAACACAAAAAGCTTCCTGCACCCGAGAACATTATATTCTAGGGAGCAGAGAAGACAATAAACACAACAGATAAACATACAGTATCCTGGAAGATGGTACATACCAAGAAGAAAAATTAAGCAAAGAAAAGAGATGATGTTCAGGGAGTCCGCTGTATTGGAGTGTAAAAGTCCAATGTCCTTTTCTTTGTAGAAGGAGACAATAAGAAGGTTATGTATGATCAGATTTGAAGGAGGTAAGAGAGCAAAGCATTGATTTAACTGAGAAGTATATGAGAAATGAGCAAATTCAAAGTTCCTGAGGTGAGAGCTGTCCCAGTAGCTTGGACAAATATGAAGGAAGCTAGTGTGGCTGAAGGCAATGGCACCCCACTCCAGTACTCTTGCCTGGGAAATCCCATGGACGGAGGGGCCTGGTAGGCTGCAGTCCATGGGGTCACTAAGAGTTGGACACAACTGAGTGACTTCACTTTCACTTTTCACTTTCATGCATTGGAGAAGGACATGGCAACCCACTCCAGTGTTCTTGCCTGGAGAATCTCAGGGACGGGGGAGCCTGGTGGGCTGCTGTCTATGGGGTCGCACAGAGTCGGACACGACTGAAGCGACTTAGCAGCAGCAGCAGTGTGGCTGATGGGGAAGGAGCTAGAGATGGGATCGATCATAATGTGTTAAAGAGGTAATCAGAAAGATTGGGGCATCCCAGACATTGTAAGGACATTAGCTCTTATTCTAAGGGAGATGGCAAGACATGGGAGTTTTCTACAACATGGCATGATCTGAGACATCATATGTTAACCATTTCTTTCCAGAAATAGTTATAACATGTAAGTTTTTAAAACTTTAAATTTTTAAACATTTATTTTATAGAAGTATGACTGATTTACAATGTTGTGTTCATTTTTGCTGTACAGCAAAGTGACCCAGTTATACATATAAATGTTCTTTTTTATATTCTTTTCCATTGTGGTTTATCATTGGATACTGAATATAGACCCCTGCACTCTACAGTAAGACCTAGCTCTTTGTCAAAACCTTTAGATTTACAGTATGTTTTTGAAAGAATCTTGCAAGCCTCAAAACCTAAAATGATAAGATGGGCCCAGAAGTAAAGGTTGAAATGAGATTGTGGTTACAATGACTTCACTCCTTTCAGTGAATACGTAAGATGCTATACGGATTCAGTGATTTCCATCACTCCTTGTTGAAAATCACTGACTGGATTCCTGGTACCAGCCAAAAAACATAAACTAGTGTTCATCACACCAAATCAATTTGAGTCTGTCCTATCTTAGAGAAACAATTCACTTTTTTACATAAACCAGGTTCCTACGAAGAAGAAAAGGAACACATATTGTTGACATCAGTCAAGTGTCTGCTTGTTTTGTTCCACACATGTAAGATGCTAGAACAAGAATGCATTGTCATAGTTTTAGCGGTTTGATAAAGCAGCAGAGACCAGTTAACCGAAGGAAAGGCAGTATTCCGCAGATTAAGCTGCACAACAATCAGTATTGACTCGACTCAGATGTAACTGTGCATTATCAATGTAACAGGTTGAGACTTGTGTTTCCTTTGCAGGAAAAACTGTTTTGAAGAACACGGAAAAGTAGCTTTTTCAACATCCATTCAATTATAGTACTATGTGTAAGAGCTGCAAAAATGCACTGCTTTCTTGTCAACTATGAATAAAGAACTTGATCAGTAAATCCTTAGATTATTACTCTACTAAATGTTAATATTCAGCAGTTTGAGAAGCTTCCATAAACTTACAGTCATTAAACAGGTATTTCACGAAACAAGCAGGCTGATATGAAGGAGGTGAGAGAGGCTGGGCTAGTCCTGGATAGGGGATGCTAGTTTTTGAAAGTTCTCTAAACACCTTTTATATTTCAATGCTACATCCTTCTTGAAATGCCTACATGAGGCAAGAAAAGGGAGCTATTCTATTTCAGAGGGAGGAACAGGGATCTATGAAACCTAATTGCTATGCCTTTAACCCAGCTAAAGATGTATTTCATAACTCTGACTAGAAGAAACTAACATCTATTAAGCTTTCAACTATAGGTCAGGTGTTTGTGTGTGTGCACATGTGTGCATGCATGCTAAGTCACTTTAGTCATGCCGACTCTTTGCATGACCCTATGGACTGTAGCCTGCCAGCCTCCTCTGTCTATGGAATTCTCCAGGCAAGAATACTGGAGTGGGTTACCATGCCTTCCTCCAGGGATCTTCCCAACCCAGGGATCAAACCCATGTCTCCTGCGGCTCCTGCATTGCAGATGGATTCTTTACTGCTGAGCCACCATGGAAGCCCATGTGTGCATATATGCATATTTTTATCCCCACTCTATAGATGAGAAATGGAGAAGGCGATGGCACCCCACTCCAGTACTCTTGCCTGGAAAATCCCATGGATGGAGGAGCCTGGTAGGCTGCAGTCCATGGGGTCGCTAAGAGTCGGACATGACTGAGCAACTTCACTTTCACTTTTCACTTTCATGCATTGGAGAAGGAAATGGCAACCCACTCCAGTGTTCTTGCCTGGAGAATCCCAGGGACAGGGGAGCCTGATGGCTGCCGTCTATGGGGTCACACAGAGTCAGACATGACTGAAGAGACTTAGCAGCAGCAGCAGCAGCATAGATGAGAAAACTAAAGAAGGAAATATTCACAGGAGATACAGAACCTTGGGCAAGAACAAGAATGTACTAATGTGAGAGTGAATGCAAATAGCATAGAAAGAGGAAGTTAGGAATGGAAGCTGAAATCTATTTGAATTCACCTGTAAGTAGATGCTGTCGTATATTCTCCCCACAACTGAAGATCCTCCCTTCAGACTGAGGCTCTCCCTGCCCTAGCTGCCAACAGTACTGAATGTGAACAGCTCATGGCTGAGCCCTCTCTTTGGTCTGAGGTGAAGGGAGCTGCCTTGCCAAAGGCTACACTCCTCTCCAGGGGTAGCAGATATCTAATGACTACTCAATGAGGAAGTACAAAAGAACCCTGCGACTTCAATTCAGGACAGCTCCAAAGGGCCATCCCAACTCTAGAACTCCCCATAGGACTGGCTGAGGCCTCTGTTGCCACTGCATTTCAGTTCAACCTCTCCATCTGCCCCTCCTGCTTCCCCTCCTCTTCATAGGCATCATTCCCAAAAGCACACAACAGTAAACTTTATAATTGCAAATATGAGAGGCTCGGAGTGTGATCCCAAAGGAAGCTGACCAAGGACAACATCACAGCAAGAATCAATGATGATACGTTCCATGCCATCTGAAAGAGTGGAGACTAAAAAGTGGTAACTTTGGGCTACCTTGTGGACTAATGTTAGTTTCTAAAGAAATTCTCAATAAAACAGAAAGCAAATCATGAGTGTTCACACTGTTAAGAAGTATTTATCTTTATGTCAGATAAAACAATTATGAATCACTGAATTAAATGCCAACTGTCAATTAGTCATTTTACAGTGACTGCAAAGTACATATAGCCCGTGTAGGCTACATGATGACCAAATCTGCATGGTATCAGACATGTCTAATTAATTTACTCCTTATCATGCTAAAACATTATGCTTCTTTGAGAAGATTGTTAGATTTTTAAATTATGTAATTGTGTGTGAGTCCAGGAAGAGTTTTAAAAAAATTGGTACAAGGAAGCAATGTATTTCATAGCAAGAGACAATTGAGTTTTGTGTAGATCCAAAGAGAGACTTTCAAATGGATTATTAAAGAGTTGGTGTTTGAGCATTAAGACCAGGAAATAGGGATCATAAGGACTCAGAATGGGTTAAAGTGGTAACACAAAGAATGTATCAGATATATCTGGGCTTCAGTTAAGATAATGACTTCATGCTGATTTTGGTGAGGTCAAGACAGAGATATAGGCTTCCCTGGTGGCTCAGATGTTAAAGAATCTGCCTGCAATGTGGGAGACTCAAGTTTGACCCCTGGGTTGGGAAGATCTGCTGGAAAAGGGAATGGCTACCCACAACAGTATTCTTGCCTGGGAAATTCCATGGACAGAGGAGCCTGGGGGAGCCACAAAGGGTTGGACACTAAGCGACTTCCACTTTCACAAGACAGAGATATAAGCTGGATAATAAAATAAAAAACTGAGGTTATAAAATGTTGATCAACCATATTTAGAGGGAAACACTACCTTAATTGATATTAGTTGGCAGGATACATTTTGGTGGCTCCAAGTTCTGCCTCTCACTCAGCCTCTAGTGATCTGCAGAGGAATAGGGACACATAGAGAGAACTTTGCTTTCCAGGATAGAAGCAAATGCTAATGGGAACAAGGGTTAGCTTCATTTTCTAAGGAGCAAATTCACCATAACAGTCACAAGATGTTACCTGAAGAATTACTATAAGATCTTAATCAGCATTGCAGAATACAACCCTATGAAAATCATATGAAGTAACAAAGATATCAAAGCACAGGGGCAAACAGATTATGGAGACCCCAGAGATAATTGTTACTCAGAAGAAGTAACCGAGGCTTTAGCAGTCAACATTTAACAAACATTTATTGAGCATCTCCTATGTGCCAGGAACTGCTTTATGCACTGGAGATACAGCTATGAACATTCTCATAGTGGAGAAACAGAAGATAACAAAGAAGCTAATAAATTATGAAGAAAATATACTATTATGATGATTGCTACAAGATAAATCAAACATGGCAATATGATAAGGAGAGACTGATGTGATTCAAGAAAAGGCCTCTTGACAAGCTGTCATTTGAGCTAAGGTCTGAATAAGGAAGGAAAAATCAACAATTGAAAGTATGAGGAAAGAACATCCCTAGCAGAGAGGCCCAACGGTAGAAAAGCCTCATGTGGACAAGCTTGACATTTCTAAGAAACAGAAAGCACAGTCCTGTGGCTAAAAGAGACTGAGTGACAGACATAAAGATTAAGAGTTGAGATCAGAGAGATAAGCAAGAGTCAGCTTATGTAATTATGTACTGATACAAGGGAGAGTAACATAATTGTTTAGAAAGATCACTCTGGCTGCTATTCAACAAACCAAATACAGTGTGTGCTGGGGTAGTTAGAACTGACATTCAGAGACCAGATAATATTGCTATAGTCAGCAAAAGTGCGTATGTGTATACATGCTCAGTCGTGTCTGACTCATTGTGACTTCATGGGCTGTAGCCTGACAGGCTCCTCTGTCCACATGATAATCCCAGCAAAAATACTGGAGTGGGTTGCCATTTTCTCCTCCAGGGTATCTTCCTGAACCCAGTATCGAACTCCCATGTCCTGTAACTCCTGCATTGGTAGGGGTACTCTTTTATCACTGAGCCACCTGGGAAGCCCTACCAATGATAATAATAATGAGAGACTTCAAGAAGATGAAATTTAATAAGGATAATCATAACACCTGTTTTTAATGCCCATAATCTCCCCCCTCTAAAACAAGGGAACAACGTAAGACTGCAGATTCATATGCTAGCAGTAGCACAGATTTTTAAGCACAAAAAAAGCAAACAAAATAATGGGAGTATGTCAAAGACACATAGGAGTCAACATTGAAAAGCTTTAAAGGCCAAAGCTGAAGCAATTTATGCAACAAAATAAATAACGTATTATTGGATTATAATCCAAAGTATCAAATAAATATCTATGAGACTAACTGATATAAATAAATGATTGAATAGATAAACAAATGGGGGAAGGGACAAATCTCCCATATAGAATTTCAAATAATTTATGTATTAATACATACTCCACCTCAAAGAGGTGGAGTTTAACTCCTTAACTCTTGACTGTGGGCTCGTCTTCCAAAGACTACAGTACAAAAACGGGAAAAAAGGTAAATTTACAATGGAAACTTCAGCCAGGGGATCAAGGTTAATGTCATCAGCGATAAGCCATGGTGACAGCATGTGCCTTGACATGATGTGATGAGAATGACACTTCACCTTTAGGATATTCCTCCCTAAAACCTATAACTCCAGTCCAACTATAAGAAAAACATCAGAAGAACACAAATTGGGGGACATCCTACAAAATACCTGATGGTCAAGGTCACAGAAAACAAGGAAAATCTGAGAAGCTGCTATAAGGCAGGAGAAGCTAACGAGACATGACAACTAAAAGCAATATGTATCCTGGATGGGATCCCAGAGCAGAAAAAGGACATTTTCCCTAAAAACTAAGGAACTTTAAATGAAGTATTGGGTTAAAAGCAATGTACCAACGTTGGCTCACCAGCTGTGCCAAACATGTCACAACAATATAGATGTTAAAATAGGAGAAACTGCTTAGATGGTACCTGGAACTCTCTACTATGAGATTTATAACCCAAAACAATTGTAAAAATAAAGGTCTAGGGGCTTGGATAAGTTCCCATTGACAGAAGTATAGAACAGAGGAAATGAAAGCCAGTCACCTCCATTCAGTCTTATTCGAACATATCCATCATACTTCAAGGAATGCAGAAATGCCAGGTCTTGGGAGATGGAGGCAGGAAAAATGCTCTGGAAACGAGCAACCAGAACAGATGGAGAGTTTAAAGTCAT
Source organism: Bos javanicus (assembly GCF_032452875.1). Classification (NCBI taxonomy): domain Eukaryota; kingdom Metazoa; phylum Chordata; class Mammalia; order Artiodactyla; family Bovidae; genus Bos; species Bos javanicus. The sequence continues at coordinate 86,101,045 of NC_083872.1, read as the reverse complement.
GTCACACGAGAAGCAACGCGAAGTACTGTTTGTTGTTGTTTAGTCACGTCTGACTCTGTGCAACCCCGTGGACTGTAGCCTGCCAGGCTCCTCTGTCCGTGGACTTCTCCAGACAAGAATACTGGAGTGGGTTGCCATTCCCTTGTCCAAGGGGTCTTCCTGATCCCGGGATCAAACCTGCATCTCTTGTGTCTCCTGCATTGGCAGGTGGGTTCTTTACCACTAGCACCTGGGAAGCCAAACTCAAAAGTATGAGAGATGCTTAACTTAGAAAACACAAAACACACAGCAACTATCTCAAAATACAGGGAGGAGACAGGAGCTTTTATAAAGATTTGACCTAAGTTTCCAGTTGCAGTATCTTGTGAAAATGGAGGGAAGATTACAAGTGGTAGATTGTCTACTGAAGAAAAGGAAGAACCTATCATAAACCTTCCAGGCACACAAGCAGGGTTTCATAGAGGCAGAGGAACCAGAGATCAAAGTGCCAACATTCGTTGGATCACAGAGAAAGCAAGGGAGTTTCAGAAAAACACCTATTTCTGATTCACTGACTAAGCTAAAGCGTTTGACTGTGTGGATCACAACAAACTGTGGGAAATTTTTGAAGAGCTGGAAATACCAGAACATTGTACCTGTCTCCTAAGAAACTTGTGTGTAGGTCAAGAAGCAACAGTTAGACCAAACATGGGAACAACTAACTGGTTCTAAATTGGGAAAGGAGTACAACGGTGTATATTGTCACCATGCGTATTTAACTTATATGCAGAGTTCATCATATGAAATGTCAGACTGGATGGGTCACAAGTTTGAATCAAGACTGCCGGGAGAAATATCAACAACTGCAGATAGGCAGATGATACCACCCTTATGGCAGAAAGTGAAGAGGAACTAAAGAGACTCTTGATTAGGAGAGTGAATGAGGAGAGTGAAAAAGTTGGCTTAAAACACAACATTCAAAAAACTAAGATCATGACATCTGGTCCCATCACTTCAAGGCAAATAGATGGAGAAAAAGAGGGAGCAGTAACAGACTTTATTTTCTTGAATTCCAAACCACTGCAGATGGTGACTGCAGCCATGAAATCAAAAGATACTTGTTCTTTGGTAACGCTATGAGAAACCTAGACAGCATATTAAAAAGCAGAGACATCACTTTGCCAACAAAGGTCCATTTAGTCAAAGCTATTGTTTTTCCAGTAGTCATGTACGGATGTGAGAGTTGGACCATCAAGAAAGCTGAGTGCCCAAGAATTGATGCTTCTGAGTTGTGGTGCTGGAGAAGACTCTTGAGAGCCCCTTGGACAGCAAGGAGATCCAACCAGTCCATCCTAAAGGAAATCAACCCTGAATATTCATTAGAAGCACTGATGCTGAAGCTGAAGCTCCAATACTCTGGCTACCAGATGTGAAGAGCTGAGTCACTAGAAAAGACCCTGATGCTGGGAAAGACTGAGGGTAGCAGGAGAAGGGGGCAACAGAGGATGAGATGGTTGGATGGCATCACTGACTCAATGAACATGAATTTGAGTAAATACCAGGAAATAGCAAAGCACAGAGGAGCCTGGTGTGCTGCAGTTCATGGGGTCTCAAAGAGTCAAACACAACATAGCAACTAAACAACATTATAAACTTAGCATCACCTGTCCTGGGAGGCAACAGAATGCCATTTCAATACTGAGCATTTGGGCCTCTGCTGGAAAGATACTGTCCAGAACACTGCAGAGGGGACTGATATTGGAACTCCAGGAGACTGTTGAGGTATGAAATACTAAAACTTAATGCTTTCCTGCTTTTCTACCAACAGTTAATAAACGATGAGAAAACTGATTGTACCCAAAACCCATGTCCCACTATAGTAATTTGCATACTGTATTCTAAATTTTTTATAAAGAAATATTTTATATATTTATTTGAGGGCCTTTTCTACCTTTTAAAAGGCATTTTAACTGTCATAGACCTTCTTGGGGGCTTCCCTGGTGGCTCAGACAGTAAAGAATCTGCCTGCAGTGCAAGAGACATGGGTCCAATCCCTGGAGAAGGGAATGGCAACCCACTCCAGTATTCTTGCCTGGAGAATCCCATGCACAGAGGAGCCTGGCGGGCTACAGTCCACGGGATTGCAAAGAGTTGGGCAGGACTGAGTGATACCACTTTCACTTGGCTTCCCAGGTGGCACCAGTGGTAAAGAAGCCACCTGCCAGTGCAGGAGATACAGATTCAATCGCTGGGTCAGGAAGATCCCCTTCTGTTAATGGAAAAATGTGGAATATTATATCCCTGTACCTCCAGCACAGACCTCACTCCTGAAAACAGGACTCACCTATTTAACTGTTTCTTTGACCTTTCCACTAGAATGATAGGCATTTCCTACTTAAAAGGTCCAAAATAAAACTTCTTATTTTCCATCCAAACCTGCATCTCCCTCAGTCTTCTTCATCAGTGAATACCACCAACCTACACCTGATTTCCTTCTATCTACCCCTCTATGCATTTCATTAGTACACCCTTTAAAATCTATATGTAAAAATGTCTACTCTCCATCCCAACTACCTCCCCTAATCCAAGCTAGTCCTTGCTAGACTATTCAATCACTTCCTTAACTGCCCCCAACTCTCACTCTTTTCCTTGTAGTTCACTCTTCACAAATCAGCCAGAGATTACACACATACAGTCAAGGCCCTTTCTTTCTTTCTTTCTTTCTTTCTTTTGCTGCTCTGCATGGCATGTGGGATCATAGTTCCCTGACCAAGGACTGAACCTATACCTCCTACAGTGGAAGCACTGGAAATGCAGACTCTTAACCACTGGACCACCAGAGAAGTCCCCCTTTTTTTTCCCTTTTATTTTTCTCTTCTGAAGCCCTTTCCTACGTATCTCCAATAGTTAACCAACACATTTGGAAAAAAAACTCTAACTCTTTTAATCTGTGGTCTTATCAGTCTCTCTGAACTCTTCTTACCACTTTCCTCCTTGCCAATGCTGCAACCACATTAGCCTCGTCCCTATTACCCAATAACCTCAAGTTCCTTTCTCCCCAGGGATATATTGCACCAGCTGTTCTTTCTGCCTAATATGTTTTCCCCAAGATCTTCAAATGCTGGCTCCTTCTTGCTATTCTAAAATAGCCATTAATTCACTCTTCATCACCGCAGCCTCGTTTATTTCTCTGCATAGCACTTATCACCAGTTGATATTTTCTCCCTGCCTTGTTTACTATGATATTGCTTTTGTCTCTGCATTGTCTGAGAACAGGAAGGCTGTATACCTTAGTTATAGCTGTAATCTAGGCACCCAAAACAGGGCCTGGAATATCACAAGCAGTCAGTAAATAATTGTTCAACGAATTAATAATTTTAAGGATACAACTAAAGATGACATCCTGTAATTTGACTTGAAATCTTAAAGTGAGCTTTTCTAATTCCTAAAGAAATAGACCAATATTTTACGATATAACTAAAAATAAGATTAAGACATGATAAACACCAAAATACACTCATCGTCTACATTCCCCAAATTCAGCACTGTGTATTTCTGTTTCTACGTGTATGTTTACACTGTTCCTCTGACTGACATTATTTCTCCTGGAATTTTTTCTAATCTTCAAGATCACCTAAGTAAATATTAACATCTCTGAAAATATTATCCACTTTTAGGACCCAATCACAAACATTTTGGACCCAAACACAAACTTTCTTGCATTCTCTGACTGCAAATTGAAATCTTTGCACCCCCAAATACCTCATTCCTTAAAGACAACATATCTCAGTGAGGGGTCTAGTTACTATAGGTAAGAATTTTCCAAACTTCACTCCATTGAACACTAGACTTGAGATAATTTGTAAAATTTCCATTAGCTTGGAAAATGTATTATAAAATATACTCACTTTGGAGGGTTCACAATAATATATATTTTTTCTACTTTACTTATTTATTTGGCTGAACCAGGTCTCAGTTGTGGCATGTGAACTCTTGGCATGAGGGATCTAGTTTCCTAACCAGGGATCCAACCTGGGCCCCTGCATTAGGCGTGTTGGGTCTTAGCCACTGAATGACAAGGCAAGTCCCACACGACAGTATTATGGACTGTGAATAAAGTAGGCAATGTATGGGGTTTGCCGTGGTTGTTGTTCAGTCGCTAAGTCATGTCTGACTCTGTGACCCCAAGGACTGAAGCACACCAGGCTTCCCTGTTCCCTGTGTGGAGTTTAACTTTGCACAACTCAAATTTTGTTTTCCATTATTTGACTACAGAATTGACTGTCCTTTCTTTAAGAAACATATGTATTAACATATCATGGAAAATAGCTTGAGATACACCTGAACAGTGGCTTAAGAACACATGGTTGGGAAGTTAACAAGTTGGAGGGCTTCAATTTTCACCTGGGCTCCAAAAGTTATTAAAGGAGACCGTGAGCAGGTAACTGATCCTCAATGAGCCTCCACTTGCCCATCTTTAAAATAGAGTTGAGTATGATTACCACCCAGGATTTGTATATGGATTGAATAATAGTGGCATGGTGCCTGGGGCCTATCAACCATGCTATAATGGTTACTGCCATTAGAATGATAATAATCTGTATTATTCTTGTACATCAGTGAGGTCAGGATTGGAGGTGTTCACATGGGAATCTCCCACAAGATCCAGCAGATACTAGGCAAAGAGACTTAAGGGCTTGCCAACCGAATGCTTGGGGCACAATGTGGCTCAAACACGTTATGACTGGCTGGCACAAGTCTTGACTGCTTCATTGCTATTGCCTCATATTGGGCTCAATCCTCTGTTTCTTTGCACTGATCACTGAGGAAGGCTTTCTTGTCTCTCCTTGCTATTCTTTGGAACTCTGCATTCAGATGGGTGTATCTTTCCTTTTGTCCTTTGCTTTTTGCTTCTCTTCTTTTCTCAGCTTTTTGTAAGGCCTCCTCATACAGCCATTTTGCCGTTTTGCATTTCTTTTTCTTGGGGATGGTCTTGATCCCTGTCTCCTGTACAATGTCACGAACCTCCATCCATAGTTCTTCAGGCACTCTGTCTATCAGATCTAAACCCTTGAATCTATTTCTCACTTTCACTACATAATCATAAGGGATTTTATTTAGGTCATACCTGAATGGTCTAGTAGTTCTCCCTACTTTGTTCAATTTAAGTCTGAATTTGGCAATAAGGAGTTCATGATCTGAGCCACAGTCAGGTCCCGGTCTTATTTTTTCTGACTGTATAGAGCTTCTCCATCTTTGGCTGCAAAGAATATAATCAATCTGATTTCAGCATTGACCATCTGGTGATGTCCATGTGTAGAGTCTTCTCTTGTGTTGTTGGAATAGGGTGTTTGCTATGACCAGGGCGTTCTCTTGGCAAAACTCTACTAGCCTTTGCCCTGCTTCATTCTGTACTCCAAGGCCAAATTTGCCTGTTATTCCAGGTATTTCTTGACTTCCTACTTTTGCATTCCAGTCCCCTATAATGAAAAGGACATCTTTTTGGGGTGTTAGTTCTAAAAGGTCTTGTAGGTCTTCATAGAACCATTCAATTTTTTAGCTTCTTCAGCGTTACTGGTCAGGGCATAGACTTGGATTACTCTGATACTGAATGGTTTGCCTTGGAAACAAACAGAGATCATTCTGTCATTTTTGAGACTGCATCCAAGGACTGCATTTTCACTCTTTTGTTGACCATGATGGCTACTCCATTTCTTCTAATGGATTCTTGTCCACAGTAGTAGATATAATGGTCGTCTGAGTTAAATTCACCCATTCCAGTCCATTTTAGTTCACCGATTTCCTAAAATGTTGATGTTCAATCTTGCCATCTCCTGTTTGACCACTTCCAATTTGCCTGGATTCATGGACCTAACATGCGAGGTTCCCATGCAATATTGCTCTTTATAGCATCGAACCTTGCTTCTATCACCAGTCACATCCATCACTGGGTGTTGCTGCTACTTTGGCTCTGTCTCTTCTTTCCTTCTGGAGTTATTTCTCCACGGATCTCCAGTAGCATATTGGGCACCTACCATACCTGGAGAGTTCATCTTTAAGTGTCTTATCTTTTTGCCTTTTCATACTGTCCATGGGGTTCTCAAGGCAAGAAATAGAGGAAAACAATAGAATGGGAAAGACTAGAGATCTCTTCAAGAAAATTAGAGATACCAAGGGAACATTTCATGCAAAGATGGCCACAATAAAGGACAGAAATGGAAGAAGCAGAAGATATTAAGATATTAAGAAGCAGAAGATTTAAGATATTAAGAAGAGGTGACAAGAATACACAGAAGAACTATACAAAAAAGATCTACATGACCCAGATAATCACGATGGCATGATCACTCACATAGAGCCAGCCATCCTGGAATGTGAGGTCAAGTGGCCCTTAGGAAGCAACACTACAAACAAAGCTAGTGGAGGTGATGGAATTCCAGTTGAGCTATTTCAAATCCTAAAAGATAATGCTGTGAAGGTGCTGCACTCAATACGCCAGCAAATTTGGAAAACTCAGCAGTGGACACAGTACTGGAAAAGGGCAGTTTTCATTCCAGTCCCTAAGAAAGGCAATGCCAAAGAATGCTCAAACTACCACACAATTGCACTCATCTCACACGCTAGTAAAGTAATCCTCAAAATTCTCCAAGCCAGGCTTCAACAGTACATGAACTGTGAACTTCCAGATGTTCAAGTTGGATTTAGAAAAGGCAGAGGAACCAGAGATTAAATCGCTAACATCCATTGGATCATCGAAAAAGCAAGATAGTTCCAGAAAAACATATATTTCTGCTTTATTGCCTATGCCAAAGCCTTTGACTGTGTGGATCACCACAAACTGTGAAAAATTCTGAAAGAGATGGGAATACCAGACCACCTGACCTGTCTTCTGAGAAATCTGGATGAAGGTCAAGAAGCAATGGTTAGAACAGGACATGGAACAGTAGACTGGTTCCAAACAGGGAAAGGAGTACGTCAAGGCTATATATTGTTACCCTGCTTATTTAACTTATATGCAGAGTACATCATGAGAAATGCTGGGCTGGATGAAGCACAAGCTGGAATCAAGATTGCCAGGAGAAAAATCAGTAACCTCAGATATGCAGATGATACCACCCTTATCGCAGAAAACAAAGAAGAACTAAAGAGCCTCTTGATGAAAGTGAAAGAGGAGAGTGAAAAAGTTGGCTTAAAACTCAACATTCAGAAAACTAAGATCATGGCATCTGGTCCCAACACTTCATGGCAAATAGATGGAGAAACAATGGAAACAGTGACAGAGTTTATTTTTTTTTGGTCTCCAAAATCACTGCAGTTGGTGATTGCAGCCATGAAATTAAAAGATGCTTGCTCCTTGGAAGAAAAGTTATGACCAACCTGGACAGCATATTCAAAAGCAGAGACATTACTTTGCCAACAAAGGTCCATCTAGTCAAGGCTATGGTTTTTCCAGTAGTCATGTATGGATGTTGAGAGTTGGACTATAAAGAAAGCTGAGTGCCAAAGAATTGATACTTTAGAACTGAGCTGTCAGAGAAGACTTTTGAAAGTCCCTTGGACTGCAAGGAGATCCAACCAGTCCATCCTAAAGGAAATCAGTCCTGAATATTCACTGGAAGGACTGATGCTGAAGCTGAAACTCCAATACTTTGGCCACCTAATATGAAGAACTGACTCATTTGAAAAGACCCTGTTGCTGGGAATGATTAAAGGCAGGAGGAGAAGGGGACAACGAGGATGAGATGGTTGCATGGTATCACCAACTCAATGGACATGAGTTTGAGTGAACTCTGGGAGTTAGTGATGGACAGGGAGGCCTAGTGTGGTGCAGTCCATGGGGTCACAAGGAGTTGGACATGACTGAGCAACTGAACTAAACTGAACTGGGCTCAATCCATAGATTTATGTTATTAGCCTTGTCCTCCAAGGCATTCACTTTTGCCTGGGCAGCATTCCTCAATGAATGTTTATTGATTTGCCTGCTCTCCATGGATTGGAACTTTTTAAAATTCTGATCCACTGCAAGCACCAGTCCCCCTCAAAACAACACCCAGACATTAACATAGATCTCTTTCAGAAGTGTGGCTCACTAAAGTAATGATTTATACCTTAGCAGCCTAGGTAAGGAAGAAAGTATAATGTAGTTTTAAAAATTCTCCAATCTGATATGCACCTCATTTCCCATCTCTGTCAGTGAGATAGACCACAGTGGCAGAGAAGTCCAGAGAAAGAAGAGGTTCCCTGTGACTGTTAACATCAGCTCCCAGGAGGTAGAAGGCATTCTTACATGGAAGGAGCTACATTGATGACCTCAAGAGGGCCATTTCACCCTTGAGTTTCTATGAAACCTTTGGAATTTAAAATAGAGCACTAAAAAGAACTTTAAGAGATCATCAAGGCCATACCCCTGCCTGTTATAATATTTTTGTATTTCCAGGTTCAATGTGGAAGTGCAAAGGCTCACGCTGCAAGAGAAATTGATGGGTTAGAGGGCAAGAAAGCTTAGGGGGAGAGAAGAGAAAGGAAAAGAAAAATCTGAGGATAAAGGAATTTATGCCCTCCCAATTAACCTTACTCAGGACCTCGAAATTCCCAAGGCAACCCTGATTCTACCTTTCTTTCTTTTGTTTTCAAATATGGAATTTTCCCCAGGACTAATGTTAGAACTGAGCATATTCTTCCTTTGATTTATGAGAACATTCAGGGAATATAAGGTCATGAAAGTTACCAAACCAGCTGGCTTCAATGCAAAGTAATTAAATAGAAAGTCTTAAAAACTTAAAATCTTTGCTAGACTTATTTCAGAAAAAAAAAAAAAGTTACATTTATTTTCCTTTACATTTGAAGTACCCACTTCTTATATTTTTAAAATATTTATTCTAAGTTTACATTAACCTTCCTCCTGATGACAGGAGTGGACCTAATTCAAAAAGACCTATAAAAGAGCAGAAATTAGAGCATCTGTATTTGTGGTTAAAACTATTAGTAGACAACCACATTTCAGGAAATACGTGGTTAAAGTAATTAGATAACCAAAAATGCCTGTTCAGAAAAGCAAAGTTAAATGCTGGAATTTTTTTTTTTTCCCCTAAAAAAAAGCCACTATGATTTCAAATAAGGAGGGAAAAAAAAAAAAGCCTAACGGATTTCTTAAGAAGTTGTGCAGAAATGCATACTTAAGTGGTTATGCTCTAAACATGAAAGCAATCTGCTAAGAGTGGCGTTAAGATGTGGGTTTATGAGTTATCCATATATTAGGTAGAGCACCTACCCCAAGCATTGTACTACGCTACTTGTTGTTCAATTCCTTTGATACTGTCCTTAAATTGTCCTTAATAGTACCTTACAGAGCAGGGCCCACCCAAAGGCTTTCGTGATCCCTCTACTCCAATATTATCTTTAGGAAAAGTCAGATTCTTTGAAAAGCCTCTCAGGTTCTTGGTTGTGTGATTCCTTTGCAGTAGGCATATTCAGATACACATGCTTAGTAATATTTCTAAGGAAAATTATGTTTGAAACTCTGTTCTTATAAGTATAATCCTCAGCACACTCACACAAGTAAATCACTCCTGCATCTAGGATCTAAGAAACAGAGCCAATTTCTGGTAAAGGGACAAGATAGTCAATTAAAAGAAACCAACTGGTAGCAAACTTAGATGGTGAGCCATGAGGCAATTTTCTCTGGCTTTAGCTTGCAGTACCAAAGCGTGCTTTAATAGAGAAGCTTCAGGTACTGGTAATCTATCAGTGTCTACATCTCTCTGAGCGTGACATAGCAGTTCTCTCATTTTTGAAGGCTGAGTGTTTCCATTTTCTTGTATCCTATAGATATCCAAGAGCAAAGAGAGTTGCCACATTACATTTCTCCAAATAAGACCATAGGGTAGTCAAATTAATCTAATTATCTGTGACCCAATTTGATAACACTGCTAAAAGCGATGTTAGAGGACTTCTCTACAGTTAAGTTCTTTGTTTTCTCATTCATTTTCTTGTTTTATTAATTCGGCTGAGAAAGAACCCTTTCACAGCAACAGCACGCCTGCTTAGAAATTTTATGCATGTACGTGAACTACTGAAAAAGTGTACTCTGTCTACAGCACTTGGAAAATGCAATGAGGAGAGAGTCAAAATCGTCATGAGTTTCAATAAACATCAGACAAATTCTAAAGATTGATCCAATGCCATTTTCACATTTAGCAATCCAACTCAAGCACATATTTCTCAGGTGACTAATATAACAGATTCAACTGTTGTTTCATCAAAATCAGAAATATTACTTGCTTGTAGCTCTTTTCATGAAGTTGGACACTGTACGTTTTCCATCTGCTTCTTTCTTATATCATTTTTAGCCCTCATGTAACACTATTCACTTCAACCTCTTCCTCAAAGATACAAACATGTGGCTGGTTATGGTACTCAAGAAAATATTTTTGTATTCCATAGGAACAGAGATACATAATTTTCTATGGGAATCACTTTCATTTCAATTTTTCCAGTTACAAATTTACTCTGTCTTAATTCAAAAACCTTTGTGTGATTTTAAAATTTCTTCTCCAATATACTTTAATTCTGAATTTTTAATGTTTATAATGATCAAAATTATATGCTTGGAATATATCCTTCAACATAACGGCATTACGACTAAATTTTTATTTGAATTATGTTTATGGTAATAATAACCAATGTTTTTTTCATGACATAGGTTAAAAGTCTGCAGCCTCTAATTTGACAAGAGCTCTATTATCACTTTCTGCAAAAAAAGAATATTAAGACATCTAAAATCTGACACAAATAGAAATCTCTTTCTCTCACTCTCTTTTTTTAAACAAGAATAATGATTATATATGCTGCTTGATATCCCATTTTCAGGGCAACTAAAGGGATATAGAGGTTCAAGCTTCATCTCTTCAACCAAATAAGACCACTGCCAAGTATGCATTGGTGTATTTCTATACACTGAACTGCTTTAGATAATAGATAAAGTTAGCTTTATCTACTTCATGGTCTTATCCATTCAGGGCCCTCTGCTTCAACTAACATAAAAATACCTTCACTGCAGGGTCCCAGTCCAGAGGGCTAATACACAGCACACCTTCTGTAAAATATACCATTCTAAAACTTGAAAAATGGTCAGCTAATTAAAGACCAGTGAACGGTTTTGAGACAGGAAGAATTCTCCTATTCAAAACTGAAACAGAACCTGAATGGAATCAAAAAGTTCCAAAGTAGGCTGATATTCTCCATGACTTGTAAGACTATCTATTATCATTTTTCAAATGTCTCGCACTGTACCTGAGTCTTTTTGTTTGTTTGTTTTGGTCATAACTACAAATGAAACTTCAAAAGCCAATGCTGTTTTACATGTGTGCCTCTGGAGAGATGTGTATGAGAGAGATCCCTTAGAAATAATACAAAAAGTCTGTCCTTCTGCAAAGTTCAGCACAGACTTCACACCAGAGTATTTTGATTAATTTCACTTCAGAAATGCGTAAGTGGAGTGTATGCTCAAAATAACACCCCCAACTACACTCAGAAATTCTGAAGCTTAGCACGCTTCCCAAAACATCTCTGAAAAAGACAGCACTCCAATAAAGACTGGTTTTCTGCTGGATCTGAGTCCATGACCCTGGGATGCTAGGAAACCAGTCTAATCTCAAAGAGTAGAGGCTAGGTCAGTGCCCCTCCAGGACTGAAAACTGAATCTAGCTGCCAGGAAGTCTGGTTGCTGTGATCTCCCAAGTGACTCCTCCTGAGGACCTGCTCTAAGAAGAAGAAGGGGGGCTGCCTTGCCCAAAGTTGTGCCCCTAGTAAGGATCTGGGGAGACAGAAGCCAAGCACTCTTTTTTAAAATTTTTTATTGGAGTATATTTGCTTTACAATGTTATATTAATTTCTGCTGTATATGTATAGCAAAGTGAAATCAGCTATACATATACATAATGTCCCCTCTTTTCTAAATTTCCCTCCCATTTAGGTCACCACAGAGCAGAGTAAAGTTCCCTGTGCTATACAGTAGGTTCTCATCATTATCCAGTTTATACATAATATCAATAATGTATATATATATCAATCCTAATCTCCCAATTCATTCTACCACACCTGTCCCTTGGTATCCATACATTTGTTCTCTACATCTGTGTCTCTATTTCTGCTTTGTATAACATCATTTGTACCAAATAAGATCATTTGTACCAATTTTCTTCAGCTTCCATGTATAAGCATCAATATACAATATCTGCTTTTCTCTTTCTGATTTACTTCATTCCGTAAGACAGTCTCTAGGCCCATTCACACCTCTACAAATGACTCAATTTCATTCTTATTTATGGTTTAGTTTTATATATATATATATATATATATATATATATATATATATCACATCTTCTTTATCCTTTCCTCTGTCAATGGACATTTGGGTTATTTCCATGTATTGGCTATTGTAAACAGTGTTGCATTAAACTTTTGAGTACATCTGTCTTTTTTTTTTTTATAATTAATTTTATTTTATTTTTAAACTTTACATAATTGTATTAGTTTTGCTAAATATCAAAATGAATCCACCACAGGTATACATGTGTTCCCCATCCTGAACCCTCCTCCCTCCTCCCTCCCCATACCATCCCTCTGGGTCGTACCAGTGCACCAGCCCCAAGCATCCAGTATCGTGCATTGAACCTGGACTGGCATCTCGTTTCATACATGATATTTTACATGTTTCAATGCCATTCTCCAAAATCTTCCCACCCTCTCCCTCTCCCACAGAGTCCATAAGACTGTTCTATACATCAGTGTCTCTTTTGCTGTCTCGTACACAGGGTTATTGTTACCATCTTTCTAAATTCCATTTATATGTGTTAGTATACTGTATTGGTGTTTTTCTTTCTGGCTTACTTCATTCTGTATAATAGGCTCCAGTTTCATCCACCTCATTAGAACTGATTCAAATGTATTCTTTTTAATGGCTGAGTAATACTCCATTGTGTATATGTACCACAGCTTTCTTATCCATTCATCTGCTGATGGACATCTAGATTGCTTCCATGTCCTGGCTATTATAAACAGTGCTGCGATGAACATTGGGGTACACGTGTCTCTTTCCCTTCTGGTTTCCTCAGTGTGTATGCCCAGCAGTGGGATTGCTGGATCATAAGGCAGTTCTATTTCCAGTTTTTTAAGGAATCTCCACACTGTTCTCCATAGTGGCTATACTAGTTTGCATTCCCACCAACAGTGTAAGAGGGTTCCCTTTTCTCCACACCCTCTCCAGCATTTATTATTTGTAGACTTTTGGATCGCAGCCATTCTGACTGGTGTGAAATGGTACCTCATAGTGGTTTTGATTTGCATTTCTCTGATAATGAGTGATGTTGAGCATCTTTTCATGTGTTTGTTAGCCATCTGTATGTCTTCTTTGGAGAAATGTCTATTTAGATCTTTGGCCCATTTTTTGATTGGGTCATTTATTTTTCTGGAGTTGAGCTGTAGGAGTTGGTTGTATATTTTTGAGATTAGTTGTTTGTCAGTTGCTTCATTTGCTATTATTTTCTCCCATTCTGAAGGCTGTCTTTTCACCTTGCTAATAGTTTCCTTTTATGTGCAGAAGCTTTTAAGTTTAATTAGGTCCCATTTGTTTATTTATTCCATTCACCATTGCAACGAAAAGAATAAAATACTTAGGAATATATCTACCTAAAGAAACTAAAGACCTATATATAGAAAACTATAAAACACTGGTGAAAGAAATCAAAGAGGACACTAATAGATGGAGAAATATACCATGTTCATGGATTGGAAGAATCAATATAGTGAAAATGAGTATACTACCCAAAGCAATTTATAGATTCAATGCAATCCCTATCAAGCTACCAACAGTATTGTTCACAGAGCTAGAACAAATAATTTCACAATTTGTATGGAAATACAAAAAACCTCGAATAGCCAAAGCGATCTTGAGAAAGAAAAATGGAACTGGAGGAATCAACCTACCTGACTTCAGGCTCTACTACAAAGCCACAGTTATCAAGACAGTATGGTACTGGCACAAAGACAGAAATATAGATCAATGGAACAAAATAGAAAGCCCAGAGGTAAATCCACGCACATATGGACACCTTATCTTTGACAAAGGAGGCAAGAATATACAATGGATTAAAGACAATCTCTTTAAGAAGTGGTGCTGGGAAATCTGGTCAACCACTTGTAAAAGAATGAAACTATAACACCATATACAAAAATAAACTCAAAATGGATTAAAGATCTCAATGTAAGACCAGAAACTATAAAACTCCTAGAGGAGAACATAGGCAAAACACTCTCTGACATACATCACAGCAGGATCCTCTATGACCCACCTCCCAGAATATTGGAAATAAAAGCAAAAATAAACAAATGGGACCTAATTAAACATCTGTCTTTTTGAATTATGGCTTTCTCTAGGTATGTGCCCAGTACTGGGATTGCTGGGTCATATGGTTATTTCTATTTTTAGTTTTTTAATAAACTTCCATACTACTCTCCATGGTAGCTATATCAGTTTTCATTCTTACTAACAGTGCAAGTTCAGTTCAGTTCAGTTCAGTCGCTCAGTCATGTCCGACTCTTTGCGACCCCATGAACCACAGCACACCAGGCCTCCCTGTCCATCACCAACTCCCGGAATCCACCTAAACCCATGTCCATTGAGTCAGTGATGCCATCCAACCATCTCATCCTCTGTCATCCCCTTCTTCTCCTGCCCTCAATTTTTCCCAGTATCAAGGTCTTTTCAAATGAGTCAACTCTTCACATCAGGTGCCCAAAGTATTGGAGTTTTAGCTTCAACATCAGTCCTTCCAAAGAACACCCAGGACTGATCTCCTTTAGGATGGACTGATTGGATTTCCTTGCAGTCCAAGGGACTCTCAAGAGTCTTCTCCAACACCACAGTTCAAAAGCATCAGTTCTTCTGCCCTCAGCTTTTTTATAGTCCAACTCTCACATCCATACATGACCACTGGAAAAACCATAGCCTTGACTAGATGGACCTTTGCAGTGCAAGAGGGTTCCCTTTTCTCTACATCTTCTGCACTAACAATGAAAGATCAGAAATAGAAATTAAGGAAATAATCCGATTTACTATAGCAACAAAAAGAATAAAATACCCAGGAATAAACCTCTATAAGGAGACAAAAGACCTGTACTTAGTTTAGAAAACTATAAGATACTGATGAAAGAAATAAAAGATGACACAAACGGAGAAATAAACTGTGTTATTGGATTGGAAAACCTATATTGTGAAAATGACTATACTACCCAAAGAAATCTAGAGATTTAATTCAATCCCTAACAAATTACCAGTTATCAGTGGCATTTTTCACAGAACTAGAACAAAAAATTGTACAATTTATATGGAAACACAAGAGATTTTGACTAGCAAAAGCAATATTGAGAAAAACAAAACCAAAAATGGAGCTGGAGGAATCAGGCTCCCTGACCTCAGACTATACTTCAGGGCTACAGGAATCAAGACAGTATGGCAGTGGCACAAAGACAGAAATATAAATCTGCAGAACAGGACAGAAAGCACAGAGATAAACCCACACCGCTCTGGCCACCTAGTCTATGACAAAGGAGGCCAGAATATACATTGGAGCAAAGCCACAGCCTCTTCAATAAGTGGTTCTGGGAAAACTGGACAGCCATATGTAAGAGAATGAAATTAGAACATTCTCTAACACCATACACAAAAATAAAATGGATTAAAGACCTAAATGTAAGGCCAAATACTATAAAACTCTTAGAGGAAAACATAGGCAGAACACTCTGACATAAATCACAGCAAGATGTTGTTTGACCTACCTCCCAGAGTAGTGAGAATAAAACCAAAAATAAACAAATGAGACCTAATTAAACTTAAAAGCTTTTGCACAACAAAGAAAACCATAAACAAGATGAAAAGACAACCCTCAAAATGGGAGAGAATATTTGCAAATAAAGCAACTGACAAAGGATTAATCTCCAAAATATACAAACAGCCATGTATCTCAATATCAAAAAAACAAACAACCAAATCAAAACAAAGGCAGAAGACCTAAACAGACATTTCTTCAGAGAAGACATATAGATGGCCAATAAACACATGAAAAGATGCTTCACATCACTCATTATTAGAGAAATGCAAATCAAAACTACAATGAGGTATCGCCTCCCACCAGTCAGAATGGCCATTATCACAAAATCTACAGACAATAAAGGCCAAGCTCTCATACCTCAAGTGAGATCAACTCTAAGGGCCCAAGTGTCACTAATGGTAAAGAACCTGTCTGCAGATGCAGGAGACATAAGAGAAGCAGGTTTGATCCCTGGGTTGGAGGAGGAAATGGGAACCCACTCCAGTATTCTCGCCTGGAGAATATCATGGACAGAGAAGCCTTGTGGGCTGTAGTACATGGGGCTGCAAAGAGTTGGACACAACTGAAGTGACTTAGCACACCCCCTAAGGGCCACGCAGTGCCCAGGCTCCCTGCAGGATGAGCTGAGGCCTTAGCCAAGGTTGTATCTCAGCCTACCTCCTCACTCTGCCTACTGCTGGGGCCTTTTTTCCCTCGTAGGTGTTGATCCAGAACACACTCCCAATCTCTGACCCAGCACCTCAGGAAACCTGACGTACCAAACAGTATAAAAGGAGCAGGAGGGCAACAAAAAATATTACAGTTCAACCTTACTTCTTTTGTGCAAATAAAGAAACTTCAGCCAAGAACAATTATATCATTTGCATTGAATTAAATATCTAGCTAGTCCCAGGGCCAGATCCTCTATCTCTTGACTTAAAAGTGGGCATTCTTTATTAGAAATTATTTTCCTTAACAGACTCTAACTATACTTCACCTAAGAAAACCACATCTGAGCTTAAATCTGGCAAAGTAACAGTTAATAGTTCATCTCTTTTCAGCATTCAACATGCCATATTACATTTCTAGAAACTCTACCAAAGGAGGAGAAAGGTCTCAATGAGTTGGAGGGGTTCAGAGGACCAGGGTGATTAAGGTGGAAACTAACTTTTTTCTAAATATCTACCAGCACCATGGGCCTCTCAAGTGGTGCTAGTGATAAAGAACCTGCCTGCCAATCCAAAAGATATAAGCAGAAGTAGGTTTGATGCCTGGATCAGGAAGATCCCCTGGAGGAAAGTACGGCAACCCACTCCAGTATTCTTGCCTGGAGAACCCCATGGATAGAGGAGCCTGGTGGGCTACTCTGTAGGGTTGCAAAGAGTTGGACACAACTGAAGTGACTGAGTGAGCGAGCCAGCTACCAGCACCATGCTAGGAGCTTTCCATGTTACCTTACTAATCTTCACAATAACTCAATGATAGAATATTCTCTTTCTCATTTTAGAAATGAATGAACCTGCTAAAAGGAGGTTCAGTTGGCTCACATGAGATTTGACTATGACGCTGTTGATGTGTCCCTTTACCCAAGGCCTCACCAGGACTACAAATAAACAAGGTCTGTCCTCCCTTGATTCACCATGTTTGCAAGTGTGAAGCTTTCATTATCATTTGTCTTTCAGATTCTCACTAATTAGGTAGAGCTTCACTACATAATATACCTGTTAACTTGACTCACTACAAATAAAAATCAACAACGCCACAAGTTTCAGAATGTTGATTAGCATTTATGATTTCCGAGTGCCAAAATAAATCAATTATTTTGAAGGACTAGTAAAGCTAAGGCACATTCTTATGGTGTTTTCATCAGTACAAAAAATTTACAATGACATCTCTTAACTAGGCACTTAAGAAATCATTTGGC
This sequence comes from Bos javanicus, assembly GCF_032452875.1. Lineage (NCBI taxonomy): Eukaryota > Metazoa > Chordata > Mammalia > Artiodactyla > Bovidae > Bos > Bos javanicus. Next base: position 86,083,273 of record NC_083872.1, on the reverse strand, counting down.
AGTTTACTTTTGGCCAAATGCCATACATTGTTTTAATGTCAGAAAGGAAGCAAAAGTTATTTATAGATTGATATACAACACTATTAAAGCTCAATCTTATATACAGCAACACATTCCAAATTGAGTTCTCAACACTACATTTTAAAGCACAAATCACTGTATTCAATACAAGCATACGAATATCTTCTTAATAAAGTACCAGATGTGTGACAAAGACTCCAAAAGGGGATGAGACAATTAAAAGAAAAATCTAATAATGTCAACATGTATTTTTTACCTTACCAGAAAATTAATTTTGTGACCTCACTTCTATACCCTGTTTTTTCAGTATCTGTGATTCATTGGAGAATGCTAGTCAATAGGAGGAGAAGGCAATGGCACCCCACTCCAGTACTCTTGCCTGGAAAATCCCATGGATGGAGGAGCCTGTTAGGCTGCAGTCCATAGGGTCGCTAAGAGTCAGACACGACTGGGCAACTTCACTTTCACTTTTCACTTTCATGCACAGGAGAAGGTAATGGCAACCCACTCCAGTGTTCTTGCCTGGAGAATCCCAGGGAAGGGGGAGCCTGGTAGGCTGCTGTCTATGGGGTCGCACAGGATCGGACACAACTGAAGCGACTTAGCAGCAGCAGTCAATAGGAACCCAGTAAAATGTGAGTTTATAACAATGGATGCTGTTGTTAACAGTGCTAGACTTTGACATTTTAGTTAATCTAAGTAATTTTTTAAAAGATTAGTGTTTCTTATTTGTTTATATAGACACAGCATTTTTTTAGCCTTGTGGGATTGTGTTTTCATAGTAAGATAAGCCTTCAGATAATTCTCTCTCTGCAGAATTCTGGTATTTGTAGTTGTGTGAGCATAACCAATTGGCATAATTTAGTTATAATAAAGTGACTTCTGAATTCCATAAATAAAAGGACATTTACATCTATGACAATTTTTAAAATAAACTTAAAAAACTTTTTAATGTACACTAATTATTACCGTTTTAAAGCAATACAGGAGCCTCTCACTCTTGCGACACAGAACAATATGTCTTATTGGTTCCAACTCAGCATGACATCTTGAGGTCTATCAGCTGGTTTTATTTTATGTTAGGCTTAAAAAAACAGGAGGCTTTACATAAGACACAGGAAGACGAGGTGAAATGAGAACTAAGAGATTAAAAATACTCTCTAAACTCAGAATACTACTTTTCACTTTGAGTCTATAATGAAATAAAAGTTAATTCCTTCCTCAAGAGGGCTGTGAGATAAAATACAAGACACCCAAAGAAAATCTGAATTTTAGGTAAACAGTTTTTTAATTGTGTCCCATGCAATATTTGTATTGTGCATATGAATCCACCTGAGTGTCTTTTTAAAATGCAAGTTCTGTATCAGCAGGCCTCAGATGGCACCTCAGAGTCTGTATTCTAATTTGCTAAATCTGGCAACTTATCCTAAATTCCTTGCAAAAGAAGAAACTGCTGAAGATAACAATGTTAAATGCTCACTTGTGGACTAATATTTGCAATTAATGAATGGAATGAAGAATTGGGTTTTATTTACATACTTGTTTCAGTGTTGTCTCTAAAAACTCCAGATTAGTAGCAAAACTAAAAGCCTGAAGGAGAGTTTTGAGAATATTATTTATAACATTATCATCTATGTGTATTTTCCCCCATTTTCACAGATTTATCAAACCAGTGGTATTCAAACTTGGCTAAACATCAAAATCACCTTCAGAGCTTTTTAAAATCCTGATACCTAGCCACATTCTACTCAACTAAATGCTAATCTCTTGGGGTAACCCAGGCATAGATGGTTTTACTCTCCCCAGGTGATGCCAACATGCTGCCAAGACAGAGAATTTGCCCTAAGTTCCTACCATACAAAGTGTGGTCTGGGAACCAGCAATATCAGCCTCAGTTGGCAACGTGTTAGCAACATAGAATCTCAGGCTCCACCCTAGGCCTTCTGAGTCAGAATCTTAACAAGATATCCAGATGATTCATATACACATTACAGTCTGACAGACAATACTCTGAATCATTTAGTGATAACAACTAAATGGAGCCACACATGACTATCACTATATTATTAACTGGAATTCTATAATGTCCCAACAGACCAAAACTTGTCTGGTTTAGTGCAGTCATTAAATCATCAGTACTCTGTTGATGCAAATCACTTTGGGCTTCCAAGAGAAATCATATGACCATCCAAAGGGACCCTGGATAGAATGCTGGCATCAATTCCCAAGAGACAGAGGGCCAGTCTATGCCCATACCACCTTGAGCATACCTGATTTCACCAAAGGACAGCAGACCTGATCGTGGCCATAATTCCACAACTAAGATATCAGTCTCTAAACAGCAACACTGCTCCCTTTTCTCTGCTAATCCCAATCCTAGTTAGTAAAACTAATTGATCGAAACATGAAACTACTAAGACCTACTCAAGACCTGACTCATTGGAAAAGACCCTGAAGCTGGGAAAGATTGAAGGTAGGAGGAGAAGGGGGCAACCGAAGATGAGATGGCTGGATGGCATCACCAACTCAATGGACATGAGTTCGAGCAAACTCCAGGAGACAGTGAAGGACAGGGAAGCCTGGTGTGCTGCAGTTCATGGGGTCACAAAGAATGACCCCCAGTCACAACTTAGTGACTGAACAACAACAACGAAAGTGCTTTGCCCCAAAGTGCTGGCATATCTTTGGTGATCATTGTATGTTTTCAATCATAAATTCACAGGTTTCCTGTATAAGTTCCATCAAGCAACTGAGTGCTTTTTTCCCAAATAATGGTACCTTTTAAGAAGCCCAACAAAGTAACCTCCTAAACACAACAGAACCAAGTATTCACTTTGAGGCTGAAATCTAGGTGCTGGGATTTGGAAACTGTCTGGAAGACTTCCTGCCAAATTGTCTTTCCCACTTGTAACTGGAGTTCTCCTATGAGCAGTAAGCTTTTTGTGTTAAATAGGTCAGTGTTCACTCCAATCCCAAAGAAAGGCAATGCCAAGGAATGTTCAAACTACCACACAATTGTACTCATCTCACACACTAGCAAAGTAATGTTCAAAATTCTCCAAGCCAGGCTTCAAGGTGAACCAAAGCTTCCAGATGTTCAAGCTGAATTTAGAAAAAGCAGAGGAACCAGAGATCAAACTGCCAACATCCATGGGATCATCAAAAAAGCAAGAGAGTTCCAGAAAAACATCTACTTCTGCTTTATTGACTACACGAAAGCCTGTGTCTGGGTGGATGACAACAAACTGTGAAAAATTCTTTAAGAGATGGGAATACCAGACCACCTGACCTGTCTCTTGAGAAATCTGTATGCAGGTCAGGAAGCAACAGTTAGAATTGGACATGGAACAACAGACTGGCTCCAAATAGGAAAAGGAGTACATCAAGGCTGTATATAGTCACCCTGCTTATTTAACTTATATGCAGAGTACATCATGCAAAATGCTTGACTGGGTGAAGCACAAGCTGGAATCAAGATTGTTGGGAGAAATATTAATAACCTCAGATACACAGATGACACCATCCTTATGGCAAGAAGTGAAGAGGAACTAAAGATCTTCTTGATGAAAGTAAAATAGGAGAGTGAAAAAGCTCACTTAAAATTCAACATTCAAAAAACAAAGATCATGGCATCCAGTCCGATCACTTCATGGCAAATAGATGGGGAAACAGTAGAAACAGTGACAGACTTGATCTTCTTGGGCTCCAAAATCACTACACATGGTGATTGCATCCATGAAATTAAAAGATGCTTGCTCCTTGGAAGAAAAGCAACGACAAACCTAGGCAGCATATTAAAAAGCAGAGACATTACAAAGCTAACAAATATCTGTCTGTGTACACTAATAATGAGAAAATAGAAAGAGAAATTAAGGAAACAATTCCATTCACCATTGCAATGAAAAGAATAAAATACTTAGGAATATATCTACCTAAAGAAACTAAAGACCTATATATAGAAAACTATAAAACACTGGTGAAAGAAATCAAAGAGGACACTAATAGATGGAGAAATATACCATGTTCATGGATCAGAAGAATCAATATAGTGAAAATGAGTATACTACCCAAAGCAATCTATAGATTCAATGCAATCCCTATCAAGCTACCAATGGTATTTTTCACAGAGCTAGAACAAATAATTTCACAATTTGTATGGAAATACAAAAAACCTTAAATAGCCAAAGCAATCTTGAGAAAGAAGAATGGACCTGGAGCAATCAACCTGCCTGACTTCAGGCTCTACTACAAAGCCACAGTTATCAAGACAGTATGGTACTGGCACAAAGACAGACATATAGATCAATAGAACAAAATAGAAAGCCCAGAGATAAATCCATACACCTATGGACACCTTATCTGTGACAAAGAAGGCAAGAATATACAATGGAGAAAAGACAATCTCTTTAATAAGTGGTGCTGAGAAAACTGGTCAACCACTTGTAAAGAATGAAACTAGAACACTTTCTAACACCATACACAAAAATAAACTCAAAATGGATTAAAGATCTAAATGTAAGACCAGAAACTATAAAACTCCTAGAGGAGAACGTAGGCAAAGCACTCTCCGACATAAATCATAGCAGGATCCTCTATGACCCACCTCCCAGAATACTGGAAATAAAAGCAAAAACAAACAAATGGGACCTAATTAAAATTAAAAAGCTTCTGCACAACAAAGGGAACTATAAGCAAGGTGAAAGACAGCCTTCAGAATGCGAGAAAATAATAGCAAATGAAGCAACTGACAAAGGACTAATCCCAAAAATATACAAGCAACTCCTGCAGCTCTATTCCAGAAAAATAAATGACCCAATCAAAAAATGGGCCAAAGAACTAAATAGACATTTCTCCAAAGAAGACATACAGATGGCTAACAAACACAGGAAAAGATGCTCAACATCACTCATTATAGAGAAATGCAAATCAAAACCACTATGAGGTACCATTTCACGCCAGTCAGAATGGCTGCGATCCAGAAGTCTATAAGCAATAAATGCTGGAGAGGGTGTGGAGAAAAGGGAACCCTCTTACACTGTTGGTGGGAATGCAAACTAGTACAGCTACTATGGAGAACAGTGTGGAGATTCCTTAAAAAACTGGAAATAGAACTGCCTTATGACCCAGCAATCCCACTGCTGGGCATACACACCAAGGAAACCAGAATTGAAAGAGATATGTGTACCTCAATGTTCATCACAGCACTGTTTATAATAGCCAGGACATGGAAGCAATCTAGATGTCCATCAGCAGATGAATGGATAAGAAAGCTGTGGTACATACACACAATGGAGTATTACTCAGCCATTAAAAAGAACACATTTGAATCAATTCTAATGAGGTGGATGAAACTGGAGCCTATTATACAGAGTGAAGTAAGCCAGAAAGAAAAACACCAGTACAGTATACTAATGCATATATATGGAATTTAGAAAGATGGTAACGATAACCCTGTATGCAAGAGAGCAAAAGAGACACAGATGTATAGAACAGTCTTTTGGACTCTGTGGGAGAGGAAGAGGGTGGGATGATTTGGGAGAATGACATTGAAACATGTATAATATCATATAAGAAACGAATCACCAGTCCAGGTTCGATGCAGGATGCTTGGGGCTGGTGCCCTGGGATGACCCAGAGGGATGGTACAGGGAGAGAGGTGGGAGGGGGGTTCAGGATGGGGAACACGTGTACACCCGTGGTGGATTCATGTTGATGTATGGCAAAACCAATAAAATATTGTAAAGTAATTAGCCTCCAATTAAAATAAATAAACTTAAAGTAAAAAAAAAAAATAAAGGCAAGAAAAATAAAAAAGCAGAGACATTACAAAGCTAACAAATATCTGTCTAGTCAAAGCTATGGCTTTTCCAGTAATCATGTATGGATGTGAGAGCTGGACCATAAAGAAAGCTGAGTGCTGAAGAATTGATGTTTTTGAACTGTGTGTTAGAGAAGACTCTGGAGAGTCCCCTGGACTGCAAGGATATCAAACCAGTGAATCCTAAAGGAAATCAGTCCTGAATATTCATTGGAAGGACTGATGCTGAAGCTCCAAAACTTTGGCCACCTGATATGAAGAACTGATTCACTGGAAAAGACCCTGATGCTGGGAAAGACAGAAAGCAGGAGGAGAAGGGAACAACAGAGGATGAGATGGTTGGATGGCATCACTGACTCAATGGACATGAATTTGAGCAAGCTCTGGGAGTTGGTGATGGACAGGGAAGCCTGTCATGCTGCAGTCCATGGAGTCGGACATGACTAAGTAACTGAACTGAACTGAACTGAGTGTCCTCTGCTTCACCAAACATAAATGCTATATTCCCAAGAAGTTAGCACACTCATTTTCTCAAATCTTAGTGTTGAATTAGTTTATTAAATTGCAGGGTAGTTACCTAAAAGAAGAGATGGATGAGTTCTTGGTTACTGAAGGATTATGAGTTAGGGGAGGGATAGAGAAAGAACCAGACAGAAGAAATATGGGTACCAAAGAAAACCTTTGTCTACAGCATAATTTTGCTTCTGATCTGCCTTGATTAATACCTAAGGATGGCATTTTCAATACCTATGAGCAAAAATTAATGTTTCATATTTGTAAGTTGACTTTGTAACTTATTTTTAAATCATGTGAACTATAAAAGAACTAATGCAAGATGGTAGCCAACTGTTGAGTTTGTCTTTTAAAATAATTTAAGGGAAACCTAAGACATAGTAATTTTTAGTTTTCATATACTGTATATCATACCTTACAGGAACATGGAGCTCAAACAGAAAAATTGAGCTTATCTAAAGCTTTTGCGTATATAAGTATTTCTGAGCCTAATTACAGTTTTATTACACTTCATGAAGTGAGCAAGAGAAATTGTGTCTGCATCAGTGTAGTGAAGGAGTTTCTCATCTCAAAAGCCCATCTGTATTGATATCAGAAAAGGGTAGGGGTGCAAAATGACAGCCGCTGGCTTGCCCTTTTACCTTTCTAACAGGGCTGGTGGCAACAATGAAGCTTAATCAATGCAATGGAAGTGACATTTTGCAGTCAAATCAAATTAAATGGAAATGAAAGGAAAATCTGAGGTCCAACCTAAAGGCTGTTCCTCTTACCACTGAGGTCATCTCCATGGCAACTAAATGCTACAAATGTGTAGAGTAAATCCTTAACAAATCTGCAGAAAGCATGTCCAATTGAATATGATAGTGTCTGTCACTGTACTTTGTGGCTTTCTAAAAGCTTACATTAGAAGTAACAGAAAGGACTTCAGCCAGCGAGCAAGTAGAATAGCACAATTAATCTGACCACCCTCAGTGAGAGGGGTGCTCAACTTCTGAAAAAATGAACCCTAAGTAAGTGGGCAACTTAAAGACAGACCAAGTTAAGTGGATTAGGTTCAAACTGCAATGTTTTCCACAACTGTTTTTACTTGGACTTACTCAGTTCAGAAATCTGCCTAGTCCTTCTAAAAGCCTTTTCACATCATGAGGAATAATTTGAATGGGGCTACCCCTGTCCATTCCATTTTCTTTTCTCAAGTACTCCCTTGGAGATGCATTACCCTCTCCTTTTTCAGGATGTGTTCAGAGCAGATGGATTGTAGGGTTGTGAGAAAGCAGTCTGTACTGGTACCAACAGGACAACAGCAGTGGTAACAGAGCTTCACGGTGGTTTCCTCTCCACAGATGCTTCCAGAAGATTGCAACTCATCCCTATATGCCCCTAGATAATTTTCTGTACCATGTGGCCAATGCAAACTGACCTGGGTAACTTGGAGTTGGTTTCCTGTTATAGGCCACATTTTGCTGGAGAAAGTAAATCGATATCGCCAAAACATGCACGTGCTGTCATGTCCAACTCTTTGCAACCCCATGGGCTGTAGCCCACCAGGCTCCTCTGTCCACAAGATTTTCCAGGCAAGAATCGTGGAGTGGGTTCCCATTTCCTACTCCAGGGAATCTTCTCAACCCAAGGATCCAACCCTGTCTCCTGCATTGGCAGGCGGGTTCTTTACAGCTGAACCACCAGGGAAGCCCCATCATCAAACACACTTGCCCTACAAATGAAAAATCATTAGAGGCTTGCTCTCCTGAGAAAGCATGAATGTTCAGGTATCTGTATGTGTTTGGCTTGAGATTTGGGCTCCTTCTACCAAATGACAATATATTTACAAAAGAAAGAATAGGGAGAAACACTTAAGTATACCAGATTAGCCCAGTGATATGTACCAAATTCACTGTGTGAACTGTACAACGAAAAATGTTCTCTTGAAGAGAGACGCACCGCACTGAGTCTAATATGCTCTATGCCGGTCATTTAATTAAGCCATGAAAGTGGCCTCTATGGTTTTTTTTTTTTTTGAAAACACTTAATCTGGAGTTTGCTCTTGATGCTGTCACTGTGCAGTATGAAAGATGTCAGCAGATTTATACCTTAGGTAAGAGAAATGGGAGGATGACAATTTGATGTGAAGTGACAGTTTTTGCTCAAATGCATAAAACCATGGGTCATTACATTCTATCCCCATTAAGATAGCAATTCACACTAATTAATTAATTCCAAGTAAGAAATTCTTATTCTCTAAGTGGTGGTGAAAATAGCAACAATGTTGCTAAGGTAATAACAGTACTCCTTTATCAAAAATATAAATTATCATCTTTTTGCAGTAGCACCAATTTCCTTTGGTTTAGGTAGTATATTTAATGATTTTTCACAATCTATATAATAATAACAATAAGACCTAACCTTCATTGAACACTTATTCTGACAGTGATGACAGCCAAGCAAAACAAAAATTGTTGTTCCTTGAAAAAAGTTTCTCCTATGTAGCGCCAATGTTTTAAGGTTTACAATAACTACATACCAATTTTGTTTCATATTATCATCCCCATAAAATTACACTTCGGTGTTAATGGAATATAATACTTTAGTTATAAGGAGTATCCTCTGCTCTTGGAGACTCTCATGCCAGCTCAGTTATTAATCAATAGCATTTAGGGTCACATCTCTGACCTGTCTCTTGCCAATATCCTCAACTGTAAAATAAAGCTTATTCTATAGCCTCTTACCTCACTGGATTACCTGAGCAATGAGATAATACACATGGAAAAGCTCTGGGGAGTATCCAACAATATATAGTCTATATATGACTATATTATTATATTGGAAAGACTTCTGTAACTTGTTCACACAGATCATTTTTGTAATGTTAAGAATATAGTTAAATATCCGTATTTACATTCATGGCAAATAGATAAGGAAACAGTGACTGACTTTATTTTCTTGGACTCCAAAATCACTGAGGATGGTGACTGCAGCCATTAAAATTAAAAGACGCTTGCTCCTTGGAAGAAAAGCTATGACAAACATAGACAGAATATTTAAAAGCAGAGACATCACTCTGCTGACAAAGGTTCCATATAGTCAAAGCTTCGGTTTTTCCAGTAGTCATGTATGGATGTGAGAGTTGGGCCATAAAGAAGGCTAAGCGCCAAAGAATTAATGCTTTCAAACTGCAGTGCTGGAGAAGACTCTTGAGAGTCCCTTGGACAGCAAGGAGATCAAACCAGTCAACCATAATGGAAGTCAACCTTGAATGTTCACTGAAAGAACTAATGCTGAAGCTGAAGCTCCAATATTTTGGCCACCTGATGTGAAGAGCCAAGTCACTAGAAAAGACCCTGAGGCTGGAAAAGGTTGAGGGCAGGCGGAGAAGGGGGTGACAGAGGATGAGATAGTTAGATGGCATCATTGACTCAATGGACGTGAGTTTGCGCAAACTCTGGGAGAAAGTGAAGGACAGAGAAGCCTGGTAGACCAAGGGGTTGCAAAGAGTCAGACACCACTGAGTGTCTGAACAACAACAACAACAAATTATAGTAAGCCTGAGATTAATTGTAAACTTACATTTTCTTAACTCTATACCTCTGTAGAGTATCCTTTATAGTCAAAATTAATTTCTTTTAGTCCAAGTATAATATTTAAAAGAAAATATTATATAATAACCTAAATAAACACTCTACAATTTGCTTTTCAAAAACTGTTACCTAGCATGAGGTTATTTCCTTAGGATTAGCTTCTATGGGCTGGGGCTGGGCTTAGTTGCTCAGTCGTGTCCGACTCTTCGCAACCCCATGGACTGTAGGCCACTAGGGTCTTCTGTCCATGGGAATTCTCCAGGCAAGAATACTGGAGTGGGTTCCCATGCCCTCCTCCAGGGGATCTTCCCAACCCAGGGACTGAACTCAGGTCTCCCACTTTGTAGGCAGATTCTTTACCGTCTGAGCCACCAGGGAAGCCCTAGCTCCTATTCCTAAAGTCAAATGCTAGAAGAGGAAAAAAAAAAGGCTTAGTTAGACCTTTGAATACTGAGGTCTGATAAGTTTTTATTGCATTAGACCTTTTTGATCATCTAAATGAGACAGAATAATACATTAAAGAGGATTCTTCCCAGCCCCCAAGGTTGCTTTCTCCTCTGATTTAGTGCATTATACACGTAAAGCTATATTTACATTTTTCCATATAAGACACAGATGGTCAACAGGAAAATGAAAAGGTGCTCAACGTCATTAGGGAAATGCAAATCAAAACCACAAGATATCATCTCACACCTGTTAGAATGCCTGGCATCAGAAAGACAAGAAACAACAAGTGTCGGGGAAGCACAAGTGGAGAAAAGGAAGCCCTCGCTCACTGTTGGTAGGAACGTAAACTGGTGCAGCCACTATGGAAAACCGTACGGAGGGTCTTCAAAAAATTTCAAAAAAGATCTATCATATAATCCAGTAATTCTACTTCTGGGTATTTATCCAAAGAAAATGAAAACAGTTAACTCAAAAAGATATATGCACCCCTATGTTCACTTGGTTAATTCACATTAACCAAGATATGAGTGAATAAAGGCAACGTGATATACACAGACCATATTATTATTATCACTGAGTCATAAGTATGAAAGTCATAAGAATGAAATCTTACTATTCGTGACAACATGGATGGACCTTGAGAACATTATATAAGTGAAATAAGTCAGACAGATAAAAGACAAATACCTTATGACCTCACTTAAATGTAGAATCTAAAAAACAAACCAAAAAGCACATAAACAGCCAAACAAATAAAAACAAGCTCATGGATACAGAGAACAGCTTAGTGGTTGCTAGAGGAGGCAGGGAGGGAGGAAGTGAAGGGGTTACAAAGCATAAACTTCCAGGGATAAAAAAGTTATGAGGGAGCAATGCAAAGCATGATGACTATACCATAATACTGAATTCCATATATGAAAGTTTCTCAGAGAGTATATCTTACATGTTTTCATCACAAGAAAAAAAAATGTAACAATGTATAGTGATGGATGTTAATAAGACCTACTGTGCTGATCATTTCACAATATATAAAAATACTGAATCATCACACTGTACACCTGAAACTAATATAATGTTATATGTCAATTATATCTAATTTTGAAAAATAAAGCCTTATTTTTTTTCTTTTGTAAAAAAATTTGCCCCACGTTTATCTCCATAGAAGCGTATGGGGCAACTGGAGGTGTATCATCCATTGCAGAGTCTAAGTCTCAGCATTTCAATTGCGAACTCTCTAAGTACTGCTGAATCTGAAAACAAAGACAGGAAGCCCTGCCACAGATTATCACACATCATGCACTCTCAAGGAAACAGAATGACAAGATTTAAAAGTTACTATGTCATATTTACTTTGGAAATTGCCATTATAACTGAAATATGGTTTGACAACACAGTTTTAAATTTCTCAATGCTTAGAGATTTTATCTAACTAATAAACTTGTGGCTTCATAAACCCACAAAGCTCCGGCAAGGCTATCTGATTTGAAAAGGGTGTGAGCTTGCCAGGTGGAAGGAAGCAGATGCCATCTACGGATTGGTGAACCGCAAAGTGTCTGTCTATTTTCAGAGATTACAGGGATGGCTCTGGTGCCATTGGTTAAGATAGCAAATTGATTTCTTCAATAAACCAGTGCTCTCATTCACTCACCACAATTTTCGAAAATTGCCCTTTTGATCTGAAGTTTCCAATCCTGGTCAGGCCTCATTTTTTATTTTGGAACACTGAAATCTACACTCTGTGGCTATTTTTTCCTTACATGACCAGAAACACAAACCTTTCTCTCCCCATTCACTCCACTGAAACTGAATGTGTTTCTTTAAATTGGCTTACATATTTATTGACTTTTCAAATAAATAAAAACTTTAAAACAAATGTAAAGTTTTATCAGATTAAAAGTGTGTTGACACAAAGGAGTTGCCAATTTAGTGCTATCTGTGAACAGATTAAGGACTGCTTCAGATAAGTGGTTTTGATCACTGGTTTTCCTCTAATAGACTGTGGAATCTGCACCCTGGGAAATGATGGAATATTTGCAGAAATGTTCATATCTATGTGTGTTTATATATGTTTATATGATATGTGGGTATAAGCACACATGTGAAAAAAGTGAAAGTGTTAAGTCACTCAGTTTTGTCTGATTTTGCAACCCCAAGGACTGTAGCTCAGGCATCCCTGGTGGCTCAGAGGTTAAGAATCCACCTGCAATGCAGCAGATGCAGTTTCAATCCCTGGGGTTGGGAAGATCCCCTGGAGGAGGGCATGGCAACCTACTCCAGTATTCTTGCCTGGAGAATCCCATGGACAGAGGAGCCTGGCAGGCTACAACCCCTGGCAGGGTTGCAAAGAGTTGGACATGACTGAAGTGACTTAACATGTCTGTCCATGGAATTCTCCAGGCAAGAACACTGGAGTGGGTAGCTATTCCCTTCTCCAGGAGATCTTCCCAACCCAGGGATCCAATCCGGGTCTCCCACATTGCAGGCGGATTCCTTACCGTCTGAGACACCAGGGAAGCCCCAGTACACATATACTGATACTCAATATTATGGAATGTGGAACCTGTGTTTGTTTTGTCTTGCATTCCTACTGCTACTTCTAGTAAAAGCTAATATTTTTTGAGAACTTAATATAATGCAAGAATTCTTCTAGTTACTTTATGTGTATTAATAAAAATCCCATGAGATAGGAACTATTATTAGCCCCACTGTACATATGAGGTGTAGAATTTAAAACACTTGTCCAAGTCTCACAGCTAGTAAAATGGGCTAGTAAGCTGGGTGTGTTTTCAACAAGAACCATGTTCCCATGAACCCTGAAATAAGAAGCATTTAGAAAATGCTCCTCTTCTGACCTTCTAGTCGATTAAGCATTTAGGTTATGGAGCACCACTGATAATTCGAAGGTAATTTTAGGAATGGGGGTGAAGCTAACAGCATTGATAGAGGTGATGGGGCTGATGATAACAAGGATCTACTACTGAACGAGCACTTGGTGCTAGTAATTGTGCTAAGGGCTCTATACCTCATTTAATGCTCAGAAAGCACAGTGTGAGGCTCCTACACAAAGCCCATTAAATCAAATCATTAAGGATGAAGTCCAAGAAATGTATGCTTTCTAAACCTCCCCAGGGAATGTGATATAGTCAGGTGCAGACTGTAACCTACAGTATTCCACAGTGCCGGTTTTTTTCACAAGCCATATAGTATAGGAAATGCAGCCCATTTCACGTTTTTAAAGTGCACCAAGGATATTTGCTTTGTTTTTAAATGCATTCTCATTACCAAAACTGCCAGGAATGTCTTACTTCCTTCACTTAATTCCTCCCTATGTAATCTACAACCATTCCCTTTTCCATCTCCTTAGTAAAGGTAAGGAGCTAGCCCTCATGTCTAGTTCAGAAAAATACAAGGGATTAAAGTCTGATGATGGTCTGATACTAAATCATCTCACCTGAAACTCTAGGGCAAAAGTATTTATACTGTCAGTTACCTTCATTTGTTTCTCTGCTCATTCATTCAACAAGCATTAGTTGAGTACCTACTCTGTCTCGGTCCCTGTGAGAGCCATGGGCACATGAACTCTAGACTTGCGCAGTTAACCATTTGGCAAAGAAGACAGAAACCAATGAACACTCTTCAGCATGTGTGTTATGATGGAGCTATGCACAGCATGCAATGAGCAAACAGAGGCAGAGACTTAACTCATCCTACAGGACCAGGGAAGGCTTCCAGCAAGATGTGTCACCTAAAGTGAATCATGAATGCATAGAAGTTATCAGCCAGGCTGAGAAAGGAGGAAGAATACTATGGACAGAGAAAACAACAGGTGTTTTGTTGAGAACCATGGGCTATATGCAGGAAACCACAAATAATCCACTCTTTCTGGAGAAGATGGGCTGTATGTGTATGTGTTCAGTCGCTCAGTGATGTCCAACTCTTTGCGACCCCATGGACTGTAGCCCACCAGGCTCCTCTGTCCATGGAGTTTTCTTGGCAAGAATATTCGAGTGGGTTGCCATTTCCTTCTCAGGGGATCTTTCTGACCCAGGGATCAAACCCACATCTCCTGCATGAGCAGACAGATGCTTTACCCCTGAGTTGTACATGAGGGGAAATATGGGCCCATGATCAGTTCAAAATGGCCCCTTACACCACTCTGGGGGCTTGGAGTTTACCCTGGTTGTGACAGAGAAACATGCAACAATTTTAACAGAAAGAGTTTTATGGTCATATTTATATTTTAGAAAAGCTGGCCCAATGCAATGGGCAGGAGGTTTGGAAGAGAGCAACACTGGGGCCCAAAGGAACTGGAGTCACTGAATTCAGGACAACCTGTTAATAAGAAAGCACACTGCACAGATATTTAAAGTGGAGTTGTCAGGATCTGGTGACTGACTGGACAGAGCAGGTGAAGGGAATAAAACCTCATAAAGCCTGCAGGGCTCTGAAAAGAGCTAAGGTAGCACAGAGGTAAGAGCAGGGGCTCTGGGCCAACGTGCTTGCAAAGCCTGGTGCTGTCTTTGTCTAGCAGTGTAATCTTGGGCAAGTTATTTAATCTCTCTGATGTCTTCTCACCTGTAAAATATGGATACACCATGGTATACCTTCCTCACCGGATCATTATGAAGATTTTATTAGTTAACATAACAATATCTAAAGTACTCAAAACAGAGTTTGGAACACAGTAAGTACTATGTCAGTATTACCAGCTTTTATAGATGTGATTATCTAGTGGGATTTGTTCATTTTCCAGGCACAGCCCCAAATATTAGAACTGTGTTAAGACTGATCCTGGACCTCAGAGAATCCAAAAATTTCTCACGTGCACTCAGGTCAGAAATGTGTCTGCATTTGGTCAAACACAACAGAACAGTTCTCCTGGAGTCCCCTCCTGTTCCCACTGTTTAGCATGACTTGTATGTCTGATCTCTCAGCTCTTGAAGTCTTTATTATGTTTGTGTTGTCTATCACCTCCAGCTTTAACTTTTATTTTAAATATTCACATTGTTCTTCCTTTGCTTCCATTTTCTTGGTCTTTGGAGATTTTTAATAATGTTTCCAAAAGAGATGAATTATTTCTCTACTGAGCTTCACAATGCCTGGCCTGTTTTCACCCTGTTGTAATTTAACCTTTCTCTCCTTTGTTTCTGCTTTGGTTCCTGATTTTTATGTTAGGGTTCTCCTGGCTTCTCTTTTTGGTGGCTTTTGATTCCTAGGTTGGGGTTTCTCCCCCTTGCACACTCATGTTCTAGATTCACCATTTTGTGATGCTTTTTATTTCACTTGTGCCTTTAGAGCTTTCAAGTCTGTACTAAAACATACAAAGGACCACTCTCTGTGATACCCCTGGTGAGCGCATTATGAAAATGTTAAACAAAAAAACAAAACAAAAATTCCCTAGACACATGCAGCTTATGAATAGATATCTATTCTCTGCGGAATGAAGAAATCTGGTTTTACTTTGCAACGCTCACTTTGTGGGTGCTTGATACACCGAACTAAGCTTGTAAATTACTAGACCGGCTATCCACGGGAAAGGATGAATGCCTCCTACCAAAAATCCTTCCCTCCATCAAGCTAACTGATTACAATTGGAGTTTCCTCAAATGAGCTTGTTTGATAATTTGTCTCATTACTACTGAAAAGGAAATAGAAATCAAGGACTTGAGGGCAGAAAGCAGTAAGCAAATATGATCAAAGGTTATACGGTATGAAAGGCTGATTTAGTGTAAAATAATTTAAAAATAAAAATTAGTGTCATAGCCAATAAGATATAGATAATAAACTTTTCCACTATTAATTAGGCCAGTATATGCTATACAAAGTCGCTGTATGTGAGAAGGCTTTACGGCGTCAAGTACAGATGGCTTTAAATGCAAACCAAAGTACAGATGATATACAAAACCAACACTGAGTGCCATTTATTACTTTCCTACTAATTCTAGGTTTAGACTGTACTTTGAATTTGATTGCCCAATTACCCACATCTATATTATATCATCTCTAAGCATCATTACAACATCAGCTTCAATCTTGTGGGAAGGACTGTAAACAAAGGCCAGTTGGCTAAAGATAGATCATTACTGACACATCCACAATAAGGAGGTAACTAGGAGTAATGAGTATAATCAAGAGAAGTAAATTCAGGCTAAATACCAAGAAAGAATGTTCAACAGTGAGGACGGATTAAGGCAGGAACCTTCCAAGATAAGTGACGGTGATCACTGAAGCATTTACTAAGAACAGCTTTTCATTCGTAAGGGTGCTTGATAAAGGATTCCAAACAGTTAGAGAACTAGAAATGGGGGAACTCTCTGTTTGTAGCTTGGAAAAGTTAAACATAAAGAAAACAGGGTGATGCTGTGACTTCCTCACAAACTAGGAAAACATGCCTTTACAAAATCACCTATTATTGTGAAATATTGGGAAGCACTGTTGTCAAAAGCATTCTGGAGTCCAAATGATCTAAGTCTCAGATCATTTACTAACTGATGAACTTTAGTAAGATACTTAATCTGTGGGAGCCTCAGTTTCCACAACCACAAATGAGTGTACAAAAGCCTGATTTGCAGGGTTACTATACAATTAAAATACAATCGTATATAAATGAATCCAAGCATTAATTACCTGGAATACTGAAAACATTAAATAAATGGTATTTTTTATTTAATAAATAATTATTAGATTTTTAATTCTAAATAATTTTTGTGAGGCATTTTGATCTATTACCATTCACAAATAAGCATTTCTTTTTCAAAATAGTCAATAAAAACTCAACTTTCAGGGCTTCCCTGGTGGCTCAGTGGTAAAGAATCCACCTGCCAATGCAAGAGACCCAGGTTTGATCCCTGTCCAGGAAGATCCCACATGCCACAGAGCAAATAAGCCCGTGCACCATGACTACTGAGCCTGTGCTCTACAGCCCGGGAGCCACAACTACGGAGCCTGTGTATATCAACTCCTGAAGTTCACACACCCTAGAGCCCATGCTCTGCAACAAGAAGCCCACTAACTGAAATGAAGAGTAGCCCCCACTCCCTGCAACTAGAGAAAAGCCCAGGCAGCCACAGAAACCCAGCACAGCCAAAAATAAATAAATGTTCTTTAAAAACTCAAGTTTCATTGCTATTTCACAGATGATCTGGGACATGAGTTTTAAACCTAGTTTTCTCAGACATCTAGCAAAACCAAGTTGTGATTGGTACTCCTATCTTAACATAACTCATAAAGTTTGCACACATCCAAAGAGCTGGGTCTTTTGACCTCTGATACTCTTGTCATCTTATTCTCTTCAATGTGATAAATAAATGATGAATTTTAAACTTCATAATTAATCAGAACAATTAAGAGCTGGCATTTTCCGGTCAATTATATTTTATTTTGATTTATCTTTCTGACTACCTAACTAGAAATTTGTTTTTGTCTAAATTTTTAATATAAAAAGTTGTTAATATATATTATTATGACTTTCTGCCTTAGAAGTAATATATCATGAACATAATCTAATCTTTCCATTAAGGAGACTCTTATAATACTCCCATCATCATTATTCTGAATATTAATATCATTGAAAAACACTGAGGATGTTAAAGATGTATGAGATTGAGTCATCTCATATTGACCCACGCTCTTGAAACTGTTTATACTAAATAACTGAAATTTGCTTGTTTCTTCAAAATGATAAATGTGGGTCATGGAGGTGGGGGAGTGGTGCCTGGGGTGCTGACAGTTGAAGATGTTTCTAGAGTTCTGGTAAACTGACAACTTAATAAAAAGAAATGTTCGTGTGTGTTACTGATGAAATAAATAAGCATACGTTGTACTCCAACTTTTAAAATCATAAATGAACCAATTAAATGAAAATGGTGTAGCTTTCACACATCAGTTATGTTATCAAAAAAGTTTTTCAGTAAGTTTTTGCACTTTTAATAAGCAACAGCATTAGTCAGTAAAAAATAAGAACTCTGATGCATTCAGAGAGACTATAGATCTAAACCAGACAAAACAAAGCCTCATAAAGGTGTTTGTTCATTAATTTTTAAAAGGCCAGACTTTGAGTTGTTATCAAGTCAACTGGCACCAAACCGTACTCAATTTAGTGCAACTACAAAGTGGAACCCATAGTCTACAACGGCAGAGTTTTTGATCACACTAATTAACAGCCATTTTGTTTAAAATAAACAGATACGAGTCTAATTGCCTTTTTTACATAAGAAAGAGAAGATCTTAAAAGTAAAAACATGTAAAAAAAATTTTAAAAGATCAGACAAATGCCACTCAAACAGATAAGCAAAGTTGCCTGTGAAAGGAACCCAGAGGAAGTCAGACTGTTCACTGACTGACAGCCCAGTGAAGCAAAAGGAACAGGAGCTCAGACAGGTTGAAGGGAATCATGAGGGCATGGCCTGTAACTACCCATCTTTTCATCATATTTCCTCACAGAGGAGTGTACCTTAGTTCATAACGTGGTAGGCAATAGCAGGCCTGATACTCCTAATTAGGACAGACCTCTGCTAATGGACAAATCATTCCTTCTACCCTAGCATACACTGCCAGCGGAGGATGTACTGCAAAAAAATTTCAAAGATAAATTGTTAACTAAGTTCCAGATATTTTATTTGAATTTGGGTTCAGATGAATAAGTTTATATATATATATATGGCTTCCCTGATAGTTCAGTTGGTAAAGAATCCACCTGCAATGGAGGAGACCCCAGTTCAATTCCTGGGTCAGGAAGATCCACTGGAGAAGGGATAGGTTACCCACTCCAGTATTCTTGGGCTTCCCTGGTGGCTCAGATGGTAAAGAATCTGCCTGCAATGCAGGAGACCTGGGTTCAATCCCTGGGTTGGGAAGATCCCCCAGAGAAGGGAAAAGCTACCCACTCCAGTGGTAGCTTTTCACTCCAGTAGCTTTTCTGGCCTAGAGAATTCCATGGACTCCATAGTCCATGGGTGGCAAAGAGTCAAACATGACATTATATAACACACATATAAAATGTTATATGTAATGTAACATAAGCCATGAACAAAATAACATAATTTAAAAAGAATACCTATGGTGTCATACATGGTGACTTAATACATATTGCAATATAATAGGTACATCGTTCTGCAATACACAATACCAAGTACATGAAATAATATTTTTTAGAGCATCACCTGATTTTAGCCTCTTGAAAGAATTTCCCCCCTTTAGTTTACCCACAGTACGAACTATTCAAAAACATTCATCTTTCCATTACTTTTTATATCCTCTGTTGCTAGGACAGTACTATGCAGAGTGCCTTTCCAAAGTGCCTGGGGGAACCACTTTTAAAACTAAGTAAATATGATCAACCTACACTATTATCTGCATTCAGAATAAGATTAAGGCTGAAACCAATGCTGTGCTTGTTTATGTTTAACAATCAGCTCTTCAGGAGGGGGTGGAAAAAGCCCTGACTAATAGCATTTGCAAATTTCCTGGTGAAATATTTCCTGATGGCTGATTTCAAGGTACCACCCCACATGAAATCACTGACCAGGGAGGTGGGAAGAGGCTCACAAGAGCTGGTGCAAGGCTACAAGAGCCAGTGAGGTCACACCACTGGTTGAACACAAAAGCAAAACCCTGCAGTAAGACTGTGGTGTTTTCAATCATCTACATTTGTAAAGCTCCACCATTTAAATTTACTTTTCCCATATTTTTTTCCTCTTTTTTACTTTTTAAATTATGAAAGTATAATAACACATCTACAGGAGATTTGGAAAATACAGAAAAAAATACATATAGTTCCATCATATGTTACAATTATTTTTTAAGTAGCTAAATTAAGATTTTTAGTTGGAGTATCAATATTAAACTCTCAAAAATTAATAGAATAGAAAAGTAGAAGGATGTTTTAAGAGTAGACCTGAAAAGCACTATGGACCAATTCAACATAACTAAGATTTATGTAATTTTCACACAACAGTAGGAAATAGATTCTATTCAAGTTTCCATGGACTATAAACTAGGAGACACTGGAGCAGATCCAGGGACGTAAGACAAGGTGCAAAACTGTCACAGTCTAAAGGTATTGAAATCAGTCTGTTCTCTTATCACTGTGGAATTATGTTAGAAATCAATATCAAAAGATTTTTTAAAATAACCCACATATTATCAAGTGCAGTGTGACATTTACCAGGAGAGATCTTTGACTTAGCCATTGAAAACCTCAATAAAGTTAGAAGACTGAAAAAAAAACAGGATGATTGCAGAGAAGAAAACATTTAAATGAGAAATTAATATCAAAGTGAGAATTAATATCAAAGATACTTTTAAAAAGCCCATGTATTTGGAAATTAAATGTCCATTTTTAAATGATGGGTGTATCTAAAGACCCATAACAAGGAAAACTAGAATATATTTGTAACAATAATAATGAAAAGAGAATTTACTAGAATTTGCTACATGCAGTTAAAGTTGCTCAATGCAACTAAATATACTGAGGAATCTTGAATAAGGTATGAAAACACTGGCATAAAATTTTGTGAAATTTGGATAAAATCTATAGTTAATAAATCTGTATCACATGCTAATTTCCTGATTCTTTTTACAATATTTTTCTTTATATTCTCAGAACTGGATTAGAAGTTTCAAGCCTTAATTTTTAAAAGAAAAAAAACCACTAAGATAATAAACTTTCTAGACTTTTAGCAGAAACACTAGATGCCAAAATATATAGAACTATATCAAAGTTTTTGAGGGAAAAGAAATTAGAAATCTAGCTAGCATTCCATTCATACTAAGTCAAACAAGTGGAATCAAAATGTCACAAATTTTTTAGCTGGGCAAAAATTCATGTTTTCTAAAATATATGTATTTTCTGACACATACTACTTACATATATATGTGTGTGTGCATACATATATATAGACACACAAAAGCTTTTCTACTACATTTGATAAAGGCTTTAGAAAGAACAAAAACAAAAACGAGAAAGAAACTGGAAAATATAAAATAAATGAAATGGGAGCACTAAATATGAAATTTAAAAAGTGAAACAAACTAGATAAAAGTAAAAGATAATCATATAGTTCAGTTATTTCTAAACATGGCTTCTCGTAGAAACACACGTGGAGCTTTGGAGAAAAAAAGCAATACCTGGGTATTTGTATTTTTCAAAAAATTCCAAGGTAACTCTGATATGCATCTGGATTTTTAAAAAATGATTATAGGTTTTTCTTTTAAATAGTAGTTTTAGTGATACTGGAGAAAGAAATGCAACCCATGCCAGTATTCATGCCTGGGAAATCCCATGGATGGAGGAACCTGGTAGGCTACAGTCCATGGGGTCACAAAGAGTCAGATATGCCTGAGCGACTTCACTTTCTTTCTTCCTTTAGTGATATAGAATTCTATTGGTTTCTGTTGACAAATCATGATGCAATGGTATTAAGTGAATAATATTAATATTATATAATCACAGTATTAAAAGGTGTTATCAGTTTTCACAATCAATAGCCAGGAGAAAAAAAATAAAAGATAATGATAATTGTAAGCCATAATGCAAACATGATTGACCTAACAATATAAATTAACTACATATACTTTGGAGGGTTAAGTAGAGTGATGTAGTAAGTAAAAAAGCATATATACACATGTTTTCATCTGTCCAGCCAACCTATGTTTTTTGGTTGATGCATTTAATCCATTTATAGTTAAGGTAATTATCAATATTTATGATCCTATTACCATTTTGTTAATTGTTTTGGGTTTATTTTATGTAGGTCTTTTACTTCTCTTGTGTTTTGTACCTAGTGAAGTTCTTTTAGCATTTGTTGGAAAGTTGGTTTGGTGGTGCTGAATTCCCTTAACTTTTGTCTGTCTGGAAAGTTTTTGATTTCTTGCTAGGTGCCTGGAAAATCCCAGGGATGGAGGAGCCTGGTGGGCTGCCGTCTATGGGGTCACACAGAGTCGGACACAACTGAAGCGACTTAGCAGCAGCAGCAGAGTATTCTTGGTTGTAGGTTCTTCCCTTTTATCACTTTAAATATATCATGCCATTGTCTTCTGGCTTGTAGAGTTTCTATTAAGAAATCAGCTGATAACCTATGGGTGTTCCCTTGTATGTAATTTGTCACTTTTCCCTTGTTGCTTTTAATATTTTGTCTTTGTTTTTAATTTTTGTCAGTTTGATTACTATGTATTCCTCCTTGGGTTTATCCTGCCTAGGATAAACCCACTAAGGGATATCCCTCCTGGCATAAACCTATTAAGGTCCTGCATCTACTGGACCTGGTTGACTATTTCTTTTCATGTTAGGGAAACCTTCAGCTATTCTCTCTTCAAATACTTTCTCAGGTCCTTTCTCTCTCTCTCTTATCCTTCTGGGAACCCTATACTATGAATGTTGGTGCATTTAATGTTGTCCCAGAGGTCTCATAGGTTGTCTTCATTTCTTTTCATCCTTTTTTCTGTATTCTGTTCTGCAGCAGTGATTTCCACCATTCTGTCTTCCAGGTCACTTATCTGTTCTTCTGCCTCAATTATTCTGCTGTTGATTCCTTGTAGTGTATTGTTCATCTCTGTTTGTTTGTTCTTTAGCTCTTCTAAGTCTTTGGAAAACATTTCTCAAATCTTCTCCATTCTTTTTCCAAGATCTGTCTCATCTTCACTATCATATTCTGAATTATTTTTCTGGAAGGTTGTCTATCTCCACTTCATTTAGTTGTTTTTCTGGGGTTTTATCTTATCCTTTCATCTAGAACATAACCCTCTGCTTTTTCATTCTGGTTGACTGTCTGTGATGTTGTTTCCATTCTGTGGGATTGTGGTTCTTCCTACTTCTTCTGTCTGCCCTCTGGTGGATGCGGCTAAGAAGCTTGTGTAAGCTTCCTGATGGGAATGACTGGCAGTGGGAAAAACTGGGTCTTGCTCTGGTGGGCAGGGTGTTGCTCAGTAAAACTTTAATACAATTATCTGCTGATGGGTGGGCTTTTGCTCCATCCCTGTTAGTTGTTTGGCCTGAGACAATGAAACTCTGGGGGTCCACAGGCTCTATAGTAGGGTTAATGGCGACCTCCAAAAGGGCTTATGCCAAGAGGCACCTTCCAGGACTGCTGCTGCCAGTGCCCCTGTCCCCCCAGGGAGCCACCGCTGACCCACACCTCCATAGAAGACCCTCCCACACTAGCAGGTAGGTCAGATTCAGTCTCCTGTGAGGTCACTGCTCCTTTTCTCTGGGTCTTGTTACACACAAATTTTGTTTGTGCCCTCTCAGAAAGGAGTCTCTGTTTTCCCCAATCCTGTGGAAGTCCTGTAATCAAATCCCACTGGCCTTCAAAGTTAGATTCCCTGGGGATTCCAAGTCCCTTTGCCAGATCCCCAGGCTAGGAAGCCTGACATGGGGCTCAGAATCTTCACAAGAGTGGGAGAACTTCTTTGGTATTACTGTTCTCCAGTTTTTGGGTTGCCCACCCAGCAAGTATGGGATTTGATTTTATCATGATTGCATCCCTTCTACCATCTCATTGTGGCTTCTTCTTTGTCTTTGGACATGGGGTATCTTTTTTTGATGGGTTCCAGAGTCCTCCTGTACATGGCTGTTCAACAGTTAGCTGTGATTTTGGTGCTGTTAAAGGAGGAGATGAGTGCATGTCCTTCTACGCCATCATCTCGAACCAAATCTCCCACAGTGAGTTTTTATTTTATATATCCATTTGTTTCCCTTCAGTATATGAGCCTGGCTCTTAAGAGTTGGGTGAAGGTAAAGGTTTGCTGCTGCTGCTAAGTCACTTCAGTCGTGTCCCACTCTGTGCGACCCCAGATGGCAGCCCACCAGGCTCCCCCGTCCCTGGGATTCTCCAGGCAAGAACACTGGAGTGGGTTGTCATTTCCTTCTCCAATGCATGAAAGTGAAAAGTGAAAGTGAACTCGCTCAGTCGTGTCCGACTCTAGCGACCCCATGGACTGCAGCCTACCAGGCTCCTCCGCCCATGGGATTTTCCAGGCAAAAGTACTGGAGTGGGGTGCCATTGCCTTCTCCGGGGTAAAGGTTTGGCAGTCAACAATAGACAGCTTCTGCTTGCAGCAGTGGGAGTGCGTGTGATCACACAAAGACAAAATGTAAAGTCTACCATTTAAATTTAAATATTTAAATCTGTTGTTTTCAGATTTCACAAAACCATGGGAATGCTTTTAGGTTTTCTTTCTCCAGATCAAACAACCAAAAAATACAATCCAACAGCTCTTGAAAGAATCCAAATGATACACATCTCTATGAGTGTGAGTACAGGCATAATACTGAGATGCCCACAAATGACTGGCCCTCAGTCAGAGAGGAGTCCACAAAGGTCTCGCCTCTCTAGTTCTTACCAAATGCCCTAATGTATTTTCTGAGATTCAGAGACTCAAGCCTAAAAAGGAGTTAAGTGATCTTAGTGCTAGTTTATCTAGCTACTCTGCATGCTTGATTGCTATTTCTGGACACATAAAACATAAAAAGCAAGCAATGCTCAGGAAAACTAGAAAATCACTTAAAACATGATAAAAATCCTGAGTAATCAAAAATTTGTCCAATAAAGTTTGACTGTTTTGTAACATACTAGACATTTAAAGAAACACTTACATAAATATATTTTTATAAAGGATGCTGTAACTTAATGTCCTCTTAAGGACTAAATGACTGGACAACATCAAGCAGATATATGAGAAATGAAGTTAGCAGATGTGAAGGATCATTTTTAAATTTAAAATAAAACAATGAGGCTTCATACAAACTTTGTTACATAAATAATACTATATGAATATATTTAATATTGCCTTAGTCAGATGTTTGGTTTAACAAGCCTTATTAGGCAGAATCCTTCTAGAATGACTTATCTAACAAAAATAACTTGGCTTATAAACTAAGAAAATTGGTTGCCTTTATTTGGTGTCTTAAAATCATGTTTGAATAACTCTCTCTGGATGACATACCCAATGTAATATCCTTTTTAAGTCTTGATATTTATCATGGGGTTTTAAAACAATTTTATTATGAAAATTATTAAGAATTCTGTATGAACTAACTTATATTGCCATGTGCTTTACCCTATACTCCACATTAAAAAAAAATTCTACAATTAATTTGAGATGAGCAGTAAAATTTAAGAAGTGATCAAGTTAATAACATCTATTTTACACCACTTTATATCAAAATTTAGCACATTAAACATATGTAAAAATAGAGCTTGGTCACAGTCTCTCCCATAGGATCATAAGCACTTTGAGGGTAAGAATCATATACCATTCATCTTTACAGCCTCAGTACTCAGCATATCTTATTAAAAAGTAGGCACAACAAAATGTTCATGAACTGAGCTAAAGCTGGTAGTGATGAGTGTGAGGTGGAAAAAAGTGAGAGTCACTCTTGAACTGATTGTGGGAACCAGTGCTGTCACCTCTTGTTTCTTGGCTCTGGCCATCCTGTGTATTATCAGAGAACTGGAACAATGAGTACCTGGCAAGAGATAGACCACATTTCATAAAGCACAGAAAGAATGAATTTTATTAGAGGAAAATCAACAGGCTAATTCTAAACTTTAACTAAAAGCAGAGGAGAAAATTTTACAATCAACTCTCTGGAAAGATAGCTAAAATATGTACTGAGCAGTGCTACCCCATTTGTGTGTTCTGAGGGCCACTGTCCCTTCTAAAACTGGTTTGTAAGGAGAGGCGGAGGTCAACCATTAAAGCAAAGCAAAATGAAGCAAAAGAGCCTTGCAGTGATGACAACTGACCAAGTGCAGAAGTGGGTAACCTAAAATGCAGTGAACCAGCCCTCAGTGTAAACTGTTCAAGAAGAAGCTGGATGGCTAAGAAGCTGAGGCTCCTCCTCCAGACTGGACTTAGGAAAGTTCCCTCTGCTTCCCTCTTCTTAGTTATCACCCTGCAGTGCCCACATCATCCCCCAAAGGCTGGGAGTGCCTTGAGAACAAGGACAG
Source organism: Bos javanicus (assembly GCF_032452875.1). Taxonomy (NCBI): domain Eukaryota; kingdom Metazoa; phylum Chordata; class Mammalia; order Artiodactyla; family Bovidae; genus Bos; species Bos javanicus. The sequence goes on along the minus strand of NC_083872.1, from coordinate 86,056,949 downwards.
TCTTTTATTCTTCTTTATTTGGTCCCTGAACACAATGAGGTTCACAAAGTTTAAAGCAAAAATAAACCTCTGCCATCAAAATCAAATTAAATTGATACTGAAGATCTAGTCTGTGTTTTAATGATTTACAAAAATGAGAATTCCAATCTAGAGAAAATTTCATGACACATATCAAAAGTAAGGTCAAACACTCCAAAATTAATTAATATCTATTTGTAAACTCATACTTAAGATCTAGGATGGAGATTTAAATATTTTAATATATTGCTATGTATTAGATGTAGTCAAATAATTTTATGACCTATATACAATCACAATTTCACCACTGGAGTGTTGAAAATTACCACTGTTCAGAAGTTTTTAGAAATATTAAATACCTCAGAATGAGGGACACATATTGAGAAGATAAATTCTTCACTACTGTACAGGAATGACAGTCTCAGTTTAATTATAAGGAACTACTTTTAAAGAAACAGACAAATCCCTTAAGTTTCCTGGGTTTCAGGTTCCTTTGGAATGAAATGAACATTGTTGTCAAGTGCTATTATAAATTGAAGAGCTTGGTAAACACCATTTAGTTGTAAGTATTTTTGCATTATTTATTTATTATTATAGTTATACTTCTTTATATTTACATATACAAGGGTTAATCATATGTGTGTGTGTGTGTGCGCACACACGTATACTGGACAATAACTGATCAGCATAGTTTGTTCCTTAAAACCTATTTCAAAAAAGAAAACAGCTAAATAAAGTTGACTTTAATGGAAGCCAGCAGTTAATAAAATAACTTGTCTAAGAATCATATTTTACTAAGAGGTTTTTAAAAGGCCAGAAAAACTTTCCAAAAAGAAACACTAAACATTCAAAAATAAAGGTGAAAGTGAAAGTCACTCAGTCATGTCCGACTCTTTGCAACCACATGGACTATACACTCCATGGAATTCTCCAGGCCAGAACACTGGAGTGAGTAGCCATTGCCTTCTCCAGGGGATCTTCCCAACCCAGAGTTCAAAGCATTAAAAAGTCAATTTGTCCAATACCTCGGGAATCTAGAATCAAGAACTAACTACTTACCATATCCCAGAGTATGTTGTGGTAATATGTTGAAAGAGTTTTTTACATTACTACTGAGGTGTTAGAATTAACCTTGAATTTTCTTCTTTCACTTGATTTATCATAAACCTTACCACTATTTAAATATAGTTTATCATATTTGATACTAAAATCCCAAGTTCATAAAGGATCAGATTTACATTTATCCACTAAGATCCCTGAAGAACATATCTACACTTTTCTACTTGACTTCTCTCATTTTATTATTTTCTGGATACAAAAAAGAGAAATAAAAGTGCTCTTCTATAACATAACTCAATACCTTTATCAGAACAGTGCAATATTTAACTTCTACCCACAAATTTCACAGTTTATAAAAAGAACTATAATATATTCCTTCCCATCCACTTCAGGAAAGACCTCTCCATCCAGGTGACCAGGATGGAGACCAATACCTCAGGTTGGATAAATTCTAAATGGAGCTTGTTATTGTTCCTATTCAATCCACTCCGTGTCTGGTGTTCCCTACTTTTGTTTATGGCAGCAGCACCCTCTTAGTTACCTGAAGCTACAAGTCCTTGAGCATTATTTGTCCAGTCTCTTACTTTCCCTCTGCATCCAGTTGCCAAGCCCTGAAAATTCTTGCACTTAACTCTTTTTCCATCTGCTCCTTCCACTGCATTCCCACTTATGCTAGCTCAGGACCTTATCATCCCTTGCTTGAACCATCACCCAACTCTCTGCATTCCATCTTACTTACAAATACCTTTGCTCCCAATATTTTCATCTCTGTTCCATCCTACTTTTATATGCAAAATGAAACTTTCCTGAATGAACTCAGAAAAGTTCCATTCATCCCCTGCTCAAAAATCTTAAATGTCTTTCAAACGCCTGACAAACAACATCCAACTTACTCAAGGACTTCTATTATCTGGTTCAAATTTACCTTCCCAAATCATTTTTCTCTACTAATAGTATAAGAGGATGTCTCCTGTGGTCTAAACAAGCCAGGCCTCTGATTTAGCACCTGATTCCCTCCTTTATGCTGTTCTCCCTATCTGAAATGTCATTTCTCTGCATAAAGGATATCTAAGTTCCAAGCATTCTTCAATGTATCAGTATAAGTCAAACACCAGTTCCTCCTAACTATCCCTGACAAGTCCTCTCCAACTCTACTACTGCCCCTTTGGACATATGCACAACTAACACTTCAGGCTCTTACTACACATGTCATTTTCTACCCTGAATGTTTGTTTTATACATATTTTATACTAGAAAGTACATTCATTATCTGTTTTACTATGACCAGGCACTAGCTAAGCATTCTAGATTGATGGCAAAAGAAGAAAGGGGTGGCAGAGGATGAGATGATTAGATAGATAGCATCACAGACTCAAGGGACAAGAATTTGAGCAAACTCTGGGAGAGAGTGGAGGACAGAAGAGCCTGACGTGCTGCAGTCCTTAGGGTCACGAAGAGTCAGAACACGACATAGTGACTGAACAACAACAATAAATACATATTTCTATAGAGAGAGTCTCCTTTACTCTTTGCAACAATTCTTTGATAGTTGAGGAAAAGGAGCCAAAGAGACCTTAAAGAACTTACTCAAGACCATACCCTTCTTCAATGGCATATATAATGTATCACCAACTCTGAAGCACTTAAGACAATATTTGCACATACTATAATTTTCAACAAAGATATATTAAATGAAAAAGGAGTTCTATAAAATTTTACATCAGGAAATACTAAAGGGGTACCCAGTTATTTATTCAATTTTCTGTATATTTACTTAATAGGTAATTACCTAATATGAGATAAGTCTGTGCTAGGTGGAGATTTCATTTTTAAAAAATGCATAATAGCTAACATTTATTGGATACCTACAAAAGGCAGAATTCTAAGAACTGGGCCAGTATTCACTCTTTTAATTCTGAAAGCTATACTATTCTTATTTTCAAAAAAGAATAATTTAAGTACAAAGATGCAACTAACTAACTTGCTCAAGTTCCAACAGCTAGCGAAGATACAGAGGAAGAATCCAGGCTGAGGTGGTAGGGTCCTGGAGCCTGCATGCTGAAGGGCAATGCCATACGGGATTGTCTATCCTCAAGGGTCTCAGTACAATCTGGACTATCTAATATGCATTATGGAACCATTTACCTAAATTCAGAACTATTTTGAAATTCTTAAAATACCCTTTGGTAAATCCGTCTAATGTGGTCTGGGAGAACATTTGATTATCATAATCAACACAGTTACTATAGTCATCAAAAGCCTTATAGACTAAGAGATCTTAAGTAGAAAAAACAAAACATGTGAAGAGAAGAACTATCTTTAACTCCACACATTAAAAGAAAATTGCCATTCCCCCTAGTATCCATCCTACGCAGCACCTCTCAACAGCAACAACTCCTAAGACAACGGGAGAAGTAGCTAGTGCTGCCATTTATGCATGAATAAACTGTACATGCACACTGAGAGAGATTCCCATATGGGAAAAGAAAGAACATAAACAAAAGAAATATGCCAGCAGAGGAACAGAAATTGCCCTTAAATGACAGTTTCTCCTGACACAGAATGAAAGATAAGTATAATTCCCCAGAGGAGAGAATGGGGAAATCAGGACAGCTTTCATTTGGCAATGATAACACATTAAGAACTATTTTACTCATAGATTTTTCAGTCTTTGAAATGCTGGCACTCAGTATTACCAGAAATTACATTCTCCCCACTGCTATTTTCAGAGAAGGCAATGGCACCCCACTCCAGTCCCCTTGCCTGGAAAATCCCACAGGCAGAGGAGCCTGGTAGGCTGCAGTCCATGAGGTCGCTAAGAGTCGGACACGACTGAGCGACTTCACTTTCACTTTTCACTTTCATGCGTTGGAGAAGGAAATGGCAACCCACTCCAGTGTTCCTGCCTGGAGAATCCCAGGGACGGGGGAGCCTGGTGGGCTGCCGTCTTTGGGGTTGCACAGGGTCGGACACAACTGAAGCGACTTAGCAGCAGCAGCAGCCACTACTATTTCATATATATATAATACATATATATGTATCAATACATGCCAGAGTGAAGATGTAAGTAATCCTTGATCAGTGCAGAATGCTAGCATCTCCTAAGAAATAATCTCCACACTTTTTCATTGATATTCAATATCAGTATGTCCAATCCTCCTACAAAGAGCGTATTTATGAACCAAATATATCCAAAAGATAGACAGTCTAAAGTTCTTCATTCTAGAAAATTTATATTTCAGGATAATTTTTCATTCTTATGATTCCATTTTATAATACTGCTGTTAAATATGAATAGAAAGTATCTTTAAAGACCACATAGAGCAGAGGAAACCACATAAATGTTGATTACTGACACATTATAAATGCACACTTAAAAATTTATGGTAAGAGTATTATCAAAAAAAAATTGCTCAAAATCATCTCATTGATACATGCTGCTTATGTCATTATCTGTCCTTTAATGGAAAATCGATCTTGGATGTTTTTGTTACTTCATGTGTATTGTGCAAATATGTATACATTCAAATGCGTATAAATAAATATACTTTCTCATCAATACCACGGCAGTGTAGCAGAGTGAAAAATACAGAGAACCACAGTGACAATGCAGAGTTAAAAACAATGTTTAAGACAACTCAAATTCAGTTACAATGATATTTATTTTCTCAGTTTAACTAATAAGACAGACATTTGAAATAGATTTCTCAATTTTCCTTTAAAAATCATGAGACTTTTCTAGTCTTCAAAAATAAAATCGTGGTGAAGATAATGTTGCTTTTTCTTTTACCCAAAACAAAACAGAAGAGAAAGACGACATGCAAAATGTTTCTGGAAAGTGAAAACACCAGGTGAATTAACTTAGCTCTACAGCAATTTTCTTTTTCAGTGAAAGTTCTTACGGCTTTTCTGAGTCACTCACCACAGAAACTAAACCTTGCATTGGGCATCCCCGTTCTTTGTCATTTTAATTCAGTTATTTAAATGCACCCGTAAGTTTTCCTCTCAGATGAGATGCTAATCATGAAGGAAGTCTTCTTAATCAAAACGGAACAGCAAATGAGTACTTGTGTATTTTACCATGATTTCAGCTTGCAAGGGCAGAGGAACTCCTCTGTTTCACAAAAGCACAAAGGATCATCCACAGACTCTTGCACTCTTTGCATAGGCATCTGCCCACAGATCATTCCCAAATTACCTACACTTTTATTTAGCTACCAGGTGATAACAGGTTGGCTTTACAATGAGCCTACACTGGCTATAAATTGGTTTTCTAAACAGTTTTCATATTTTAAGCTCCACACATAAAACTTACTTTATAATCAAACTGTTGCATTTTATTAGTTCTGTCTCCAAACAATACATGAAGTCCTCAAACTGCTTTTGCTAACTTTAAAAAAAAGTAATTCATTTTCTACATAAGAAAAGTGTACTGAATCAGACATGTATTATGTCACAAAGGCAGGGATTAATTAGATTTGCACTGTCCATTACATGTCAAGTTTGTATATGCTGCTGACTTAAAAGAGCCGCAGGTAATGAACAAAGTTTATAGTATTAATAAACATCATCCTGCATGTATGGAGAGTCTTCGGTTTCAAAAGCCTTACAAAGGAGTAAATTTGGCTATTTATCATGTCTCCTTCCATAGTACTCATTTCACCAAACTACCCACATTTAGTTCTTTTAATCTTTTCTCGTAAGTCAATCCCTTCAACTCATTAGTCTTTCTTGCCCCTTGTCTCTGATTGTTTACATTTGGTTTACTAGGGAGGTGGCATCTTACTAAAGCCTTCCCTTTGCTCTTAATTTCTATGCAAAGGATTATAAACTTCTTGAGGGCAAGGACCATGTTTTCTTGAATTAAAAATGAGTTACAGAGACAAGATGTCTTATTGAAGATAATCTTGAATCTCCTTGACTTTTGATAACTGACAAAGTTTTAAATCTTATTAAGAAAGCTGCATTTTTGTGTGTGCTCACTTCATCTAGGAAATAATGTATCACAGCTGAGTACCCTCAGACTTTTAAACAAGGGTGTGTGTGTGTGTGTGTGTGTGTTGGGATATAATTCTACAACTGAATGTGTGTGTGTGTTTGTGTGTTGGGATAAGTTTCTACAACTGAATGCCCTGTGATAAAATGATTCTCTCAGAGAAACTGAATTACATTTTCCCAATGGGAATTAACATTATACGTGTATCATAATAAGCAGTCTTTTGTTTTTATTTTAAAAATCCTTTACAAAAATTCTGAAATCTGTTTCCAGTGAATATTCTGGACCTTTTCCCCTAAACAGGTAACATTCTGCCCATCAAATGATGAGAGCCATAAATAACTTGTATTTGTCTCAACCCACTACTCTGTACAAGGTTGAATCAAAAAAGTTTAAATCTTGTGGTGGAAAAAAGTAAGCAAAAGGAAAAATAACAGAAGGCCCTTTTCTCAAGTTAATGTTAAAAACCTACAGGAAAAAAAAATGCTTTTGAGTTCAGAGGGATGAGAAACTTGGAGAGACAGAAAGATTTAAAGCAGATTCAGGAAATGGAATTTCAGGAGAATTCACAAGATTCTGACAGAGAAGGGAATAGAGCATTTAGGTGCTGGGGAAATGGCCTGTAGAGAAAAACTAAGGTAGTTCAACTAAAATGGACTTCCCCTCTACTTTTCAGATGGTAAAGAATCTGCCTGCAATACAGGAGACCCAGGTTCAGTCCCTGGGTCGTGAACATCTTCTGGATAAGGGAATGGCTACCCACTCCAGTATTCTTGCCTGGGAAATCTCACTGATGGAGGAGCCTGGTGGGCTACCAGGCTACCATCCATGGGTTCACAAAACAGTTGGACATGACTTAATGACTAAACAATAACAATAGTTTTTTTTTTGGGGGGGGTACCCCAAGCAAAGTGAGAAATACAAAACTTTCCAGAGAAGGCAATGGCACCCCACTCCAGTACTCTTGCCTGGAAACTCCATGGACGGAGGAGCATGGTAGGCTGCAGTCCATGGGGTCGCTAAAGAGTCGGACACGACTGAGCAACTTCACTTTCACTTTTTACTTCCATGCATTGGAGAAGGAAATGGCAACCCACTCCAGTATTCTTGCCTGGAGAATCCCAGGGACAGAGGAGCCTAATAGGCTGCTGTCTATGGGGTCGCACAGAGTTGGACACGACTGAAGCAGCTTAGCAGCAGCAGCAGCAACAAGGAAATCACTTTTCTCCTTGGGTATAGAGACTTTATATTCACCCCAAAGACCTATTCCACTCTGCTGAGATGAATTTGAACCCTGATACTGTCAACCAAGGGGTTGATTTATATCAGTCCTGAGGTCTCTTCAAATCTGATCCTCCTACCAGCAAGGTGCTCATTAAGAAAGTGAATTACATATTCTGATCAGGGACAGAGCCGTCTGGAAGGACTGGAATTTTTCACTGTTACATGGTTCTTTATTCTTTAACTCTACTGCCACCATTTTCAATGTTATAAATAGATACCATTCCGATATATAAATTTAATATATTTAGATAATAATATATTACATTTAATATATTCCCCTCATCAGCTATGTTTGTTTTCTCTTAATTAACAAAAGAAACATGAAACATAGGATGTCTTGGCATCTTAATAAAAAAGAAAACTAGGTATAATTGCCTATATGCCACCTAGAGAAGAATATTAAACAAACTTCTATGCCATAGGCATTTGTAAAATCAGGAGTTTATGAAAAACGTTGATCAAAGTTTATCTCTGACCCTCATAACTCTCTACACCCTTCCTAAGATAAGCAGACAAATTATTCATTGAAAACATTGTGACAGGTTTTCAAATAATCTATAATTAGAACCAAAGGAAGATTTACGCCCTGCTTCATTTACCTGAAGACAAAAATTTTAATTTAAAAATGGTTAGAAATTTTTTCTTTATATTTTATATATGTCATAATATTTTATCTTTATACATTTTTAATAAGTGTTTGCATATAATATTTTAACATTCAGACCCACGCCCACATTCTCTGAATATTATCCATATTTCTTCATAGAAATCAAAAGGTAAATACCATAAGGAGACCTTATATACTATCTACAACACAGAATATTTTATGAATATTTATTGAAAGGGACATAAAGCAGGTATATGAGGAGAACAGAGCTACAAGAAAAAGCCAAAATGTTTCCTTATTTCTTTGAGTAGCCCATTTCTTCATCTAGAAACATGCAATCCTTCTTAATACTCCATTTAAGGCAGGAAGTTGCTCCAGAACAACAAAACTTCTCTCTGTAATTACCAACACTCTACTTTCCAAGCTATTTCTCCCAGAGAAAACAGTGAATATGTAATTCAGCATCTCATTCAAATAGGTTGTCATCATCACACATTCCAATGTCCATTTTGCTAAAGAAGCAGCTGCCAGGAAATGTACAAATGCTTCTGCCCATTGGGTTCATAGAAGCCAGTGGCCTCCTTTTCACCAAAGAGGAAAACTTTCAATAGAGTTTTAGACTCAGGATGACTTTAGGATTCAGTACATTCCATACCCAAGGAAGAGAAGATAATAGGAGTTTGACTCTCATTCTTCCCCCATAACAGAATGGGAGACACCTTTCTCCCCTCCGTTAAAACACAGTAAAGGAAAAGTAAATGCCTTATTTCCCTGGAGCAAAACTAAAATGTTTAGTTTTTAGTTTGCAAAACTGTCAAAGGTGTGGACTTTAAGAAGAGGAGAAAAATGCAGATAACTGAATGATTCGTCATGGATCTACTCAAGCATGACTTAAAATGTTTGCTTTTCCCTAAGTTTAAAAAAAAAAAATCCTCAGCCCCTTTTACTATGGGCCTATCCTATTATTTATCTATTACAATGTATTGTCAAGTTCCCAGATATAAATCATGTTTGATCAGTATGCTACAAAAGGACCTACAATATCACTAAATCTGCAGTTAGATCTGACTAGAATATTTTGCACTTAATTTTGAAGATGTTCAATATTAAATCTTTTACGTTGCCATAAATACTTAAAAATCCTCCTGTAACCCCAACCCCATTCTTACCCAGATCCCCTCTATTAACCAAATTCAGAATGTGTTCTGAAGTATATAGGTGATATCAGACAATTTTCATTAATTGGTGTTATCACAAATCTACACAAAATTCAAAAGATAAAGTATCACAAATTAATTTTAATCCATTAGAGATTTCAAGGATTCTACACTTTTAAAATAGTCTGATAGAAAGTTAAAGCCAGTGCACGATGAGAGCCCAGCAAACTATATTTACTGTGTTAATGTACCATTTGTCTTCTGGGCAAGTAACTAAAGGTCATTTGTTCTTCATGGCAAGTGTTGAAAATAGTTTACATGGAAGGTCTAACTTAAAGGAACAATGTGAAACCCCTCAGGCCTAAAATGACCTTTTTATGCCAACACAGATGTCCAAGCCTCTTAAAGAGGGGAGCTGTGATGTTTGCACTCTGATTTCCAGTTACTTCAACTCCCTTTTCCTAAATGCCTCTGATGGAGAAATTAGAATTCTTTCCTGCTTGTAGATCTCGGTGTACTTGAGCAACCATCAGAGCCAGGTATCAAAGTTGAATGTTGGTCTGAAAAGGAGCAAATTCCCCAGACTACATTTGTCAAGTGAGAGGGAGACTGCAGGAGAGAGAAGCACATGGTAAAATCTGTCTGGGGGGACTTCCGTGGTGGCCGAGAAGCTAAGACCCTGTGTTCCCAGTACAGGGGGCCCAGGTTCAATCCTTGGCCAGAGAACTAGATTCCACATGACGCATCTAAGACCCAGCACAGCCAAAAAAATAAATAAAAATGAAATCTGTTAGTGGGTAGAGAGTTATTCCCATTCCCTGGGGTCTGAGCGGGCTTCTGGGAGACTGGACAGTCACACAGCGCCTGGCAGAAACCCAAGCCTGAGCATGCCTCCTTCAGAGGCAAGAAGGTATGAGGGAAGAGGAATAAAGATAAAAGAAGATAAGGCCTGCAATTAAGATTATAACCTATTTCACTTGACCAGAAACCTTTGCTTCCAAATAGCTGGGAGCTTTTACGAACTCATGCCTCCAGACCTGCCAGTAAAAATCAGAACTGTCAAGTGGTGAAAAAGAAACAACCATCCAATTAACACTTACCCATTTTCATGGTCAAGTTGGCCACATTTCTCATCATCCCAAGGAGAGATCCGGGAGGAAAAAAAACACACAGACATACACACAACTGATAGAAACAAAGGGGGGTATATGTATTCACCTTCTCTTCCAGATCAGCTGGAGTTGATCCTTCCCTCAGGCTTTGCTAACCACGCATCAGGGTTTCTGTCTATGAAATGCACAGAAAATGCACCTAAATGCACCTAAAACTTCCAACTTTTAACGTGATGTATAAAGACACCTAGATTTGAACTCACCCTGTACTGCCCACAGGGACAGAAGGCAAAATAGATGTTGAAGCCCTAAGAGCAAATGTTTCTTGGGTTCACAAGTCCTCCTGCTGTTTATGGCAGACTTCACACGTTCAGCATGCGGCTTCATCACATTTGGGTGGCCAGACAATAGCACCGAACAGACATCGTGATGAACAGAAGAGAAACCATTTGTTCTCCACTGTGATTTTCTCCAGTTACATATTTTATCACTATGCGGGGCAAGAGAAGCACCTGGGGCACCTAGAACAAATTCTGATTTTAGATTGAACTTGTATGCAATTCTTAATTAAAGAAAAGAATTGCCTCCTGTAATTTTGCCCTGTGGCTTCCCACACTTGTTCGTGAGATGGGCAATGGACAGTTAAGAGAGAAAAAGAGGAAAGAGATGGCTTTCATAGTACTTTTGAATCAGCTTCCTCCTGTTTACTATCAAGTAAACTAGCCTGTTGTCCTTTTTGATGAAGACATATTTGTCTTTAAATATGACCCTTAGTACTATGCCTGCACATTTTGAAACAGGTATGAAGCCAGTATACCCAAGTGTGGCTGAAACTCAAATAGTTATTTTTTTCCACTTACACAGGAAAATTCAGGGAAAAATTGGTTACATGGGCAACTCACAGTTTCTTTTGGAATGCTTTCATGGAAATTCAGGCTGCATTTGATACACACATCATATTTTTTAAATGGCGTTGTGTGGGTGGGTTGAAGGCACATGAAGAGCTCCAAAATCCATATAAATATCAAAAATGGGCATGGAGAAACTCTCTCATTTCCTTTTTCTTGTCTATTGCTCACTTTTGAACTTACTTGTAGCATGATACTCTAATATTCCTTTCTGCCTATTTTAACTTAAACATTAGCACCAGACTTCTAAAACACATGCCTCGAAATGACATCACTCTTTCAGAAAAAGCGTTTTAAAATAACTAAAACCAAAAGAAACTGCCACATTCAAAATAAGAGGTTGGACAAGCTCACCCTTATTCTCTTCATCCCAAAGCCAACCAAGACAGACAGACAAACCAACAAACAGAAACCCAACATCTCTTTTTTTTTTTTTTTCCTCTTCATGTCAGAGCTGCTGCCTGGGTGGTAGCCATTCATGCTGGCTGGCGTGCACTTGAAGTAAAGGGACTGGTTAATGGGGAAATTACAGATGACTCTGTATGGTGGGCTCTCTGATTTACATCTGTGGTAAAACCCACGGAAACTGATCTGTAACTCTGACTTGAATCGGCCCCTTACATGGAAATTTTTCCAGCCTGTGGCAGCACCCGAAAAGGCTTTCTGGGAAGGGCTCAAGAGTCTCCTCTTCCTAGGTAGCCCCTATCAGAGTATTTTAACCTCCTCTATAATATCAATCATGAGTGTCCCAAACACCCCTCCAACCCTCATCACCAAAGCAATGCTCATTAGTCACATACTGATGTTTGGCTAAAAACAATTTTTTTTCACTCAAGGCAAAATGATACATTTGAGATTCTGCAAGTTAGAAATAACACTTGAATCTAAGTTTTAAAAGTGAGCATGTACAAAAGCTTTCTGAAGTACAGTAATAACCAAAGCCTACTAAGTGACCCATACAGGAAACCATAAAGGAGAACAAGGGGATAAAGGCTGATGAAGGGACAAAGAAATGGATGTAAGATAAACATCCATTATGATAAACGCGGAGATCACATTTCAAATCCACGGCCATCCAATGCAGTTTAACACTCTAAGAGTATGTAAGTAATGGATCTCTGTCTACCTTCCTTGTACTGTTTTCCCTCATGGCATAAGAAAATGTTTTGCCTTTCCCATTATAAAGATTTGCTGTTTCACACTCCTAGTAAACAAAAAACTGGGGTAAATGATGAGCCAACAAGTCACTACATGTTCAAATGCATTTGCTGAATTAGGAATCCAAAGTCTTCACTCCATTTAATTGCTTTGAGGCAATGAAGTATAAACAGCTTTGGTTAAAGCAAGAACTACAGGCACATACTCACCAAATTCTTGGTCATATTGAAATTCTTAAGCTCAAACCAATCAAAAGAGGAAGGAAGAACTACCATCTGCCTCCCTTTCATAATAGCCTGTTAGGTTCACACATTTCAGACGGGTTAAAAAAGATTTCACAATTCAAAGTCCAAATGTAGCAACAATGAAAACTCAAACACTGAAATAGCTGTTGATTTTGGTTACTAGCTAAAAGGCAAGTAATAAAGGACAAAAATACCTCCTGATTAATTGTTTAATCTCATTCCACCTGATTTTAAAAGTCTCTGAAAAGTCTCACTATTATTGGTGTGAAGCAAAGATACTAAAATTTTCCCCCGTAGGAAATAGCTTACCAAGTTTAAAATACATTGCACACTGTGATACATCTATCTCAGGACATTTGGTAAAACTGGACAACTGCAAAAAAGTGAAGGATGGATTCTAGCCCATGCGGTATGAGACTCAGTAATAATCCTAAGTGATAAAAAGTAATCATTTCACAGACTTTGGTAAAGTTGCTTTGAAAAGTCAATGATTCAGTCCCCTCAAGTATTAATAGAAACAGAGACTCAGGGTTATAATAAACACTTAAGGCCATCTTGTCATTGGCAAGTGATGCTAAACAATGTTACCATAACTGAATGACTTCTTGGAATCGACAAGGATACTTATGTATTTTGTTCTTGATACTTCTGATGAAAATTGCCCTTTTATGAAAGAATGGACTATAAAACAGTTTAGATTTATTGCTATACACAAGGTCTCAGATATTAAGTTTAAGATGTGAGTTTTTATGCATTAAATTTTTTTTGAAGAAAGAATTCGCTAAAATAAGAAAATTCAAAGGAAAGGGCTACCCACTCCACTATTCTTACCTGAAGAATCCCATGGACAGAGGAGGCTGGCAAGCCACAGTCCATGGGGTCACAAAGAGACATGACTGAACAACTAACACACATGCACACATACAAATATATATAAACACTATTCAAGCTTCTTGATGACTTATTTCTCTCTTTCTGCTTCATTAAGTAAAATATTTTAATTGCCATGAGCACAACTCTTAAGATAACACGGTCTTTCCTGGTGTCCAAACCCTCTACCTACTTCACAAGCTGGTTTGCCAAAAGGGCACAGTTTCCCAAAGGAATCCTATGTTTGTTAGACATTTGCCCTATCCTATGCTGCTGCTGCTGCTAAGTCGCTTCAGTCATGTCCGACTCTGTGCGACCCCATGACGGCGGCCCATCAGGCTCCACCGTCCCTGGGATTTTCCAGGCCAAGAACACTGGAGCGGGTTGCCATTTCCTTCTCCAATGCATGAAAGTGAAAAGTGAAAGTGAAGTCGCTCAGTCGTGTCCGACTCTTAGCGACCCCATGGACTGCAGCCTAACAGGCTCCTCCAACCATGGGATTTTCCAGGCATAGTTTCCAATAAATTACACCCTTCTTCACGCTATGAGGTTTTGTCTGTGGGCTGGGAGTGGCTCTCCTACCTTCTTCTAATGAGTTAGTTTGAAATCTCTGGCTAAAAGTCAGTGTCAGTGGTACTCAAACTTGTCAAGATCATCAAAAACAAGGAAAATTTAAGAAACAGTCACAGTAAAGAGAAGCCTAAGGAGATATGATATTACATGTAATGTGGTATCCTGGATGAAGTCCTCGAACAGAAAAAAATGATATTAAAGAAAGATTAAGGAAACACGAACAAAGTATGGATTTTAGTTCCTAATAATGTATCAATATAGGCTCATTAATGTAATTAATGTGCCATGCTAATATAAGACATTAATAACAGAGGAAACCAGAGGGAGAGTAGTATATGGTAACTCTTTGTACTACAATTTTCCTGTCTATCTAAAACTCTTCTAAAATAGAAAGTATATTTTTTAAAAAGTCAGTGTCAGTAGTGATGCAACTGAGTCCTCTTTAAATGCAGAAGTACTTGTATCAATTGATAACATCTTCAATTGTAGAATGCATTGGCTAATGTGAAAGAGCTGAAAAAATTGACACAGGCTCTTTAGAAGTAATAGTATCTATTGAGATTCCCTGCCTACAGCAAAAATAACTTCAAAGTTTTCATGTTTTAAAAAGAGGGAAAACGTTTGGGGAAAGCATACTGACATACAGAATGTATACATGGAAGGGCTGCATAGGAAAATCACTCCATTCCCTTCTCTTCTCCCACCAGCAGACAGCAATATGCAGGGTCTAATAAAACATGGACACAGCTCCTCTTGCACTTATCAAGTATACAAAGGCAAGATAATTGTGGGACCTGAAGGGTTTACTGCTCCCCGTAGATCAGCTGTGAAGCGAGAAACTGAGATATGTTTTCTAATCCAGGACATCCAATAAAAATGATAGCAGATAATAATACCTTTGAAAGTTTCAAAGTGCTTCACATTTATTATTTCATTTTATCCTCACAACAACTGTATGAAACAGAGAACAAACATTATTATTAGCAGAGTTTATTAACAGATAAAACAAAGACACAAAAAGGTTACTAAAACCTATAGGAAGTCAAACTATAAGTAACCAAATTCAAATGGGGGTCCAACTCTCCCAAAGTAAGTAACCAAATTCAAATGGGGGTCCAACTCTCCCAACTTCAACCTCCCACTTTAACTTGTACCTAGGAATAATGTTAGGAGAGGGCAATGGCACTCCACTCCAGTACTCTTGCCTGGAAAATCCCATGGACGGAGGAGCCTGGTGGGCTGCAGTCCATGGGGTCGATAAGAGTCGGACACAACTGAGCGACTTCACTTTCACTTTTCACTTCCATGCATTGGAGAAGGAAATGGCAACCCACTCCAGTGTTCTTGACTGGAGAATCCCAGGGATGGGGGAGCCTGGTGGGCTGCCGTCTGTGGGGTCGCCCAGAGTCGGACACGACTGAAGCGACTTAGCAGCAGCAGGAATAATGTGCTTTCAGGAAAAGAACATTCTTATCTTAATGTTGTGTTTTATAGTGTAATGCATAGCAGTCTAAGAACAAGAGTCTATGGTGAGACAGTTCCAATGTACCACAATTTCATATAAAACATAAATGCTAAATAAAATGAGAAAGGCATGGTAGCATAAAATAAAACTGATCATTTTTTCTATCAGTATCAGTGTAATAAAAACAAATACCAAAAAACTAGTATTGCTTATAGAACTAACTAAAGAACTTATTATGTACAGAATTCAACTTTATCTCCAAAGATACAGACTAAAGGGCCAATAATTTTAGATCTGATTATTGCATATTATGTTATTTTTGCCTTAAAAAAGTAATTGTATTCTGTGATATTATGATTTCATTACAACTTGGAATATTCACTGCTAATGTACCATCAAGAGCAACTTTTGTTATAAAATTGCTATAGCCCATCTTGTTTTTAATGAACTGATGTCACCTAAAGGATATCTAGTTATAACCTGACATTTACTCAACGAAAAGTGAAATTTAGTTCTTGTTCCATTTGGCTACAACTAGAAAAGTATCAGAGTGGTTTCGTCATTCAATGACTATGTAGTGAGTGTCTGCTATGGGCCCTGTGCTAGAATATGGACCCAATATGAATAAAACAGACTCAGTGCAGTAAGAACTTAGTTTAATCAAGAGAGGCCAGTATTGTATAATTAAATGCAGGATCAGAAGACTTGAAGAGAACATCAGAAACACTCCTGTTCTTATTTTTTTTCCTTCCACCACTTACAACTACAAATGAGTTCACAAGGTAGTTAAAATACTAGGAAAGTTATTTGGAAAAGATACTTCACAAAATGACCGTCAGTTAATTCTGGAGAACTTAACCTGGTTTTAATAATGAATCTGTATGCTGGTTTCTTTTCTGTTTAAGTGACTATTTGAGACCAATGGTAACTTTGAGGTCAACTTCCAGGACAATAACATCAAGACACAGTCATTTATAGTTTAGGTTCAAAAATCTGATTAAAGAAAATGTTTGAAGTTGTAAAGTATATATCTCATGACACACTAACATCCAAATCTTCAGTACTTATGAATAACTACTTATGAATTAGTATAACCAGAGAAAGTGTAGATTTGAGAACAAAAATCAAAAGAACCAAAGGGTAACGGGAGGGAGGTGTGTGGTAGAGCAAAGAACACAGACCTACATCTAGAGTGAAGTCTAAGAGAGTCCTTTCCTGGCCAAGTAAAAGTTGGGATTTGACTCTGGATAATTTCTAAGTCTTATAAATCTCTTAGGTTTTTAAACCATATTTGAGAATTAAACATGAAGTGAATCCCATAAATTTATTTTATGACAATAAATTCAGTAGAATACACCACAAAGATGTAAATTATTCAAGGGAGAACAAATTTGAAACAGTCTAATCTCAAAACCAAACAGTGCTGAAGTTGAAGAACAGTAGTCTCTATACTCCTTGATCCAAAAAGTGTGTGTTTTATGGAGGGAGTGGTGGAGGTAGAATTCCAGCATCTTAACAACTGCAACTCCTGTTCCTTTTCAAACAACTCCTACACAAGCAAAAATACCTATAAAGAAGAGTGATGCCTAAACAGAGAGAGGTTACTCAAAGTTTACCCAAACTTTCTGAAAAAAGCCAAGTTGGGCTACAAATCCTCTGAGACGTGGTTTGCCTCTGTCCTTTTTGGCTTTGACTATATGGAAAAGAACAAAAATTAGAAAAAGCATCATTCACTTTTAACACTTCTCCCAGATCCTTCCTTATCATCCAAAATTTTTTCAGCTTCACCCTTATGTCTGAGGAGGTGAGGATTCCAGGAATTCTGACTGTCTGGCTCCATGTACCAAGCTTCACAATTTCCAGGTAACTTATGTAATGTTACTGGGAGTAGCAGAGAGAAACAAAACAACTGTGCAAAAAGCCTTGAGGGATTTTTGTATTTGGCTGGTTAAAATGTTCAGAATTATTTAAGAGTTGGAAAAGTAACAATAAACCACACCCTCAAAGAGCTCCAGTCTGAATTCCACCATTGGTTTATTGTTTTCCAATCCAAAATTTCAGTGTATTAATGAGAATAAAAGAAAACAGCACCCCTCAAAATGGGGTGATATACTCTGAACCTGCCCAAAATATCAAACTTCTGAAACACAATTTGGTTAAAGCACACTGACTGAGTTGCTTACTTTACACCTCACTCTTCGTGGGCATACAAGTTCTACTGGCTTCTTCCCAAGGTAAAAAAGCTCATCGCTCCACTATTTGTGGTTTTTAGAAGCGCCACTAAGCATGGAATTTGTTATGATACAGAGCTGTC